>NC_138385.1:66754780-67002424 GCF_054177405.1 Leptonychotes weddellii
GTTTGTTTCCTGAGATTAAGAATTCCTCATATCAGTGAGATCATATGATACTTGTCTTTCTCTGATTGACTTATTTCCCTTAGCATAATACTCTCTGGTTCCATCCACATCATTGCAAATGGCAAGATTTCGGGTTTTTTGATGGCTGCATAATATTCCATTGTGTGTGTGTGTGTATATATATATATATACCACATCTTCTTTATCCATTCATCTGTCGATGGACATCTTGGCTCTTTCCATAGTTTGGCTATTGTGGACATTGCTGCTATAAACATTGGGGTGCACGTACCCCTTCAGATCACTACATTTGTATCTTTGGGGTAAATACCCAGTAGTGCAATTGCTGGGTCGTAGGGTAGCTCCATTTCAACTTTTTGAGGAACCTCCATACTGTTTTCCAGAGTGGCTGCACCAGCTTGCATCCCCACCAACAGGGGACAATGCATTCTTAATGATGTTCCTGAGTTGATGAATTACCTACTCTTGAATCCCTTTATGTCTGGGAGATAATAAAATGGCCTTATTGGTTGATCCACTACATGTTGTTTCTGCTGTTAATTGCAACTGAAAGAATTCTAATTGATGCACCTTGCAGGACATAACAGGATTAACTAGTTTGTGTACAGAGGCCTATCTGTACTTAGGTTATTTTATGGTAAGCTTAGAATTTCCAGAAGAAATTGTACGGATAAAAAAATGGTTAAATGAAGCTGTAGTTGTGTACTGACCCACCAGACATAGCAGATGTCATTCTAAATCTAGCATCATTTTTTTATTTTATTTTTTTTTAAGATTTTATTTATTTATTTGACAGAGACACAGCAAGAGAGGGAATACGAGCAGAGGGAGCAGGAGAGGGAGAAGCAGGCTTCCCGCTCAGCAGGGAGCCCGATGCAGGGCTCAATCCCAGGACCCTGGGATCATGACCTGAGCCGAAGGCAGATGCTTAACGACTGAGCCACCCAGGCGCCCTTTTATTTTAATTTTAAATTAACATACAGTAAATTTGATTTTTTGTGTGTATAGTTCCATGAATTTTAACAAATGCAGAGATTCATGTAACCACCACCATAGTAAGGATATAGAATATTTCATCATTCCATAAAATCTCCATCATGCTACTGCTTTGACATCACACCCTCTCCGCACTCCTAACCACTGATCTGTTCTCCATCACTTTATTTTTGTCCTTTCGAAAATGTCATATAAATGGAAGCAAACAGTACATAACATTCTGAAATCATCTTCTTTCATTCATCACAATGGTTCTGAGATTTATCCAAGTTGTTGCATATTCATTCCTTTTTACTGCTGAGTAGTATTCCATTGGATGGCCATATCACAATTTATTTATCCATTCAACCCTTAAAGGATATTTGGGTTGTTTCCAAGTTTTGGTGATTATGAGTAGAACACTTTTTAAAGCTTTTATGTACAGATTTTGTATGAACATAGGTTTTTATTTCTCTAGGACAAGTACCTGGGCTTGGGATTGCTGGGTCATATGGTAAGTGTATATTTAACTTTATAAGAAGCTGCCTGTTTTCCAGGGTGGCTATAACATTTTGCATTCTCACCAGCAATATAAGAAAGTTCCAGGTGTTGCCCTATATTTTCCTTGGAAAATCTTATAGTTTTGTGATTTACATTTAGATCTGTGATCCATTTTGAGTCAATTTTTGTATTAAGTGTGAGATTTTAGTCAACGTTCATTTCTTATATATGGATGTCCAATTGTTCTAAATCATTTGCTGAAAAGACTGTCATTTTCCCATTGAATTCTTTGTACCTTTGTCACAAATCAATTGACCATATTTGTGTGAGTCTATTTCTGCATTTTCTATTCTGTTGCATTGGTCTATATATTTATCCTTTCACCAACACCACACTATCTTGATTACTGTACTTATATAATAAGTCTTAAAATCAGGTTATGTGACTCCTCCAACCTTATTAATCTTTTCAAAATCATTTTGGGTATTCTACTTCCTTTGCCTTTCTATATGAATTTTAGACTCAATGCATCTGTATTTACAAAAAATCTTGCTGAGATTTTGATAGGAACTGCATTAAATCTATAGATGAATTTAGGGAGAACTGACATCCTTAATATTTTGAGTGTTCCAGTCCATAAACATGGTATGTTTGTCCAGTTATTTAGGCCTTTGGAAATTTCTTTCATCAGAATTTTATAGACTTAAGCATATAGATCCTATACATGTTTTGTTAGATTTTTCCCTAAGTATTTCATTTTCTGAAACTATTATAAATAGTATCGTTTATTGCTAGTATATAGAAATGTGATTGATGGGGCACCTGGGTGGCTCAGTCGTTAAGCGTCTGCCTTCGGCTCGGGTCATGATCCCGGGGTCCTGGGATTGAGCCCTGCATCGGCCTCCCTGCTTGGCGGGAAGCCTGCTTCTCCCTCTCCCACTCCCCCTGCTTGTGTTCCCTCTCTCGCTGTGTCTCTCTCTGTCAAATAAATAAAATCTTAAAAAAAAAAAAAGTAGATTAAGAAAAAAAAAGAAATGTGATTGACTTCTGTGTGTTGACCTCGTATTCTACAAAAATTCACTTATTAGTTCTAGGTGTGGGTGTGTGTGTGTGTGTGTGCGTGTGTGTGTGTGTGTTATTTGGGGTTGTCATCTGTGAATAGGGATGGTTTTATTCATCCCCTCCTTTCTTCTCCTCTCCCTCCCTAACTGTCTAGAGTTGAGCTGCCTAATTCGGATAAAATATAAGAGTAGAGGATAAATAGAGTTGTTATAGGTCACCTGCAAATTTTTCAAGTTGCTTAGAAGTCATTCTACAAGAAGGTGACAAAAATATTACATGCAGATGATATGATCATATAACTATGAAAAATGGTAAAACAATAATAAAAATCTACAATAATAAATATTACAAAAATACCAGTACTTCTTATGTGCCAGGGACTGTTCCAATTACTGTACATAAACAAACTTTTGTAATCGCAACCCTATGAGGTGGATACTATTATCCCCTTTTTACAGATGTACAAGCTGTAAATGGCAGAGCAGGGCACAAACCCAGGTAGCCTGGCTCCAAAGTTTGCACTCTTAATCATTAGCCATTGGAACAGAAGATTCTAGAAATGGACTCCAAAATATCCAGATTAGTATGATTTCAAATGAATAAAATATCAACTATTCAACAATTATATAGAAATAATGGTAGCTATTGGGAAAAATTAAAGTTGGAAACCTATATGCATACTGTACATCAAAATAAAACCAATATGGGACAAGTATTTAAAGGCAAAAATTAAAAACATAAAGGTGCTAGAAGAAAACATAGAGAAAGAGTTTTATAATCTTTAGGTAGGGAAAGCTTTTCAAAGTACAGCACAAAAGCCAGCTATTACAAATGAAATAATCAGTAATTTGATTATATAAAATATTTTAAATTTGTATATTCTAAGAAATTTACAAGGGTAAAAGACAAATAACAAACTAAGGAAAATATTTGTGACAGGAAGCCACAGTATTATTATCCACAATATAAATAGAGCTATTCTAAATCAATAAGAAAATACTAAATTCAATAAAAAACCTGGGCAAGCAACACAAACGGGCTACACATTTGAAAAAAGAAGAATTCAATGGCTAAGAAACAAATTAAAAGGTGCTTGATTTCACCAAAAAGTTAAAAGCATGAAAATGAAGGCAATGACATATCACTTTGTACCAGATTAGCAAAGATAAAATGAGGGAAAATACACAGCTTTGGCAAGGGTATGGGGGACAAACATTCTCATACTCTGGTACTAGGAATATAAATGTATATAATCTCTTTTGGAGGGAGAGTTGGCAATGTTTATCCAACTGTAACATGTGCATACCCATTGCAGCAATTCCATTTTCAGGCATTTGTCTTACAGGAGTACATACATGTGCAAAGCTATTTACAAGGATGTTCATTTTAGTATTCTATAATGAAAACTCAGTAACAATCCAAAGAAGCATCCACCCCATGCAACTAATTAAAAAATAAGGTATATCTTTAAGTATTGACATATTAAGAAACCATAATCAAGTGTTATCTCATCCACTTATTTCTGAGGATCCTCAAGGGATTTCATATAGGGTGACTAAAATGGGCATAATCATAATACTTGCCTCATAGAGTTTTTTATTCATTCAGTCTTTCAAAAAATATTTATTGAAAAGATACAATTGCCAGGCACTATGCTAGGTGCTGGGGTACAAATATAAAAAAAAAGACATGGGCCCTGCTCTCAAGAAGTTCACTGTTTAGTGTAGGGTGTATGTGGGTGGGTGGGGGCAGAGACAAGGAACAGCCATTAATCACACAACTGTACAGTTGTCTTGGGTACCTGGGGAGGAAAATAGCAGAGTATCATGAAAGTGTATTACAGGGTGCCCTGATCCAATTTTGGGGGGTCAGGGAAGGCTTCTCTGAAATATTTGAATTAAAAAGAAAGATGGTGATGGGCCAGGCACTTTGTATAAATGCCAGCTCCAGAGGTTAGTTTAAAAGAATGAGATAGACATATATACATGGACAAAGAAAGAATGTCAAGAATACATTAAGTCATTCATCAGTTGATGGACATTTGGGCTCTTTCCATAATTAGGCTATTGTTGATAATGCTGCTATAAACATTGGGGTGCATGTATCCCATTGAATTAGTATTTTTGTATTCTTTGCGTAACTACCTAGTAGTGCAATTGCTGGATCTTAGGGTAGTTCTGTGCTTTTAGAAATAAATAAGAAAGACTGAAAATGAATAAACCACATATTTCATGTAAACCATTACACAGAAAGCAGCAAAATCAACTTTAGAGAACTAGAGGAATATATTAATAAGTATAAAAGCTGAAAATAATTATTAAGTACAGAGTGGGGGGAAATGGTAGAATAGGAAAATAAATCCAAGAGATGGTTCCTTGAAAATATCAACAAAACAGAGAAACCTCTATAGTCTAGTTAAAAGAGAAAGAAATGCATCAAAAAATAAGACTGATTGATGGATAGATAGATGATAAAGCAAGTATATTGAAACATTAATGGTAAAATCTATGTTGTGGGTATGCAGATATTTACTGTAAAATTCTTTCAACTTTTCTGTATGTTTGAAAATGTTCATAATAAAATAGATAAAAATCTATTATCATCCAGAACATCAGTTTGAGAAACATTCCATTAGAAGTTTCATTAAAACCAGGAAAATAACAGAGATGCCCACTGTTACCTCTATATTTAACATTTTTCTAGAAATTTAATAAAACGTAATATGTCCAGTAAATGCATACAGGAATTATGAATATTATACAGAGGGGAAATCATTATTTGCAGATGATGTCATGATCTACCTGGAAAACCAAAGAGAGTGAATGTAAAAACCATTAGAACTGATAAGCAAGGTAAGTAGGGTGACCAGTTAAAAAAGATATCCTGTTATGCCCAAAATATATAAAGGGCTACTTCCAAATAGAGGTGGTAGTGAGAAGAAAGGTGTCTTTCGTGTTTTGCTCCATGTTCAATACTTCTGGGATATTTGAATCTTTTACAACCAGAATGATTCATGTAGTTGTTTGAAAAAAGGAAAGTAAATCTACGGTAGGCCAAATCCTAAAATGTCCCCTTCCCCAGATTTCCCACCTTAATTTCCAGACTGTGAATGTGATCATACCTGTGATTATGTTACATTACCTGGCAAAGGGATTTTGCAGATTAAAGTCCCCCTTAAAATAGGGAGATGATTCTGGATTATCCCAATGGCTTTAATCTAATCACATAAACCTTATAAAAGCAGAGAGTTTTCTCAGGTTAGTGGCAGAAGAGAAAGGCAGAGAGATTCTAAGCAAAAGAAGGATTCCACGTGCCACTGCTGGCTTGAAGATGGAAACGGATAAGTAAGAAGAAAGTGTGGGTGACCTCTAGAAGCTGGGAGCATGGGGATCTCAGTCCTACCAAATAGCAAGGAACTGAATCCTGACAACAGTTTAAATGAATATGGAAATGGATTCTTCCCCAGAGCCTCCAGATAAAAGCCAAGTCTGGGGACACCTTGATTTTGGCATTGTACGATCCTAAGCAAGAATTCAGTCAAGCCCACAAGACTTCTGACATACAGAACTGTGAGACAATAAGGTATTGTTTTAAACTGCTAAATCTGTGATTTGTTATGCAAAAATAGAAAATACAAAATACTTTATATCCATAAAACAATGAGATATATAGCCTATCAAATTTTCAAAGGTTCAAAACCCTTTAATGACCTGGTCATGCAAGTGAGATAGAGAAATGGCTCACCCATACTCCCCAGGGGAATGTAAATTGGTAAAATCTTTCTTAAAGTACACTGGGCCCCTAAAATGTGGATGTGATTTTGCCTTGTGGAAATTTATTGCAGTCGAATAATCATAGTGGTGAGCAAAGATTTTTCTGAATATCCTTTACAGAACTGCTTATAACGGTGGACAATTAGAAACAATATGATTTTTTCCTGATTTGCCAAAGATTAGTTGACCATAGAGTTAAGGGTCCATTTCCGGAGTTTCTATTCTGTTCCACTGATCTATGTATCTGTTTTTGTGCCAATACCATGCTGTCTTGGTGATCAATGTACTATATGGTGGCTAACTGAACATAATAAAAAAAGAAAGAAAGAAACATGATTGTATAGCAATAGAAGACTGGTTTGTCAAATATAATATCCTACACCCATTTGAAGAAATAAACTTTTTCAAGCAAAAGCCCAATAGAAATTCTTATAGAACTTTACAAGCTAATTTTCAAATTCATCTGGGAAAGAAAATGCACAAGAATAGTCAAGAAATTTTGGGGGGAAAAAAAGACAGAGGGGCTTACCTAGCAGATATGAAATAATAATTTAAAGCTCAAGTGCTTAAAAATATGTGGTATTGATGCTGGTATGGATTTTAGGACTATTGAACTGATGATTTATGTCTAAACCCATATATATACTTAGGCATTTGATTTTTGATAAAGGGAAATAATGATCTGTTGAATAAATGTTTAAGTCCTAATGAAAAATACTAGTAAGTAATTGGTATTACAAGGGAATAATAGTCATCTATTAAGCATAATATTGTAAGAATATTTAATGACTTAGAAAAATATTTACCAAAAAATTCCAGATAATTAAAGAGCCAAACATAAAAAATTCTAAAATATTACAAGGAAATACAGAACAATGTTCCTAATCTTGGAGTAGAAAGGTCTTCTCATGCAAGATTCAAAATGCAAAAGCCATAAAAGAAATTATTGGTAAATCTGAATACATCAACATTTAAAACATCTATACCAGAAAGACCCCATGAGCAAAGTTTAAAAATAAGCAGAAGTCTGCAAAACATCTCCCACACATGTAACAAAAACTTACATCCAGACTACATAATTCAATAACAAGAAGCCAAACAATCCAACTGGAAAACAGATAAAAGATATGAACAGGCAAGTCACAAAAAAACACAAGCAAGTAGCCAACAAACATATGAAACTGTCCCTTAACCTCACTAACAATCAATGCAAATAATGAGACATTTTTCACCCATCACATTGGCAAAATATTCAAACAATTAGTTAATCTGTTTTGTTTCTTAAATTCCACATATGAGTGAAATCATATGGTATTTGCCTTTCTCTAACTCACTTATTTCACTCAGCATAATACCCTCTAGTCCCATCCATGTCATTGCAAATGGCAAGATTTCATTCTTTTTGATGGCTGAGTAATAGTCCTATGTGTGTGTGTGTGTGTGTGTGTGTGTGTGTGTGTGTGTGTGTACTATGAACATAGGGGAAGGGAAGGAAAAATAAAATAAGATAAAAACAGAAAGGAGGCAAACCAGAAGAGACTCTTAACTATAGGAAACAAACTGAGGGGTGCCTGGGTGGTTCAGTCAGTTAAGCGTCTGCCTTTGGCTCAGGTCATGATCCTGGGTTCCTGGGATTGAGTCCTGCATCTGGCTCTTTGTTCAGTGGGGGCCGGCTTCTCCCTCTCCCTCTGCTGCTCCCCCTGCTTGTGCTCTCTCTCTCTCTCTGTCATATAAATAAATTCTTTAAAAAAAAAAAAAAAGGAAACAAACGAGTGTTGATGGAGGGGAGGTAGGTGGGGGACTGGGGTAATTGGGTGATGGGCATTAAGTAGGGCACTTGATGTAATGAGCACTGGGTGTTATATGCAACTGATGAATCACTAAATTCTACCCCTGAAACTAATAATACACTATATGTTAACTAAATTGAATTTAAATAAAAAATTTTTAAAAAACAATTGGATAAAATTTAGGGAAATAGTTATTCTTATTCACTGCTGGTGGAGGTGTAAACTGAATTAGTCTACAAGGCAATTTGGCATTAAATATTAAAATTTCAAAATGTGCTTTCTTTGAGCTACCTATTTCACTTTTCCATATTTGTCTTACAGAAATATTTTAGCATATGCACAAAAAATGTATGCATAAGGATTTTCACTGCAGCACTGTTAATAGTAAGAAAAAATAACACTCTAATAAAGATTGAAAACAATATATATTTATCAATAGGTGACTGTATCAATAGTTAACTATAGTACACTCAGTCAATGGAATACTATACAGTACATAAAATAAATGACATAGATTTATATATACTGACATGGAAAGATCTTCAAGCATGGAAAGTGAATAAAGCAATTAACAGAACAATACACAAAATAAGGTGCCATTTATATCTTTAAAAAGTAAAAAATACAAAACAAAGCTATGTATTTCTATATGTGTACATGAATGTAAGAGGAACTTTAAATTCATCTGTTTGTTTTGCAATAATGTACTCATTCATGTGTAATTAGGAAAACCTTTTTAAAATGAAAAAAAGAACAAAAACAAAACTAATTACATGTTAAAGAAAGGAATGTTTCATGTTGTCATTAAAATGATGTTATAAAATAAAATGTTATAGACAAATACTTAATTACATGGCAAATATTTACTAGGTTATTAAATAATCACATGCTATGATAATATTTTTGTTTAAAACTATAAATACATATATAATGCATAGTAAAAGGCTGGGAGGACAAAACTAAAGCATTAATAGTGGATCTCTCCATGTGGTGGCATTACAAGTTTTTTATCTTTTGGTATTTTCTTTATACTTTCATATATTTTCTGAATATTCTACAATAAGAAATAGAAGTTGTGTGTGTGTGTGTGTGTGTGTGTGTGTGTGTAGGGGGATGATGGTTGGAATTAAGACTATAAAAGGAGTGCAATTGGCAAGAAAACTGAAGACTGCTACAGATTGAAATTATAATGAAGATCGTGGGGTATGTGGGATTTTAGAATTAGGAGTTGGAAAACTAGACTTTATGGGGCCTAGGAATTAACAGTAGAAATGTGGGGGTTAAAACTAGGTGTAGAGCCCATGGATTATTAGAATTAATGCAGATGCTGTGAGATATTGGAATTGGAGTCAAAGGCCTTACTAAATTAAAAAGTTTTTTGACGACTATAATAGTGTTGGTGAGGATATGGGAATATCCAAATAAACTGGAATTCTTACATATTTCTGGTGGGACTTTATATTGTTACAACTGTTCTGGAAAGCCTGTCATGTGTTTTTTGGGAGTAGTGACCTTTTGACCCTATCTACTCCATTTCTACAAATTTCTTCTTGAGAGAAATCTTAGAAATATGCACGTATTTAGTTACATCAAAGTTCATGTCCGTATTTCTTTTAATAAAAAAAAGACCTAAACATGGAGTCTTGGTTAAATAATTAACATTAATGGAGTAACACTCACCCATTAAAAATAACACTGTAAAAATATGGATCAATCTCTCTCAAAAGGGGCCTCCATAAAGCCGAGATCATACACAAAATTTTTGTGTAAATATATATTTGGCGGGCAGTGGATCCATTCATCAGATTCGCAATTCGGGGCATGAACCACTGTTCTGTAGGGTTAGAATTAAAACTGGAAGGTGTAATTACAGTTTTTATTTCCTCTATGTTTCAAGAGTACTTTGGATAGTGCTTTTGTCTTTATACTTTAAAATACTGAATTAATACATGATTTTTTTTTAAAAATTCAAACCTTACCGAAGTATCTAAAATTGCAATTCAAAGCTCCCCTCTCCTCTCCACCTCTAATCTCATTCTGCAACCCAGATGAAGCACAGTTAATAGTTAGGGGTATCTCCTACAAAATTCTTTTTATTCCTATGCATTTACAGGTGCAAATCCTCTATAAACTCTTTGCCAGTTGCACTACCACCCCAAATAATACCAAGGAGAACAATAAAGAGAATGTTTGTTGAGAGCTTACTATGTGCCTGGAGTAAGTGTTCTAAGGGTTTGCCGGGGGATTCACTGTAGTTGGCGTCCCCGTCGTCTCCAGCCCTCCACACCGTGTCCCTGCTTGTCCTCTTGCCCCCCATTCTTCACAAAGCTGCGGGAGAGATTAATTTTTAAACGTGAATCAAATCAAATCACGTCACCCTTCAGTGGCTCCCATCGTGCCTCGAATCAAATCCAATTCCTTAGCGACCCTACTATCCTCTACCGTTGAGTATGTTGGACCCGGAATAGCTCAGGCGCAGCCCCTAAAGGGGACTCTGCTCCACCACGGAGGGAGTGCCCTCCCGAGGGGCAGGGGCGGGGCTTCTCAAGCGGCGGGGGTGGAGCCTCAGATCGGGTGTGAGGAGAGCCGGAGGGGTAGGTTTTTCGCGGAGGGCGAGCGAGGGGAGCAAGGCTGAAGCAGGGCCGCGGACCCGGCGCGCTCCTGCGGGCCCCGCAGAGCTACTGCCACCGAGGTGAGCGTCTTCCCCCGGGCTAGGGGGCGGGCTCTGCTCGCGAGGCCGTCCTCGGCTCCTCGTGGAGGGTTGCTCCCACGGGACTCTGCGCGGAGTCGTGGAGGTGGCGGCCTTGGGGAGCCAGCCGGAGAGGCTGGTGTAGGGGCCCGGCGGCCTGCCCCAGCCCTCCCTCAACCCCGCCTTCTCTCCCCTCCCCCAGGCCTCGGCCGGCGCCAGCAGAAAGCTAGCCGCATCTTCAGGGGCAGCGGGGCGGCAGGCAGCGCGGCGGGAGAGCGGCTGACAGTGCTGACAGTGGGGATGCGAGGTACCGGCGTTAGTCGTGGCCAAGTGGCCCTAGCGAGGGAGTAGAGGCCGGGCCTTCGGCGTTTCTCTCACAGGTTCTCGGAAGGCGGCCTCAGAGGAGGGGGAAGGTGAGGGGCCGGCAGGCAGGCTTCGCGGGTAACTACTAGGTGTTGTATATGTATGTTTTGGTATCTAAATGGTACTACACACACACACGCACAAACATTCATTTCGACTAATTGCTTTTTAAAAACTTAATATGTCTTGTAGATCTTCATATATCAGGGAATCTAAATTTATCTCATTTATAAACAGCTGCATTGTACGATTGTACTACAGTTTATTTAACCATTTCCCGATTGATGTACATTAGCTTGTTTCCCTTTGAAGGGGGGGAAGGGGGCTATTACAAGCAATGCTATAATGAATGGGTTTGTATATATACGTTTCATGCACATGTATGAGTATTTCCGTAGGAGAAATTCTTAGAAGAGTAATCGCTCCTCAAAGTGTATATGCATTTTGAATTTTGATAGATTTGTCCAAATTGCCTTCCCAAAAGGCTATACTGATTTACACTCTCCAATGTTGTGCAATATTGCCCATTTTTTCACAGTTGTGCCAACATGAATTATTATCAATCTTTGATAATTTGGGCCAATTTGAAGCGCAAAAAATGGTATGTCATTGTTTTCATTTGCATTTCTCTGATTACCAGTGAAATTGAACATATTTTTTATTTGTCCGATTACAAAAGTAAATAGGCAAATATGAAATATCTATAAGCAATAAGCATTTCAAAAATTTAATATTAATAACCCCATTCGCAGTAGCAAGAAAAATGAAAAAAAAACCTAGAACTACAAAACTTTATTGAGGTATATAATAGAAGAATGTTTGCATACATGGAGAAGGGATACCATGCTTCTTGATAAGAAGGCTCAATTTTGTAGTGATGCCCATTTTTCATATGTTGATTTATACAGTTGATGAAATTTCAATAAATATGCCAAGTTTTTGGAACTTAATGATTCTAAAGTTCATCCAGAAAAAAGATGGCTAAGAATAACCGAGAAAATATTTTAAAAGATAAGTAAAGATGGGGGTATTTGTACTACCAGCTATTAAAATGTACTCTAAAGGAAAAATATTTAAATTAGAATAGACAGAACAATGCATTAGAATAGAAAAGCCCACAAATCGAGCCAGATTGGATCCAAGATTTATTGGAGAAACATTGTTGGCTAGACGTGGAAAAACTGCCATATTAAAAACTGCAAGCACGCAACCCCCCCCCACCCCCAGCTTGAATTTTCCTTTGAGGACAGACTCCTTTGTTTGGCGAAAACCACTTTATTGGATCTTTTGGTTATGCCAAGGTAAAGCGTCAGGAGTTAAAAATTAGTGGCTTTAGAGCTAGAACTAACGATAGAGTGAGCCCTTCGTTACATTAAGATGGATTCAGTTTAGCCTGCAGTGCGGCGAGGGAAGGAGTCAGGATACTATGTCTTAAAGATTTTTTTCCCCGATCTAATGGGCAAAAATTGTTATGTCATTGTTTTCATTTGCATTTGCGAGCTTATTGTGAGACTGAACGTCTTTTATGTGTTAGTCCAGGATAATATGTGATTACTGGAGGCAGGTAACAATGGGAGACCCATTGCTCCTCTTCCAGAACGGAGTTTGGCTAATTGGTACAGCTCTGCCCGGAAGCGTGAGAATAAACAGGTTGACTTTTTAAATTTTCCTCAAGCACTAGGCTCTAGACACCTTAGATCGGGGGCGGAGGCAGTTTTCAGGACATGGCCGAGATTTGGCGCTGAGCTGTGTCATCGCGAGGTTTGGCAGCAAGCTCCGCAGTGGGTCGGAAACCTCGTGGTAGCCGAGATCCCTGCAGGACGGGAGGTTCCTCCCTTCCCCCGAAAAACTCCCAGTCATTTTCATGAAACCCCGCCTCTCTCCTTTTTAGGAGCGTGCACTAGGTCTCGCGAGATCTAGTGTTTCCTAAAGGCGAGGCGCGGGCGGCATCCTGCGGTGAATTCGAAGGTCTCGCAGAGACTAAAACGTAATATCGCGATAGTTCTCTCGGCGCATGCGGGAGCCGGCGGCGGCAGGTTGGCTCCGCCCCTCGGTGCTTCGTGAGGTTGTGCGTCATTTGCTTTTCGCTTCGCGTAGGGTGAGAGCGGAGCCGTAGCGACTTCGGCTTTGGTGGGAGGAGGGGTCTGGGAAGGGCTGGGCTCAGGCTTTTCCCGTCCGGTAAGAGGTTCTCGCGGGATCGCGCGGAGGCAGCTGCGGTTCGGCTACGGACTGCAGCAGCCGCGGAGGCGGCAGCAGCGTCTTCGGCTCGTGCTGTTCTTAGCCCGGTGAGTTCTCGCGCGAGCGGGGTTACGTCCTCGTGGGATCCGTTGGCGGTGGCGGAGGTAGCTTGGGGTAGGGGGGGCAGTGACTAGGGTCGGTCCGCCTGCTGTTAAGATGGCGGCGGAAGCTGATGTCTGTCCGGCCAGGACCCGAGACTGAGGTGTTGGCTGTCCGCGTTTGTGACGCTTCCCAGGCACCCGACGTTAAGGAGGTGACTGTTGGCGAAACACCGAGGTGCTGGTAAGCCGAACCTGAGGCAAAGACCACGCCGTCTCTGTTTGAGGCGACACCATTTCCCGGGCCTCGGTCGCGTGTGGGCCCGCCTTTGCCCCACCAATCGGTCAACGCCTCCGTTGTTGCCACCGCAGTGGGCGGGTTGGGAAGGGGGGGAGGGAGTCCTGGAGTTAGTTAGGGAGTGGGGCTGGGGGTTAGACTGGGCGGGGGGGGAAAGGGGACCAACCTGTGACGACTGGTTCCCTCCCCAGTACCTTTTTTCAGGCCTGCCTCTGTTCTCCGCCCCTTCAGCGGCCCAAATGAATCTAGTTTTTCTTGAGGTGGGCTCCACTTTCCCAGCTGCCTTGGTCTTTGAACTGAGATTTAGGGGTTAAGCTTTGGTGTCTCTGACGTGCTCCTCCCCCTTTTTCCCTAATTCTGTCCTCATCCACATGGATATTTGAGGCTCGTATTTAAGAGGGGGAGGCAAAGCTTTCCCTGTCACCCCCTCCCCAGCCCTACTAAGGAAGAGCTTGGCCCAAGCCCCTTAGCCAGTCCTGTCTCCCTCTTCTATTGGTCCCCTTGACGCAAGGCTTGAGTAGAGCCTTTCCCGTTTCGTGCATTTACTCCATCTTTGTGGACGGAACTATACAGTAGCCTTCCGTTTCCTCAGGTCTTCACGTTTGTATGACCCTGATTCGAGTACAGGACAGATTTCTGCAACTTTGCAGACTGCTCCACCACTCTTAGATGGAACAGTGAATGGGTTGGTGGTTGGATGATTGCAGACCTCTTGTTCTTGGGGCTCTTAGCCTTCCCTTCCTCATAACGCCCCTTCCCCACCCCCCCAAAAAAAAACTAAAGAAAAGGCTGTAGAGGATAATTCTCCAGTAAACCAACTTTTTGTCCTTCTCTGTCCCCTGCCATCCCTCTTTGCAGGCTCGGGAACCGCCCCTTTTCCCTGCCTTGCTTTGAGTTCCTGAGTCCTCTTGGTCTGTGGACCTCTATCTTTGCTGCTAACCACCTCTTAACATGTTTCTCACTTAATTCTTTTATCCCCCCACACCGTGTTCTTTTTTCAAGAGCTGAAACCCCTAGAGAGGAGATACCCTCCTCTCAGGCTCCACTACATTTCCCGTCTTCCATGTGCTAGAAAATAAAATAGTTTTGATTATCTTCTGACTCTCAATCATTGCCCTGTTCTACTTTTTTCTCTTCCCTTCCCCCATTCCACCATTACTATAGATGATTCCCTATCATTTGTTTTCTTTGTAGATTACATGTTCGGCATTTTCTGTTAAACCCAATGTTGCGTAGATTGAGGAGACCTCAACATTCTCCAGTCAAGGGAGGGACCCTGGTATGGTGGAAATAACTGTGTGCTTTGGGTTCACATCAAACTTTGTGACCTTGGGCAAATTTTCAGATTCTCAGTTTTTTCATCTGTATAATAGGGGTAGTAGCGCTTATAGTTGCTAGAATTAGACAATTTGTAAAGTGCCCAGCTTATGGTAGGCACACAATAAATTGTTACTTTTTCTAGGTATAAGAATAGGTTGGAAGATGGATCTGTGTCATATGGTAGTTTTATGATCTGGGAAAGAATAAGAGATTTTTATTCCTCTAAGTTTTTAGTGTGTATTTCTAGGCCAGCCCTGTCATTTTTGTAGTTTTTTCCTCCTCATGGGCCAAATTCTTTATCTCCAGTGGTTCATGATGTTTGATTGTGATTCCCACCTGTCTTAATCAACTAGTCTAGGAATTTTAGTGCAAAGTCACTATCTTGAAATGACCACTGGCCCTAAGGTTCCTGTCAAGAACCACACCCAGGTGCCTTTTAGAAGGGATGCCTCATCCCTTGCCTACTCCCTCTTTCCAATGCTTCAAAAAGAGTTTGTCCTATTATTCACTCAAAGATGAAATTCGTTGCCATGCTTTCCACAGTAATCAAGGGAACTTCTGCCAGCTAGTTTTCAGGTGTTCATACTGCTTTTCCCCTACCTCCTTTCTTTGGTTCCTCAGATCACTGTGGGGATCTGCTATTTGGCTATACCTACATAGGGTAATTCCTATCTGAGAGAATTTAGGAAAGTTGTTTGGAATACCAGGCTTCTTTCCCATAACGAATTACTGCCAGTTCTTTAATACACCACCTCCTGTTGTGTTTTGCCATTTTATATTTTTCAGCATTCTTTTTAAATAGAAGTGAGTGTATTCAGTTTGGAGGTAGTTTTTCTTACTGTTAATATTTTGATTAGACCAATATTAAACTGAACACTTTCATCTATTACTATTACCTTGGCCAGGTGATGGGGCTTGAAATAGGAATATGATGGTGAAAAATTTACCTAGGATTAAAGATTTACCATGGGTAACCATCTGGTAATTAACCATGTGGACACCAGTTTTGAGCTTTAGGGTTTGCTTTGTTCAACTTAAAGTGCTTTGGAGGTAATAGAATATTCCCTTTTTCATTGGAGGACAGGAGATCACTGTTTTGAGATACTGCCTTGGAGTTCTTTACGGTGGGTCAAGCAGTGAATCAGAAATTAAATCTTAATTTGATTCTTGTCATTCAGAACTAGAATAAACCTGGGAATGATAATCTAGGTGTGACCTAAAAGGTTTAATTTATTCTAGTAGGTCTCTAACAAGAGAGGAAGGAGTGGCAATAGCAGTCAAAAGCGTTGTCTAAGGTTCAGTGACAAAGTTCAACCTGAGTTTCCCAGGTGTTTATCAGTTGTCTCCCACTATGGCCAAAAAGCATGTGTGAAGGTGAAAAGTAGTTTTTAATGTTTTTTTCCCACAAAAAAATAATAAATTTAACATTGCCTTAGTATCAATTTATAGTGAGGATATAAAATTGTAATTACTTTCCCCTATCATTTCATTTGGGTTGAGGACTGAGTTGAGTTTTCAGGGGTGTTGTCTAAATGTCAGAATAGAATAATTGGTTTGGCTGTTGGTTCTGAATTCTTGTTACTGCTTAAAGCAGGTCCTTAAAAATGCAAATTGATATGTGAGGGCTATTGCTTAAGAAATAATAACTGTGATCATGTTTGAACATTGATATAATGGTAAACTCCCCCACACCCTAATAAATATGTTTCTTTTTCTCCCCACCTTTTTTTTTTGTAGGTCCTCCAATAGTCTGACCTGAGTGGGTTAGTACTCCAGAGGAACTAGCAGACCAACTTGGTCAGGAAGGTTCAGGAAGCTGTTGGAGAAGTGTTGGGATTTCCCACCAGGATGAGTATGATTGGCTGTGATTTTAGGTTAGTTTTTGTAGATCTTTGGGTAGTATTTGTATTTTACTTCCTGGAATGGGGGGGGGGGGGATATGTATTTCCATTCTGTAATTGAGCTACTTTGGTTTCTTTCATTGTTTGGATCTGATGCGGCATTGGCTGCTTCTCGTGTTATTGTTTAAATAAATTCCATCTGTACATGATTTTTAAATCACCCTAAAGCACCATTCAAAAAATAAAATTGCAAGATATTATGTCTAATCAATTCTTTTTCAGAGTTGTGAAAAATATCAAACACACACAAATCAGATAGTATAATGATCCCCCTGTGTATCCATCACCAGTTTGTGGGTGTTTTTTTAAAGATTTTTATTTATTTGACAGAGAAAGAGAGAGCACAAGTAGGCAGAGTGGCAGGCAGAGGGAGAGGGAGAGGCAGTCTCTCTGCTGATCAGGGAGCCAGACGTGGGGCTCGATCCCAGGACCCCAGGATCATGACCTGAGCCGAAGGCAGCCGCTTAACCAACTGAGCCACCCAGGTGCCCCTCCATCACCAGTTTTAACAGTTACCAGCTTGTAGGCATTCTGCTTCATCTGTACTTCTACCAACTGCCCCCACCCATTATTTTGAAATAAACCCCTGCTGGGGCGCCAAATAAACCCCTGCTGTCATATTTTACTTGCAAAATATTTATATGTCTGAAAGAGAAGGGCTCTTTAAACATAACCTTAAAACCATTATCACAACTCAAAAAATTCACAGTGATTTTTGAAGATAGCAAATATGAAGCTCATGTTCATATTTTAGTTTGAATTAGGGTCCAAAGAAAATCCATTTATCACAAAGGTGGATTGATGTGTATTTCTTAAGTCTATTTTAATCTGCAGGCTCCCTCCCTTTTTTATTCTTCTGATTTATTTGTTGAAGAAATTGTTCTGCAACTTCCATCACATTTGGTGATGGTATCCCAGAAGTGGTATCTAACCCGTTCTTAGTTACGTTAAAGACCCTGGAGGACCCCCATTATAATAGAACAAAGGCAATAATCTCCTGTATCCCAGTTGGGAGTTGATACTGCTGGCCTAGGCACTATCCCAAAATAACTAGTCATGGATTCCCTTTTTTGTGGCAGAGTCTGATTTAATTGATACCTGACCTCGGTTCCATGTCTTGGCCCTGCTTACTGCTCCACATGAAAAGTAGGCCTCCTTATGGAAGAAGCTAATGTTTCCTAGATAATGACCTAAGTATGCCTTTGGGATTTTTCATGGTTTCAATTTCCTTAGGTGGTTTAGTTATTTTTATACTATCTTACAATGTTGCTTTTTATTCTTTTGATGTTGGTATCTCAGCTGCTCTGACCCATAACTTCTAAGCTATTAAGACTTAGTGATGAGTTCTTTGACTATAATACAATTTTTGAAATGGCAGTACTAAATTTTTGAGAGCTTCCACTTACATCCTGATTTTCAGCTATTAATATGCAGCCATAGTTTTTCTGTTGTTATTTTTCATTTTCTTTTTTTTTTTTTAAGATTTTTTTATTTATTTGATAGAGACACAGCGAGAGAGGGAACACAAGCAGGGGGAGTGGGAGAGGGAGAAGCAGGCTTCCCACTGAGCAGGGAGCCCGATGCGGGGCTCGATCCCAGGACCCTGGAATCATGACCTGAGCCAAAGGCAGACACTTAACGACTGAGCCACCCAGGCGCCCCTCATTTTATTTCTTTTGGAAATGGTGATCCACGGCATAAAGTCCTTTAAACTGTTCATTTCTTTCCTTGTGCAGAATTGTTTATCTGGGCATCTACTGTATGTCCCTTCCATAGTCAAAACCTGGGAATGGAAGTTGGACATACAGGCTCCAGCCAGCCTTTGACTTAAGCACAAATGTGGGCAGAGCAAGGCCACTTGTGCCTACCTTTAAAATGAGAGCGATTCCAAGTTGAGAGAGGGTAGAGGTCATCATGAATGAAAGTTTTTGAGGTATTTAGATGAAACATGATTTTGAATCACCAGTGCTGTGGATCATGAATTCAGGGTTTTCAGTTCTTTATTCATTAATGGAGAAATCAGATTGCTAGTTGAAAAGTGACTATTTAAAAGAAGTGATTTCTTGGGAATTCCAGTGAAGTCCATTCATTCAACAAAAAATTTTTGAGCATTGAATATCATGGTTAGATATTTACTCCTGTCTTCAGTTTTCTGTAGTTATTGGGAAGTTTGAACAAGGTCACTACACCTTCTAATCCAGAGTTTTGAATCTGGGGTAACTAGATTTTTGGAACAGAGCTTTATGCAGTAGGCATTTCAATATTTGAATTGTTTCCAGAGTTCTTAACAGCTACAAGTTTATAATGGAAATGCTGTTGGTTTTTTTCTCTTTTGTTGTGTTTTCAACCATGGGTTCAAAGTATTATTGAAATGCCAAACTTGGTTGCTTTGAAAATGTGTGCCCTTCACATTCCAGGTTACATTTCCTGCTGTTAACATTAAGTTGTTAAAATCTGATGTGTAGCTGTAACCATATCAGGCTGCTTTGCAATGATCTCACTATCTATAAGGTTGATAGTCCCAAGTACTTGGGCTCTGGGTGTTTTGCTGTATTGTTCTCTGACTTGTTTCCTCAATGACTGGTTACCAGATGTTTATATGTTAATGTCAGGGATAATTCAGCTCAGAAGATTCTTTGGAAGCCCTCTCATTTGATGTGTCATAGGGGTTGAGTTGCTAAAACTTGATGTACTTGTTAACCAGCTTGGTCTTCTGGTTATAGAAATGCTTTCAGATAGTGTGAAAGAGTGGCTCTCTATGAGTAAAACAACTGTAGGTTTTGTTTGGGCTGTTAATACTGAGTGTTTTCACATTTTAGTGCCCTTAAAAAGTTTTTAATCATTTGGCTTAAAAATTACAGTGGTGACATGGATTGATCCCAGAATGTGATTTTATAAAAAGTTGGAATTTGTTTTAGCTTCTTAATGAATATTAAATGGAGATCAGTATTGTAGATGATTCAGTCTGGATTGCTGATTGGACTAGAGGAATGTGAAAGTTCTTTTTCAACCCCTAGATTCTGACAGTATAGTGACTAAAAGGGACTAGGAGTAGGGAGATTCAAATTATTCTGGAGTGACCTTTTAGTATAATCATTTAGATTTTAAAGATTGGTAAATGTGAACATAACTGCCATGAATTTATGTACCGTCTTTAGCATAACCCAGATTTTAAGTCCTTATAATTAGATACCTGAGATAATTGCTCTGGAAATACTGGAATATATTGTATTTGCTTATGTTTTGGCATGCTTTTGGAAGATTGCTTTTTTAATGATAACATTATTTGCTGTAATTATTTTATTATTTGCCTGTGTTTATAGTGAGACGTATTTCTCCTGGTCTTGCATTTTTTTTCCTCCACTAATTCTTCATTATTGCATTCTGCCAATTGAGTTCTTATAGGTTCTTAATCTTATAGTGATTAAGAACATGGATTCTGGAGCCAGACTCCCTAGGTTCAAGTTCTGAGCCCCCCCCCCACTTTTTTTTTTTTTTTACCATTTGTCATCTTGTGCAAATTATTTAACCTCTGTGCCACAGTTCTTAATCTGTAAAATGCTAATAGTGTTACCTACGTCATAGGGTTTTAGAGACATTTAGCTGAGTTAATGCATATAAAGTGCTTAGAACAGTAGCTCTGAAACTTTAGGGAACGTCAGAATCACCTAGAGGGCTTGCTAAAACAATCCTGGGCTCCAGCCCCAGAGCTTCCTATCCTATAGGTCTGGGAGGGGCCTGAGAATTTGCATTTCCAGCAAGTTCCCAGGAGATGCTGATGTTGATGGTCAGGGAATCAGTTAGAATAGAACAATGCTTGGCAGAGTGTTAACTGTTCTTTTTTTTTTTTTTTTTTTTTCTGGACTGTTTTCTCAGTCCCTGAGTAAAACACTTTCCAGTGCTGTTTAGTACTGCTTTGAGCTAGAAGCAGTTTTGAAATCCTTTGTTGCAGTGGTTCTCAAAATGTGGTCCCCAGATCAACAGCAGCAGCATCTGGGAACTTGTCAGAAATGCAAAATCTTGGGCTCCACCCCAGGCTTTATTTTAAAAGTGTGTCTTGGCTTAACTGGGGTGTCTTAGACTTTTTAAAACAGTTTTATTGAGATGTAATTCCCATACCATACAAGTCACCCATTTAAAGCATACAGTGGTTTTTAGTGTGTTCACAGTTGTACAACCATTACCACATCAATTTTAAAACATTTTCATCACCCCTAAAGGAAACCCAGTACCCATTAGTAGTGACTCCCCTTCTCTCTCCCAACCACCCCAGCCTTTGGCAACCATTAATTACTTGATATTTCCATGATTTGCCTAGTCTGGGCATTTCATACAAATAGAATCCTATCATACGTAAGCAGCTTTAATGTGATTAAAATGTTTTCCTTTTGTACAGATAGAATACAGATAGGGGAAACCACACCAAAACAAATTTACAGTTTAATAAATTATTTTAAGGCAACTTTTAAGGTATTTTAAGGTAACTTTCGTTACCATAACCCAACTCAAGAAATAGAACTTTGCCTGTTACACCATAAGTCCTTCCGTGTGCGCATCCCAATCACAGCATCTTCCCTCTCCAGAAAGTATCTGCTCTTCTGACTTTATAGTAATCACTTGTATTGTTCTGGTTTTATCATCCAAGTGTGCATCCCTGGACAGTATAATTTGCTTTATCTACTTTTTAAAACTTGGCGTATTTTAAATACCTGTAACTTCCCTTTCTTGGTTTTCCTTACACTATATTTGTTGAATAACTCAGGCCATTTGACCTGTGGAGTTTCCCACAGACTGAATTGGCTTATTGCATACTCAGTACAGTTACTACAAGTTCCTCTGTCCTTTATATTTCCTGCAAATTCACAGTGGATCCAGAGGCTTTTATAAATTCAGGTTCATGTCCTTTGGCAAGAATTGGCGGTGGTGTGTTTATTCACAACATTCGTTAAGTTGTAATGATGTCTTGAATTTTTTTTAATATTAACAGCCATTTCTGCCTAAGCTTAGATTGATTAGTTTATTGGGAATGTCAAAATGGTGATGTTCTAACTGTGTCATTTTGTTTTTGTATATTAGGTGGAATTTTATAAGGTTACTCAGTGATACAGTTTGTATGAGAAGGGTAGGACAAGTGCTGAATTTTTAATTTTTTTTCTGTCCACTTAATAGTTCTGTCACATTGGGCAAGTTAACCTATCCGTTGCCTCATCTGGGGAAAATACTTTATTTGTGGGGTTATTGGGGTTATATGGGGAAATGTACGTTGTTAGTACACTCTGTGTGGTCAGCCGATGGTCATTTCTTTAACATACTATTTCACTTAACCCCTCCAACAGCTCAGAGATGGGCAGTCACGGTGGTGAAGTGATGGCCAGTTAGCAAAGCCTGTCTGGACCCTTCAGGTCTGTGTTGGGATCATCAGTGGTGGGGAGGAAAGGGGTTTGTACTTTGATCATTTTGGGGCTGATTCTGTCTGGCCCTAGATAAGTGGGTGTTCCACCAGAGTAGTTTTTCACTTTGCCAAGCATTAGGAGTCACATTCATAACCTCTAAATGGTCTTATCCACTTCTGTGGTGACGTGTAATACATTGGTTGCCTTGATCTCCTTACCTCTACATAGCTCCCTACTGTTCAACTTTGTTCTGTTCAAGGTTCTGCTGTAACCTTAGTAACCTTAACCCATAATGAGTCTTCCTAATGGTCATCAGTATCACCACTGTTAACATACTTGAGTAGCACCGTATATAGCAGATTAGAAAAGAGGTAAATATTATCCCTTTTAACATTTTGTATATTATCTGAAGTATAGCATATGGCACATAGTAAGTGCTCAATAAATTTAAAGCCATTGTTTTTTAAATTAATAATATTATCTTTTTTTCCTCACATCTTAACCTCTTTTTAGTTCAGTAACCATTTACTGAGTTTTTAAGTACAAGGAGCTAGGGACATAAAATGAATGAGAGTTGGTTTCTTCACTTGAGAAACTCACAGTCCATTTAAGGACTGAGATAATGTTTAAAGTTCCTTAGCCTTTTCCTTTATGTTGTCATTTTTCCCCTGCTTTGTCCATGTGTGATATAACCTGTCTATTGTTTTTCAAAGCTCTCCTTAGCTCTGTATCCCCAGCCTTTGAGATTGCTGATCTGTGAGAAAGCCTGCAGTTGTCTTCTATGAATGGAGGGTAATATCAAGAAAAACCTTTGGGCCAAGATTGGATTTCAAAAGTGGCACATGTGGTTGACACTACAGTATCAGTTTATGGTCTTAAGATGGACCTATAACTGATTTTTCAGTCTCTATCCTATTGCTTTACCTCTCTTCCTTCCATCCTCTCCCTCCCCCCCCATCATTCCCCAAGATGTTTACTACATAAAGATAGAGGCTCCTATACCCAATTAGTGATTTATAAAGTATGTAAAGAGACAGCTGTACTTCATATAAACTAGGAATTGTATGTGCCTCAGGTTTCATTCTCACCTAGGAAATGGTGATCAAAAAGCCTACTTCATAAGTTGCTGTGAGCATTAAAGTGAGATGATGTATTACTTAAAATGTTTATATAGTATACTACAAAGATAAGGCGATTGTAATTTATGTAAAATAAATACTTAATAGCTATGTTACTTGGCAAATTACTTCATCACTGAGCTAGTTTCCTCATCCTTTAAATGAGGGTGATGATATCTCATTCTCTCAACAAATATTTGAGGACATACTCAATAATGCCAGATACTGGAAATTCAAAGATAAGCAACTAGAGAGAGGGAGGGTAGCATGGTCTACTAGGGGAAGGAGACTTGTAAATCACAGTCAAAGGGATTGGTACGGGGCACCTTGAGTGGCTCAGTCGTTGGGTGGCTCAGTCGTTAAGCATCTGCCTTCAGCTCAGGTCATGATCCTGGGGTCCTGGGATCTAGCCCCACATTGGGCTCCCTGCTTAGCGGGAAGCCTGCTTCTCGCTCTCCCACTCCCCTTGCTTGTGTTCCCTCTCTTGCTGTGTCTCTCTCTGTCAAATAAGTAAGATCTTTAAAAAAGAGAGATCGGTACAATGAGGAGGGGTGAACAGAATGTGCTATAGCCATTTATAGGAGGTCGTCAAGGATGTAACCCAGAATTTTGTTGGGGTTAAACAAGATACATGAAAAAAAGTACATCATGAACTCAAAAAATGCTTTATAAAAATGAAATTAGTTAAATGTATCCCAAATGAATCAATAGCCTCAAGCAGTATTTCATTTCTTAATAAGACGTGTGCTTTAGATGTGTTTATTTCTTTAAGCTGGATTTTATGAGCTCCTCTAGAGTGTTATGTGCTCCTATAATAGGGTATCCTGAAAGTACTACTTGCATCTAAAAGGATTTTTTCACCCACTTTTATCATTTTCTAGTTTCTGTTACTGAATTAATTTAGGAAAAACTAGAAAATGTGTTCTTATTTTGGGAAAAGATTCCTACTCCCACAAAAATATTCAGTCATCATTAACATTTTGGTTGGTGTGTTCCCATCTTAATGATAAGAGTAACATTTTAAAAATAAAAGCAGTAGAAAATTAGGGACAGGCTTTCCCAGAATAGGAACTAAAACTGGTAACAAGAAAAGATACTCAAACTAAATACCAGAAATGCAAATTAAAGTGAGATATTTTTTAACCATTAGATTGGCAAAAAAATAATTAGGTAATATCAAGTCATGGCAAGAATACAGGGATGAATATGGTCTTAGAATACTGCCCACAAGTGGTATAAGTTAATACAGCTATTTATGTGGAGATACTTGGCAAGCTGCAAGATAGTTATGTACTATATGGTGCTATTTATATATTTTTTAAAAACTAGGGTAAACTGATTATTTGGAAGGAGTGGTCAAGGGGAACTTTAGCTTTTTCTGTAATTGCATTTCTTTTTCTGAGAAACTTAAAATACACTGAAGAATACAGAGAATAATAAGACAAAAACCCTTTCCCTACCCACCCCCCCCCGAACTGATGATCTTTTTTTTTTTTTTAAGATTTTATTTATTTATTTGAGAGAGAGTACAAGCGGGGGCGGGCAGCAGAGGGAGAGGGAGAAGCAGACTTCCCACTGAGCACGGAGCCCGATGCGGGGCTCCATCCCAGGACCCTGGGATCATGACCTGAGCCAAAGGCAGCCACTTAACTGACTGAGCCACCCAGGCACCCCTGAACTGATCATCTTTAACATTTATTTTTGCCTCAAATCTTTTAGTGGGGAGGTGTGATATGAGGGGATATACTTAAGTACTTTAACTCAGTATTCCCCTCCCCACTATGATCTTTACCATTAATTGCTTGAATTTTTATACTGTGAGAATGGTATAAATGACTCATGTAAGTAGAAATTGAAAAACTGTGATGTTCACACAGCAGTTTATTACTTGTGTAATATTATTTGCATACTTCTCTAAAGTTTGTAAAATCATTTAATAAGAATGCTTTGGGAGTGGGACATTAGTCATTTGTTCATTTTATTGTAGTTCTTGTTTGAAAATGCTTTCCTGACTTTAAGTAACGTTTCTCATGATTATAGCGATATACATAGCTTATTGTTGAAAAAAAACACAATTAAGCACAGAAATCTCCTGCCATTCAGATAAATATTATTAGTATACTGGTACACAATATATTCTTCCAAGGCTTTTCTTTATGCCTGTGTAGCATACGCATACTTTTTTCCCCAAAACTTTACTCTTTAAAAATGTAATTCATAACCTTCCCTTCAACTTTTTATTGTGAAAATTTTTAAACATAAAAATGCTGAGGGCGCCTGGGTGGCTCAGTTGGTTAAGTGACTGCCTTCGGCTCGGGTCATGATCCTGGAGTCCTAGGATCGAGTCCCACATCGGGCTCCCTGCTCAGCAGGGAGTCTGCTTCTCCCTCTGACCCTCCCCCCTCTCATGCTCTATCTCATTCTCTCTCACAAATAAATAAATAAAATTTAAAATAAATAAATAAATAAATAAAAATGCTGAAAGAATAGCACATTGAGCATCAGTATATCACCAGCTATATCCAACAATAGTTAAAATTTGCTATATTTGATTTATATGTACATATGTGTGTTTAATTTTTTTGAAGCACATGAAGTAAGAGTGACATTTTATCCTTAAAAAAAAAAGTGACATTTCATCCTTTAATCCTTCAGCAAGCATGTCTTAATAAGGACCTACAATATCTACAATACCTTTTATCGCACCTGGGAAATTTGTTCTTTTCCTTAATATTATCTGATAGCCAGTCCATATTCACATTTCCTTAGTTGTCCCCAAATTGTCTTTTTAAAGCTGTTTCTCCAAACCAGTATAGAAATGGTATTTTTAAATTTGCTGTTCCCACTTAATATATTGATCTCTGTTCCTGTCATAATGTAATATGACAATATAATACTTCTGATGGCTGCATTATATTCTATTGTGTACATGATTTATCATTTATTAACCAATTCCCTATTTTCAAACCTTTAAGTTCTAGTTTTCCATGATCTTTAAACAATGCTTCCTAGCACACAGTAGGAATAAGTATTGAATAAAGGAAAGAAGCTTAAGAACATCTGAATGAGAAGTCTTTGTGACATTATGTTTACTTTCTTTAGAAATTTCTAGAACTGGAATGCAAAAATATAAAAGGCTTTTGGTACTTATTATCAAATTGCCCTTTAAAAAGACTATCCTGCATTATTCACTATGGTATGTTTAGTATATAATCCATGTTGACTTACAGTATGACAGCACCTCAGGGTAAGCCTTGATACATTAGTATTAGAAAAGAGCATAAACCTGGATAAATGCAGTTATCATTGATATAGATGGCTCTCTCCTTACATCTATACCTACTGCCATATTTTGTAGGGGCTGGCTTGACTCCTCCAACCTAGAGTGCCTTGTAGTCTTTTGACCTAATCTGGGGCTCCATTTCCCTGCTCCTCAAATTTCCTTAACTGTCTTGGCAAGGCCATCCTTAAGAGGAAGTATAGTCTGGAGGGATGTAGATATCACTTGAATGACAACCTTTTACATAGAGTATTTTAGATTTTTGCTTTTTAAAAGTAAAGGCAGGCTACCTGCATAGTTAATTCAAATCTCTACCTCTAGCAAAGCAAATTACCAGTGTCTTTAAAATGGTAGTCTTCTCCATGTCCAACAGAAGAGCTGAATAAGAGCCTATATTTGATATTATCCATATCAAACTCCTTTTATTTTATTTTATAGGCCCAGATTAGGGGAAATGATTTGTCCAAGATAACAAACATTGCTGGTTAGTGGTGGAGTTGGGCATTGAACCCAGGTTAACCTAGTCCAGTATTTTCACTATGCTGTATCTTTTCTTTCTTTTTTTTTTTTAAGATTTTATTTATTTATTTGAGAGAGAGAGAATGAGAGAGAGCACATGAGAGGGGGGAGGGTCAGAGGGAGAAGCAGACTCCCTGCCGAGCAGGGAGCCCGATGCGGGACTCGATCCAGGGACTCCAGGATCATGACCTGAGCCGAAGGCAGTCGCTTAACCAACTGAGCCACCCAGGCGCCCGCTGTATCTTTTCTTAAAACTGAACTTAATCTGTTTCTAAATGTGCCATCAGATGTCATCCATAGAAGTGCAGAATAAGTGGGCCCAACCTATAAGAAAGTTACCCCCAAAATGGGGAAATTTTAGGGGGAGGAAAAAGTCCAAAAACTCAGTTTCTTTGCCCTTTTGACTATGGCTGTACTTTTCAACATGGGGTCAATTTTGAGCTCTTTCATGGGACATTTCAATTTGGCCATGTGTTTCATGCATGTTTATGGATGCCATAAGCCTGTAGCTAGGACTGAATTTCCTGTTATAAAACTTTCAAATTAAAATGGTATTTTATAAGCCCATCTTTTTTCCCCCCAAGCCCATCTATTTATCCCTTTTCATTTGTTTTAAATTATAGAAGTGTTTGCTGTTACAAAACAAAGATTCAAGCAAAATAAACAGTTAAAAATTAGTGTCCCCCTCCCCAAATGATAGTCTTGTTTTATTCATACCACATTTCAAAAATCTGTTGATAATTTGTATATATTCTTTTATGCTTTTTATTACGTACTGTGCTTATTCATTTGTCATGTATATTTTTATATGTTAAAGCATATAGCTCAGCTCCATTCTTTTTAATCGTGCATTGCATTTCAAAGCATGGATCTACTATAATTTAATCATTCCCTGTTGTTGATCCTTAGAAGTAGAATTCATTCTGGGTCAAAGGGTGGTACCATTTAAATTTTTGATAGGTACTGCCAAAATGACCTCCAGAAAGGCTATATTGAACTGCCATTCCCACCAGCAGTGTCTGTCAGTGCCCTTTTCTCTACCTATATCTGCCAAAACAAGATAATTGTTGATCTTTTTAATTTTAACCAGTCTGATGAATGAGAAATAGCATCTCCTTGCTTTGGTTAGGATTTTTGTAATTATTAGAGAGGATGACCAAATGTTAGGATCTTCTGCAAATTGCAAGTTTGTGCGCTTTTACTTGGTTTTCAATCAGATTATTTGTCTTACTGAGTTTTGGGAGTTGTTTGTATATTAGAAATACCAGTCCTTTCTGTATCCTCTTAAAAATATTTTCTGTGTTTATGGTTTGGAATTTTTGTATGGTCATATCTGCCCTTTTGTTTTTTCTTTCCTTTATGGTTTCTAGGTTGTGTATCTTTCTTGGAAGATCTTTTCTTTGCCAAGATTGCAAGAATATTTATCTGCATTATCTTCTAAGAACACTTTTACAGTTTAGCTTTTTATGTTTAAGTAATGGTGTGAAGTAGGTGTGTGCTTTTTATTTTTGTCCAAATGGTTAACCAATAGTTCCTGTTTTGGGAGAGACTATTTGATTTTTAAATACATGCTCAGCTTAAAATTTGGAAAAATGTAGTTTGTTAAAACAAAAAAAGTTGGCATTTGTGCCAAGTAGAAAACCAGCTTGGCTACTTTTTGGTTTTTAGTTTTCGAGAATAATTCAAATTGTTCATGTGTAATACTTAACATTTGTCTTCAACTGAAGGCAAAGTGTTATAGACAGTGCTTTAAGAGATTTTAGTTACTTTATTTTCATTTTACATGTTTGAAGCTCAGATTGTCCTAAGATCACAAAGTCAGTTGGTGGCAGGGAACTAGAGTACCTTTGCATACTTTTCTTTCGTTTTCAGCAAACATCTTTCATGTTATAGATACAAATGTTTTAAAGCAGCAGATTGTTCACATTGTTTCATTTATTTAAAGAACATTGGAAATGCGTATGTGCCAGGCTGTGTGTGGTGCTGTTAAATTTACTCAAACAGAGCCAGTTTTGTCTATATGTTGGGACATATTTTTTTTCTAAAAGCGTTGTTTTAAAGTTTTCTTGTCAGTGAATTAATTTTAGCCTCATAATAAACCTGTGCAGTTGGAGTTACTTCATGTTGAAAGAAGTTTGCTGTCATGTTGATAATTGCCCTATTACTACTGTTCTTTTAAATCATATAGAAGAATCTTGGTCTCTCTGCATTCCAAATTCATTTGAACCAGCTCAAAATAGTTCACATACACTTAAAATCTCTGATTCTTAAGTTGTATGGCCCAGACAGTATTTAGTAGACTATTTAACCTTTGGAGAACTATAATTTACTGAGAATGAGACCCAGAGCTTCCCAGTCTCATGATCAAAGTTGAGTTTAACTTTTTGGTTCTTGTCAGTACTTTAAGCTAACAGTGTAGAGATCAGTACATGCTTTATGTTCTTTCATATGCAGATAACATGTAGAAAGTTTGAAAAGACCAGCTCTTGTTTGCTTTTGGGGGGTGTGTGTGTGTGTGTGTGTGTGTGTGTGTGTGTGTGTGTGGAATAGCCAGCATAAGATTGCTGCCCTTAGATTAATCTGAAGCTAAAAGAAATAGAACAAATAATAATATGGCTTACTCATTGCCTTGAGATGGACTGTGTTATTTATTTTACAGAGGTTACTGACTCAGCGAGGCATAGTAACTTGTCTAAGATCATACAGCTAATAAATGGAATTTAAGCCCATTTCTCTCCAACTCCCAGGCCTTTCCACTATGCTTTTGTCCTCTACTTCATTTTGACTTTCTTCAAGTTGTATTCCTCAATCTCTACCTTTAAACTTAAATAATCCACAATATACGGTAGCAAGTAAATACATTACTAAGGACTCTCACCCTCTCCCCATACAGATATATCTTTTGTCAGAATATTTTAAGGTATTAAAACCTAGCTTTTATTTAGAAATATGCTTAATCTAGGCTTTTGATAGAAGGTTTGGGCCTTTTCTACCTTTCTTCAGGATACATGACTAGAGGATTTTACCCAGGAATACAGAATTCCCTCTTATACAGAGGAGGTTTAATCTTGAGAGATGCTGCATATTTCTTTTTAAACCCAGGGATATGAGACAATTGGAGCTGAATAATGCACAAGGGTTGGGATTCTGTTTCTTTGGTTTCCTGTACTGTCTTTAGTGTATCTGACAGTAGCCTGTCATGTGGCTTTAGGGGAAATACCATATGCCTGTGTTTCATAAGTGAAAGTGAAAACATCGTAGTCACTAAGTACTAAGTCTTGGAGATCTTTCTGTGGGGTGATGGTTCCTACTGTTGCAGGTCATGGATCACTTTAAGAAGCCAGTGAAAGCTATCACCTGTCTCAGAAAAATTCCAACATATGCAGAAATTTTCCATACAACTTAAAAATTTTTATGGACATCCCTCAGTATAGGACAAGAAATCTATAAAGATTTCTTCACATTTTTTAAAAGAATGTCCAAATTGCTGTATATGTATTTTTCTAGACTAAAGCACTATGCCCAAAAAATGAAACTGGGCTAATTGTTTCACTTTTGCTAAAACTGTACTCTGTTTTATGCAACTCGAATCTCTAAAAGTCCAAATTTTTTTTAAAAAGAGGATTATGGTTGGTGTTATATAAGGATTTATTTTATGTATTCTGTTGATCTCTTGTAATTGCGTTTCCAGCTTTGCTTAGGCCACTAGGAAGTTGTAATTTGATTGTGTGCTATAATTTGATTGTGTTTTGTATACTGACTTTGCATTGTTTTTATACTATCATTGCTTCTAGTTTTCCTTTTTCCTCTGATTTATGTTTCTGAATACTTGGCTATCTCATAGCACCCTTTGCAATGCCCTGCATATAGTGTGTTCATACCTATATGTTGAACAGAAAAATGCAAATTGGGTGAATTTTATAAATTGGTTTTCTCAGTTGAAAATTTCACCAAGAGTCTGTGACTTGGATTTTTAAGCTTCCCTAAACGGTTTACTGGATAGTCATTCATTCATTCATTAATCTACTAAGTGACAGTTCCTATGCTGATGACAGGAATGCAAAGATAAATAGACACAGTCCCACTCATGCAGAATTCACCCTAGTGTTGAAATTGACGTGTAAATAGGTGAGTTGATTGAGAGTATATGCGGGACACAGTGGGGGGCACAAAGGAGGGAATGATCGATTTTTCTCTGACGGAGAGGGTATCTGAAAAGGCCTCATTGAGGTGACATTTAAGCTGAGCTCTAGGGGATATGCAGAGATCAGCCATTTTAGCAGAAGGCGCAATCTGAGTCAAGGTAGTCAAAGTCTTGAATGTTAGGGGAGCTGTAAAAAGCCTCACGTGGTTAAAGTACGTGGGGAGCCAAGGGGAATATTATGTAATGCTGTGGCCCTGGTATGAGAGGTGAGCAGGTACCAGGTCCTAGAGGTCTTGGATGCTGGGTTAGGTAAGGAGTTTGCACTTGATGATGTAGGTAGATTTTGAGTTTGAGGGAGATTGTTCTGGTAGTAATGCGAAGGATGGAATGGAGGGATCTGGCAGGATAAACTCTTAATTTAAAATATTTTAATTTCTGAGATTTTCAAACATACACAAAAGTTAGAGAATAGTATAATGACCCCAGTGTACCTGTTACCCAGCTTCAACAGTTATCAGCACATGGCTATTCTTGCTTTATACCCCATTCTATCCCCCGTTCTTTTTTTTTTAAGGTTTTATTTATTTATTTATTATTTATTTATTTGACAGAGAGAGAGTGCACAAGCAGGGGAGGCGGCAGGGAGAGGGAGAAGCAGGCCCCCTGCCGAGCAAGGGGGCTCGATCCCAGGACCCTGGGATCATGACCTGAGCCGAAGGCAGCCACTTAACCGACTGAGCCACCCAGGCACTCCTATCCCCCATTCTTTTAAAGAAAATTCCTCAGTGAGTCACAAATAGGCAAAGGATAATTAATAATACCTAACAAAGTGGCTCTCAAGTCTGGCTGTGCAGCTATATCACCTATATAGTTTGAAAAAAAAAGTTCCCACCTCATATTTACTAAGTCAGATATTTGTATGGCCAGACATTTTTTGTTTTTGAAATAAGTGTCAGGTGACTGCACAGCCAGGGTTGAGAACTCTGGATTTAATTTTTAAGTAAATTATTTTGAAGATAATTTTTAAGTAGGTTGATTTTTCTGGCAAATACGTTTTTCCTGAACTCATTAAATGTCGACTGTGGCCCTTCTGGGTGAAGTTCGCCTATTAGAAAGTGGTAGGCTTTTCTATGGTTAAGTTCTTGACATTAGTTTGAATAATTAGAGTATTAGTTTAAAGACTGATGTCTTCATTTTCTGTTAGAGGTGGGCAAGACTGAAAAAGCATTTGCATCTTCGAAATTGGATGTGATGACATAGGGAATAACCATTGTTACAGTTGATCTTTTGCACCAAATCCAGCCACAAGTAAGGAAGGGGACAGGAGACAGATCAGTGTTTGAGGGTAGATGAGGATTATTCCAGAGCACCAGTTAAAAATGTGTAGACAAGGAATCTCTTCCTCTCCTCCTTAATTTGCATAATTTTCACATAGACATTGCTGTTTGTTTTTGTTTGTTGTTCGGAATGCTAAGAAGGAGCTACTTGGCATGTTGCCCTTTCCTTTCTACTGGCAAAACTGATCTGCAGCTTTGGTGAGCCCTATTTTGTTGTCTGATTCTTCTGATGCCAGTTTATCTCTCTTAAATAATTGGAAGTAATGACCTAAGGGGTAACTCCTGGATCTGCAGCTTCCCAGGGCTGTAGGTAGAGCATATATAGGGGATGCATTCTCAGACATCATTCTTACCTCCAGAGTCAGTGTTGGAGGTTTCAGATTCCTCCTCCTTGGTATCCCTGCAAGAGATTTTCTTTGAATATACGACAGAGCAAGGAGAGCAAGGATATACACTTACCTGAGGTATAGTGTTTACAGATTTTGAAGGAGGCTCTATCAAGGTAATTCTGTAGATAATTTCCAGATTTGTCTTGGGTGAATAAAGGCTGTTTTTTGGTTGCTTTATTATTACATTTTACTGTCAGTCCAATAAAATCTAGGTCACCAATCCTCAGGGTCATGTTTTAACTATGGCTCAAGGATAAGGATATTAGTGTCTGTAGGAGGAGGGTGGCAGGGTGGACTGTGTGTGCATATAGACATTTTGTGTACTGTAGAATCATGGAGCAAATTTGGTTTCGTCCAGGTTTACCACTTACTGGGTATGTGGCTACTCTTGGACTTAGTAAACTGGAAACAGTCTTCATCTTCAAGTTGTTAAAGGATTAGAGATAATGCATAATTAGGTGGTAAGTAAATATTAGCTGTTATAATGACAAATGGGTTCTCTGAATATTTGTTGGGTTGATATTAATGTAAATAATCAGAAGCAAGGCTGGATGGAAATGTGTTCCCTTTAAGAAATCCGTTGATGTGATTTCTGTGCCTCTGTAATCAAATAGTGTATGTAGCAGGCTGGGTTTTAAGATTGTTTGCTGCTTCCTGAGATAATGGATGGTCTGGGCAGTTCTCACCTGAATTTTCTTTCAGAGACTTCATAGAGGCAAAGGCTTTTGCTTTGTGGCAGGTTGGAGTTTAGTGTTCTCTAAAAGCCTTTTTATTTAAAAGCGGCCTAATTGCTTTTCCGTGATTTCAGTGGGAATTTTAGGCTGACTTGGATTCATCCACACTCCAAGATGTGTTTGCAGCATTTCTTAACCTACCAATAATAAATCAGTAAATACTGAGTGTGTGCTGTGTGCTAAATTTCAGGATTAAACAGCAGAAGGTATAGAAAAGAAGCTCCAAGAGCAGGCAGCAGCCACTCCAAGGCATTTGTTTAGATGATATCGTTCTTAATTTGATGCGTACTGTTTGGATTAGGGGCCACTCTTTTCTACCTTAAGAAAAATTGTACAAAAGGAAAATTCTCATAAATGGATGTATGATTATAAAAAGTTTGGAAGAACCTGAAAAGCATGAAGCATAAATAAAAACTGTGTTATCCTGCCACCTAGAGGCAACCACTGATAATGTATATTTTTTCCCTTCCCAGGTTTGTGGGGGTTTGTGTGTATGCTTGTTTTAAACTTCCTCACCCTGTGGCAAACATTTTCTCATTAGTAGTCATGGAAGTGATAGGTACAGGGTACAATAAGCACATAAAGAGGGACACTCAGTCAAGTTTTAAGAGATTAGGGAGAGGGTAGTCATAATTCTGGTTAGTATTTGTGCTTTCAAAACCCACATGAGTGTTCATTATGTTAAGGTGAAATAGAGGTTAAAGGGTCCCCTACCCTCAGCTTTCTTAGGAATTTTCTTTCTGTTATCTCCTCTTCCCCTCTACCTTTCAGTGACCCCATAATTCTCTGCTTGCATTGACAGCCAACATCTTCAGAAGAGTTTTTTACATATGCCATCTGTATTGCCTCATTTTTTTTTAAGATTTTTTTAAAAGTTTATTTGACAGAGAGAGGGAACACAAGCAGGGGGAATGGGACAGGGAGAAGCAGGCTTCCCGCCGAGCAGGGAGCCCAACACGGGGCTCAATCCCAGGACCCTGGGACCATGACCTGAGCTGAAGGCAGATGCTTAACAACTGAGCCACACAGGCGCCCCTTGCCTCATTTTCCATTAATTCCCTGACTCACTCCAGTCTGGCTTCCCTTCCCATACCCCACTGAAACTATTGTTGGTCAGGTTATCTCTATTCCCAATTTCAGTGTACATTTTTCTGGACATACCTCATTTTAACATTGGACACAATTGATCAGTCTTGCCATCTTTTGTCTTTCATGATACCATGATGAAGTAGTTTTACTTCTACCTCACCAACCTCTCCTTTTCTGGGTTCTCCTCCTTTTCCTTACCTTTAAATGTAAGATCAAGTAGGAACTCAGTTCTGGGCCTCTCCTTTGTAAGTCATCATCTCCAGACCAATGGCTTCAAATACTGTCTATATTATGACAATCACAGATTTTTATTCTCAGTTCATACTTCTCTCATGAACTCCATTCTGCAAATATTTGCCTACTTATCATGTAGTAGATGCTGTGCTAGATGCCAAGAGCTTAATACTGTAGAAAATCAAACTAGTTATATTGATATTTGCTATGAGAGAAACAGGCAGGGTAGTGTAATAGAAAAATAAACTAGCTTTAGGTGAGTTGCCTTGGGAAGCCACTTTGGGTCTTAAAGTCGTTCCTCAAATGGAACTAGCTATAGGAAGAAATAGGAGTGTGGGGTAGAAGCATTCCAGTGGGAATATCACTTGTAAAGGTCTAGAGGACAGAAGGAACTTAGAGCATTCTAGAAACTAAAGGGAAAGACTAAAGTAGTTGTGCAGAGAGGAGATTGGAGAGAGTTCCAGCAGCCAAATCATGCCAGGACCCTGTGAGTCATGATTAGAGTTTGGATATAATTCTAGGAAAACTGTTGAAAGGTTTTAAGCAAGGAAGTAACATGAGCTGATTTATGTTTTAAGAAGATTACTTTTGCTGCTCTCTGGAGAAATGGATTGGATAAAAGTAAGTGTGGAAGTGGGGAGATCAGTTATCCCTGTTTCACAGTTGAGGAAACAGAAGTGTACAGAGGCTGGTTTGTCCATGCTCATACAGTGAGTAGGTGATCTAGCAGGGATCCTAACCTGGGTTTCCTGATTTTGAGCCTGTATTCTGATCTGGTGCTTCTCAAACTTAAAATATATTAATCACCTGAAGATCTCATTAAAATACAGATTGCTTCCTCAGGTCTGGTGGGCCTGAGATTCTGCATTTTTTTTTTTTTTAAAGATTTTATTTATTTATTTGAGAAAGAGAGAATGAGAGCACGAGAGGGAAGAGGGTCAGAGGGAGAAGCAGACTCCCTGCTGAGCAGGGAGCCTGATGTGGGACTCGATCCCGGGACTCTAGGATCATGACCTGAGCTGAAGGCAGTCGCTTAACCAACTGAGCCACCCAGGCGCCCGAGATTCTGCATTTTTAATAATTCCCAGGTGATGTCAGTGCTGCTGATCCTTCAACCATACTTTGAATTGTAAAGCTAACCTGCCACTACACTCAACTTCTATTGAGCCAGATTTGGGAACTACAGGTGTCCTCTGCCCTTAAGCTGATTCAGTATTGAAAGTCATTCTAAATTTGGTCAACTGGAGGTGATTACTAGAGTGAGTTACCCTTTCAAGAGCAACTTCCCCTCAATATATTTTAAGTGAACACACTTGTCTTGATGTAAACCCTACAAAACCAAGATTCGAACCTCAAAGGTAAATGAAGTTTGGGGGAAAGGAGGAAGGGAAAAAAGTGGCTAATTAAATAGAAGTATTTAAGTAATGTATAGCTGTGGATGGTGGTTCATAAAATTACTTAATTTCCTTAAAGCTGATCTTTTTAACCTAAGTTTAGGAAGAAATCTTCATTACATGTAGAGATTGCTTGGTGCTCAGAGTTCTGGTCTGACCCAACAAAGGCAGTAGGCCATTTCCAGGAATTTGTTTAGAACTAATTTCTTTTTGTTACAGGCTTTTTTATGTAATGGGATTTTCACCCGTTTAACTTCTAAACATTAGGTAGAACTCATTCCGTGGTTACTGTTCCCATCATTAGTGTGATTTGACAGTATCTCACCTTCTTACCTTCTGCCCCAGCTTTCTCTCTTGCAATAATTTTCTGAACATAGGATCCAACAGTGTAAAAGAGTCTGTCACAACTATGTATTTTCATCTACAGGGCTTTATTGTAATAAAACTAGTAAATAAAGTGAAAAGCATGTTGTTAAAGCATGGACGTGGCAGCCAGAGAGGCCTGGATTTAGATCTTGGTGCCGGCATTTACTAGCTAGGCATAAGGTACTTAATTTCTCTGAGCCTCAGTTTTCTATCTGTAAATGGGGACAAAACTTGGCTTGAGTGGTGAGGATTGTATGAAAGACTTACATGAAGCCCCTTGGGCAGCATGTCTCAAAGTTTGTTCTTTGGGATACTTAAAGTTGTGGGCTTTTAGTAAATAACCCTTGAAAAAAATGGTTTTGTGCCCTAATAAGTTTCCTTTACCCAAGATTTCTTGGAGCTGTTAGTAATGTCAGTCAGCCACTTGACTATCCTAAAGGAAGACACATTCCGTTTTTAACATTTCCCAAATTACTGGAACCTTGTCTTCCTTTATGGAGCAGAATGCTCTATAATGCTTTAGGAAACACCAACTCATTGTCTGGCTTGTAGTGAATGCTCAAAAAATACTTTCCTTCCCACTGTGAAACCAGCTTAGAAAGAGACTAACTAGGAACAAAAAAAACTTGAATTTTCTTAATTGATGTCTCATGGACAGTATTATTCTTTTTTAAACTATAGATGTTTCTTGCAACAAAATTACAGAAACCAGGTTAACGTTGCACTTGTTAGGGGAATGTGTGTGTTCGTTCATTTGTTTTGGCTTGGTTATTTAATTGGGTGCCTATCATCTGAATCTGTTTATGAAAAGTTTGGGGCCCAAACACTGGAAACAGAAAAAGCCAAATGTACTTGCTCTCCCCGGACCTTGACAGCTGGGGCCTGGGCTTAGGACCTCCCCTTGACCGATGAGATGCTCACACTTGGGATTTTTTTGTGTCTAGAGCCACTGATGCAAATAACCTGAGACCGTTCAGAAATCATTCTGCCACAGCAGTACCTTCCAGGCATCTAGAGTCTGGCGTTGGCAGTAGAGGCACCCCCAACTAAGCTGTGGGAGGTCCTTGGCTGAAGTTCAAGGCAGCGTAGCTTCCTTGGTTCCCCCTATTTTCTGAATGTGGATCTATAAGCCTTCCTGTTGATTCCCTAAGCTGTTATCCTTCCAGTAAGTCTTTTTTCTGCTTTAGTCAGAGTCTATTTTCTCAACCCAGACCCTTGACTGGTACAGAATCCCAAGTCAAAACAGCTGTGGTTAAAGTGCGACACATGTGTGAAGATTTGCCAGTGACCTCATCTACATTTTCTTAAGTCAGTAAAAGAGTTAGAGTTATTAATGCAAGGTAATCAGTGCTCTTGTTTTGGAGGATTGTTTGGTTTTTTATTGTTGAATTGTGAGGTTCTTTATATATTTTAGATACTATATATGGGTCGCAAATACTTTCTCCCTTTTATACTTTTACATTTAAGTCTGTGATCCTTTTTTTTTACTTTGCATTTTTTAAATAGAGATAATAACATGACATTCTAATAGTTTCAGGTGTACAGAATAGTGATTTGGTATTGTATATATTGTGAAATGATCACAGTAAGTCTAGTTAGAATTTTTTCTTAAGACGAAAACTTTTAAGATCTACTCTAAGCAATTATCAAGTATATAATACAATATTAACTATAGTCACCATGCTACATATTATATCCCCATAACCTGTTTGCTCTATAACTAAAAGTTTGTACCTTTTGACCACCTTCACCCATTTCACTCACCCCTGCCTCCGGCATCTACCAATCTGTTCTATCTGTGAGTTCAGTGTTTTGGGACTTTTTAATTTGTTTTTTGAGACTCTACATGTAAGTGAGACCATACAGTATTTGTCTTTCTCTGACTTATTTCACTTAGCATAATGCCCTCAAGGTCCAGCCATTTGTCACAATGGCAAGATTTCCTTCTTTTTTATGGCTGACTAATAACTCCTGTGTGTGTGTGTGTGTGTGTATCCACTCATCCATCAATGGACAGTTAGATTGCTTCCATGTCTTGGCTATTGTAAATAATGCAGTAAACATGGGGATACATAGATCTTTTCAAATTAGTGTTTTCCTTTTGCTAAATACCCAGAAATGGAATTGCTGGATCATATTTTTAATATTTTGAGGAACCTCCATAGTGTTTTCCCATATTGGCTGCCCCAATTTACATTCCCACCAACAGTGCAGAGGGGTTCACTTTTCTCCACATTCTCACCACATGATTCATTTTGAGTTAATTTTTATATAAAGAATGAGGCTTAGGTCAAACTTCATCTTTTGCCTATGGGTATCTACTTGCTCTGGCACCATTTGTTGATGAAACTATCCTTTGAATTGCTTTTTCAACTTTGTCAAAAATAATTGGGTAGGGGCGCCTAGGTGGCTCAGTTGGTTAAGCGCCCGACTCTTGATTTCAGCTCAGGTCACAGTCTCAGGGTCGTGAGATTGAGCCCTGTGTCGAGCCCCATGCTGGGCATGGAGCCTGCTTAAGTTTCCTTCTTTCTCCCCGCCCCTCCCCCCCCACGTGCTCTCTCTCTAAAAAAAAAAATCAGTTGAGCATATTTGTATGAGTCTATTTCTTGAGTCTATTCTGACTGATATATGCATCTATCCCACCTCCAATACTACATATATTATATATCTTAACTCTTGTAGGGAGATATATATGTATGTCATGAAATTGGATAGAGTGATTCCTCCTCTTTTTCAAAATTATTTTAGCGGTTGTAGTTCCTTTGTCTTTCCATATATATTTTAAAGACTTACTAATTTTAGAGAGAGTGCGCAGGTGAATCCACGGGGTGGGAGGGGCAGAGGGAGAGGGAGAGAGAATCTTAAGAAGACTCTGTGCTGAGTGCAGAGCCTGACACAGGCCTTGATCCCACAACCCTAAGATCACAACCTGAGCTGAAACCAAGAGTCAGATGCTCAATTGACTGTACCACCCAGGCACCCCATATACATTTTAGAATAATCTCAGTTTATTTACAAAAAAAATCTTACTGGGACTTGGGTAGGATCTGCATTAAACCTATATGTCAATTTGAGGGGAATTGACTTCTTTACTGTGTTGTTGAGTCCTATGAGCATAGTATATCTCTTCATATATTTAGCTCTTTGGTTTTTCTTAAATCAACATTTTGTAGTTTTCAACATACAAGTCCTGTACATGCTTTGTTAGATTTACACCTAAGTATTTTAGAGTTTTGTTTTGAGCAGTTGTGAGTGGTGGTATACTTTTAAAGTTTGGAGTTTATGTGTCCATTGCCAGTATATAGAAATAGATTGATTTGTGTGTTTATTTTGGATCCTGCAACTCTACTGAGATCATTTATTAGTTCTGGGAGTGGTTGTTTTGTACATTGGTGGATTTTCTACTAGATTAATCCTTTGTCATCTGCAAATAGGGAGTTTTGTTTTTCCTTTCTGATATATATACCTGTTATTTCATTTTCTTACCTTACTACAGTGGCTAGAACTTCCAACACTGTGTTGAATAAAGTGGTGAGAATGGACATCCTTACCTTGTTCCTAATTTTGGAAGGAAGGCATTCAGTGATTTGGGTTGTATGGTGTTGGAGCTGGCTGCTACTCAGTAGAGGTAGTCTCAAAGCCTCCCAGCAAATGACTGCAGCCACAATAGTGTGATAGCTGCTCGTTTTAGGGAATGAGTGTGAGAAGTTTTGTGAGAAAAAGCCAGAACTGAATACAAGTAGCTCACTTAAATTTCCACTACATGGATCAGATTGTTGCCAGAATCCTGTTGGTCTTGTTTTAGATATTTGGAAGTTGTAGGCAGCAGGCATTTTGTTCATTTTCTTTTATATTCTGAGGTAATTTTTTAAAAAGTAATCTGGAATTTCATATTCTAACATGTGAACCGTAGAGGGAAAACTGTGTGTGTGTCTGTCTGTCTGTCTGTCTCTACAAAAGCATTTTAGAATATACTCTGGATGTTTCACCAGTTCTTCCTGAAGTGTCCATTGGTTAAATAGATGCCGACCATGTAGGCAAATGCACTTTATTTCCACAGTACTGAGTATGTTGGACTAAATTGAAGCCAAAAGCTACCTGAATTTTATATTTGTGCTTGGTCAGCTTTATACTATGACAGCCTTCTTGGGGGAGAGACATTGACCTTCAGTTACTGCTGTATAGCAAATAACATTATTAGTAGGAGAATCCTTGGTGTGTAAAGAGCTTTCAGTTCACCTCTACTTCTGTCCAGGTGTCCTAGTTGCTAATGGGAGAAACCTTTATTTCTTTCTGTCCCTTGTCTGCCATGAAAGATCACATAGGTTTATACTGTGGGTTGCCCACTTTTGTGCCTTCTAAATTAAATGGCCTTAGTAAAAATGATTGTGTTCTGTGCTTAGGACATTTCTAGTGGGAGTCTTATACCTCATTTTCTAATTTAAAAATAAAAGTGTTGTGTTGCCTTTGTTTTTCTAACACAACTAATATTTTTATTGGTTAAAACAATAAAAGATACAGAGATGCGTATACATAATCCTTTTGGTTAGCAATGAGTTAACATTTTGATGCATACCCCTTCTAAGCAGTTTAGACATAGGTTTATACTGTTTGTTTTATAACCTTTTTATTTCACCATGAACATCTTTTTGTTATATAATTGTGTGCAGTGTTTATAACAGTTGTGTAATATTTCATTTTAAACCAATCCGTTTTGGACATTTGGTCCTTTCCAATTTGTCACTATTACATATGGTCATGCAGTATAGATTCTTGTGGTTAAATATTTGTGTACATCCTTATGATTTTCTTTGGATAAATTCCCAGAAGTAGAATTGCTAAATTTTCCAGAAAACTACAAGGATATGGTGAATTTTTCCATCCTGAGGTGTGTTAAAAACATTGTGATCTTTTATTTTCAGTTATGAGTTTGAGAGGTTTGTTTTTTTAAAAAGTGTTTTAATTTTGGCTTAAATTGATTACAGTCTTACTCAACATATGGATGTGGGCCAATTTTGTCTGGAGAGATTCCTTTTTCTTCCCTACCTCATAGCTGTGCCTCTAGTTGGCATCATAACTCCAGAGTTTTTTTTTTTAAGATTTTATTTATTTGCGAGAGAGACAATGAGAGATAGAGAGCATGAGAGGGAGGAGGGTCAGAGGGAGAAGCAGACTCCCTGCTGAGCAGGGAGCCCGATGCGGGACTCGATCCCGGGACTCCAGGATCATGACCTGAGCCGAAGGCAGTCGCTTAACCAACTGAGCCACCCAGGCGCCCCTCCAGAGTTTTTGCTTTAAGCATTTTGCATGTTCTTCATTCTGTCTTGTTTATGTCAAGCATATAGTACTTAAGATTGCAACTTTAAGTTCTCACTTTTTTTGGGAAATTTCTTTTCAGATCATAAAACAGAAAATCGAAAACATGAAAGTAGACAGGACTAAACTGAAAAAGACACCTACTGAGGCTGTAAGTATCCAGAAGTATGCTCTATTTTTTCATTTCAGAAAAAGTCCTGGCAATCAGTTCAACCATACTGATCTTCAAACTATGTCATCACTTATATACAAAGTGCAATAAAATAGCAAATTGTCTTGAAATAGTCAAATTTACTTTTGAACTTCCCTTGATTAAAAAATTGAATAAGCTAGTCACCGGTGGAAAGTGAGCACTAAACTGTTTGTAGCTTTGTGTACCTGAAGTAGGCTCCCTGGCTGCTGTCTTCTATGTGTTGGAAGGCAGTGTGGTATAATGGAAAGAGCAGATGTGGATTCAAATTCTGTCTGTACTTATGGGGTCTTTTTCAATTTTGTTTTCTCGAAAATTAAAGTGGTAACACCTTTCTTAACTGGGTTTCTTGTGAGGCCAGTGTTGTAGCTTTTTTTAAATTATAGATTCTTAATCATACAATTCACCTTAGCCTGTATTAACCTGTGTATTGGTTGACCATGTCAGTTGATCCTATGTCAGCAGTAGAAATCCCAGGTTTAGTCCAATATTCTGTCAGCTGGCTTAAAATGCATTTTGAGGTTAAGAAAGTATTGCATTGTTATGACCCTCCTATAGATCCCATTATGCTATAGTTCAAGGAGCACGAGCTTTGGAATTAGACATGAGTTTAAATCACTAGATTTTTGTGGCCTGGTTTTCACAGCTGTAAAACAGGGTTGATAATTTTTCTTTCCTTGATGTGAGGCAGATGCTTAGCAAAGTATCTGGCACATAATCAATTAGTTCATTTTCTAAATACAAGCCACTTGGTTTTTAAAAACTGTAGCTACCTGGCAAGTATCACCATGGATATCACTATTAACATTTTGCTATATTTCTTCTCATATTTAAAAGATTATTGCATGGACATTCTCCCGCCCTTTTTTGTTAAGCATTATACTAATGAATGTGAGAAATGCTGTCGTCCCATACCCTCATCAACATTACAGATTATCTTTTAGATTTTTGTTAATAAGTGGGGAAATATTTCATGGTTTTAATTTTCATGCTTTAATTACATATATTTTCAAATTTATTGGCCTTATATTGGTTGTCTGCTCATGCTGGTCATTTTGTATTTGACACTGGAATATTAGGTTTTTTATTGAGTGCCGTACATATCAAGTATGTTCACTTTCATATCTATGGATACTTTCCTTTTGATTTTGTTTTTGATGTGTTTTGGCATCTTGAATTTTTGACAGTTATATACCCAATTTATTTTGGAAACGAAAGAGCAAGAAGAAAAGTTGCCTTAAGAAACTACACAAATTAAAACAGTGGCATCGGGGCACCTGGTGGCTTAGTTGGTTAAGCATCTGCCTTTGGCTCTGGTCATGATTCCAGGGTCTTGGGATCAAGCCCCGCATCAGGCTCCCTGCTCAGTGGGGAGCCTGCTTCTTCCTCCCCTGCTCCCTCTGCTTATGCTCGCGCTCGCTCTCTCTGTCAAATAAATAAAATCTTTAAAAAAATAAAACTGTGGCATCGGTGTAAGAAGATAACCTAGGAAAGGATCCTAGTGTACCTGTGCGTAAGAACTTAACATATGATAATTATAGGAATTATTGGTTGGTAGGGAAGGACAATATTAATCAAGAAACTGTGTCAGGAAAATTGTTTTGACTTTTGAGGAGTGGGGACTATTATTGAAGAAATTCTAGATAAATTAAAAGTCAAATATTTTTAAAAGAAATAAATTCTTGGTGAAATATAAATGAATATTTACCTGGTGTTAGATGGGGATGGCCCTTCCAAGCATTAAAACAAAGGGGAAAAAAAAAATAACAGAAGCGTAAAGTAATATATCCAAAGTAAAAAGGCACATGACGAGCTGGGGGAAATATTTGTAACCTAATACACAGTTGACCCTTGAACAATATGCGTTTGAACTGCACAGTTCTACTTACATATGGATATTTTTCAATAAATATGGTATTGTAAATGTATATTTCTTATTTTTCTAAAAATCATAACATTTTCTTTTTCTAGTTTATTATAAGAATACAGTATATAATATACGTTCCATAAAAATATGTGTTGAGTGTTTATGTTACCAGTAAGGCTTCCAGTCAACAGTAGGCTATTAATAGTTAAGGTTTTAGGGAGTCAAAAAAATTCTACTTAGGTTTTCTACTGCATGGGGGATAGTCAGCACCCCAACCCCCATGTCGTTCAGCAGTGAACTGTAGTAGCTACATCAGTAGGAGAGATGAATATCCCAATGACAAAATGGACATAGGTCATTTCAGAAAAGAACAAATTCATTAAACTTCCAGAATAACCTTGTAGATAATCAGAGAAATGCAAATTTTTTCTTCTTTTACCTAGTGGATTGGTACAGATATGTTCTTGGGGTCACACCTATACACACATTCCTGGCTCACAACATTTGATAGCTCCTAGCAAATTACTTAGGATAAAGTCCTGGAATTGGAATTTTTAGATCATTGCCTATACATTTTTTTTCTTAAAGATTTTATTTATTTTTTACCTGAGAGAGAGTGAGAGGGAGAGAGACAGAGCACAGAGGGAGCGGGAGAAGCAGACACCCTGCTGAGCAGAGAGTCCGACGCGGGGCTTGATCCCAGGACCCTGAGATCATGACCTGAGCCGAAGGCAGACACCTAACCAACTGACTGAGCCACCCAGGCGCCCCTCCCTATAAATTTTTAAGACTTGAAGATGCCTAGTTTTCTTGAGCAGCATACCCAATTTTCTGTACTGTGGTTAATACTAGGTATTATTTTTAAGGACATTTAAAGTTTTTTTGTTTTGTTTTTTTTTGTTTTTTTTTACCTTTTGACCCCCTTTACCCATTTTTCCCACCTGTCCACCTGTGGCAGTCACCAGTCTATTCTCCGTATCTATGAGCTTGGGTCTTTTAAATTTGTTTTTTGTTTTTTTAATCTATGTATGAGTTGAGATTATATGGTATTTGTCTTTCTCTAACTTCTTTCACTTAGCATAATGCCCTCAGGGTCCATCCATGTTGTCATAAATGGCAAGATTTCATTCTTTTTTATAGATGAAGAGTATTCCACTGTATATGTACACCCCATCTTTATCCATTCATCTGTCCATGGACTCTTAGGTTGTTTCCATATCTTGGCTATTGTAAATAACGGTACAGTGAACATGGGGGTGCATATATCCTTTCAAATTATTGTTTTATTTTCTTGGGTTAAATACCCAGAAGTAGAATTGCTGGATCATATGGTAGTTCTATTTTTAATTTTTTTGAGGAATCTCCACAGTTTTCCATAGTGGCTACACAAGAAATACATTTATTGATCACTTTGTATATCAGCAACTGTGCAAAGGATTTTTCCCCTAGATTTGATATCTTTAGTGGAGCAAATCAATGTGAACCTTGGCAATTAGTATGCATCCATTGAACTGGCAAGTGCTTTCTTTTGCATTACCTGGAGAAGGAAAATAACAATCAGTTTGCATTTATGTAGCAGGAACAAGATGGTAAAGATAGACTTTTGTCCCTGGTGCATTCTGCAAACCACAAGGTCTGTAGGGACCTTGAGACTGCTGATAAAACAGAACATCATGCTGGTATATTAAATTGATGCCATTATGCTGACTGTATCTTGTGAGCAGAAAACACAAGTACCTTAGATGCCTTAGACATATGTATGCCAGAGACTGACTGCCCTTTGAAGCTTCAGGGTCTTCCACATCAGGAAAGTTTCTAGGGGTCCAGAGGTCTGGGAAATACCAAGATTTCCCTTCTAAAGTGAGAGATGAATTGCTGTACCTTGTACCATATACCATGAAGACAGAGGAACAACATATGAGGTGCCTCTTTGGATTTTGGAACCAGCATACATCAAATTTGGGCTTGTTTTGATTCATTTACTGGATAACCTCTAAAGTGATAGGTCTGGATCTAGAAAAGAGTCTGGGAAAGTTTCAGGTTATGGTATAAGCTGCCCTACTATGTGGACATTTTGACCTAGTAGAATGAGATGTCTGACTTAGGTGTCAGCCAAAGATGCCTCTGGCAAGCTGTGATAGAAGTGCAGCTGAGATTCCTAGAATTTTGGCAAGGCTATTGTCTGCCAACAACTATTCTAACATTCAGAAAAGCAGCTTCTGGCTTGCAACTGAAACTTGATACAGACTGAATGCCTGATTGAGATATCAAGTGATTATAGGATTCAAATGTTCATCATTAATTGGGTGTAATCTAACCCACAGAATCAAAAAATTGGATCTGTATAACTGCATTCCATTAGACATTGAAGTGGTATATTAGATACTAAGCCTGAATAGGTCCAGAAGGCGCAAGTGAATTACATGAGCAGGTGGTTTAGACTCCCATGTTATGTTTCTCTTGCTTCATCACCTCTCCCTCAATGTATATGACTTTAAGGAGAGGAGAAAAAAGTGCAGGCCAGTTTATGGAAGGATTTTATGCCAAGGATTTTACATGCATTAATTACCACAAAAATTTCAGGTAGCTCTTAATTATGCTTCCTCAGGGAGAAAGGTTTGGGACTTAGCTTAAAGAAAACCTTTAAACCCCTGTTTTTCCATGTTGTGTTTTGGGTACTGAAAATACCTCTAGTTTAAATCTCACAACAACGTTGCTGGATAAATAGGTGGTGTTAGTTCATTTTGCGGAAGAGGATACTAAGATTCAAAGAGGTAGCTTACCAATTATCTAATTCCAAAGCCCATACTCTTTGTAGTAGTATGCTGTCTCTCAATATTTAAGCCCCTGTTATGTGAAATAAGTGCTTTAGTATGTGGCAAACATTTGAACCTCACATTACCAAGGTAGTTATTAGGTCTCTTTTCCTGGTAAGAAAACTGTGGCTGAGAGATTGGACTAGCTCATGATCAAACAGCTTATTAAACATCAAGCTAAGAACTGAACCCAGTTTTGTTTGGTTGCAAATCTAGGCCCGTTTCCAGGATACCATATTGCTTTACAGAGAAAAAAAGCCAGTGTAATCATTTCCAGCTGCCATCCATTAAAAGAAGACTTCTCTGTCCCAGTCCCTAGCCTTCTTCCTCCTCACTTTCAGAAACTTTACTATAAGCTCTCAATCCACGCCTTGTTACCTGAAAAACAGGCCCTTTCATCAGTAAAAGAGAGCAGGAATATATGGCAGTGGGAATCCTGTAAGAATGAAGTCCCAGTATTACAAAGTTCAGAAGGTCTTTGTCCTCCTACAGTTAGAGGGTTTAATGTTGCAGAGAAATACAGCCAGTGCTAATCTTCACCTTTAACTGTGAATTCACTAGGGTTTTTCAGTGTTCCTCTGATTCAACATTTCTTATCAGGCATTTTAGTTAACTTTCAGACTGTGGTACAGATTCTTTCATTTTCTTATTGGTGTCTAGCTCGTTTCCTTTATTTCTGTTGTCTGTACCCTTCCAAGTAGATGGTCTACATGTACAAGTTTATCCAAGTTAAAAATGCACAGATGGATTGTTTTATTATAATATTTCCCTTTAATCCCAAGTGATTGGCAAATTTCCCATTTTCTAATATAGTATGTTCTTTCAGAAGTTAAATTGCTAAGTGTGTTGGCCTAAAGATTCCTTTTCCCATTCTTTGTTTTTGTGTATCCCTCATCCTCCAAAACACTCTTTGTGAATACCTGTTTTTCTCAGCCTGCAGACTGCAGAGCCTTAATAGACAAACTCAAAGTTTGTAATGATGAGCAACTCCTCTTGGAACTGCAGCAGATCAAAACATGGAACATTGGGAAGGTATGTGAACCCATGCTCCCAAAAGACAGGGCTCCCTGGACTAGTACATCATTTTGTATTCTCTGATATGGAAAGAGAAACCACAGTGAGGTAGCATCATTCATCAGTTCTTAGTAAGTATCTAGTGTATGTCTAATACAGCTCTAGACCAGTAACTTTTAGCTTGTGAACACCAAGGAAATTTTGAAAAATGTGAAAGAAAATTTCGCTAGCTGAAGATGAAGAATGTTTACATAGGTGATGATAAAGAATTTCAACCACAGAATTCCTTTAGTTTGACAATATGAGTTTGAGATAGTTAAAAGAATCTTCTTTAGGTAACTCTAAAAATGAACACTTCTGATAAAATGGGTTCTGGCAGGGAGAGTCATTGTATTTGTAGACCTCAGAATGTAGCCAGAATTCTCTCTCTGAAGACCTAGTTAAGGTGTCTACTGGTGTTAGCACATGTGTACTTGATGCACTGATGTAATAATGAACTCAGGTTTATATGCCTCAGAGTATGATATTTCTCATACAGGTTTCTGTACTGGTGGGGGGTTTTAAAGAGAAGCAAAGGTGGGAAGTGAACTTGTCTAGGTGTCACGCTCAGCAATCAATTGTAGCAAAGCACCCACATAGTACTTAGTACCTTATTCTCCGATGTTCCTCTTTCTCTTCCCTTCTCCAGTGTGAGTTATACCACTGGGTGGATCTGTTGGACCGCTTTGATGGAATCCTGGCAGATGCTGGACAAACAGTGGAGAATATGTCGTGGATGCTCGTATGTGATAGGCCGGAAAGAGAACAACTGAAAATGCTTCTCTTGGCTGTGTTGAACTTCACAGCCTTGCTCATTGAGTACAGCTTTTCCCGGCATCTGTACAGTTCCATAGAGGTAGGAGAGGTTCAGGCCTATGTGATCTCTTCTCAAGTATTATTGTTCATGTCCAGAGATAAAGAAATTGCTATTTCTTTCTGATAATTGCTTCTTTCCTTTTCATTATGGAGGTCTGGGGTTTTCGGTGTCAAAGACAATGATGATGTTTTTTGGATATAGATGCCCTTCACAGGTTGCTGGGAAGGTTCTTTATTGTCACCTTCACTCTGCCTTTCCAGATTCAAGAAATTAATGAGAATGTAATACATGTATTGAAGTATTCTTGGGAATTTGCAAAAACTGATCTTTGTTCCAGGTTATTAGAACATTACTCATTGCCTAAATGACCTGTTAGGTTTATTTTCCCAAGTCTTTGGTAAAGAAATAGGATCAGAATTGAAAGGAAGTGGCTTGGGAAAAGTGGAATAACTGAACTAAAGTATAGCACCCACGGTTTTAAGTGAGGAATGGATAAGCAGTCTGTTAAAGATAAAATAGATTAGTTGCAAAAGGAAGTACATAGCCTTCAGGATTATCAGCAACCAGAAATACCTAGGTTTCTTGCCAACTAAATGACATAATGATTTTAACACTGACCAAATGCTTCAATATATTGATGAACTTTGATTTTATTAAAAAATCTAGTCACTTTTGGATTACTGTTACATACGCTATACTGTAACAGTCATAAATGCCACCAGCTGTTGTTGCTATCTTTAGCTTCTATATGGAGGACCCTGCATTTTAATTAGTTCCAATTTTATATTTGTCAAAGGATACAGAAGGAGCATAAAATTACCTTTCTTTCACAATACTTTTAGTCTAGTTGAGACTTAATGTTCTTAAGTTCCACTTTGTATTAAAATACCACATTTGTCTCTTTTGTAATCTGTTTTTTCCCGTGGGGACACCTGTGCAATTTTGAGCTGCTGCTCACTTTTTCTTTTCTTTTCTTTTTTTTTTTTTTAAAAACTTGGACTTTCTGGCTTGCTGCCAGATTATAAGCTGCTTGGGGACAAGGTTGCATGTTGTAGGTGCTCAGATATTCATAAATAGTTTTTTGTATTAAACTTCTTGATAGTTTTGTGTATATGAACAAATCTATTACTACATAGGCATTTTAAGTTTTCAAGGCCTAGTGTGCCCGATACCATAATCTTGCCCTTTTTGTTCCCTGTAGCATTTGACAACTTTATTGGCTTCCTCTGATATGCAAGTGGTGCTGGCAGTCCTTAATCTTCTCTATGTATTTAGCAAAAGATCAAACTATATCACACGCCTTGGATCTGACAAGAGAACCCCACTGCTAACCCGGCTACAACACTTGGCAGAGGTGAGTCATGGGTAAAGAGTGGAAGAGCACAAAAATTGGACCATATAGTTCCTTTTCACAGGTGTTTTTTACATTGTCAAAATGGATTACTATCCCTAAGTTTACTGGCCTAAATGAATAGAATTATGGGGGCCCCTTAACTAAGTTCCCACCAAAACCTAAGAAGTATTCTCAGTTGTTACGAAGCAATTTTGAGGGATTTCATGAATCTCTACTCACAAAGCAGAATCACTCTGTTCAAAAATGGCAACAGCTTGGGGCGCCTGGGTGGCTCAGATGGTTAAGCGTCTGCCTTCGGCTCAGGTCATGATCCCAGGGTCCTGGGATCGAGTCCCGCATCGGGCTCCCTGCTAGGCGGGGAGCCTGCTTCTCTCCCTCTGCCTCTGCCTCTCTCTCTCTCTCTGACTTTCATGAATAAATAAATTTAAAAAAAAAATTAAAAAAAAAAAAGACTTTAAAAAAAAATGGCAACAGCTTTTCTAGAAAGAAAGTTCATAATCAGATTCTACTTAGGAAGGAAGTAGGGTGCAATCTGGATTTGAGTCTTGTCCCTGCTTATTAGCTCTGATACCAGTTTTCTCTGGGAATTTAGTAGATCTACCTTAAGAGTAGTTTCAGAATAAAATGAAATGTAGGGTACTTAGTGCTATGCTCAGTAATTGGTTTGTGATGGTAGTAATTATAATTGAAGGCAAAAAAAAAAAAAAACCACTCTCATATAAAAGTAACTCAACCAAACTATTGTCCAGTGTTCCTAGAGACAAATTGATCATATGTACTTAGGGTTTGAGAGAGGTAGAAAGCTTTGCTAGAAAGCTTTCTTAGAAGAAAATTGAGGGGTGCCTGGTGGTTCAGTCAGTTAAGCGACTGCCTTCAGCTCAGGTCATGATCCCAGGGTCCTGGGATCAAACCCCACGTACTCTGCTCAGCAGGGAGCCTGTTTTTCCCTCTCCCTCTGCCTGCCACTCCCCCTGCTTGTGGCTCTCTCTCTCAAATAAATAAAATCTTTAAAAAAAAAAAAAAAAAATTTGGTAAGGCTGACTTTTTAAAAGCCAATTAATGATTACATCATAAATAATATAACTCAAGTTTCAGGCTATTTTTAGGTACATGATTCCTTAAAAATCTTCCCGCCCCCCCAAAAAAATCTATTTATTTATTTTAGAGAGGGAGAGAGAGCCAGGGGTGGGGGTGGAGGAGCAGAGGCAGAAGAGAGAGTCTCAAGCATACTCCACACTGAGTGCAGAGCCCCACGCAGGGCTCAGTCTCACGACCCTGAGATCACAACCTGAGCTGAAACCAAGAGTTGGATGCTCAACCGACTGCACCACCTAGGCACCCCTCCTTAAAAATCATTTTTGAAAGATATAATATATAATCTGTATTGTGAAAATTCTGGGATATACAGAAAAGTATAAAGAGAATATTAATCACCTTTAATTCATCCAGATGGAGCTTCCTTCAAAATTTGAGTATATTTTCTAATTGTATTTGCAAATATGTATATACAGATGTGCGACCTATTCTGTTAACATAATTTTCTCATGTTATTAAAAAATGTAAGACAGTTCAGTATTGGCTCTCCAAGTAACAGTAAGAGGAAAAAGAAGCCATATTTCAATAGATGCTTCAAAAGCATTGGATAAAATTCAGCACATTAATTAAAACTAATATAAACTCTTAGAAAGCTAGGAAGACAAAATTTAAATTTATAAATCATCTACCGGAAGTCATAATGGAAAAACTGAAGCATCTCCATTGAATTCAAAAGTCACACAAAAATGCTATTACTTTTGCCACTTAAATTTATAGTAGAGGTCCTAACAAATACAAGAGAAAAGGAAGAAATGAAGGATACGTATTAAAAGAGAAAACTTGGGGCGCCTGTGGCTCAGTCAGTTACGTGTCTGCCTTCGGCTAAGGCATGATTCCAGGGTATTGGGATCCAGCCCCGCATCATGCTCCCTACTCAGCAGGGAGCCTGTTTCTCTCTTCCTCTGCCTTTCCCCCCGCTCGTGTGTGTTCTCTCTCTCAAACAAATAAAGTCTTAAAAAAAACTTATTACTATTTGAAGGTGATAGGATTGAGGCTTTTGGTTTTCTGGGGAGACAGTATAAAATTATTAGAACTAATAAAAGTATAGTGAGGTAGCCAAGTAAATGATCACTATACAGAAACAAATATTTCCTCTATACATTAGTAATAACCAGTTAGATGATTTAAGAAAAAAGACCCTATTCACGGTATCAGCGAGTACACTAAAATAAGCCATAACGGTTTATAAAACCATACATTAAGAGAAGGTAATGGAGAAGGTTATATTGTGATTTACTGGTAGTGAAGGAACTCTTAAAAAACCCAAAGCATAAATCTTATAGTAAAAATTACAAAATTAAGACTTCCCTTTCATTGAAAAACATCATAACTCACTGCAGTATAGGCACTCACATTGGAATGTAAATCAGCACACTGCTTCCTTGAACAAGAAAAACATCAGTTGGAATAAACAGTGTACTTACTGATATGGTTGACTAACATTCTGGTGCAAACTCATTTTGTCATGGACCAATACCACATTCGAACAATTGGTGGAATATCAGCTGGCCTGTGTACAACAATAAAAAACAGAGTAGTGATAGATGGATAAGTGTTTAGCCATGTTTTAAAACTGTCAAGGGTGGTGTGCCGCGGTGGCACAGTCAGTTGAGCGTCCGACTCTTGGGTTTGGTTTAGGTTGTGATCTCAGGGTCATGGGATCGAGCCCCATGTTGGGCTCTGCACTCAGTGTGGAGTCTGCATGAGACACTCTCTCTCTCCCTCTGTCCCTTTCCCCCTAAAATAAATAAATAAATCTTTTTAAAAAACTGTCAAGGGACTTTGTCATTGTAGTATATTTAAGGAACACCTCCAAATTAACCAGGATAAACAGAGGCTATAGATAGATAATTCACAGACCAGGGAATTCAGCACATTAATAGATGTTGGAAACTCAGTAATTAGAGAAATACAGCTTATAAAACTATCAGATTAACAAATTAGAAAACTATGTAATGGTAAGTGTTAGCAGGCATATGTGAGGCTATAGGAACCCTTGACTGGTACTCCTGGGTATATATCCCAAAGATGATTTCACATTATTCCATAAGGTAACATCTGGGAAAATACTGCATCATTGTGGCAGTTAGTAGATTGGATAAGTAAAATGTGCTGCATGCATATTATGGAATATGTAGCAGTTAGAAGCAGTGAACCAAATAGTACATGTAGCATCAGTAGCTTTTAAAAATAATGCTGGGGGGTGGTTAAAAATGTTTATTGCTCAGTACCATTTCTGAAACTTAAAAATGTACACACAGAGCAACATAAAGTTTTGAAGAAAATTATAGATATAAGAAGTGAAAAGTGTTGCCTTTGGCAAGGAGAAAGGAATGTGAATGAGCAATAATCAGACAGATGGTTTACATAAATAAGTAAAAGAAAATAAAGGTAACCAGCAGTATTTAAGATCTGTTAGAACAAAACTAAACCTTTATTTACAGATTAAAAGATGATCTAAATTTGTGAGCAGAGACAGATGATACCATTTTTTGCATGGGAAGACACAATATAGTAGAAGCCCTCTTTGATCAAATTAGGGTCAATAGTTGTTAGGTTAGTTATTGTTAAAATGTTAAAGCAGATCTTTTTAAAAATGTCATTACGTACCACTTTTTAAAAAGATTTTATTTGGGGCGCCTGGGTGGCTCAGTTGGTTAAGCGACTGCCTTCGGCTCAGGTCATGATCCTGGAGTCCCGGGATCGAGTCCCACATCGGGCTCCCTGCTCGGCGGGGAGTCTGCTTCTCCCTCTGACCCTCCTCCCTCTCATGCTCTCTGTCTCTCATTCTGTCTCTCGCAAATAAATAAAATCTTTAAAAATAAAAAAAAAATAAAAAGATTTTATTTTTAGAGAGGAGTGTGAGCCCAGGGGTTGGGGTTGTAAAGGGGGCAGAGGGAGGGAGAATCTCAGGCAGACTCCAGACTGAGCGCAGAGCCCATGACTCTGAAATCATGACCTGAGCCAAAATCAAGAGTCTGACGCTTAACTGACTAGCCACTTAGGTGCCCCAGTACATACCACTTTTTAAAAACTGAAACACAAATGTCAATTCTTTTTCCTATTTTTCTAATGTAAGGCCACAGACACTACTTTGAGTCAGAAATAGTCTGTTCTCTTACTTACATAAACTACAACTATCATCTCTGATTTCTTTAAAGTAGAGCAACAACGGTGTAAAGACTTCAGTTTGTAAAGGAACCTGAATACAGAATTAGAAATTATAATTTATCCCGAATCTCTTTTCCCTAATTTAACACTTTTTATTTTAACATCTTGCCTTTTTAGCCTTTGCCAAATATTCAGATTAGTTTTTATAAAAATAGTTCCCTTTTCAGTTTAAATCATTGTTCTGTATAATATTTTAACTTACTTATAATATATACAACTGACATAAATGAGTTTAGAGACAAACACCTGGCTTGGTACACATACAGATAACTTGTGGGAGCAAAAGAGTGATTGCAAGCATGCGTTATTCAATATGTTTTAAGTTTTTTTAATTGGCATAGGAACAGACAAATATGTCTGCAGAATGAAATAGTAAGCATCGTGTTGTTTATAAAGAAAAATGGGACAATTGACTATTTGAAGGAAAATGTGTTTAGATCATTTCTTTACACTATTCACATAAATCCTACAAACGTATTTAGAAGTAAATATAGGCAGCTCTTTAACATCTTTCATGAGGAAGGATTTCCTAAGTCAGGAAACCTATAAGCCATTTTAAAAATTGACAGATTTTATGTAAAAATAATAGTTATAAAGAAAAGGCAGATGACTTCTTAAACTGGGAAAAAGTATTTGCACTGTGTACAACAAAGGAGTAACACGTTATGTAAACAGCTTTTACAAATCCTTAAAAATGTAAATAACCCAGTAGGAAAACATCGAAAGTATATGGACAGATAATTCATAAAGGAATATGAAATAATTTTTAAACTTGGTCAAGAAAACATGAAAAGATTACACTAGGAATAATGGGGAAATGTACATTATGTGAGATCATTTTTTACCATTAGATTGTCAATATTATCTACAATTGGCTAGGTTGTGGGGAAACAGGTACTTATAAACTGTTGGTGTAAAAATGCCCTGCTGTAGGGTTATTTGGCCGCACCTTTAATTTTAAAATGTATACATTTTATTTCATCCAGTAGTTCTAATTTAAGGAAATTATGTTAGAAATATATTCAAGTGTGCATAAAAATTATGCTTAGGTATTCTCACTGCACCATTGTTTGGGAAAAAATTTTGAAATATCATATTTAACAAGGTATAAGCCTATGTATGACCCTAAAAGAGCTCCTCGATGAAAGGATCTCAGCAAGAAAAGTTAGTTGAAGATCCCCATTTATGGTTTTTTAGAAGTCCAAAAGTAAAACTATATTAATGAAGTACAGAAAGTTACATATCTTAATTGTAAGCTTAGAGAATTAAGTTGGGGGAAAAGATGATGGGTGAGTTTCACTTTTTGTATTCTGTACTTTAAATGTTTTATAGCTATAATGTATTATATATTTTATAATTAAATGTGAGAATTTGTAATGACTTTGTAGATGTATTTTTAATGACTGTAACATTCCATTGTTTGTGCTATAGTTGTTACCTAATTTAATACCTACTATATGTAATCCCCTTAATACTCTGAGAGTAGGAATTCTTACCCTCATTTTACAGATGAAGAGTATGATATTAAGCAAGGTGAAGTGATTTGCTTATAATTCCCATAATCAGGCAGTGATTTGGGGTTTGAAACCTGATCTATTTGCTTATATGAACCATAACCTTTCTAGCCATATTGAATGGTTTTCACATTTCAGAACAAGGTTTACATTTAGAGATGGAAGAAGAGTACTCTAGTAAATTTGGTGTTTTGTGTAGAGCCATAACAGCACCTATCAGAATTAATATTTTGTCGGATCATAGCACCCCACTTTGAGGTTATTTGATTATCTATACTGTAACAAAAGTTGTTACAGTATACTGTATTGTTACATGAATATGGTTTCTCTGAAAATAATTTATTGTACTGCATTCACTTTTCATCTTATGATATGATAAAATGCCTATGTGATGAAGTGAGGTGAACGACTAGGCATTGTCATGTAGTCATCATGATACAGCCTTGGTCTGCTTTTGACCATCTGACAATATGTCAGGAGGATCATCTTTCAGACTGCTGTTGACTGTGGGTAACTAAAACCATAGAAAGCATTTTGGACTCCTTTTACCTTGTATGACCCTTGTGCTCCCTTTTTCCTCTGAATTGGGCTAACATAAAGACTGTAGATGGAAGGTTGACTTTTAAGTCCCAGACAATTTACAATCTTGATGGGTGCAATACATTGCAGCTTTTGTTACTGTATTATGTGCTTGATGCTTTGTTATTACAAATAAAAGCATCTTAAGATTTTCAAGGGATAAGACATAATATGCTAGGTGTTTAGTAGTGGTAACTACAATTATTCAAACTCTCTTATTAAAATTTTAAAACTTAATTTTTCTCAAAAATGTAACTTGTTGACGTGGGTTGCTTTCTCCTACATCTTCTTTTGAAATGTGACAGTTCTTATAACAGTGGTCTTCAATAGACATTTTGGTTCATGTCTCTTCGTTTTTTAGACTGCTTCCTGAATCTGAATTCTTTTTGTCATCCGTGCCCTGTGCAACAATTACATGTATTCACTTGCATGTGGTTAAGAACTTGGGTTTAGAAGGATCTAATTCTGTCAACAGATCAAATTAATCTCAGTTTATATATCTGTAAATTGGGGATTATGGTATCTACCTCATAGTTTTTAGGTGTAAACTAAATGAATCATAAAATTCCTAGGTTTAATGCTGATCACATTGAAAGCACATAATAAATGGAAGCTATCGTTGAAGATGGTTGTCAGCACATAAACTACATGATAAATCCCTTTTATATTTACTTTATTTAAAAACTGTATATATACATTATTTTGCATAAATACATATTGCCACATGTTTGGGGTTTTTTTTGGTGTAGTCTTTTTTTTCTCTTGGTCATCTTCCCACAACCTAAAATGTATCCTTGTGTATGTATTTTTATCTTTATATTATATTGACATGTTTTGGGTATTTTTGTCTTTGAATTACAGAGGCAGGACATTTTTGCATCTCAGTTTTCTTATTTAATGGTTTGTAAAAAATTCACTAAATCACTTGTATAACTATGTCATTGTTTTAATGGCTACATCATAATTCCATAGTTTGAATGTTCCATAATTTATTCAACTATTTCCCTATTAATGCATATTCTTTTTTTTCCTATTATGAACAATGATTGCTACGTTAAGCAATCTTATATATATGCCCTTACTTACTGATAATTTTGATTCTGTGTAAGAGTCCCAGTAATCTCCACCTTACTTTAATTGGTCCTTACCTGATGAATAGTGAATTTGAGCATCTTTTCATGTTTGGCTATTAGGATTTGCTCTTGTGGATTGTCTGTTCATTTGCCTATTTTTCTCTTGGTTTAGTGTTTTTCTATAAAAGCTCTGTTGGAGATATTAGCCCTTTGTCTCTGTTTAAAGTATTTTCCCCCAAATCTTTGTGATGTTTTTATTTATTGTGTTTATGTACATATTTTCAAAAAATGGTTCAAAAAAAGGTAAATGGCTTCTAGAAAAAATGTTGAACATCATGTTTTGATCTTCATGAAAAATGACTTTGTATGTGTATCTTTTCTCATGATAGTTTTTTAGTGACTCCCTTAACCCAGTGATGTGGGCCAGTTGTGAATATGAGTAGTGGTTGGTTAACTGCAAATGTAGAGAAAGTTCTCCAAGACTTACTGAATTGTTAAAAGCCAGTTGGTTTGTTGTTGTTGTTTTATTTTTTTTTTTAAAGATTTTATTTATTTGAGAGAGCATGAGAGGGGGTAGGGTCATAGGGAGAAGCAGACCCCCCCCCCCCCGCTGAGCAGAGAGCCCGATGTGGGACTCTATCCTGGGACTCCAGCATCATGACCCGAGCCGAAGGCAGTGGCTTAACCAACTGAGCCACCCAGGTGCCCTAAATTGAATTTTTAGTTAACATACAGTGTATTATCAGTTTCAGGGGTAGAATTTGGTGATTCATCAGTTGCATATAACACCCAGTGCTTATTACTTCAAGTGCCCTCCTTAATGCTGATCGCCCAATTACCCCATCCCACCACCCACCTCCCCGCTAGCAGCCCTCAGTTTGTTTACTATAGTTAAGAGTCTCTTATGGTTTGCCTCCCTCTCTGTTTTTATCTTATTTTTCCTTCCCTTCCCCTATGTTCATCTGTTTTGTTTCTTAAATTCCACATGAGTGAAATCATATGGTGTTTGTCTTTCTGTGACTGACTTATTTCGCTTAGCATAATACCCTCTAGTTTCATCCACATCTTGCAAATGGCAATATTTCATTCTTTTTAATGGCTAATATTCCAGTATATATATGTACCACAACTTCTTTACCCATTCATCTGTTGATGGACATCTGGGCTCTTTCCATAGTTTGGCTATTGTAGACATTGCTGCTATAAACATTGAGGTGCAGATGCCCCTCCAGATCACAACGTTTGTTTCCTTTGGGTAAATACCCAGTAGTGCAATTGCTGGATGGGAGGATAGCTCTATTTTTAATGTCTTGAGGAACCTCCATACTGTTTTCCAGAGTGGCTACACCAATTTGCATTCCCACCAACAGTGTAAGAGAGTTCCCCTTTCTCCGCATCCTTGCCAACATCTCTTTTTTCCTGAGTTGTTCATTTGAGCCATTCTGACAGGTGTGAGGTGGTGTCTCATAATGGTTTTGATTTGTATTTCCCTGATGCCGAGTGATGTTGAGCATTTCTTCATGTGTCTGTTAGCTATTTGTATGTCGTCTTTGGAGAAATGTCTGTTCATGTCTTCTGTCCATTTCTTGACTAGATTTTTTGTTCTTTGGGTTTTGAGTCTGATAAGGTTTTTTTTTTTTTAAGATTTTATTTATTTATTTGAGAGAGAGAGCACATGGGGGGAGAGGGTCAGAAGAAGAAGCAGACTCCCCGCTGAGCAGGGAGCCCGATGTGGGACTCGATCCTGGGACTCCAGGATCATGACCTGAGCCGAAGGCAGTTGCCTAACCAACTGAGCCACCCAGGCACCCCAATTTTGATAAGGTTTTTTTTTAAGATTTTATTTATTTGGGGTGCCTGGGTGGCTCAGTCGGTTAAGCGTCTGCCTTCGGCTCAGGTCATGATCCCAGGGTCCTAGGATTGAGCCCCACATCCAGCTCAGTGGGGAGCCTGCTTCTCCTTCTCCCTCTGTCTGCTGCTCCCCCTGCTTGTGCTCTCTCTCTCTCTGTGTGTCAAATAAAATCTTTAAAAATAAAAAAAAAAATTAAGATTTTATTTATTTATTTGAGAGAAAGAGCACAAAGAGGGGAGGGGCAGAGGGAGAGGGTGAAGCAGGTTCCCAGCTAAGCAGGGAATCTGGTGCGGGGCTCAATCCCAAAACCCTGGGATTATGACCTGAGCCTTAGGCAGACGCTTAACTGACTGAGCCACTCAGGTGCCCTGAGTTTGATAAGTTCTTTATAGATTTTGGATACTAGCCCTTTCTCTGTCATTTGTGAATATCTTCTCCTGTTCCGTAGGTTGCCTTTTAGTTTTGTTGATTGTTTCCTTTGCTGTGTAAAAGCTTTTTATCCCAGTAGTTCATTTTTGCTTTTGTTTCCCTTGCCTTTGGAGATGTGTCTAACAAGAAGTTGCTGTCACCAAAGTCAAAGAGGTTGCTGCCTGTATTCTCCTCTAGGATTTTGATGGATTCCTGTCTCACATTTAGGTCTTTCATCCATTTTGAGCCAGTTGGTTTTGTGAAGGTCTAGTACACTGGTTCTCAAACTTGAGCATGTATGAGTAATTTTATTATTGGTCTTCCTCCCCTGTTCACACCCCTTTACCTCCTTTCCCCTCCCGTTTCTGATTCAATAGGCCTGGGACAAGGCCGGATAATGTGCATTGTTGTTGGGTTTTTTTTTTTTTTTTTAAGATTTGATTTATTTATTTGAGAGAGCGAGTGAACACAAGCAGGGGGCGGGGAGAGGGAGAAGCAGACTCCCGGCTGAGCAGGGAGCCCAACGTGGGCCTCAATCCCAGGACCCCGGGATCAGGACCTGAGCCGAAGGCAAACATTCAACCAACTGAGCCACCCAGGTGCCCCAATAATGTGCATTGTTAACAAATTTCTAGGTGATACTAAGGCTGCTGGTCCAGGGACCACACTTTATAAACCACTGGTCTAGTCTATCCTATTATGTAAAGTTATGAAATCTTACTGAATTCTTACAGTTCCATGTCAAAGAACATCAAGCCTTTCTCCTGATGTCTGAATACTTATTCTTTAGCAAATCCCATCTAGTGAGGTGGTGTCAAATATGCCTCTATGGCATGGATGATAAAATATTTATTGGGTGTCTGCTTAATTGCTAGAATCATGATAACACTACAAGGTAGGTGAGGATAGTGAGATTCAGAAGTTATATTATTTTTGGGAAAAGCCTTTGGGCTCTTATCCTCTGATGAAGTGTAAAATGTATTATTTGCTGTTACTGTCTTAGATGTTAGGGGTTGCTGTATAGCTTGGTTTTTATTCCAAACCTGGGTGTGTCAGTCAGAGATGCAGCTCTTGAATCCACACCCAAACCTTCCAGTTGGTACCATTTAAGAAATATATGACCAACCCTGTGCTGGATGTAGTATAAAACATGTTCTTTTCTTTATAAAGCTTACATAGTAGTTGAGAAAGCAGATATATGTGCATAATAAAAAGGACAAAGAACTAGTTATTCTGAGTAGTCCTAATAAATAGCCTAGAATCTCAAACATTCCATAGATTTACCTTGTTGGCTGCAAAAGAAACTTTTCTTCATAATAAAAATATGTGCTCAGTATTTTAAAAAATTTAGAAATGTACAGAAGATAATTTATCATGACCATGTGTCTATTCTTAGCATTTTGATAGATTTTCTTAGTCTTTGTTTTATGCATATTTCTTTACATGACTGAACACATAGTATATATAATTTTATGATTTTAATGTACTAGCATTAGTGTTTTCCCCAATTAACTTTGCATAATTTTGTAAGAAATGTTTCTTTGTGTTTAGTATAATGGTAATATCATAAATGTCACAGTGTCACAGACTTTCATGGATCAGGTTTGGTTTGGCACATGGTTTTTTTTAAGGATTCCAGTTTAGCACACCTCTCTAGTCAATAGCACACTGCTCTATTTTTATCAGATTACAAAAGATGGAAAGATTTTTCTGGTGACACAGATAATAGAAGTATGCTAAAACAATTAGTTGTGACAACAGAAGAAACAAAAGAAACAATTGTGAAGGTGTACAGCCTTTCAAGCTTATTCTGCCTTGCAGGTTCAGATCCTTGGTTTGATCCTCAGTCTCATTCTTGGTCTCTTCTATGTGGCATCAAATGTTTGTACCCTTTATCCTCATGGTTATCAGCAAATTCCATGTTTCTTCACCAGAAGTCCTGGGAATAGCCAAGAAAATAGAAAATGTAACGAGGAAGTATTTTTCTTATTGGGTATTAAACTTTTTAAATAAAGCTGTAGGAGTTAAAGTAGCATGGTAGTAACAGTGGAATTCAGTTGAACATTTACACAAACAGATCCAACACGTAGGAGTTGAATTTATAATAAGGACAACATTTCACATTAACAGAAAAAGGAATTATTCAATAAATAATATTATAAGAACTGGCTAACGGGCAATTAAATTAGATTCTACCTCATCAAAGTAAAATTAAGATGTATTAAAAAGTTGAGTGTTGGGGCGCCTGGGTGGCTCAGTCATTAAGCGTCTGCCTTCGGCTCAGGTCATGATCCCAGGGTTCTGGGATCGAGTCCCACATCGGGCTCCTTGCTCGGCAGGAAGCCTGCTTCTCCCTCTCCCACTCCCCCTGCTTGTGTTCCTGCTCTCGCTATCTCTCTCTCTGTCAAATAAATAAATAAAAAATTAAAAAAAAAAATTTGTCTAAAAAGTTGAGTGTTGAAAGCATGAAGCTAAAAGCATTCAAAGAAAGTATAACTACATGTTCTTATGTTGTTTGGGGTGGGCAGTCATTTGGGGAATGAAACCAATACCATCAGAGAAGAAATTGATATTAAAATAATGGCATTATACCTTTTGTAAGTGAATATTTTAAATACTCTGAAGTTATGCCATCATATTATCTCCGTTTACAGAATATTTCTCACTGTTTGGGTTATTTTTCAGTGTTTTTCTGTTGTAAATAATGCCACAGTGAAGATCTTTAGTGCATCAATATTTGGTAACAAATGCTTTTATTAAGTTCTTAATGTTGGGCCTTGTAATTTACACATTCTTGTCTCATTTAATCATCAAAAAGATGCTGTAAGCATCATTTTCTCAATTTTATACCTAAGCTCAATTTTGAGATAAAAGTCAAAAAAAATTGAGTAGCTTGATCCAGCTGTTGAAGATGAACATAATAGCCAGCTGCCTTAAATCTTTCCCTTTTCACTGGTTCCTCCTATCTATATGTACATTTGAAAAAGAGCAAGGGAAAGCAAGAACATACTTTTTTTTTTTTTTTTTTTGGTCAGTCTAGGTAAAGGCATGTCTATTTTTGTTCTTTTTTTTTTTTTCCAAAGAACCAAATTTGGTTTACTTGATTATATCTCTATTTTCTGTTTTATTTATCTCTGCTCTAATTATTACCATTTCCTTCTTTCTGTTTGCTTTGGGTCTGGTTTGCTCTTTTTTCCCTAGTTCCTTAAGGTAGAAAGTTAGGTTACTGATTTTAGATCTTTCTTTTTTTGAAGGTAGGTAATTACAGCTGTGAATTTCCCTGTAAGCACTGCTTTCAGCGAATCCTATAAATTTTAGTATGTCATATTTTTATTTTCATTCATCTTGGGGAATTTTCTAATTTCCATTGTGATTTCTTCTTTTACCCATTGGTTGTTAGGAGTGTGTTGTTTAATTTTTACATATCTGTGAATTTTCCAGATTTCCTTCTGTTTTGGATTTCTAATTTCTTTTCATTGTCTTGGAGAAGATAACTTTGTATGATTTTATTCTTTTTAAATTTCTTGAAGTTTGTTTTGTGGCCTAACATACGGTCTTATCTGGGAGAATGTTTTATACATACTTTAGAAGAATGTGTATTCTGCTGTTGTTGGGTGGATTGTTATGTATATTTATCTGTTAGGTCTAGTTGATTTAATGTTCTTCTATTTCCTTGTTTATCTTTTGTCTAGTTATAAACATTTGCCCTTTGGATTAGACTAACACTTGAGCAATGAAGAGTTAGTTTGAATTAATACTTAGTTTTAATAGTACACAAAAACTTTGCTCCTGTATAGCTCTGTTCCCCCCATTTTGTGTTGTTGCCACAAATTACATCTTTATACATTGTGTGCCCATCAGTATAGATGTATAGTTACTGTTTTATATGGTTGTCTTTTAAAACACAGAAAACGAGGGGTTATAAAACTATAAAAATATATTAATACTGACTTTTATAATTTACCTATGTAGCTACATTACTGTTTTTTTATTTCTTCATATGGAGTCAAGTTACTGTCTTGTGCCCTTTCATTTCAACCTGAAGGACTCCAATTAGCATTTTTTGAATCATGTGTACCAGCAATAAGGTCCCTCAGCTTTTATCTGGGAATTCTTAATTTCTCCTACATTTTTTTTTAAAGATTTTATTTATTTGACAGAGAGAGACACAGTGAGAGAGGGAACACAAGCAGGGGGAGTGGGAGAGGGAGAAGTAGGCTTTCCGCTGAGCAGGGAGCCCGATGTGGGGCTCGATCCCAGGACTCTGGGATCATGACCTGAGCCTAAGGCAGACGCTTAACGACTGAGCCACCCAGGTGCCCCGTCTCCAGAATTTTTGATTGGCAATTCTTTTCTTCTAGCACTTTGAATATGTCTTCCCACTGTACCCTGACCTCCATGGTTTCTGATGAAAAATCAGCTATTGATCTTATTGTGGATCGCTTGTACATAACAAGTTCTCTTGCTCTTGCTGCTTCAAGATTCCCTTGAATTGGATTTGTAGATCATGTCTTCGGTCAAATTTGAGATGATTTGGCAATTATTTCTATAAATAATTTCTCTGTTCCCCTTTCTCCCCTCTTTCTGGGACTCTGATTATGCATATGTTGGTACACTTGATGGAGTCCCACGTTATCTCTTAGACTTACTTTTAATTTTCCTTCTTTCTACTCTTCCAGCTGGGTGATCTCAATTAACCTAGCTTCAGATTTGTTGATTTTTTTTTCACCTTCCAGTATTTACTTGCAAATATACATGTCTCAGAATTTTTACAAAAGTAATTCATATTTAGTGTTGTAAGTAATAAAGTACATAAAATTGTAAAGAAGAAGTAACAGTCTTCAGTCACCATCATGTACAAAAAATAACTGATAGCATTGTGTTTCATATGCTGCTTTTCCCTCCACATAACCCATGGTATCTTCTCACAGCATTAAATATTTCTTTGAAAATGTAATTTTTAAAATAGAACTACCATATGATCCAGTAATCATATAACTGGGTATTTACCCAAAGAATACAAAAACACAAATTCGAGAGGATATATGCACCACGTTAATTGCAGCATTATTTACAGTAGCCAGACTACAGCACCTGTCCATCGATAGATGAATGGATAAGCAATGGAATAATATTCAGCCATAAAAAGAATGAAATCTTGCCATTTGCATCAACATGGATGGACCTAAAGAGTATAATGCTAAGCAAAATAAGTCAGAGAAAGACAAATACCATATGATTTCATTCGTGTGGAATTTAAGAAACAAATGAACAAAGGGGAAAAGACAAACCAAAAACCAAACAGATGATTGCCTGAGGGGAGGTGGGGGGAGGTGGGTTTGAAATAGGTGAAGGGGATTAAGAGTACACTAATTGATAAGAACAGAATAATATATGGAATTGTTGAATCACTGTATTGTACACCTGAAAATAATTTAATACTGTATGTTAACTATACTGGAATTAAAATAAAATGTGTTGACTTAAAGATTTAAAAAATAATAGTTAAATTCGCTTTAGTACTTTTTAGGAAAAAAGAAAATGTAATTTTTAAAGACTAGACCATAGTCTTGGCTTCTAAACCACCTCCTGGTCCTCCTGAGTTTCCAGAACTGCCCTTCCATGTCTTCTTGGCTACTGCCCCCTCCTGTGCTCAGCCTCTGAGTGTTAGAGTGGCTCAGGGCTCCACCCTGGGCTTTTTTATATAATTACTGCCTCAAAAATCTCTACTGGATATCTAATAGTTGTAATGTGTACAATATCAAACTTCTGACCTTTCCTCCCATTTGTTTCCCCTAGGCTTAGCCTATTCCATGTACCTGGTCCCTTTCCTTTCCTGGACAGTGCTAGGTATACTCTTCCTGCAGGACCTCTACACAGCTATGTTCCCAGTTGTCTCTATGGCTTGCTCCCTCATCTTAAGTCTTAAGTACCACTATCTCTGTAAGGTCTTCCCTAACATCCTGTTTTAAAATTGGAACACTGTCTACTCCTTGTCACCCTTTTTGCCTTTCTTTTTCTTTTTCTTTTTTTTTTTAAAGATTTTATTTATTTATTTGACAGAGAGAGACACAGTGAGAGAGGGAACACAAGCAGGGGGAGTGGGAGAGGGAGAAGCAGGCCTCCCGTGGAGCAGGGAGCCCGATGTGGGGCTCGATCCCAGGACCCTGGGACCATGACCTGAGCCGAAGGCAGACGCTTAACGGCTGAGCCACCCAGGCGCCCCCCCTTTATTTTTCTTTATAGCACATATTACCATCTGATGTTCTGTATATTTAATTACGTTAGTTGATTGATTCTTCTCCCTGCTTACATCCTTTGTTGAAACACTCAAAAAGTGAATATTTTCATTTCTGTTACTGTGCTTTACAGTGCTGTATTTTCTATTTGCTTCCTTTTTTATAATCTCTTTGTTGATATTTGATGAAACCATTCTCATGGTTTCCCTTTAGTTCTTTGTGTATGATTTCCTTTAGCCCTTTGAGCATATCTAAAATCAGTGATTTAAAGTCTTTGCCTCTTAAGTCCAATATCTGGATTTAGGAATAGTTTGTTTTTTTCTAGCTTTATTGAGATATAATTGATATATAATGTGTAAATTTAAGGTTTACAACATGTTGATTTGATACACTTACATATTACAAAGTGATTACCACACTAGGATTATCACCTCACATAGTTATCATTCCTTTTTTGTGGTGAGAACATTTAATATTTACTCTGAGCAACAGTATATAATACAATATTGTTAACTGTAGTCACCATGCTGTACATTAGATCCCTAGATCTTATATAGCTGGAAGTTTGTACCCTTTGACCAACATCTTCCCATTTCCCCCAAGCCCTAGCCCCTGGCAACCACCGTTCTGTTTCTGTGAGTTCAGCTTTTTTAAATTCCACATATAAGTGATATGATATAGTGATTGTCTTTCTCTATCTGACTTGACTTATTTCAATTAGTAGAATACCCTCAAGATCCATCCGTGTTGTCAGTAAAGGCTGGAATTCCTTCTTTCTCATGGCTGAATAATACTCCTGTGTGTGTGTGTGTGTGTGTGTGTGATCTTCTTCATCCATCCATCCATAGATGAACACTTAGTTTGTCACCATACGTTGTCTAGTGTGAATAATGTTGCAGTTAATAGGAGAGGGCAGATATCTCTTTGATGTCCTGATACCATTTCCTTTGGATATATACCCAGAATTGGGATTGCTGGATCGTATAGTAGTTCTATTTTTAATTTTTTGAGGATAGCATTTTTCCATAGTAGCTATACCAATTTACATCCCTACCAGCAGTGCACAAGGGTCTCCTTTTCTCCACATCTTAGCCAGTACTTGTTATCTCTTGTCTTTTTGATAATAGTCTAGATTCTAACAGATATGAGGCAATATCTCATTGTGGTTATGATTTGCATTTCCCTGATGATTAGTGATACTGAACACTGTTTCGTATACCTGTTGGCCATTTATATGTCTTCTTTGGGAAAATGTCTACTTAACTCCTCTGCCCTTTTTTTAAATCATTTTTTGTGTGTATTACTGAGTTGTAGGAATTCTTTTACTGTTCTCTCACTTGTTTTTGCCATTGTTGCCTGTACTTTTGGTATCCAAAAAAAGTACCAAGACCAGTGTCAAGGAGCTTTTACTGTTTTCTTTTAGTAGTTTTACAGTTTCTGGTCTCATGTTGAGGTCTTTAATCCATTTCAAGTTCAATTTTTTGAGTGGTAAAAGAAAGTCCATTTTTCTGCATTTTGTTACCCAGTTTTCCCAGCACCATTTATCAAAGAGTCTGCTTTCCCCATTGATTATTCTTGGCTCCCTTTTAAATATTAGTTGACTATATATGTGAGGGTTTATTTCTGGGCTCTTGATTCTGTTCTGTTGGTGTAATTTGTCTGTGTTTATATCAATACCATACTGTTTTTATTACTCTAGCTTTGTAATGTTTGAAATCAGGAAGTGTGATACCTCTAGCTTTGCTGTTCCTTCTCAAGATTGCGTTAGCTATTTGGGGTCTTTTGTGGTTTCATAAATTTGAGGATTTTTTTTCCTATTTCTCTGAAAAAAATGTCATTGGAATTTTAAATAGCAATTACATGAATCTGTAGATGGCCCTTGGATTGTATGGACATTTTAACAATATTCTTGTGATTCATGAACACAGGATATCTTTCCATTTGTGTCTTTAATTTCTTTCATCAGTGTTTTATAGTTTTCAATGTACAGGTCTTTCACCTTGGTTAAATTTATTGCTAAGTATTTTACTGTTTCTGGTGCTACTATAAATGGGATTGTTTTCTTTTTTTAACTTTTTTTGAGAGAGAGCAGGAAGGGTGGGGTGGGGAGGGGCAGGGGCAGAGGGAGTGGGGGAGGGAGAATCCTAAGCAGTCTACACACACCCAGCACGGAGCCGCCCTCGGGCTCAATCTCACAACCCTGAGAATCATGACCTGAGCTGAAATTAAGAGCTGGACGTTTAACCAGCTGAGCCACTCAAGCGCCCCAGGATTGTTTTCTTAATTTCTTTTTCATATAGTTTATTGTTAATGTATAGAAATGTGACTGATGAGTTCTAACAGTTTTTGGTGGGGTTTTTAGGGGTTTTTTTAATACATAAGATAATATCATTTGTAAATGAAGACAGTTTTACCTCTTTCTCAAGTGGATGCCTTTTATTTTTTTTCTTGCCTAATTGTTCTGGCTAGGACTTCCAGTATTATATTGAATAGGAGTGTTAAGAGTGGGTACCCTTGTCTTGTTCAGGATCTTAGAGGGAGAGCTTTCATCTTTTCACCATTTGAGTATGATGTTAGCGATGGACTTGTCACATATGGCCTTTATTAAAACGTTGAGCTGTGTTCCTTCTATACCTCATTTTTGAGTTTTTATCCTGAAAGGATATTGACTTTTTGTCAAATGTTTTTTCAGCATCTATTGACATCATATGATTTTTGTCTTTAACTCTATTAATGTGTTATATCATATTTATTGGCTTGTATATGTTGAACAATGATTGCATCTCAAGGATTAATCCCACTTGATAATTGTGTATGATCATTTTAATATGCTGTTTCAATTTGGTTTGCTAGTAGTTTGATGACAGTTTTTGCATCTTCATTTATCAGGGATGATGGCCTGTAGTTTTCTTGTAGTGTCCTTATCTGGCTTTGCTATCAGGGTAATTTTGGCCTCTTAAAATGAGTTTGGAAGTCTGGCCTCTTCAACTTTTTGGTAAGAATTTGAGAAGGATTGGTATTAATTCTTTAAATGTTTGGTGAATGTACCAGGAAAACCATCTGGTCCTATGCTTTTCTGTATTGGGTATGTTTTGATTACTGATTTAATCTTACTCATTATTGATCTGTTCAGATTTTCTATTTCTTCATTATCCACTATTGATATTCTAGGAATTTATCCAATTCTTCTAGGTCATCCAATATGTTGGCAATTTGTTCATATGTAGTTTCCTTTTTTATTATTTCTTTAATTTTAATTCCACTATAGTTAACATACAGTGTTATATTAGTTTTAGGAATGCAGTATAGTGATTCAACAATTCTTTACATTACTCAGTGCTCATCGTAAGTGTATTCTTAAACCCCACCACCTATTTCACCCATCTCCCTCCCCACCTCCCCACCAGTAACCATCAGTTTGTTCTCTATAGTGAAGAGTCTGTTTCTTGGTTTGTCTCTCTCTCCTTTTTTTCTTTGTTTTGTTTCTTAAATTCCATGTGTAAGTGAAATCACAGGTAGTCTCTTAATCCTTTATATCTCTGTGGTATCATTTGTAATGTCTCCTCATTTCTAGCTAAAATTTCATCTATTTCGTTCATCTTTTCCAAAAAACCCGCTTTTACTTTTACTGAGCTTTTCTATTTTTTTTTTTTTTTGGTCTCTATTTCATCTATTTCTGCTGTGGTCATTTTCCTTCCTTCTACTAATTTTGGCATTAGTTTGTTCTTTTGTATCCTTGAGTTATAAAGTTAGGTGTTGTGTATTTGAGATCTTTCTTGTTTCTTACCGTAGTCATTTATCCCTGTAAACTTCTCAGAACTACTTTTGGTGCATTCCATAAGTTTTGATACGTTGTGTTTCCATTGTTTTTTGTCCTGATATTTTTAAATTTCCCTTTTGATTTCTTTTTTTGATTCATTGGTTCTTCAGGAATGTATTGTTTAGTTTCCACATATTGTGAATTTTCCAGTTTTCCTCCTATTACTGATTTCTAGTTTTATACCATTGTGGTCAGGAAAGATACTTGGTATAATTTCAGTCTCTTAACTTTGCTAAGACTTGTTTTGTAACTTACTATGTAATCTATGTGGGAGAATGTTTTATGTACATTTGAGAAGAGTGTGTATTCTACTGTTCAGTGAAATGTTCTGTATATTCCTGGTAGGTTGCCATCTGCAACAATATGGATGGAGCTAGAAAGTATTATGCTAAGCAAAATAAGTCAGAGAAAGACAAATACCATATGATTTCACTTATATGTGGAATTTAAGAAACAAAACAAATAAAGGGAAAAGATAGGCAAACCAAGAAACACACTCTTATCTATAGAGAACAAACTGATGTCACCAGGGGGGAGGTAATAGGGGGATGGGTTAAATAGGTTGATGGGGATTAAGGAGTACACTTGTGATGAGCACCAGGTGTTGAATGGAAGTGTTGAATCACTGTATTGTACACTGAAACTAATATCACACTGTATATTAACTGGAATTTAAAAACTTTAAAAAAACGTATAGTTTAAATTCAGAATTTCCTTAGATTCTGTCAGGACAATCTATCCATTGTTGAAAGTAGGGTGGTGACATCCCCTATCATTATGTATTGTTATCTGTTTCTCCCTTCAGATCTGTTAGTATTTGCTTTTAATGTATTTAGGTGCTCCAGTATTGTGTGCATATAGTTTACAATTGTTATATGCTGTTTGAATTAACCCCTTTATCATTATATAATGACCTTTGTCTCTTGTTACACGTTTTGAGTAAGAGTGTATTTTGTCTGATACAAGTATAGCTGCCCATGCTCTCCTTTCATTTCTGTTGCATAGAATATCTTTTTCCATCCCTTCACTTTGAGTCTACATGTGTCTTTAAAGTTGAAGTGAGTCCATGTAAGCTGCTGGGTCTTGTTTGTTTAAATTTTATTTAAATTCAATTAATTAACATATAATGTATTATTTGTTTCTGGGGTACAGGTCTGTAATTCATCAGTCTTATACCCAGTGTAATTACAACACATACCCTCCCCAATGTCCCATCACCCAGTTACCCCATCCCTACACCCCACTCTCCTCTAGCAACCCTCAGTTTGTTTCCTATGATTAAGAGTCTCTTATGGTTTGTCTCCTTCTCTGGTTTTGTCTTGTTTCATTTTTTCCTTCCTTCCCCTATGATCCTCTGCCTTGTTTCTTAAATTCCACATATCAGTGAGATCATATAATAATTGTCTTTCTCTGATTGACTTATTTCACTTAGCATAATACCCCCAGTTCCATCCATGTTGTTGCAAATGGCAATATTTCATTTTTTGATGGCTGCATAATATTCCATTGTATATATATATATTTATATACCACATCTTCTTTATCCATTCATCTGTCGATGGACATCTGGGCTTTTTCCATAGTTTGGCTATTATGGGCATTGCTGCTATACATTGGGGTGCAGGTGCCCTTTCGGATCACTACATTTGTATCTTTGGGGTAAATACCCAGTAGTGCAGTTGCTGGGTCATAGGGTAGCTCTATTTTCAACTTTTGGAGGAACCTCCATACTGTTTTCCAGAGTGGCTGCACCAGTTTGCATTCCCACCAACAGTATAGGAGGGTTCCCCTTTCTCCACATCCTCGCCAACATCATTTCCTGATGTGTTAATTTTAGCCATTCTGACTGGTGTGAGGTGGTATTTCATTGTGGTTTTGATTTGGATTTCCCTGGTGCCAAGTGATGTTGAGCACTTTTTCATGTGTCTTTTGGCCATTTGGATGTTCTTGGAGAAATGTCTGTTCATGTCTTCTGCCCATTTCTTGATTGGGTCTTGTTTTTCTAATCCATCCAGCCACTCCATGCCTTTTAATTGGAAAATCAATACATCTACATTTAGAGTAATTATTGATAGGCGAGGACTTAGTAATGCCATCTTACTGTTTTATGGCAGTTTTGTATTTTCCTTGTCCTTTCTTCCTCTCTCCCTGCCTTCCTTTGTGAATTGATGGTTTTCCATAGTAGTATGCTTTTATTCCTTTCTGTTTATCTTTTTTGTATCTAATATACGTTTTTGCTTTGTGGTTACCAGGAGCCTACATAAAACATCTTGTAGCTAAGTCTTTTTTAAGCTGATAAAACTTTGATCACACCCACTCTACCCTTTTACTCCCCCCAACCTCATTTTATGTTTTTAATATTCAGTTTACCTCTTTTTAAATTGTATATTCATTAACAAATTATTTTAGCTCTTACCATTTTTAATATTTTTGTCCTTTAAACTTTATCATCCATGGGTGATTCCTTTTTTTGTTTGTTTTTACAAACCCTTGTGTCGAGGGCTGACTTTCAATAGATCACAGTGAGGGTGCTGCTCTGCTATGTACAAAACCCTGACCCAGAAGCAGATCGTCTACAAATGGTTTAGCACCAGGTTCCCCACGAACGTGCATTGCGTGACAGGCGAGGGGGCGGCCCCCTTTCCGGCCGCACCCTGTTTCCCGGGACAAGGGGCTCTGAGCACCAGACCCTGGTCCCGACACACGGCAGGGGCGGTAGGGGACCGGCTATCTGAGGCCATCTGAGGCCCCATGGCACTGCTATGTCGTTCTGCCTGGGCGGGATTCTGACTTAGAGGTGTTCATTCATAATCCCACAGATGGTAGCTTTGCCCATGGGTGATTCTTTAAGACCATGTTCTCCTGGGGCTCCTCAGAGTGGCTGTAGCTGGTTCATAGGCCACTGCAGGGTCTGTAGCTGAGACCAGTATGCAGGTCTATTACCCAATACGCAGGTGGGTGAGACAACCCCCCCCAATCCTTTGGCTTATGGGGCTAGGTTCCCCAACTCCAACAAAGGCACTTTTGTCCATGGATGGATGCCAAATTGTTGCATAGGGGCAGTGAGATAGGTCTTATTTGGCTATCATGCTAACATCACTGCTCATGCTCATGTTGCTGTAATTTTTTTTTCCTTTGTGTGTTTCATAGTGTCTTGTTTCTTTGTATACCTCATAGTTTTTTCCTTGAATAATGGACATTTTTAATATAATGTGGCAACTCTGGAAATCAAATTCTCACTCTTCCCCAGGGTTTGTTGTTATGGTTTGTTGTTGTTTCTTTATTTTACTTTTTTTTAAGTTTGTACCTTTTAAAGATTTTATTTGACAGAGAGCACAAGCAGGGAGAGTGGCAGGCAGAGGGAGAAGGAGAAGCAGGCTCCCCAAAGAGCAAGGGAAGCCCGAGGTGGGACTCGATCCCAGGACCCCGGGATCATGACCTGAGCCGAAGGCAGTCGCTTAACCAACTGAGCCACCCAGGCGCCCAGTTGTTGTTTCTTTAGACTTTTCTGAACTGATTTCATAATTATGTGATCATTAATGCTCTTAGCTTAGGGGTTGGCTAGTGATTTCCCTTAAACTCCTAAACAAGAAAATACATACTCCCCCCCCCCCCCCCCAGTCTTTGCAGGTAGGTTTTGTGTGTATGTTCGGTGGCAATACTCCTATCTTCACTACTCAACCAGGATGTTTATAACTATGCCTTAGCCTTCACTTGTGACTTGCACAGAGCCTGATGATCACCCAGGCGTGTAGAACTTGGGGCCTTCTCGGGTCAAATATTCCTCTTACCTTGTCAAGTTGCTCTATGTGAATACAATGTAGTGTGTTACTACTTGTCTGAAATTAAAAAGACAGAGTTGTTAGAAGTCACTGTTAATACCTTAGCTTCCCTTTCCATAAGACTAAAAGAGAGCTGTGTTTAACCTTGGGCGTACATGTGGCCTTCTAGATTCCCAGGAGTCTGTGGAACTTTTCCAAGCCCTTATTCTCCAAAGCATCTCACTCCCCAGCCATTTCCCCCCCATACTTTCCAGTTTGTCTGTTGTTTAGCCCTTGTCCCAGGAAGCAGGGATTAATGCATTTGCTTTTTAATGTTTTCAACAAATGTTCACCCCACCCTTGGGAGCATTTCGAATCAGGCAAAAATGATATCTCAAACACTGTTGAAAATGCAAGTGAGTTGGGCGCCTGGGTGGCTCAGTTGGTTAAGCGACTGCCTTCAGCTCAGGTTATGATCTCAGGGTCCTGGGATCGAGCCCCACATCGGGCTCCCTGTTCAGCGGGAAGCCTGCTTCTCTCTCTCCCACTCCCCCTGCTTATGTTCCCTCTCTCGCTGTCTCTCTCTGTCAAATAAATAAATAAAACCTTTAAAAAAAAAAAATGCAAGTGAGTTTATTAAGTAAGAATATATGGCTGGAGGTTTGGATTTGGAGGCCAGTAATAGTGCACAATTTAGTCATTTTCCCCCATTACCTTAGGGGCTAGTACTTGATGAGTTTTTAGACTTTGTGGTGGCAGAGTATAGTAGGAGTAGGCAATATAGAGTCTTCTGCTTTGCAACTTGGTTCATGTCAAAAAGAAACTGTAGAGCGTGTGATTCCTCACTGTAGTGAGGAAGGTGAACAGGCTGAGAGCATGGAAAGCATAATATAGTACTGAAGGCTTGATGGGATAAGACTGACCTGTCAGCAGGTATGACTGAAGGCATGTATAATTGCTTATAGTTGCTTATGTTCTTCCCAGTAGCATCCTCACAGAACAGTGAAATTGATCTCATTGGAGAAATCACCTTTAGGCAGATCTTGAGTCTTAAGTCCTTGCTTCTCTTTTTGCTCCCTGTCTTTGTTGGACTTTCACAGTGGATGTCTTCTCAATGCCAACACCGTATTCCAAGCAGCCACATACTCTTAAATATTTTATACACAGGGCTACTTTAAGCACTAACACTGCCTTTTTCCTTTTTTAGAGCTGGGGTGGAAAGGAGAATGGCTTTGGACTTGCAGAATGTTGCAGAGACTTGCATATGATGGTAAGTAACTCTGGGATATGGGTATCTTTTGGCAGAGCTATGTGTGGTCTCTTTTTGAGCCTTACTTTACAATGAATATATGGTATATTAAGTTGCCACTTCACATCAGGACCTTTGAGGAACCTGAGATCAATTGAGACATAGCACATCTTGTCTAGAAATGCTTAGGTCCTCAGTGTGCTGACAGTAGGAACAATCTCAGAAACACAGTATATGTTCATACCCAGCTCTTGAGTAGGAAGCTGTATTTGGTGAATCCGTTTGAAAGTGTTGAAAAATCCCAGAAAGGGTATTTGCTTGCATTCTCTCACTGAAACTATTGGAATTCTGGGCAGTATGGTGTGTTTTTTAAGAATGGATGCTTGGGGAACAGTCCTGCCATGAAGGTTATTGAGAACTTAAAATGTTCTGTGTGTTTTCCATGTTTACTCCTCATGCCCTGTCCTGTTCATACCTTTCATCCATGCTTAGGTTAGAAGGTTAAGCCATCCTCCCTTCTGCTTTGATATGTTGTTTTGGAACTACAAGGTACAGTTGGATTTGTTAAAAACAGCTGTGCCAAGAAGCAACATATTTTCCAGCAGATGTTGCTCTTTTTGTCAGTTTGTCGTGTATAGGACAAATCGCTGCGATGAAATTTAGTGAATTTATCTTAGCAAGCCTTTTTTCCCTGGGAGAATGGTTCTTTTTCTGGTCAAAGAAAACTACAAATTAAAACAAATTACTTTCCCACCTTAGTTGGTATACGTTCTTTAGTGTGTGTTATATGAATGAATATTGGGTAATACGGGAGGTAAGTATTGTCTCTTTAATAAAGCTACATAAATCTTAAAGAGTATTCAGTTTGGAATTCTAATTATGAGAAAATGACTTTCGTCTTAAAGTTGGTTAATTCTTGGGGGCGCCTGGGTGGCTCAGATGGTTAAGCGTCTGCCTTCGGCTCAGGTCATGATCCCGGGGTCCTGGGATCAAGTCCCACATCGGGCTCCCGGCTCAGCGGGGAGTCTGCTTCTCCCTCTGACCCTCTCCCTTCTCATGCTGTTTCTCTCTCGCTCGCTCTCTAAAAAATAAATAAAATCTTTAAAAAAATTAAAAAAAAAAAGTTGGTTAATTCTGAGCCTCCTTTTGTATATCAAGCTGTTCTTTACCCCTTGTCAAAACAGTATGATACACTCTACTAAGTTTGTATGATGTCTGTCTTGGGCCCAGTCTGTGTTAAGAAATCGCACATCCTTTTATTTATTGATATTTGGTATATCAGTGAGACTTTGAAACATACGATGTGTACTTTAAAAGGAAGTAATACATACATGTTTTTAGAAATACATATGCATGCAATTTCAAAATTATTGTATACAATAATCAATTTTTAAAATTAATGTGTTATGTAAATATAATTAATAACTTTATTATATTCAGTAATTCTCCATTCTCAGAAGCAACCATGCTATGCTACTGGTTTCTTTTAAGGATTCATTCTAATGGGCATGCTGTTGTCGTCTTAATTTTGTCTTTGCTTCTCTAGAGTTAAAGAGGATTCGTTGTCAGGGTCTGGTTCATATTGACTTGGTATTTACCTGTGCAGAAAAGCATTTTGATACCATGGGAAGTGGTGTAGAATGGTATGAAAGGGAGTATTTGAAGAATTAAGAAGGTACACTAATGAAGCATAGTTTGAATAAAATATTTCAAAAGGTGATGGTGTACACTAAAGTTTCCATAACAATGTTCTTTTCTATTCCCAAGTTGGTACCTAGAACCTTGTATTTGTTCTCCATCCTTTCTTGGATTCTTATTCATTATTGCTTGGCAGACTTGCCTCTCTTTTTCTTCTTGAAAATAGCTACAGTCAGAATTGATCTCTTGAAAGAAAGAGCAACTGATAACTTATAAGTAAGAAATGTGAAGGCTTTTGGAGCTCTGGGCTCCATCCTCCTGATTTTGTGTTATTATAGGACATCTGAGCTCTGCTAAGACGAGGGGTGAAGGCACTATAGCTGCTGACTACACTGCTCATTCTGCTGCTACAATGAGTTGGACAAATGGTTAGGACTTTGAAGGAAGATTTGGGGAGAAGATGGTATCTGATTATTTCATGTGCTTTATACACAGAAATACCCACCCAGTGCAACTACACTACACTTTGAATTCTATGCAGACCCTGGGGCCGAGGTCAAAATCGAGAAAAGGGTGAGTCTCATTCAGACTTGTTCTGATAGAGTCTGTGATGGACTTCTAGGACTCCTCAGTTATAAATGAGAGGATGGTTTTGAGCTGCATGCTGCCCTCCCAAGTTAAATATACCTAGCAGCTTCTCAGGAATAACTCTTCATAGGTTTGGATCTTATATTGGAGCTGCTGAAAGATAGGACTCCCCTATGAGGCATTGCCATGACTTGTGTGTTTTTCTCCGTCTCAGTTGAGAATTCCAACATTCAGTTTAATAGTCTGGATAGTGATCACTCAATTTTCTCTATTAGCCAGTTTGTAAGAAATCTATATATTGCTTACAGGGTCCTGCTTCAGTTATCTAGTCATTCCATATTCTTTGAGGAGACAATAAAATTCAGTTTTGTTTATAAGTAGCTTAGTAAGATTTTTTCCCTACCTATAGCATAATAAATAATCTTTCTAGATTATGGCTCCTTGAAAACAGCTGTAGTACATATCTAGAGTGGAAACCATTTTCATGAATTTGGTCTTTGCTATGAATACAGAGGCTGTGGGAATTAAGTTAGGTTTAAAAAGGGATAAGGAAGAGAAAAGAGACAAAACAGTAGACAAATACAGAGAACAAACTGGTGGTTGCTGGAGTGGAGGTGGGTAGAGGGGTGGGTGAAATAAAGGGGATTAAAAGTACACTTACCGTGATGAGCACTGAGTAATGTGTGGAAGTGCTGAATCATTATACTGTACACTTGAAACAAATATAACAGTGTATATTAATTATACTCAGTTAAAAATAACAAAACTTTTTTAAAAAGGATAAGGAAGAATATTAAATGTGTCTGACTATGTGCATTATATTTTGATACTATTGTCTTCAAAGAAGCTTTCTTGAAAATATTCTATATATAAAATGGGTATTTTGGGGGACTCTAAAGTTACCTTGATTTTAAGAGCATTCAGTTAGGCTTCAACCTAGGGTGACATCTTGGTTTTCAGACAGCTCTCTTTTAGTCTTATGGAAAGGGAAGCTAAGGTATTAACTGACTTCTAACAACTCTGTCTTTTTAATTTCAGACAAGTAGTAACACACTACATTATATTCACATAGAGCAACTTGACAAGGTAAGAGGAATATTTGACTGTTGGCTAGTTTCCTAACATTCAGTTTACTTTTTGTTCCTAACCAATTTTTTTCTAATGTAGATTTCAGAAAGCCCTTCTGAAATCATGGAATCTCTTACCAAAATGTACAGCATTCCTAAGGATAAGCAGGTATGATAGGTCCTCATTATTTATCTAAAGGGTGTGGTTGTTACTCATGTAGATTAATGATACTTGCTGGGCTGGGAGACAGCATATCAGAAGGAAAGGAGTCAGATCATGGGTAAATTAGCCTCTGTGAACCTTCGTTTCCTCATGTTTTATGAGACCAACACCTACTAAATTCCTAGGTAGGTTCTCAGGAGAGATTGAGGAAGACATAAGCTGCTTTACTCATGCAAATCTGGTGTTAGTATCTCAACACTTTACAGACGAAAGGAGAAAACATTTAGTTCTGTGGGGTTTTTTTCATTGTTATGGTGATAAAATATTTGATTTAATTAATAACAATCAGAACTTGTGCCAAATGTCTTCAGCTTGTTGCCTATCAGTATAGTGATAGTTCTTGGCTTATGTTGGGATATTGGGATTCTCTGAGCCTGTGTTTTGTGGCTCTCATTTTGTCAGGTAACCACAGAGTAGAACCGTTCTGTTTGACACCTTAACAAATAGCAACAGTAAACCATTTTACCAAATATCCCAATAGGTAAGATTTAGCCCTCAGAAAGTACATTCACCGTTTTCATTGGTTTCCTAATTTAGGTCTTATATTCCTACAGATGCTGTTATTTACACACATACGGCTGGCCCATGGCTTTTCTAATCACAGGAAACGATTGCAAGCTGTTCAAGCCAGGCTGCATGCAATATCTATATTAGGTAAGAGAATAACACTACAATTAACAGGCCCTGATTAGGCAATTTAGACATGATTTCCTTTGAGCTTCATCTGTGTCTTTGTTGCTGTGAGGCTTATTGTAGTTATCTAGGTGGAAAGTTAAATTGTAAAATTATGCCTGCATTTCTAATGTTCACTGTATTCATCATTCTTGAGCTCCTTAATGTTGTATTAGAAAACAGTGTAATACTTACAGACCTATCACTTGGGTTTAGTCTTGATTTTGGCCCTTTTTCTTTTAGATGGATGTTCAGGTAGTCCTCTCTCCTGGCCCCTGTTCTTCCTCTTGCCATTTCATCTTCCTCTTCTGTCCCGTCAGTAGTATAATTTCAAAGTTAATTTTCAAGGTATTCATTAAGTCAATACTGTGCATTTTACTTTAGGGTAATAGAAAGGACACTGGTTTTGGAATCAGTCCTGGGCTCTCATCCGGATTCTGCAGATGATTAGCTACATGTTTATGCTTTTGGCCTGTTTCTTCATTTAATATTGGGATAGCACTTAACCTTATAGGCTGATACAGGGGTTAAATGAAAACCGGTAAAGCTCCTAGCACAAGCTAGGCACATAGAAGGTATAAAATGGTAGCTGCTGTTAATATTACCAGCTTTAGTTACGTTATTACTTGTTTGTCTCCTCTTTTAAACTGAGTTCCTTGAAGTGAAATTCATAACTCTTCTTTTTGTACTCACACCTAGCATAACTTCTGGGGCGTTAATGGATACATGTTTGTTAAACTAAATGAATATGCTCAAATCCCTTAGTTTGTACTTCAGGAGACTATGTCTACTATTACCTCTGTGTGGGATACACTGAAAGTGGATTACACTCATTCTCAACTTTTACTCCACAGTGTCATATGTTTCTGACTTAGTCTGCAGTAGTCCAAATTCTGTTCTTTACAGCCTGTATAAGTGTTTCCAGTGAAAAACAGAAGCAGCACATGAAGAGACGAAAATGGAAGTCTATATCCAAGGCATAATAGTTACTATATCAAGTTGTGATATTATAAAAAATTAACTCTTCACACTTCCATTCCCAAAAATCCTTGCTCATGACAACCAGTACTAATAGGAGAGTCTGTAGTTTGGAGAATATTTAGGGCTTACCACCATATTTGATCAATCCTCTAGAATTCAGTGATTCTGCCCTCCAATGCTGGTTGGAAGGGAATCTTTTCCCAGAACCAGTAGATGCCAAAAGGTTTGTCATTAGGCAGTGGCTTGACCACTGCCTTCTTGCCTAAAGTGTTTATTTCTCCTTTTGCAGTGTATTCCAATGCCTTGCAGGAGTCAGCAAACAGTATCTTGTATAATGGGTTGATAGAGGAGTTGGTAGATGTCCTTCAGATAACAGATAAGCAGCTTATGGTAAGTATTAACATTCTCCTGTGTATGTCAGGCTCATGTGTATTTATTTTCCTTTTGGTTTTTCCCAGGGGTTTAGAATGAACCCCAAGAGGGAAGCTTAGCTCTTTTACTCTTCCTCTTCGGATATTTAGCTGCAGAGTTAAGTGCTGGATTTTCAGTGTTAGTCTCAACAGACCTCCATCTACCCCAAACCATTATCAGTAGAATGACTTTAATTTTGAGTTCTGGGTATTAGCAACTTGGTTCAATCATCTACCTTTTTTTTTTTTTTTAGATTTATTTTATTTATTAGAGTGAGGGGGAGGTGCAGAGGGAGAGGATCTCAAGCAGACTCTATACTAAGCACGGGGCTCAGTCTCATGACCCTGAGATCATGACCTGAGCTGAAATCAAGATTTGGACACTTAAACTGACTGAGCCACCCAGGTGCCCCAGTCATCTACTACTTATTTAATACATCATGTTTACCTTCCATTTTCATAGGAGATTAAAGCTGCTTCTTTACGAACATTAACATCAATTGTCCACTTGGAGAGAACTCCCAAACTCAGCAGTATTATTGACTGTACTGGAACTGCCTCTTACCATGGATTTTTGCCGGTACTTGTGCGGAACTGTATCCAGGCCATGATTGGTAAGTTTTGATGATTGTTACTTTAGGTAGCAAGAACTTCACCCTTGCTTTTGTCAGTCTTTGTTTAACATCTTTCCATCTTAACATTAAATTCTGAGCTTGCTTTTTTTCTGTCTCTCCCAACCTCCCATATAGATCCTTCCATGGATCCGTACCCTCACCAGTTTGCCACTGCTCTCTTCTCTTTTTTATACCATCTGGCCAGCTACGATGCTGGTGGTGAAGCCTTGGTCTCCTGTGGAATGATGGAAGCCTTATTGAAGGTGCTCTACTTTTTTTTTAAAATACATTTGTGGGGAAATCAACTAAGAGCAGGGTGTAGAGTTATAGGTTTGGAATGGTTAATAGTGAGAGCAGATAGCATAAGAAAGTTTACCCAGAAAATGTTATTCTTAATTTTTCTAGTTTGGCATTCTAGTTATCTGTCTCATTAACAATTTTTAAGTGAGGCTATCTCCATTAATAAGAATTGATCAGTCTAACATGGTCTGAGAGTCAGGAGGCTCCAGTTACTAGTCAAGACTAGCCATATCTTATTACGACCTTAGGCTGTTACCCTAAAGAAAAAATATGTAAAGGTACTTTGTAAATTGTGCTATTAAGGTAATTGGCTTTACTGTGTGCTTGGCTTTTTTCTCCCTGAATATTTCATTTAATCCTGAAAAGTAATTTTATGTCCCCATTATCTCAGGAGGTTGAGTCCCAGAAGTAATAGAGCTATCATTTGACAAACACCTGTTTCTTTTCTCCCACACTGTACTTGCCTCCCTGAGATCTAGACTGCATGTTTCCAAAAGAATTATTCACAGTTTTGTGTCTTTTCATTTGATTGGCTTTGCCTTTTTTTCTCTCCTCTATAGGTCATAAAGTTTCTTGGTGATGAACAGGACCAGATAACATTTGTCACCAGAGCTGTCAGAGTGGTTGACCTCATCACCAACCTGGACATGGCAGCTTTTCAATCCCATAGTGGACTTTCTATCTTCATTTATAGACTTGAGGTATTATTATACAAGGAGCACTTTGCGTAGACATACCCAGTAAGACCTGAGCCTAGGAATCCTAGTATCCTAATAACCCTAAAGAACCATCTTAGCCCTTTTCTGTTTTTAGAAACCAGTTTTATAATCTGCCTGTGACATTCTTTCATTATAATTATTTTTAACTCCTGGTATATATGTAGGATTTTCTTACTACTTTTCCCTTGATTGTAGCATGAAGTAGATTTGTGTCGAAAAGAATGTCCATTTGTGATCAAGCCAAAGATCCAGAGACCCAGTACTACACAAGAAGGAGAAGAAATGGAAACTGATATGGATGGTAATTAACAGTTACTAAGTCAGAATTTTCATTTTCAGTAAGAATTTTCATTCTTCCTCCTCATAAATTCCAAAGTGCACAAGTGACTTGAGTGTGTATTTTCAGCAACAGAACAGTATTTTTCTTTTCTTTTTTTTTTTTTTAAAGATTTTATTTATTTGACAGAGAGAGAGAGCGAGAGAGGGAACACAAGCAGGGGGAGTGGGAGAGGGAGAAGTAGGCTTCCCGCAGAGCAGGGAGCCCGATGTGGGGCTCGATCCCAGGACCCTGGGATCATGACCTGAGCCGAAGGCAGACGCTTAACGACTGAGCCACCCAGGCGCCCCCAGAACAGTGTTTTTCTATGTAAATGATTTGTGTATTGTTTTTCATGAGGATAACTATAAAAGGAGGAGGCACAAGTTGTTGGGAATAGTGATGGAAGGTGAAGCAGATAGTAGGGCTGCAGTAGAGCCCCCCCCAGTCACTGTGGGATGTTAATCTGTTTTATTTCAAGACTTAATAGCTGTTTTCTAAGTATTGGTTCATTATCTTCTTATTCCCACTAAAATGTAAGCTCCATGAGATCAGGGTACTGTTTTATTCACTGTTCTTTCTTCAACAGTGCCTGATATATTGTAGGTGTGTAAATATGTGTTTGGGAAAGATAAGGAGAATGTAGACTCATTAGGGACCTTATGAAACTATCAGACTACTTTGAGAGGAAGAGGAGAGGTGACGAAGTTGTTGAATAGGCAACATGTTTTAAATCATGAAGTCAAAAAGCTAGGCAACCAGATATTCTTAATCTTTGGGTGCATCATCATGTGTGTTCTTTTTTTTTTTAATCTCCCTGCCCCCCCATGCATAGTTCATGATAATAGTAATAAAGAAAAAAAAAAATCCCCAAAACAGCTTTCTTAGAATTTAAATTCTTACTTTGGTGACCCAGGATGTCATTACATGAATCTGTTTTCATGCTTATGATAAAGGTATTAAAATTTATAATGCTTTCATTCTTGATACTCAATACCCATAGGAAGCTGTTCCTTTTTCTCTATTGTTTTTCCTGAACACAGTTATTTACATGCATTGCTGTCCCTAGGAACTCCTTTACCCAATTTCTATCTCTGGTTTATTGTGGGCAAGCTGGCATTTGAGTTAATGGGTGAGATCCCAGAGTGTTGATTAAAATGTGACATCTAAATAGAAGACTATTTAAAAGCCTGTTTATTATAAATCAGGTATTGTCAAGCTTGAATATGCATAAGAATAAATTAAAGTGCTTGCTAAAGATGTAGATCTCAGGGGTGCCTGGGTGGCTCAGTTGGTTAAGCATCCAGCTCTTAATTTCAGCTCAGGTCATGATCTCAGGATCGTGAGATTGAACCCCCCACATCAGATTCTGCACTCATTGTGGAGTCTGCTTGCGATTCTCTCCCTCTCCCCCTCTCCCCGCTTGTGCACTCATGCTCTCTCTCTCAAAATAAATAAAATTTTTAAAAAGTTGTAGACCCCATCTGCAATGTTTGATTCAGTAAGTGTGCAAGTGAAGACCAGGAAAATCCATGTTTTTAAAAAATTTTTTAAAGATTTTATTTAGGGCGCCTGGGTGGCTCAGTTGGTTAAGCGACTGCCTTCGGCTCAGGTCATGATCCTGGAGTCCAGGGATAGAGTCCCGCATCGGGCTCCCTGCTCAGCAGGGAGTCTGCTTCTCCCTCTCCCGCTCCTCCCTCTTGTGCTCTCTCGCTCTCTCACTCTCTCTCTCAAATAAATAAATAAAAAAATCTTAATAAAATAAAGATTTTATTTATTTAGAGAGAGCATGTACAAGCAGGGGGTGGGGACGGCAGAGGGAGAGAGAGAATCTCAAACAGGCTCCCTGCTGAGTGCAGAGCCCTACTTGGGGCATGATCCTACAACCCTGAGATCATGACCTGAGCTGAAAACAAGAGTCAGATGCCTAAACAACTGAGCCACCCAGGCACCCCAGGAAATCCACATTTTTAACAGCCAGTCTAGGTGATTCTGATGTATTTGTAGAGAAAATTTTATATTCAATAAAATGGTTACAAAACTATGAGTTTGTGCTTCCTGTATATAAGTAGGCACAAGTATGTATGTTTGTATATGTATAAAAAGATTGGAAGAAAGTATTTCAAAATATAAACAATGGTTTATTACTATTGGAGCTTAATTATATTTTACAAATTGTAAGAAGTAATTATCTTGTACTTCATTAAAATTAGAAAAAGCTCTACCTACAGTCTGCTACCCACCAGTAGTGTGTGAAATTGCATGTTTTACTTACCACTATTTTTCCTCCCACATTGGTGGCTGAGAAATATTGAAGGGGATTTCTTTTGAAGGAATGTTTTTAACTTGCATGTCTTAAATAACTGGTGCTGTTAAATACCTTTCTATTTGTTTGTGGAAAGCTTACATTTTTATTTTGGGTCTCAGTATCATAATCTGTCACCATTTTTATATCATTTATCTCGCCTTAATGGGAAAAAAATTTCTCAATCGTTCTTTTGGTGGTGCTTTTATTCTAACTAGTTTCTTTATCATAACTTTTACTTTAGTTGCAGATGTGACTATGGAAACTAGTCCAGGCTCATCCATCTCTATGGAGCACCGGCTAGATGTTGAATTAAGGGCATCAAGTTCTAGTAGCAGCACTAGCCTCTCCTCTGGCTCTGGCCCTGGCCCCCGTCCTGGTGGGTAGACAAGTAGATACCCAGTCTTTCACACTGAATTACTAAACTAGTCAAGAAGGTACTTTGGGAGCAGCTTCAGTGGTACACTTGGAGGTTTGCTTCTTAGGACTGTACATGTTACTTTGCCATTCTGGTGTCCATTTTCTCATATTAACATTTATTTCATAGTTTTCCAACTGTTCACACGTTATTTTATCAAAGCAGCCATGTCAGAGATCAGATAATATCTAAAACAGGAATTGAGGATCAGAGAGTTAATCTTCTTACTTGCACTTTTACTTCAGTCTTTTCATTTTAGTATTAGTTTTGTGTAGTTCTTGGTGATTTATTTTCCCAGTTTTCAAAGCTTCCCAATATCCAGAGATCTTCACTTCGAATGTCTGCTAGTGTTGATATAGTGTATATGCATCTCTTAAAAAATTGTTTTATGTGCCTGCCCATTGTGGTCTAATGGTGAACTCAGTATAATCCTCCATCTTTCTCCCTTGCCAGGAGTCCAGTGTATTCCACAAAGAGCAGCACTTCTCAAATCCATGTTGAATTTCCTCAAGAAGGCCATTCAAGACCCTGCTTTCTCAGATGGCATACGACATGGTATTTGATTTTAAATTCTTTCTTGAAGGATGTTTGACTCTCTCCAAAGATTAGTTCTTTTGATACTGATGCTACTCTTGTAGTAAGACAGGCTTAAGAAAAGGCATGCCATTTTGAATAGCTTTTAGTCATTTAGTGTCACTTTTCCTTGACCTAAGGATTCTCTAGCTATTTTCATAATGATTCACCCATTTTTTTCCTTTTTCAGCTTTTGACTCTGTGCTCACTTCCAGCCTGCTACTCCACTTTGTCTGTGTCTGTATTCTTTTGTTCTTTGACCCACTGTTAAGAGGCTATTTCATGGACAAAGAATAAATAATAGAATATGAGGAGGAGTGAAGTAGAAACCATTAGAGTGGAATCAATACAGGATTTTGTTTACCACAGTGGTGGTATATATAATATATTGCTCCATCATCTCTACCCATCAAACTACTTCTGGACTGATCATATTCTCCTTGATGTTCACTTTTCTTTTCTCTTAGTGATGGATGGTTCTCTCCCTACCTCCCTGAAGCACATCATCAGTAATGCAGAATACTATGGCCCATCACTCTTCCTCCTAGGTAAGTGGTATTGATAGTTGGCTATACCAAGCTGGAATAACCGGGCAGCATTCTCTGTATATTTTATATCTTTATAGTGTTTTACTGTCCACCTTTGTCCTCTGTGTTATTATGTATCTTTCTAGTTGGTGATGAAATAAAGGTCAGAATTCAGTTTCAAATATCCATTTCTTTGAATGCCAAATATACCTTCTATAAGCAGTATATTATAAATCATTTGTGATACGTAATATTGTACATTGTGCTGTACTTAACATTGCAAGTGTGATAAGCATGTCTTTATTCAATGGTTAGTCCCAATCTTGGTCTGGAAAATTCAGTCAGCATGGTTTCCATTGTTAGCACTGAATGTCAGATCCACAAACTGTAATATAGAAAATTGTTTCTCGCTGTAGAAAATGCAGTTTGGGAAGCTGTGGGTACTTTGTAATTATTTGTAAAAATGCCTTGCAATTTTATGTTAGCAATACTCTGCGTATTGCTGTTGTTAAAACTTCATTTTTATTAATTGTCATTTATTGAGTGCCATACATATTCAGGACAGTGAGATACGTCAGTTTCTAGAATTCTCCTTAAAACTAAAGGAATGTAGTGGGAAGTGTAGAAATAAAACCTCCTTGTACCAGTAACACATGTTTTTTTAATACTTTGGAGTATCTGGAGGGAGTAGTTTTGGCTACTACAATTTAGGTACTTATCCCCTTGCTGAAGCAGATTCGGGTTTTTATATTTTAAGTTTATATCCTGTGACCTTGCTAAATTCACTTAGTAGTTCATAATTGCTTTGTTAATTTCTTAAGATATTCTGTATAGTCTTCTCATCTACAAATAGTTCTTCTTTTAATAATCATTTTGCTTTTTAAGGCTTACTGCATTGGCAAAGATTTCCAATACAATGCCAAATAGAAGTGGTGAGAATGGGCCTCTTCACTTTGTTCCCGAACTCAGGGGAAAGCATTCAGTATTTCACCACTAAATTTGAGGTTAGCAGAAGGTTTTGTTCCTCTTTATCAGGTTGAGGAAGTATTCCCTTATACTATAGCAACTCCATCTTGACATGGAGAGACACCCTCCCAAGTTTAGGTTCATATGGCAGAACTCATGACAGCAGTCTTTGGTACGATTGAAGATTTGTTACACAGGTGGAGAAGTCCCAAGTTAAGATGCAGGGAAGAAGGATGGCTCTCTCTGGGAGAAAGTCCCAAAACAGAGAGAAAAGCAAGTGCACAGTCATCAAGGGGAAGTTTAAAGGAGGCAGCAAGAGGACATGTGTGCTTATGGGGTGGAGGCAGGGAGCAGGTGATCCCTCAGAATGACACAGGAAGCCAGAAATGAGACTTAGAGCACTAAAGCAAACATAGTGGAGGTCAAAATTCCTTCTCTAGAGTCTTAATTCATCCTTGCTGTTGGAATTAGCATAGTAACCTTCCTGGTTTACTATAAATAACTTGTACTTGAGAGGGACCAAATTTGCAAAGCCAACTCAAAATAATTAGGCCAACAATTATTATTGTAGCTCCATAAATGATAGTGTAGAGCCTTTCACTGTAGCCAGAAGGAGACAGCCAGGAAAAAAAATTAATGGGGGCCTGAGAATCTCTTGGCACATTTTTTAGTGTAGTTGGCTGTTTATTTTTTTTGTTTGTTTTATTTGAACTATTCTGGATACCTTATCTGTATTATTGACCCACATGCAGCAGGAAGTCCCCTTTAAGGCACAAACGCCACCTTAAAATAACAGTTTAATACCAATCTGTTTTAAGATTTTATTTTTTTATTTATTTTAGAGAGAGAAAGTGCACACACGTGCACAAGCGGGCGGTGGAGTGGGGAGAGAAGGGGGAAAGAATCTCAAGAAGACTCTGCACTCGGTGTGGAGCCCAATGCAAGGCTTGATCCCACGACCCCAAGATTGTGACCTGAGCTGAAACCAAGAGTCGGACGCTCAACCAACTGAGCCGCCCAGGCAGCCCCAATCTTTTTACCAGTTACAGCAACTAGACTTCTTTTTCCCTCATTAAGGGCTTCTAAGGCTTGAGCTGTTTGGTTTATGTGGTTGGCCAGGAGTTGTGCCATCGTGTGGGTAGCCTCTAGAAGAAGCATCTATGTCACAGAATTAAAAACACCTAATTCTTGTGCCCATTACACCAAAGACGGTGATGCAGCCCAATATAAAAGATAAAAAGATGGCCCAGTGCTCCCTTTTGTGGCAAGACTTGATGAACAAGCTGGACATTCTGGTTTGATCTAGGGTACCTGGATACTAAATACCCCTAAGACACAGGTCAGGGTGTATGGATTAGAAGGGAGCAGTTGGTGGAATAGAGTGTATGACCTTGCTGAATAGGAGTTGTGTCATAGGAGATCCAGTAGCCCAAGGTGCCTGGAGGGTGGAGTTTCTAGTGGCCAAATTATATCAGAGCAGACATGCGAGGGCAGAATAGTCCCAACAAGAGGGACATCATTGTCTAGACTCCGGATTGGTGGGGAAGGCTAGGAAGGGCATGAAGTCAGTAAGGAAGCTCTGTTGAGGTTGTGCTGTCCTGCTGCAACAGTTCTATGATAAAACCAACCAAATAAAGATTCTGACTCTTCCCAAATTCAATCTCTGACTCTTCTCCGCCACTTTTATACCCAACTGTATCCCTTTCTAATTTCCCCAACTGCCTTTCCTTCTCTCGTTTATGTTCCTAGACTAGCTGATGCCAACGCCATGGTGGTGGTTATTTAACCAGAGAGGATGGCAGATAGTCAATATGAATATTGAAAACCTCCCAGGGGACAAGAGTTATTTGTATAACATTGCCTGGGCTTGGGCATCTGTTAGCATTGCTAGAGTTTTAGTGCTCAGGTGACCTTCTCTGTTACCATTATATAAATACTGTCTTTCAAGTTGAGGAAGATGGGAAATCTTGGTGCAGTGATAGTGGAATAATGGATAGTGAAATGTGAGACTGTCAGATTAAGGAAAGTCAGCTGATAGGGCCATTGGAATTGTGACGAGTGTTATGGCCACCCATTACAGGGGCAGTTAACATTTGGGGCTGTCACCACTGAGGCTGGGATTATCAATTGTGCTGAAGTCATCATCTAGGATAGTGGGTTGATGGGAGTCCTGGCCTAACCCCAAAACTTTGATGGAAGGTTTTATACATTTGAGAAATAATTACAGAAGTGATTTTGAGTATTCCTTTGTCTCTAGGAGTTACAGAGTAATTTCTTACTGGGAACTATGGACTGATTGAATATCCCCAAACAGTTGAGGTCACAGCATGGGGATAAAGGAGCCCAAGTAGTTTGGCATTGAGTCGGAATGGTAGATTCCCAGACGCAGGCCATGAGCCAAATCTAGCATTGCTAGGCCAACCAGAACCAGAATGTTCCATAATATTTTCAGACCTGTTGAGATCTGTAGGTCTTGGCATGTTGGAGGTGTCGGTTTATTATGGAAGTCACAGGCATTGTTATCCCAGGTCCTGTAGTGGTATAAGGTGGATCCAGAGCTAGCATCCCTACTTAAGAATGTTAGTACTGGGAACTAATTTAAGATCTTCCTTTACTTTTTAGAAGAACCATAAAATTGTAGGTGTGGGAACAGGCAGGCACCGAGACCTCCATTTACAAAGAGGGACCTCCAGTTAGTGAACCTTTAAAACTATTATATTGGGAAAAGACTTTAGCAAAGACCTTTTTTGTGGCATACAGAATAGTCTGAAAGGGCAGAGGCCCTCAATTTTCAGTGGATCCCATTCTGTTACCCACTTTAAATACAGGCACCAATCTAGCATAGGTTGCACCAAGATCAAAAAAGGGGCAGTGTCTTTAAGTGAGAAGGGATTCTGTTTGGTTATTATAGATTCATACATGGAAAGTTCCTTTTATGGCTAGAAAAGGAATAGGGAGGTCCTCGTTGCATTTTGTTAGGATGTCATATGACTTAAAAGGTTGAGAGTTCAGGATAACTAAGATAAAGTGGGTAAAAGACCCATTTAGGAGAACATTGTCCATTTTTTTAAATTTAAGAGCATGCCCTTAAGTAGGCTATTATGTTTTTGTGTTAGGTCTGCTGTTTGCAGAGGATAAGACAAATCAGAAGTTCCAGGTGATGCCTTGTTTTTATTGCCTGTGCCCAGACTGAATGAATAAAATGTGTACCCACATCAGGTCAGAGTTATTTGGAAGCTAAAAGGAAACTAACATTTAGTGAGGCCTGTATTAAGTGTTGGCAGTAGCATGGCAGGAGGGATAAACCAAGAGCAGGCTTGTGTAACATTGAATCTTTGTGAGGGAATAGTAACTTGCACCAGCAGATTGGGGCAGTGGCTTAATAAAATGAATTTGCCAGTCAGAGAAGGAGTATTCACCCCTTTGTATGGATTCCCATTGACCATGATACCAATGGCAGGACAGGGTGCAAAGATCACATTGGTAGGCTAGCGTTTGGGCCAGGGCCAGTAGCATTGGATGCTATGGCACTGAGCCCAAATTTTAAGGGTCTGGAGACTGAGATCACTGGAAGTCTCATGGGACCTGTTGAGCTGAGGGCAGGGAGTACTATCTGAGCTTATTTGAGAAGTGTGAACAAGTTAGTCAGCTAGGGCATAAAAATGAGGTTCCTGTGTGGCAACCTTGGTATGAGTTGAGACATCAGACTTTAATTGTAATACGTGAAGTCTGAGCAGCAGTATGTTCCCAATGTAGAAAGCCTGATAGGGCATGATACTGAATGTGGTAACTTTTGAGCCCATCGACCAACAACCCACTGAGGCTACCCAGTTAGCTACCATCTGGGAGTCTATAAAAATATGAACAGTGGTCATACCTTGATTGAGGTGTCCTCCAGTGCCAAAATGACTATGGTCTGCTCTCTAGTTGGGCTGACTCTTGAAGACCCATCCTTTATCAGGAGTGACCTGGTCATGGGTTGGAAAGCAGCAACTTTCCAGCAGGTTCCATCACATGTGATTAGTGTTACTGCCATCTGTAACATAAATGGACTCCGTTCTTACTGGAATTCCTATTCAATGAAGGTGTGTCCCTGTGCTTTTAAGACAAAAGCCGGAGGCTGTGAGTTCACGTTTTGACTTATTTTGGACCTTTAACTATAATTTACTTTGTCTACTCTTCACATTTTAAAAGATATTTTAGGTGTTTAATCCAGCTTTAGTCGTTTTCAGCAGAATGATTTATTAAAGTATTGTGCCTTTTTATCTTGAAGAATTTTCTATGTTGGTGTATTTTTTTGTGATCACCAATATGTTTGTTTTTCTTTTTCCTAGAGTCTTGTGTCTTAATTTTTTTCATATTCTGAATCTTACACTAGCTTTTTTACTCCTTTTTTGGTAATGGTTACTCTTACATTTTATTGACATCTAAACTTCAAAAATTTCTTACTCTGTCTTCTGCCAGACTGGACAACATAAGATCTTCAACCTGCCTTCACATCACCCCTTTCTCATCATTTTCATTGTCCTTTTTTAGTAACTCTTTGACTTTCCTTTTCTGATTCATGTTTCAGTTTTGTTGGAGTACATCTTCGGGTAATTTTTAAAGTGTCATACTTCTTTTCCTTTCAGAATTTTGTGGACATTTCTCCATTGTCTTCTAATGTTACATATTTTATTTTATTTTATTTTTTTAAATATGCTTTTTTTTTTTTTTTAATTTATTCATGAGAGACAGAGAGAGAGAGAGAGGCAGAGGGAGAAGCAGGCTCCCAAGGAGCAGAGAGCCCGATGCGGGACTCGATCCCAGGACCCTGGGATCATGACCTGAGCTGAAGGCAGACGCTTAACCATCTGAGCCACCCAGGCGCCCTAATGTTACATATTTTAGGTAACCATGATGTTAAACTGGTTCTTGTTCCTTTGTAGGTAACTTCATTTTCTCTTTGCTCTAGGAGTTTACAAATTTCACCAGGATCTACTTAGTTCTGTTTCTTTTCAGTATTCTTTCATAGCACTTGGTTAGGCCCTTTTTAAAATCTGATAATTTTTTCTTGCTTCAGGAAAATTCCTTTGGTTCCTTTTAACTTAAGTATTCTAAATACTCTTGGAAACCCTATTGTATAGCTAGTACTCCTACCATGTTGATCTCATGTCACTTTCTGAGAGAATTTCTCTGTATAATCTTTCAAGATGCCTATTGCAGTATCAAATTTTTAATTTTTTCTTACAAACTTTGTAAATTTCTAATTATTTCCTTATTCTTAAGGGACCCTTTGTCTTAACACATTATTGCTGTTTTATGGATTTTGTAGGTTCTAGAATGTGATTTTTATCATTAATTTTTTAAGAGTTATCTTTCATTACTTAATTTATAGTTGCTAGGTTCCACATGGAGCCATTTGGTTTTTGTGATTCCTTTTTAAAATTCTAATATTTGGGGGGGGGAAGTAAATTTAAAAAATTCTAATATTTGGTCATCTGTTAATTTTAAAAGAGGGTTTAACTGTCCCATTGCACAGTAGCATTATGACATAGCATTATAGTTAGACCATGGTAAAATAACAGATTTGATGTCTTAGTAACTTCTAGTAGAACACTAATTTTACTTTATGAATACTCAATTTTAGTAACCTCTTGTAATTTAGACATTTGTAAAAAAAAAAAAAAAAAAAGTCTATGGAAGGTTGTATTATATACCAGTAGGAACCCAGAAAAGGACTGTATTTTCCATAAGTTTATAGTCCATCAGGCCATTGACAACTGTTGGTCCCCAGTAATTGTCATATATTTGCTATTTCAATGACACTTGGAGTAGATTCACCCTCTTTGTCAGGTTTTAAAATCAAAATTTTTAAATCTCATACAATGATTTGGGAAACCTTGTCTTAATTGCTCCTAGAAGGTTTAATAACCTCACATTTAAAACTGTCAGTTTAGGGACACCTGGGTGGCTCAGTCGGTTAAGCATCTGCCTTCAGCTCAGGTCATGATCCCAGGGTCCTGGGATTGAGTCTTGCATCTGGCTCCTTGTTCAGCGGGGAGCCTGCTTCTCCCTCTGCCTGCCTCTCCCCCTGCTTGTGTGCGTGCGCACTCTCTGTCTTTCTCTGACAGATGAATACATCTTTTTTAAAAGTAATAAAACTGTTGGTTTGGTGCCTTTCTGTTACTTGGTATTTTTTAAGAAATTCTTGTTATTAGGTTAGTCTGCTTTGCTATCATTTCTTGAGAGTCAATTTTTATGACATTTTCTTACAAAAGCGTTGCATTTCACTTGTTAGCATACAGTTTGTAAAAGAATTTTATTTGTTCTGAATCCTGTTAGATCTCCTTTTTTCATTGCTGACATATTGCTTGCTTTTCTTGGATTTCCCATAAGCTTGTAAGCTTTTTCAGTCTTTTCAGAGGGTTAGTTATTGGTTTTAATTATTCGTGCTTTTTGCTTGCGGTTTCACTTTTTTTTTCTATTATTTCTGGCTTCACTTTTGGTTACCTTTTAGTGAATGCATTAATTTCCCCTTGAGCACCGATAATAGTCTATAAGCCCATGTTAAATATCATATTGTCAAAAATTGGTCAGATTACATACCTAAGAACTCTTAACATTGCTAGTGGTATTTTAAAATTGCTAAAAGGCTTTTGAGAAGACATTTTGTCCATTCCATCAGTTGTTTACATTCACTTCAATCCAGCAAACCACCCCCCCATCTTAGATATTTTCCCTGCATTTTAAACAAAAAAGGATGTGTTTTTAGGTTTATCGGTTCTCATAATTTTGGACTGGTTTATATCCACGGTGGTTCATCTATTTAGTGGAACATGATCTGGTGTATGTAGTGAAATGATTTCTATAATCAAGCTAATTAACAAATCATCTCATATAGTTACCTTTTTTTCACTTGATAAAAGCACTGAAATCTACTCTCTTGGTATATTTTTCAGTATTCAATATGGTATTATTAATTATCATTATACCTGTACATTGCCCATAAAAATCTTGAAAGTTTGTCACCTAATTCTTAATAGTGACCTTCTGATGAAGCAGTATTAGGGGCGTTCATTTCAGAGTAAGTACAAGTATTTAAATTGTTGTACATAGAGTATGTTTTTTTTCAGCCTTTGGAATTTTATTGTTAATACCTGTGAAGAATCTCTCAATTTCTCCTATTTCTCATCTTTTTTAGCTACTGAAGTGGTGACTGTGTTTGTATTTCAAGAACCATCACTGCTATCCTCACTCCAGGACAATGGATTAACAGATGTCATGCTTCATGCACTGCTTATCAAAGATGTGAGTCCTTTACTGCTTCTCTGTAAAGAATGCTCTGTGCATACCCCTCCCCACAATATATCCCTCCCCTACTCACTCTCTCTGCAGTACCCTGGTCAAAGTTTCGTGGCATCTACACCTGAACACTTTCAGAGGTCTTCAAACTCACTTGATCTTCTTTCTAGGTTCCTGCTACCCGTGAAGTCCTTGGCTCCCTCCCAAATGTATTCAGTGCACTCTGCTTGAATGCCCGAGGTCTTCAATCATTTGTACAGTGTCAGCCTTTTGAACGTCTTTTCAAAGTTCTTCTGTCTCCAGATTACCTCCCAGCCATGCGAAGGAGGAGGAGTTCTGATCCTCTTGGTAAGTCACCAGGATTTATCTTAAAATAATTGGTTTACTGTTGTGCCAAGATTTTAGATGATTATCAAGGCACCAATTGGTAAGAAAACCCTTTCTTGACCTCACATCATTTCTCTGGCTAGGTGTGCTAAGCTTAATGGGAATTATCACTATAGTTATCACTGTAGCACTATATACATTGTATTGCAGGTAAAAAGAATACTTCACCCTTATCCTCTGCCCATAATATTTTCATGCTTCTCAACAGTTCATTTGTGTGTGTGTGTGTGTTTTCAAAAGTTCAAAGTTTTAATCCAAATTTGTACAGGTGTTGGGAAAACCAAACTTTGGCCATAGAAACCTTGCCCTTGCCCTTCCTGGGCCACCGAAGGGACTAGATCACGTCCCAGGTGCCCTGAGTGGCTCCAGATCTTCAGGCAGTACCTCCAGGCCATGCCCTCACGCTCCAATTGGCTGTAGCATTTGGGCGGGTCAGAAGCTAAACTGTAGCAGAGTGACTCACAGAGGCTGTGCCCCCTCCTCTTGGGTTAGGGCAGGATTCCCATGTGGATTCCCAGGAGGTGGGACCTACACTACACCGCTACCTCAGTGGGATTACCCATGGGAGCAGGAATTATCCAGTGGAGATCTTGGGGGCAAGTTCACCTAGGGTTCAGGGTCTGGCACAAGGGGAAAAGGGTCCTTGGGAGTCCAAATTCCCACCTGTCACCATTCCACAGAATGTCACTTTGACGCCTCAGTGGCCAGAGCTTGAGAGAGACTAAGGACTTGCGCCCAGTGACCTTTGGATGTCGGCAAATAAGGGGTGGTGCTCCTCGGACTGTCAACAACAGTTCGTTGTTAGATGTACTGTCATGGTGCTAGTGAGAAACGGGTATTAGGGGCAGTATATTTCCAGGAGTAGCAACAAGAGATACGAAGTCCTGAGCTATTGATCTTAGTAATCTTCTGTTCTAATATCCAAGTCCTCAAAATAGTCACAAATGAATAGATTTCCTTCTCAGTGTATTTGAGACCAGATTATTGAGGAATAGTGAGAAGGTAGGGCTCCAGAAAGAATCCAGTTTTCACAGGCGTGCTTTGTCCTTTCAGCCACCACTGTAGCATTCTAGCCATTGTCATTCTCTATTGGGGCAGCCAGAGGATTAATGGTTTATGCTTCTTTCTTTTCTCTCTCTCTTTACAATACTACTTCAGACCTTGGCAGTAGAGATTGCCAGGGTAGAATGTAGTATACGCGGTTATTTTAAAATATGCTCAATAGGGGCACCTGGGTGGCTCAGTTGGTTAAGCGACTGCCTTCGGCTCAGGTCATGATCCCAGGGTCCTGGGATCGAGTCCCGCGTCGGGCTCCCTGCTCTGCAGGGAGCTGCTTCTCCCTCTCCCACTCCCCCTGCTTGTGTTCCCTCTCTCGCTGTGTCTCTCTCTGTCAAATAAATAAATAAAATCTTTAAAAAAAAATAAAATATGCTCAATAGGCTGGTGAGGTTTTCTTCTTCCTCCCCAATGACTTGCTTTCAGAAGTTGGTGTGAATTCATTTGAGAAAGCATGACATTAAAAAAATCACAACCACCAGCTCAGTTTCTTCTTTCCTCCTCATTGGCAGAGAAGATAGCTCAAATTCTATTTTCTTCAGTCTTTCTAACAGTTCGTTTTTTGCTTTAAGGGGATACTGCATCTAACCTGGGGAGTGCTGTTGATGAGCTCATGAGACATCAGCCCACCCTCAAAACAGATGCAACGACTGCGATCATCAAGGTGGGAAGTGATAAGGTTGACCATGGGCATGAGAGAGCAGTTAAGGGGGTTTTTAAGAAAAAAAAAACTTGGCCTACTGGAGGTCATTTGGATTCTTGGGCTAGGCCTAGAAGAGGATTATGTCTACTTTATTTTCTCCATGTCCTTGGGTTGGTCCTTTGTCCCCCTCCCCCAAAAAGTAACAAGTATTGCTTTCTTCTATAGGATATTAACAAGTTGCCAGGATTTAGCTTCTATTTGTAAAAGCGTATTACTTTTTCTAATCTTTGTTTCTTGATTTTTTTTTTTCACATTTAGTATCCCTGCCAATTGCCTGTATATAGTGTATGAGTTCCTGGTGCTTGTGAATTAGGACATGAGTCAGATTAGTCATGCAGTCACTTAACATCTATGTGACCCTGAACAAGTTATTTAACTTCAGAACTTCAGTTCCCTTGTTTGTAAAATAGGATTGAGGACTATATTCCAAGAGTGATGTATGATACATACATACATACATACATACGTACATGTGTATAAAGTGTTTTGGCAATTCTGTGTATAACACATAGAAAATGCTCCAAAAATGTTAGTTGTCTCCCATTTCTTATTTACTAATAAATAATCCTATTTCCTGTGTCTTTCAGTTACTTGAAGAAATCTGTAATCTTGGAAGAGACCCTAAATACATCTGTCAGAAGCCATCAATCCAGAAGGCAGATGGCACTGCCACTGCTCCTCCTCCAAGGTCTAATCATGCTGCAGAAGAGGCCTCTAGTGAGGATGAGGAGGAAGAAGAAGTACAGGCCATGCAGAGCTTTAATTCTACCCAACAGAATGAAACCGAGCCTAATCAGCAGTAAGTGTTCGCAAGACAGGTTCCCTAGTCTTGTGATCTTAGGCATGTCATTTTCGTCCATAAAAGTGAGGGTGTTGGTTCATTATAAGGTTCTTCAAGCCCTAAGAGTCTAGTTTTTTCTTTCTTTGACCATTGTGTGTCATTTATGCTTTCATATTTAATTGTATTGGTTGCCTCAGCAAGGTGTCTTTCTTTAAAATTTGTTGATGGAATTGAATCAGTTCACTATATCAAGTTGATGGGCTTTTCTCAGAGGACTTTTCCCCATTGTTGATTTGGTATTTGCATCATTGCTTGATTGTTTCCATAAGTGAATACGTAATGAAACGTTGCACTTTTGAAGCCTATTTCCTAAGTCTTTAAAAATTACAGGGATTTGTTGTTGGTTGGTCTTTGCTTTTGTTTGATTACTATCAGTTTATTCTAGATAAATTAGAAGTCTTTGGAATGTACTATATGATTATAACCGGGCACAGTAGATTATTTATTTAAGTTTTGTTTTTACATAAAAATTGACTACCTGGATGGTGAAATGGGGATTGGCTTAAAGACTGCTGGCTGGTAGTGGATAGTCTACCAGGCTCTTTGAGCTTATATTGTTCACATGCAAGGGATGAAACGTAACTTGTAGCTGTAACTCTTAATCACATTCATGCTAGAAGAGGGTGTGATCCCTCTGAACTGTCACGCATTTATCCATTTAATAAGTGTTCTTTTGGTTTATAGATAACTAGTTCTGAGAAAAGCAGGAATGTTTTAGGTGTGGATATGATTGGGTTTGGGCTGGTCTTGAAGGATGGCTTGGAACTTGAGAAAATTATGGCAGAATACATAGAAGGAGCAAAGGCCTAGACTCCAAAACTGGTGTGCCATCTTGGAGCTCTAGGAAGTGATGAGCCTGTTGGTATGAGGTTTGTTTGGAGGGTTTCTTTTTTTCTTTTTTCTTTTTTTTTTTTTTTGAGGAGATGCATTAACTACTAAATACGTTGCTTTGTTGAGCAGATGTCTTAACCTTGTCTGAGATGGCAACTCTACCTTCATTCTAGCAGCATCTTCTATTTTGATTTGATTAAAATGTTCTCTTTCCGGAAAAGGAAGACGCCTGAAAGAAAGCAAGACTTTATATGCAGAGGAGTCAGAATCTGTGCTTACTTGCCACACCCTTGATTGTCAGCCACCCTGCTGGGATATGGTTTCCTTTCCTGACTACAAGACAAGGGAAGGATTTCTTAAACTTGATGAGTGGGAGGGTGGCTTTGAGTGAGGCTGTGCATGTTCATCTGCATATAACTTTTTCTCTACCTGAATATATTACAGACACCTTAGATCTAATGTGCCCAGATTTTAAGCTGTCATAGTAAATTGACGTTTTCTCACACCCTTGTATTTTTTCACTCCATGCTTTTCTTGGGATATGTGTCACTGTGTTCTATCCATATTTGTCCCCCCAACCCCAAATTATCTTATCTCCTTTTCTATCTACCAAATTCCTGCAAAGCCAGCTCAAATGTCACATTCTTAAAGGAGCTTTTCCTTTTACCTCCAAACGGGAAGTCAGTCTTTTGTGTTCTTCCAAAAGTGTTGTTAGAATTATTCATATATTGTGATGGTTTCTCCCATTAATCTGTATGCTCCACCAGGGCAGGGACAATGTCTCATTTTACAGTATATCCTAATTATGGGGGTATAGCTCAGGGGGTAGAGCATTTGACAGCAGTGTATCCTAATTACTTTGTATGTAGCAGATAATCGGTCAGTAAATGTTCGTTTGGTGCTTTGATGGAATAACTCAAGAGCATTAGATGAAGAAATGATTTCCTGAGCCTTAAATGCCAAGAGAGGTGGGTCCTAATGAAACATGAATGAGAATGAAGACATAGTAAAAATGTAGGCACCCACAGCATTAATACTCTACCATAGAGTTAGTCATATGTAGCTTCTAAAGCTACAGAGGATCCTAGTACTTGGTACTCCATGGTATTGATGTTTTCCTATACTCTGCATGGTCTGGGTGTTCATCGCTACCTCATTCACATAACATACCTAAGAGTCTCACATATATTGACACATACACTTTCCCACTTCTACCACCTTCAGAAGCCTTGATTGGGTCACTCTGTGGATTATTAAGGCTGGAAGGAAAAGCAGGAAACTGCCTAAACTCAACCTTCATCTCGAAAGCCACAGTATATTAAAGGGAGTTCTTTTATCTCCTTATCCGAGGTGGTAGTTATGGTGGGAGTTACTTTGTGCCAGTATGGGAAGAGGCTTACAAAAATTGACAGTGTGTGCCATCCTCTCTCTCCAGAAGTCTTATTTGTATCCCCCAACTCCCCCTCCAATGCAAAATTCTTCAGTGGGACTCCCAAACGAATTCAGTCTCTCATGTCCTCATCTGTTGTCCAGTGCCTTAAATAAACACATAAGTAAATTTTTTCCAATGTTTTTTATTGAGGTTTAATTTCTATAAACTACACAGATCTTGAGATTCCTATTTCTCTACCCTAAAGCGAGGCAGCTACTTCTTTCTTTCTTTTTTTTTTTTTTTTTTTTTTAAGATTTATTTATTTTAGAGAGAGTGCACATTGCCAGGGGGTGGGCAGAGGGAGAGAATCCTCAAGTAGATTCCCCATTGAATGCAGAGCCCAACACGGGGCTCGATCTCACAACCCTGAGATCATGACCTGAGCCAAAACCAAGAGTTGGACGCTTAACCTACTGTGCCAGCCAGGCGCCCCTACTTACTTTAATCATCATTGAATAAATTTGCCTATTCCAGAATATCCTAAAAATACAATAGATGGGTCCTATGTTTGTATCATATCTGATATATGTACTTTCTTGTATCTGGCTTCTGTTGTTCAACGTGTTTTTGAGATTCATCCATGTTGTTGCATCTATCGGTTGTTCCTTTTCATTGCTGAGTAGTGTTTCATTGAATGAATCCACTCCCGTGGATGGATTTTTGAGTTTCCAGGTTTTTCCAGGCTAAAACTATTTTTCCTAAAATCAGCTTGTATTTGAAAATGGTGTTTATATATGATCTTGAGACGTGGTTTTGTGCTCAATCTGGAATAAGGAAATTCAGGCACTACAGTCTACCCCAAATACATGGAGTTTTGTTCTACATCCAGAGACATTCACAAGTAACTCTAAATACTTGTATTTTGGCCTCTCTCTTCTGCCTTCTAAACTGTTTGATGTCAGTAAAACTGATACTTCTGGGGATGAATATACTTGCCAATGAGTAACCAGGGCTTTTAGTTGAGGCACAGTGGTTTATTTTGAGGTGGATTCAATTTACTTTGCCTAACTTAACTGCCTATCCTGAAAAACTTGAAAGAAATGGGATATATAAATCCATGTGGTCTTTAGAACTTGAATAGCAAGTGTCTGGGCTTTAAAGGCAGCAAATGTAGAAAAGCAGTTGTTTCCTGAGTTTTAGTTCACTGGGAGGACTCCTTTGCCAAAGGCAGCTGTGTCTCCTCAAGAGCTGGAAGAAAGACATCCCCCACACCCCACACCACAAAAATTCCATGAGACCTGTTGTTCTATACACTGTACTATGACACTCAATTGGAATCTTTCTCCTGTACTTCTGATTAAGGGCTCTAGTACCATAAATACACATGTAAAATTGAGTCTGGGAATATGTGTGTTTTAGTGAAAGGGGAGACAGGAATGTTTTAATTTGACAGTTAAGGTAAATTGTTTTATTCATCATGGGAATGCAGTCTTAACTGTTTCAAAGATGCTGTGGGTCAAAGTTTCATATGAAGTTAAGATTACAGTTTTTCTTAAAACCAGTTGATAGGGGGATTTCTGCTAGGGAGAGTTTATCATATGTACTATTCCTGTATGATGTTCTGAGCCTGGAAACCAAAAGATGAGGATAATGAAAAAGTGGTTATTGAACAAATTTGTTCCTAGATTTGGATTAAGAAACTGTTGGTTTGTTTTCTCTCTCGTTCTCCCTAACTTCTATCTAGCAAATGAAGGAAGTACCTTGGTCCCATTTCATGATACTACTTTGGCTCTTTGGTTTCTACAAAGGGACAAGTGTTTAATTTGGTCTAGAGCCACACCTGCACTCCCTAGCTGTAGAGATGGATTTCTGGGTTCTTTCCGAGGAGGTGCAACGAAGCTGGGGTAGATGATTGACGTAAGTAGCAGGGAATGTTGCAGTGGTTCTGAGAAGGAACAACAAGGAACAATTGGCAATATTGCAGTCTTGCCATGGAATCATTCCACTCCTGGCTTATAGGTCCTGCCTTTGTGTACAGAGTTCTTCCCTAAATTCTTCATTGAGAGTGTTCACAATATCCTTGCCAAACCCTAGCTCTGGATATTTCATCACTGAAGCCATTTATGATGCCTCTCCACTAGGTCTAGTCTCCATTTTGCTGTCAGTGCCCTCTTACCTGGCAAATCTTTATTTACATCTTATCTTGCTCAGAGACAAGGACTGTTAACTTCTTGTGAATTCTCTTGCTTTCTCTCTCCTCCTACTTCTCCCTTTTATTTCTGCCCCTTCCCCCCAAATGTCTTCAAGGGCCTATATCCAGAATGCTCCTTATTAGACTCAAGTTTTGTTGCTTCCTAGGGTTTATCTTGAGGTAGATTTTGTTTCATTTTAATATATTTTGTGGGTTTTCTTTCCTCTGTTTATTTCTTGGAAAAGCCAAGACGGGGCTAAGTGCTACATTTTCTGCAGCTCTGGCATTACTACAGCCTTCTCATCTGCAGTGCAGCATTCAAGTATCTGAAGCAAAAGACCTGATCAGTTTTTGGATAGTTCAGGGACTGTTGTGATACAAGTATTAATTATTAGGAAAGGAGGCCTTGGGTGTTGGCTTCATCTTTGATTAACTTTGTTCTGAATGGTTTGTCAATCTTAAACATGAATTTTGAACAAAATTAAATTCCATTTCCTGCTCTCTATTATAACTTTAAACCTGATGCAAGAACATGGTAAGATGTTTATTGTATTTGTTTCTTTGTCTAGCTCTTGTCTTCAAGCAAATGTTTCAGTAGTCTCTTAATCAGACTGACTGACTTTTTAGTATTTTCATATTGATGAATTCCTCCAATGATAGTTTGCCTAAGATAGGAGTTTCTTTTGAGGTATGTGTAAATGCTGAGTTTGTGAAGGCTTGGTTTTTCCTTTTGTGCTCTCAACCTGTCAGGCTAGAAAAGCTAATTTCAGAATTGATTTCAGCTCTTTTTTTTTTTTTTTCCTGTGCTGTATTAAAGACTAGAAGTCTGACTTAGAGAAAGGACCTAGAATTTCATGCTATTTCCCTTTCCTCACTTTGTTCTCTTGCACTGGTATTGTGAATTTGTGTGTAACTCACTCTTTTCTCCCTTAACAGGGTTGTTGGTACAGAGGAACGTATTCCTATTCCCCTCATGGATTACATCCTTAATGTGGTAAGATTCATGGTAGGGCAAACTGAGTAAAGGTGTGTGTTTTTCTGGAAAATGTGTGGGATTACCAAATAGTTTAGTGATTTCCACGTTTATTTTCATTGGGACCCTTAAAGTGTGGATCAGTGGGGAAAGATGTGCAAACCTTGTTCTATGAGACTGGTTTGCCAAAAATTGGACAACACTCTTCCCTTTTTTTAGATACTCCCAATTTTCTGTTCATTGTTACTATTCACCATTGGAATCCAAACAAAAGAGTGGGCTTTGTTAGGACAACCCAGTATTATGTTCTTTGAATGTGTCCAACATGTATTTTTTCCCATTACTTGCTATTTTTCCCATTTACTTCTCTTTTATATTAAAAAAATAGTAATATGGTTATTTCTTTTAACTTCCCATGTGTTTCACAAGAGAAAAGGGAAGAGTTTGACTTTTCCCAGAATTGTTTCTCTATAAGGGGAAGCCCACGTAGCAATTGTTCTAGCCCACTGAGCACGTCCAAGACTTCCAGAGATGGTTTCTCTTGTGCCTGTGTGTTTCTTGACCACATTTTACTTTCTTCCCTTAAAAAAATGCTTTGTTTGGTCCAAATCACTCTTCTAGAGTTCTGGCTTTCATTTGCCTTATGAACACATTGAGGGAAAGTATCCATTTTTGCTTACGGGGAGAGGCAACACACTATCATGCAAGAAGCAAATTAAGAGATCAGATCTGATTTTGCCACTAATTCATGGGTGTGGCCCTGAGCAAGTCATTTATCCTCTCTATTCTCGCAAATTATGTGACTTCAGATGTGGCCAAAAAGGTAGATTGGGAAGAAGTAATTATTGATGTGTGGTGTTTTTGTTTTTGTTTTTATGTTTAGGGTCCATATCGTATCTCTGTCCCTATTTACTTGAGGTTTTGGTATTCCAGAAAATACTGATTTCATGACTACAGGGCTACCCCTGTCCTTATTCCAAGCTGGCCTTTTAGTTCCAGGTGTCAGGCTCTAACTTTTTTTTTTTTAATTTTCATTACCTAGATGAAATTTGTGGAATCTATTCTGAGCAACAATACAACAGATGACCACTGCCAGGAATTTGTGAATCAGAAAGGACTCTTGCCTTTGGTTACCATTTTGGGTCTTCCCAATCTGCCCATTGACTTTCCCACATCTGCGGCTTGTCAGGCTGTTGCAGGTGTCTGCAAATCCATATTGGTAAGAGCTTCTGGCCAAATACTTTCATTCCTTTTTAGGAACAGTTTTGCAATACTTCTGTATACATGTTTTTACTGTGGTCTCCCTTTACTTTCAACTAAAAAATAATGAAGAAATCTGTGGTTATGTACTACAAGTGAATCAAGTGACTAATAAATAGTGTGTCACATTATTTCTCATTGAAAAGTTGAAGTGTTTGTTCATTGTTCCTAGGTTTGGTATATAGTTCAAACATTTGAGTTTATTAGAAGGGATAGTAGATGAAGAAAGTTTTGGAACTGGGTTTATTTTATTGTGTCATCCTCTCATGGATGCTTTTTAACACAATCTGGTATTGTTTAGTCATACAGCTTTTTTCCTTTTTCAAGCTTGATAGTCCTGCATTTTAAGCATAATTGACCTATTAGTTTATTGCTCAAATTTTATCAAAAAATTAAGTGCTTTATTTACTAATAGTGGTAAAATACACATCAAATGATGTTTACCTTTTTAACCATTTTTAAGTGTATAGTTCAGTAGTCCTAAGTACATTGACATTGTTGCACTACCAATCTCCAGAAGTTTTTCATCTTGCAAAACTGAAATTCTATACTCATTAAACAACAACTCTACATTCCTCTCTCCCTCCCAGCCCCTGGTAAACATTGTTCTGCTTTCTGTCTCTCTGAATTTGACTGTTCCAGGTAGCTCATATAAATGTAATTCATAAGGTATTTGTCTTTCTTTGATTGGCTTATTTTGCTTAGCATAATGTCTTCAAGATTCACCCGTGTTGTAGCATATGTCAAAATTTCCTTCCTTTTTATGACTCTTACTGTATGTACAAGCCACATTTTGTTTATCCATTCATTCATTGATAGACCATGGGGTTGCTTCCATCTCTTGGTTATTTTGAATAGTGCTGCTATGAACGCGGGTGTGCAAATACTTTTTCAAGACTACTTTGTGTGTGTGTGTGTGTAGTAAGCACGCTTAAGGATCTACTGTCAGCAGATTTCAAGTACACAATATAGTATTAACTATAGACACCAAGCTGTATATTAGATCCCCACAACTTACTCATAACTGAAAGTTTGCCCTTTGACCAACATCTCCACATTTCCCCCCAGCCCCGGGCAACCATCATTCTCTCTGGTTTTATGAATTTGACTTCTTTAGATTCCATATAAAAGTATGAGCATACCCAAGACTCCTTTCAGTTCTTTTAGTTGTATACTCAGAAGTAGAATTGCTGGATTATATGGTAGCTCTTTTCGCCCCCTCCCCCCCCCCCAGGGAACCACCATACTGTTTTCCATAGCAGCTCCATCATTTCACATCATTCCAATCAGCAGTGCCCAAGGGTTCCAATTTCTCTGCATCTTCACCAACACTTATTTTCTTTTTCTTTTTTTTTTAATTGATAGTAGCCAACCTAATACGTGTGAAGAGAGCGCATGGTTTCGATTTGCATCTTCTAATGATTAATGATGTTGAGCATCTTTTTATGTGCTTACTGGCTATTTGTGTATCTTTGGAGAGATGTCTATTCAAGTCCTTTGCCCATTTTTTAGTGGGGTTTGTTTTTTGTTGTTGAGTTGTAGGAGTTCTTTATGTTCTGGATATTAATTCCTTATCAGATAAATAATTTACAAATATTTTCTCCTGTTCTGTGGTTTGCCTTTACCTCTGTTAATAGTGCCCTTTGATGAACAAAAGGTTTTAATTCTGATGAAGTCCATTTTATCTTTTTTTACTGCTGTTGCTGTGCTCTTGGTATCAAATCCAAGAAATCATTGCCAAATCCAGTGTCATACAGCTTTTACCCTGTGGCTTCTTCTACATGTTTTTATAGCTTTAGTTCTTACATTTAGGTCTTTGATCTATTTGGAGTAATTTTTTTATATGGTATAAGGTAAAGTCCAACTTCGTTCTTTGGCATGTGGATATCCAGTTTTCCCAACACCATTTGTTGAAAAGACTGTTCTTTCCCTGTTGCACCTATGTCTTGGCACCCTTGCTAAAAATATTTTGACCATAGATGCAAGTCTTTGTTTTGGGGTTTTATTATATTCTATTGTTCTTAATGTCTATCTTTATGCCAGTACCACATTTTTTTTTTATTACTGTAGCTTTGTAATAAGCTTGGAAATCAGGAAGTGTGAGACCTCCAACTTTGTTCTTTTTCAAGATAGTTATACCTATTTGGGGTCCCTTGAGATTCTTTTACAAATTTTAAGAGAGATCTTTCTATTTCTTCCCTCCCCCCCAAGCCATTGATAATTTTATTAGGGATTGCATTAAATCTGTGAAGCTGCTTCATTAGAGCTGGATTGGGCAGTGATAAGTAATTTCTGCTAAAAATCAGTAATCCAGTTGCATTTGGAAAGTCCGTAATTGTGACATACCTGTATTTAATGTTTTATTTTGCTTTACCCTTTGCAATATTAAGTGCTGTTTATGAGAGAGTAAAAGAGGCTGTGCTTCATCGTTACCCTGCCTCTAAGATACTGTGTGAGAATGGATAGATTTATTTAAAGCCTCAGGAAAGGCACATAATTTCTCCTATCTTTGAAAGGCAAGTGATAGTATTTTACTGTGAGATTTTTCTGCAGACTCAAAAAACAATTATAAAGGCCATGTCCTATAATCCTTGAGTTGTCTTATAAAAAAGGAAATTGCCTACCTGATGCCTATTCTAGAATCATCTCTATTTTAGGAAGAAAAAAACAGTTGTAATACTGGTTCACTTCCATGCTTTGGAACCTTACCTAATATTGCTCCCTGTTGAGTAAAATTTACAATTAATCTTATAGTATGGAGTCCTTGCTATAATAGTATTTCAGTTTGGCCATCACAGGCTTTTAAATGATTGACTTACCACATTTGAAAGCCTCTCACTTGAGAGAAGTAAAGTGTTGCTCTAAAAGGAGGCATTGGGGTATGTCCTACTTGCATTCATATTTTGGCTCTACCATTTACCAGATGGGATTACCATGGCCAGGTTCGAAATTTGTGACACTTGTCTTCTACTTCTTCCATTGTGACTATTAAAGACATGATGTACGTGAAGTTCATTGTACATTAATGCTTTAATTATTATTCTTGTTTCAGACACTGTCACATGAACCCAAAGTCCTTCAGGAGGGTCTCCTTCAGTTGGACTCCATCCTTTCATCCTTGGAGCCCTTACACCGCCCAATTGAATCCCCTGGAGGCTCAGTGTTATTGCGAGAACTGGCTTGTGCTGGCAATGTTGCTGATGCTACCCTCTCAGCTCAGGCCACACCTCTACTGCATGCACTCACTGCTGCCCATGCCTACATCATGATGTTTGTTCATACTTGCAGAGTTGGACAGGTAAGAATTGGGGGTGAACAAGTTAGTTTAAAGCTGGCAAAATACATAGGGCACATACCAGGCATCTTAACTATGCTTATTAGAAGCAGTTCTAGGGCGCCTGGGTGGCTCAGTCGTTAAGTGTCTGCCTTCGGCTCAGGTCATGATCCCAGGGTCCTGGGATCGAGTCCCACATCAGGCTCCCTGCTCCGCGGGAAGCCTGCTTCTCCCTCTCCTACTCCCCCTGCTTGTGTTCCTGCTCTCACTATGTCTCTCTCTGTCAAATAAATAAATAAAATCTTCAAAAAAAAAAAAAAGCAGTTCTACCTGGGCTAGCTGCTACAAAGAACAGATTTTTCTTTTGGTGGGGGATGCAGGTTTATGCTTCAAGATGCTATCTAGTATTGAATGGAGCACTGGGTGTTATATGCAAACAATGAATCATGGAACACTACATCAAAAATTTTTAGGGCGCCTGGGTGGTTCAGATGGTTAAGCGTCTGCCTTCGGCTCAGGTCATGATCTCGGGGTCCTGGGATCGAGTCCCGCATCGGGTTCCCTGCTCAGTGCAGAGCCTGCTTCTCCCTCTGCCACTCCCTCTGCTTGTGCTCTTCTGTCTATCTCTCTCTCAAATAAATAAATAAAATCTTTATAAAAAAAAAAAAATTTTTTTTAAAAAGGTGCTATCTAGTTTCATTTTCCCTTAGTTTTGTTTTTTTTTTATTAGAATTTGGGTGACCACATAATTTGTTTTGTGAACTAGACTTTCTTGAGAGTGAAAGTTGAGTTGGAAACCTTGTTGAGTGCTACCTCAGGAATTTGATCATTGCACATGTTTTATTAGGTTATTATAAATAATAGGCATTAATAGGGATACCTGGGTGGCTCAGTCGGTTAAGCATCTGCCTTCGGCTCAAGTCATGATCCTCAGGGTCCTGGGATCGAGCCCCACATCAGACTCTGCTCAGTGAGGAGTCTGCTTCTCCCTCTCACTCTCCCTCTGTTCTCTCTCACTCTCTCTCAATCAAATGAAATCTTTTTAAAAAAATAACAGGCATTAATTAGATCTGTAGCAGCCACATAGGCCAACTGGGATATATAGTCACCTTTTTTAGTGGGCAAGCCTGAATTGGGTGCTCATCTGGCCTTATTACTTCCTAATCTTTGTACAAATGCATGTAGGCCTGATAATGAGATGGCAGGAAGGAAATTCGACCATAGTACATTAAGTCAATGGTAATTAACAGAGATTAGTAAAGATTACCTAAATATCAAACCCTATGCCTGCAATCCATGTGAGGTTCCTCTTGTGGTGCCAGAAGGATGGGAGTGGGGGGCGGTTGTGTGTGTGCTCACAGTTTTACAACTTTTAGTCCTCAAGTAATCAGTTCTAAAGATTAATGATGTAATGTTTTAACACCCTTGTTTTATGCTGTTGAGCCAGGAGTATATTCTTTGTATCAAATCAAATGAAAAGCACGGATATAAACTATTTAGAAAATAATTCAATTACATAACATAGGTTTGGGATTTATTTTTATGACTTTTTATTAAATGAAGGTGAGATGTTCACCTCAAGGAATTAGATAAATCTAAATATTTATTGAAGTTAAGAAATAAGGGAAATAGCAAGTCCTGTACCACCTAACAAAATTACAAGGCTGTCAATGAATCTGCAAAGCTGTTTCTTTAGAAAGAGTTGCCTATGACCATTGCCTTTCGCTTTACAAAAAACAATGAGAAGGGATGTTAGATACAGACTGTAAATGTTGCAGAGGGCATCCCAAAGATCAGCTTCTGTTTACTTTGATTGCAGAGTGAAATTCGTTCCATCTCCGTAAACCAGTGGGGCTCTCAGTTGGGTCTGAGTGTTCTGAGCAAGCTGAGCCAGTTATACTGTTCCCTGGTGTGGGAAAGCACAGTCCTTCTCTCCCTGTGTACCCCAAACAGGTAAGGGAATGGTCATCTCTTTATTATCTCTGTTGTCTTTCTTAGGACTAAGTTCAGTGATCCTGGAGGATTGCTTTGGTCAAGAACAGAAGGCTATTACTAAAGAGTTCAGAGGGCTCCTTGTCTATCTTAATCTATTCAGGCTGCTATCACAAAATATCACAGACTGGATCCTTATGAACAGCAGAAATTTATTGCTCATAGTTCTGGAAGTCTGAGACTATGGTGCTAGCTAGCATGGTTGGGTGAGGGTCCTTTTCTGGGTTGCAGATTTTTCATTGTATCCTCACATAGTGGAAGGGACTAGGAATGTTTCTGGAGCATCTTTTATGAAACAGTAGTCCCATTCATGAAGGTTCTACCCTCAAGACTTAAGCACTTCCCAAAGGCCTTACCTACTAATACTATCACGTTGGTCATTAGGATTTCAACAACAAACGAATTTTGAGGGGACACAAACTTTCACTCCACAGTATTGTCCTTCCCATTTACCAGCCTAGGGACATGCTTACAGTGTTTGTTATCTTCTGCATCTTTGATCTTATGTCCTAATTCTGTGTCAGCATGATAGGTGTTTAAAATTTGCTAGCCAAATCTAAAGTTGAGTTGGAAATCTTGTTGAGTGCTACCTCAGGAATTTGATCATTATACATGTTTTATTAGGTTCACTTCCCTGTTATAGGAGGGATATTGTCAGCCAAGCAGATTAGGGACCAAGCACAACTTAAGAAATGAGCTATCAGGGTTCTTTTTACTCATGGTTTGTCTTGTTGCAGCCTACCATCTGGGTGTGAATTTGGCCAGGCAGACATGCAGAAACTGGTTCCAAAGGATGAGAAGGCAGGTACGACCCAGGGCGGAAAAAGATCAGGTAACTCCAAGAAACTAAAATCTTAGTCATTAATTCTCTTAAGTTTTATCTCTATGTCTTTATAGGTCTGTTGTGACTATTAAGTTAGCTCTATTGTCTTTAGTCCTCAATTTTTTTCCTTTCATTTTTATTTTAAAATTATTCTCAGTTTCTCTATAAAATGTATATACACAATGGTAAAAATTACAAGTTGTAGTAAAAAGAATCACTTACATTTGTACCACAAATAAACAATATTTTGGAACTATATGCCTAATCTTTTTCCCTAGGGATACATTTTATTAGCGTAGTTATGATTATCTATCTTAGAGATAATATTTTATAGATCTCTTTTTTCTTAACATTAAGTGCCACGTAAAGGGTCTGTGAATAACCATTCCCTATTAAGTTTCCTAACATACTATTTTGAAATATGAGTATCTTTTTATATAGTTTTATGCAAATGGAAAATTCCTAGAAATTACTGTATTGAAGGGTATGCGGGACTCTTAATTTTTGTATGCTTATTTTTCAGAAGTTTAATTTCACTGTTAAAAATGACAAATGATTGTGTCAAGTGGTTGTGGAACACTTTAGAACCACACTGTTCAATATGGTAGCCACTAGCCACGTGTTGACTGTTGAACACTTGTAATGTGGCCAGTATAACTAAAAAAATTGGATTTTTTTTCTTCTTTTGCTCTCCCTCCCTCCTTCCTTCCTTTTCTATCTTCCCACTTGCTCTTTTTTTTTCTTTATTTCCTCTTGTAAGGGGGAGGGTATATTGGGTTGATTTGTCTCCCCACCACACAAAAAAAATACTGTGTTGAAGCATTAACTCCCCCCCCCAGCACCTCAAAATGTGACTTTATTTGGAAATAGGGTTGTTAAAGATGTAGTTAAGATGGGGTGATAGATTGGATGAAAAAAACTGAATTCTTAATTTTTATATAACTACTGTTATTCTGTATAGTTAGAAGGCTTTTAAGTATGTTTAGAACAACTTTGGTATGTGAATGTATTTTTTTTTCAACTAAATTGTATGAAATAAATGTAGGTCAGTTATTTTTATGAAAATTTAACGTCTGGGGCGCTTGGGTGGCTCAGTCGTTAAGCGTCTGCCTTCGGCTCAGGTCATGATCCCAGGGTCCTGGGATCGAGCCCCGCATCGGGCTCCCCGCTCTGCGGGAAGCCTGCTTCTCCCTCTCCCACTCCCCTTGCTTGTGCTCCCTCTCTAGCTGCGTCTCTCTCTGTCAAATAAATAAATAAAATCTTTAAAAAAAAAAATTTAATGTCTGAATTGAGATGTACTCTAAGTATATTTCATATAGATACCTGTTTTTAAAAATCCTGAGTATAAAAATGTAAGCTCAATAATTTTTATATATGATTATATCTTGAAATAAAAATTTGACTATATTGGGTTAAGCAGTATATTAAAAATTATCTGTTTTTACTTTTTAATGTGGCTACTAGAAAATTTAAAATTATATATGTGGCTCACTTATTTCTATTGGACAGTGCTGTTTTTCTGATTACATATTTAATATATTTTTCTAAATTTTTATTTTTATTATTTTCTTTCATTTTTGTATATTTTTAAGGTTTTTTAAAATTCCAGTTAACATACAGTGTTATATTAGTTTCAGTTGTACAATAAACTGATTCAACAATTCCATACATCACCCAGTACTAAGGACAAGTACACTCTTTAATCCCAGTTACCTATATAACACATCCCTGACCCCCTCCCCTGTGGTAATGATCAGTTTGTTCTGTATAATTAAGAATTTGTTTCTTGGTTTGTCACTCTCTTTTTTCCCCCATAGCTTGTTTGTTGTTTCTTAAATTCCACATAGGAGTGAAATCATATGGTATTTGTCTTTCTCTGACTTACTTTGCTTAGCATTATACTCTCTAGGTCTATCCATGTCCTTGAAAATGGCAACATTTCATTCTTTTTTATGGTTGAATGATATTCCATTGTATGTATAGGCCACCACTTCTTCATCCATTCATCAGTCCATATCTTGGCTATTGTAAATAATGCTGCTATAATGCATGTATCCCTTTGAATTAGTGTTTTTGTATTCTTTGGGTAAATACCTACTAGTGCAATTGCTGGATCATAGGGTAGTTCTATTCTTAACTTTCTGAGGAACCTCCATACTGTTTCCCACAGTTGGCTGCACCAGTTTGCATCCCCACCAACAATGCATGAGTGTTCCTTTTTCTGCACATCCTCAACAACACCTTTTGTTTATTATTTGTTTTGATTTGCATTTCCTTTATGGTAATTGATGATGAACATCTTTGCTTGTATCTTTTGGCCATCTGTATATCTTCTTTGGAGAAATGTCTTCTGCCCATTTTTTAGATGGATTATGTGTTTTTTGGGTATTGAGTTGTATGAGTTCTTTACATTTTTTGGATAGTAGCCTTTTATCAGATAGGTCATTTGCAAATACCTTCTCCTGTTCTCTAGGTTGCCTTTCAGTTTTGTTGAATGTTTCCTTCACTGTGCAAGAAACTTTTTATTTTGATGTAGTCCCAATAGTTTTTTATTTTGTTTCCCTTTCCTTAGGAGACCTATCTAGAAAAAAAGTTGCTATGGCTGATGTCATAGAGGTTACTGCCTATGTTCTGTTCTAGGATTTTTATACATTCAGGTCTCACATTTAGGTCTTCAATCCTTTTTGAATTTATTTTTGTATATGGTGTAAGAAAATGGTCCAATTTCATTCTTCTGCATGTTGCTGTCCAGTTTTCCCATTAGCATTTGTTGAAGAGACGGTCTTTGTCTGTCCCATTGGATGTTCTTTCCTGCTTTGTTGAAGATTAATTGACCATATAGTTGTGTGTTTAATTGAGGGTGTTCTTTCCTGTTCCACTGATCTGTGTGTCTGTTTTTGTGCCACTGCCATACTTTTTTGATTACCACAGTTTCATAATATAACTTGAAATCTAGAATTGTGATGCCTCCAGCTTTTTTTTTTTCTTTTTCAAGATTGCTTTCACGGTCTTTTGTGTTTCCATACAAATGTTATGATTGTTCTGGTTCTGTAAAAAAAATGCTGTTGGTATTCTGATAGGGATTGCATTAAATGTGTAGACTGCTTTGGTTAGTATAGACATTTCAGCTATATTTGTTCTTCAATCTGTGAGCATGGAATGTCTTTCCATTTCTTTGTGTCATCTTGAATTTTTTTCATAGGTGTTTTATAGGTTTCAGAGTACAGGTCCCTCACCTCTTTGGTTAGGTTTATTCCTAGGTATGTTATTTCTGGTGTAATTGTAAATGGGATTGTTTTCTTAATTTCTCTTTCTCCTGCTTCATTATTGGTGTATAGAAATGCAACAGATTTCTGTACATTGATTTTGTATCCTGTGACTTCACTGATACGTACAGCAGTTCCAGCATTTTTTAGTGGAGTCTATAGGGTTTTCTATATGTAGTATTATGTCATCTGCAAATAGTAAAAGTTTCACTTCTTCCTTACTGATTTGGATGCCTTTTTATTTCTTTTTTTTTTTTTTTGTCTGATTGCTGTGGCTGGGACTTACAGTATTATGATGAATAAAAGTGGTGAAAGTGGACATCCTTGTCTTCCTCACCTTAAGGGAAATATCCTTAGTTTTTCCCCATTAAGGATGATGTTAGCTCTGTTTTTCGTATATGGCCTTTATTATATTTAGGTATGTTCCCTCTAAGCCTACTTTGTTGAGGGATTTTTTTTTTTTTATGATTTATTTATTTTAAGAGAGCATGAGCTGCAGGATGGGCCAGATGGAGAGAATCCTCAAGCAGACTCCTCCCTGAGCATGGAGCCCCATGTAGGGCTTGATCCCAGGACCTGAGGTCATGACCTGAGACGAAATCAAGAGTCAAACCCTTAAACAACTGAGCCACCCAGGTGCCCCTTGAGGGTTATCATGAATGGGTATTATACTTTGTCAAGTGCTGTTTCTTTATCTATTAAAATGATCATATGCTCTTATCTTCTCTTATTGATGTGATGTATCACATTGACTGAATTTGTGAACGTTGAACTACCCTTGCAACCCGGGAATAAATCCCGTTTGATCCTGGTGAATTTTTTTTTTTTAATGTATTGTTGAATCAGATTGCTAGTATTTTTACTGAGAATTTTTGCATCTCTATTCATCAAGGATATTGGCCTGTAGTTCTCTTTTTTAGTGGAGTCTTTGGTTTTGGAATCAGGGTAATGCTGGCATTCTTCTTTAAAGAGTTCACAGGTGACGTCCAGTCCTGGACTTCTGTTTCAAGGTTACTGCCTATGTTCTGTTCTAGGATTTTTATACATTCAGGTCTCACATTTAGGTCTGGGAGTTTTTTGATTACTAACTCTATTTCTTTGCTGGTTATCAGAAATTTTCTGTTTCTTCCTGTTTCAGTTTTGGTAGTTGATATATTTGTAGGAATTTATCCATTTCTTCTAGGTTGTCCAGTTTGTTGACATATAATTTTTCATAACATTCTAATGATTTTTTTGTATTTCTGTGGTTTTAGTTATTTCTCCTCTCTCATATGTGATTTTATTTGAGCCTTTTTTTTTAAACCAGTCTGACAGAGGATTAAAGAACCAGCTCATGGTATCATTGAACTGTTCTGTTGTTTCTTTAGTTCTGTATCATTTATTTCTACTCTAATCTTTATTATTTCCTTCCTTCTGCTGGTTTTAGGTCTTGTTTGTTCTTTTTCCAGCTCCTTTTGGTGTAAGGTTAGGTTTGAGACTTCTCTTGTTTGTTGAGGTAGGCCTGTATTGCCATGTACTTCCCTCTTAGAACTGCTTTTGGTGCATCCCAAAGATTTTGGACCATCGTGTTGTCATTTGTTCCCAATTACTTTTTTATTTCTTCTTTGATTTCCTGGTTGACTCATTTATTGTTGAGTAGCATGTTCTTTAACCTCCATGTATTTGTGATCTTTCCAGATTTTATGTTGTGGTTGACTTCTAGTGTCATAGCATTGTGGTCTGAAAAGATATGCATGGTATGACTTCAATCTTCTTGAATTTATTCAGGCCTAGTTTTCTGGACTCATGTGATGTGTTCTGTAGACTGTTACATGTGTAATTATAAAGAATATGTATTCTGTTTTGTTTTAGGATGGAATGTTCAAGATATATCTGTTAAATCCATCTGGTTCAGTGTTTGATTTCAAAGCCATTGTTTCCTTGTTATTTTCTGTTTAGATGATCTGTTGATGTAAGTGGGGTGTTAAAGTCCCCTACTATTATTGTATTACTATTGATCAATTCCTTTATGTTTGTTATTATCTGTGTATTTGGGTGCTCTTATGAGGGTACATAAATATTTACAATTGTTTCTTGTTGGATTGTCTCCTTTATTACTATAGAGTGTCCTTCTTTGTCTCTTGTTACAGTCTTTGTTTTAAAGTCTATTTTGCCCAATATAAGTATTGCTACTCTGGCTTTCTTTTGACAACCATTTGCATGACAAACATTCCCTCATGTTCCATTTGCAGGTGTCTTTAGGTCTAAAATGAGTCTCTTGTAGGCAGCATATAGATGGGTCTTCCTTTTTTATCCATTCTGTCACCCTGTCTTTTGACTGGAGTGTTTAGTCCATTTACATTCAAAGTGTAATTATCAATAGGTAGGTAGGTAGGTATTGCCATTTTATTAACTTGTTTTGTGGTTGATTCCAGAGATTTTCCCTGATCCTTTCTTGTCTCTCTCTTTTTCTTTCACGGTTTGCTCATTTTCTTTAGTGATATGTTTGGATTTCTTTCTCTTTATTCTCTGCATATTTACTAGTGGTTTTTGATATATGATTACCATTATATTTGTATATAACATCTTTTACATATAGCAGTTTTTTAAGTTTGAACCTGTTCTTCTCTCCTCCCCGCATTTTAGGGTATGTATTACTATATTTTAAATCCTTTTTTTGGTGAGTTCCTCGATACTGTCACTTTTGGTCTTTCCTTTCCACTCATAGAGTCCTCTTTAATATTTCTTACAGGGCTGGTTTAGTGATCATGAACTCCTTTAGTTTTTGTTTGTCTGGGAAACTATTTATCTCTCCTTCAAACCGAATGATAGCCTTTCTGGATAGAGTATTCCTGCTGCAGATTTTTCCCATTCAGCACTTTGAATATATCATGCCACTCCCTTCTGGCTTGCCAAGTTTCTGCTGAAAAATCTCCTGCTTGCCTTCTGGGTTTTCCCTTGTAAGTTATTGATTTCTTTTATCTTGCTGCTTTTAAAGTATTTTCTTTATCACTATATTTTGCAACTTTAATTACAGTATGTCATGATGTCGATGTGTGTTTATTGATTTTGTTGGGGGGGGTTTCTCTGTGCCTCCTGGATCTTGATGTCTGTTTCCTTCCCCAAATTAGGGAAGTTTCCAGCTATTACTTCTTCAAATAAATTTTCTGCTCTCTCCTCTCTCTTCTTCTGGGCCTCCTATAGTACAGATGTTGTTATGTTTGATGGACTCACTGAGTTCCCTAAATCTATTCTCCTCTTGCCTAAATCTTTTCTCTTTTGTTCAGTTTGATTACTTTCCCTTGCTCTCGTCTTCTAGGTCACTAGTTTGTTCCTCTGCTTCTTCCATACTGTTTTTTGTTCCATCAAGCATGTTTCTCATTTCATTTATTCAACCCTTTATCTCTCCTGTGTTGTTCCTTATCTCTGTGTTAAGGGTCTCACTCATGCCTTCCACTCTTTTCTCGAGTCCAGTGAGTATCCTCATGATCATTGCCTTAAATTCTCTATCAGGCATGTTATATCTGTTTCACTTAGATTTTTGGCCATGGCCTTAGCTGTTCTTTCATTTGGGATAAATTTCTCTCTTTATTTTGTCTGCCTCTCTGTGTTAAGAAAGTCAGCTGTGTCTTCTGCTCTTGAAAGTAGTGACTTTATGAAGAAGCAGTCCTAGAATGCCCTGGAGTGCAGTGTGCCCTGTTCACCAGAACATGGTACTTCAGGAGAGTATCCTGTATATTTTGCTTATGTCTTGCTGTTTTGTCTAAGTTACTTTTCCTGTCTGGGCAGCCATTTGCACTGACTCTCTGCCTTTTGTGAGCTGTACTTGCTCTCTGTAGTGTTAGTGGGACCTAGGCAGGCTAGCTCTGAGGGGCATGTCCACTGGTGAACTTGAAAGCTGGAAGGCAGTGTTAGGAAAATGTGCATTGGACCACTAGTCCTATGCCAGGTTCCTCAAAACACTGAAGCAGCTAGGGGCATGCCTGGGTCGGGTATGTGCGGATTTAACAGAATTTGCCCTGAGTAGGTGAGTCCTTAGGAGACCTCGTGGCTGTGGTGCACTGCTAGCAAGTTAGGTAGCACTTGGCTGTACAGCCTCGCCTCCTGCAGGGTGCTCTGTGTTAGTGCTGGGGGGCAGGGAGGTGGGGTGGGGAATGGCTCCCACCAGCTCTCTCCTTTTCAAAGAAATCCCCCAACATGCTCCTAAATCAATATCAACAGATCTGTCTCCCGGTTGCCCTCAGCATTGTGTTAAACTGCCATTTTTATGTTACTTCTTCATACAGACTGCTGTCTCTTTAAGGGTGGTGACCCAGTGATAGTTGGCCCAGTGCTGAGTCGTCTTACTTTTAAAGCTCCAGACTCCCAAGTCCCAGTGGTTTTACAAACTCCCGGAATTCAGCCACTCTGATTTTTAAAGCCAGATTATGGGGATTACTCTCCCCGTTTGAGCTTCCTAGTGCAAGTGCCCGTTTCTCTGCCCTTGCTGTGTGCCCAGCTCCCTCCCTTCAGTGGGCAGCCTCCTTCTGCCTTTCTGACCTTCCTAAACTTTCAGATGCAGCTGCTTCTCTATATTTAGTTGTGGAGTTTGTTCTGCCAGCCTTCGGATTGCTCTTCAGTTTAATGACTTGGATGTGGATGATACCTAGTTGTAAATGTAGGACTGGGTGAGCTCAGGGTCCTCCTACTCTGCCATCTTTCTTCTCCTTGTACAGTGTTTTGGTTTGTTTTTTTAATTTTTTTAATTTATTTAAGTAATTTCTACACCCAGCATGGGACTCAGATTCAACGACCCCAAGATCAAGAGTCGCAGGCTCTTCCAGCTGAGCCAGCAAGGCACCCCTGTACAGTGATATTTTAGAAAATAGCTTTTGTGTTATATCACAGTAAAGTCGCAAATTGCAGTAAGCAGAAACTATACACAATTTTCAGACTCTAATGCAACAAACCTAAAATTAATAAAAACTTTTCCCCTTATATTCTGTCTCAAGGAAGAAATAAATTTAATAAACTATTAAAGAAACAAGACAATTCTGTGTATAAAAACTGATAGGATATGCTTAAAAATTGTATTTAGGTTACTAAACATAGGGGAAATGCTTAAGGAACAGATAAAGGATTTATATGACAGCTAGTTATTATGGGAGAGGGGAGAGAATTAATAAACACAAACCTTTGGTCCAGTTAAATTTGGAGAAAATGGACCAAACCAAAAATTAGAACTTCATATTTAGTCAAAATAAACCAAATTTGAATCAAGGAAAAAATAAATAATTTACTAAGAAGTATGAATAAAATTAGATTCGGTGTCAAAGAATTGCTTCACCTAACAATCTGGATATATTTTTTTCCAGCAATTTCTTTCACACATTTAAAAAGATGATTCCATTTCCACCTAGTTCTTTTTTAGAACATTACAAAGAAAACTTGGTGATGTGTTTTATTAAAAGTTTGTCTAAATCTGATTATTAGTTATAAGAGCATGCATATCTCCACCAAAAAAAGGATACATCTCACATTCATACACAAAAATCTTAAATGCCATAAAATATATTTCTCTAGTGGCAATCTGATGTTTGAGTTTATTGACAAGCCATAAAATATTAACAGGATATTCACCTTGACAGCATTGGCTGGAGGGCAGGGTACACCACGCACATTGTAGTCTCTGTGAATGGCGCTCCCTATGTCATACAGTGCCTACGGTTTTGCAGGGTAGCCCTGGGTTAAAACAGTTCATATGCTTCTGCTGGAAGATGTCAGTATTGGCTACCTAGAAGGGCTCCAAGGAGAGGAGCATATCAGTAGTTAACGTTTTGTTTTTGTTTTTCCTTTTCAGATTTAGGAAGTTATGGACATTTTTAAAGAGTAACAAGCACCATAGGTAGCTCTTTCTTGTGACTCTCAGGACAGGGAACCAGGTAAGTGATGACTCAACATGGTCTTATTGCTCCCCTCTTATGTCTACAGATGGGGAACAGGATGGAGCAGCTGCAAGTATGGATGCTTCTACCCAGGGCTTATTAGAAGGCATTGGACTTGATGGTGACACATTGGCTCCCATGGAGACAGATGAACCTACTGCTTCAGACTCTAAAGGCAAATCTAAAATCACACCTGCTATGGCTGCAAGAATCAAGCAGATCAAGCCTTTATTGTCAGGTGAGTGATTTTCTTCATTCTATTCCCTTTTCTGGCTTTTAGAGCCTTAACCAGTTCTTAGACAAATTCAGTTGGTATGGTTCTGTTGTTTCCTTTAAAAAACTTGTAAACTTGGGTGGCTCATTTTCAGGTGGTATCTACTATGTGACAGGCTCTGTACTAACTTCTAGGGATACAGGGATAAGAGACATGCTTCCTGAAAGCAGTATCTTTAATTCCTTCCTTGCTACTCATTCTTCAACTACTGCAAATGGCTCCTGCTCTTACCATTCCACTGAAATGACTCACCAGTGACCTGTTGCTAAGTCCATTGGATACTCTTCAGTCCCCTTCTCACTTGTCTGCAACGTGATAGTCGGCCCATCACCTCAAAATGCTCTTTTCTTGGCTTCTGTGGTATTAAACTCTCCTGCTTTCCTCTTACCTGTTTGGCTACTCCACCCAGTCTCCTTTTCCTTTCTCTGTCCCTTAAATACAGCTGGCAAATGACATGGTTGATTCATGTTTTAATAATGTCATTTTGGCAGCTCTGCGGAGACTACATTAACATGATATAAGACTGCATTAAAGATGTGCACTGATCTTTGTCTTCTTTTGCCCCTTAATGTAATATCAATGTTTGGGGAACCTATTTTGTATGTTCCTTAATATTTGCTACTTTCCGACAACTTAATGTAGAGGAAGGTGAAGACCTAACTCCTGGGAATCTGGAGCTTTGCCCCAAAGCAAGCAGAAAATGGCTTTTGGTGGGGCACCTGGGTGGCTCAGTTGGTTGAGGGTCTGACCTTTGATTTCAGCTTGGGTCATAAGATCAAGCCCCACATGAGGCTCTGTGCTGGGCATGGAGCCTGCTTGGAATTTTCCCCCTCTCTCTGCCCCTCCCCTGCTCGTGCATACACATGCACAGTCTCTCTATAAATTAATTAATATTAAAGCCACTTAATAAAATTTTTATGCTTTTCCTAGCGATCTTTTTTCCTTTGGGGATCGTATATTTAATGTTGTGATGAGATAATATATACGATGTTCTTTCCTGGTCTAAGTGGTTAACAGTTTTGCTATTTTTAAAGTTCTGTAGGCATTTTAAGTGATTCTGTTCATTTAACTGGTTCATATTGATGCTTCTTCTACAAAGGTGGTTTCAACTCTATACCTCCTTTAACAGTGTGTTTATTTGTCTTTCACATTTGTTATATATCAAGTGCCAATATACTTCTCTGTCTCCTGCCTTCAAAAGAGGCATTTATTCTCTGTGGAACTTCCTTTTTGGGTTGTCCTATGTATAAACAAGTCCAGGTGTTGTTGGGAGGAAGTGGTCAGTCATAAAAATGTATTGATAATAATGTTATTCAGTTATAATGAAACCATTCTCAGCATACTCTCATGCCTTATTCTGACTTGGTTTCCAGCATCCTCCAGATTAGGCCGAGCGCTCGCTGAGCTTTTTGGACTCCTTGTTAAACTTTGTGTGGGGTCTCCTGTCCGCCAGAGAAGGAGCCATCATGCTGCCAGCACCACCACAGCACCAACACCTGCTGCTCGATCCACAGCCTCAGCCCTCACTAAGCTCCTCACAAAGGGCTTGTCTTGGCAGCCTCCACCATATACACCTACTCCCCGCTTCAGGTGAGTTCTACTTGAGATATGGAATCTAACTGGTTCCTTTTCTACTTAGCGGAGAGTGAGCCACTAAACTAGAGGACTTGAAAGGTTCCCTGTTAACTCTAGATGTGTAGCCTACATGCAGTTTAATGTACTTGTCTTGGTTCTTCTTAGTCTAGAATATAAAGATTTTTAAAGTATTTATGATCAAACTGTATTTCAGTAACCTTGTATTTTTTAGTAAGTGAGAACTATCACCTTTTTTGCCTTAGAAGTTTTAATAACCAGACTAGCCAGCCACCCACCTGAATTCCAGTCAGTCTCTTAGTCACTTCAGTGCAATGTTAAATTTTACTCTAGGCAGCTATATGAATTCCCACCACTTCTGTGACTGCCTCAGAGAAGGCTAAAATTTTGCTTTTTCCCCCTCTTTCAGGCTGACATTCTTCATCTGTTCAGTTGGTTTTACATCCCCAATGCTGTTTGATGAGAGGAAGTATCCCTACCACCTCATGCTGCAGAAATTTCTCTGCTCTGGAGGCCACAATGCTCTTTTTGAGTAAGAATCAAGTTGCTTCACAGAGAAGCATTTCTTGGAGTTTGGTCTTTCTGTGTGCCTTAGCAGCACACAACTTTCTAAATCACCTATCCTGTAGTAGTGGGATACATAGAGGCAGCCGTTAGTTGTACCCTTTCACATTCTGGGAACTAGCCATATTTGTCTCCGTCTTCCTTGGAGGGTGGGATTCAACTTGTCCTAGAGGTGTTTGTAAGGGTCTCTGCTTTTCCTCATCTGGTTTTTAGTGCCAGGTATACATATTTTTTTAATAGACTTACCCTTTTCTATTGTTTCTCTGACTGATAATTTTTCTGCTTCTCTTGGTCTGAAGATTCTAAGCAGAGTTTCACTTTTTTTATTGAAGTAGAGTTAACATACAATGTTATACTTGTTTCAGGTGTACAACATTGTGATTTGACAATTTTGTACATTATGCAGTGCTCATCACAATAAGTGTAGTTACCATCTGTTACCATACAAAGTTACTACAATATTATTATCTTTATCCCCTATGCTGTACTTTTCATTTCTGTGACTTGTTTATTTTATAACTAAGTTGTACCTCTTAATCCCCTTTACTTATTTCAACCATCCCCCTACTCCCCTGTGCTCCCTCTGGCAACAGCCACTTTGGGTTTTTCTGTTTGTTCATTTTGGCTTTAAAAAGTAAAGCTAAAAGTGGTAATAATTTTGGATTCTATATGTGTATCAAGTCATCACGTTGTATACCTTAAACTTACATCTGTTATATGTCAGTAATACCCCAATAAATCTGGAATAAACCCTCCCCTCAAAAAAAGATAAAGCTAATAAATGTTGTACAGATGTTGGACAGATTAGCAGCCGTAGCTCCAAGAGGAGGGACATGTAATGCTGATGTAGATACTGGGAACCTTCTGAATGCCCCCCTCCCCACCCCAATCTAAAATACTAATATTTTATCTCCATACTTTCTCTTATTTGAATTTTAGAACTTTCAATTGGGCTCTGTCCATGGGAGGCAAAGTTCCTGTTGCTGAGGGATTAGAGCATTCAGATTTACCTGATGGCACAGGAGAATTCCTAGATGCCTGGCTAATGCTAGTGGAGAAGATGGTGAATCCCACCACGGTGCTTGAATCTCCACATTCACTGCCTGCCAAATTGCCTGGAGGTGTCCAGAACTTTCCACAATTCAGTGCCCTCCGCTTCCTTGTGGTAACTCAGAAAGTGAGTATTAAGCATTCTGAAACCAAGAGGGATTTCTCATGCTGACTAGGTAGCTCTCCCTCTTTTTTGTCCTCCTTAATGAAATAACTTGATTGTTGGAGAACCATTGGATCCTACTCCCAGATAGGGCTGCCTTACAGAACGGGATAGAGACCACTGGAGAATTTCCTGTAGTGTAAATATTTTAACTGTACACTTGAGATTGGTATTTCAGGTTGGGTTAAATGCCCCTTCTCTGTGGTTCTTTAGGCCTCCTCAGTACTGACCTAGGGTTTTATTGTTGGCACTGACCTTTCGTGGAAAGACTATCCAATAGGTCTTTGACTTATTCCTCCAGTGGCTTTGAATTGAGATAAAATGATCTTCACACAGCTTTTCAAATGACTTCTAGGCAGCCTTTACTTGCATCAAGAACCTGTGGAATCGGAAGCCCCTGAAGGTATATGGCGGGCGAATGGCTGAGTCCATGCTGGCTATCCTATGCCACATCCTCCGAGGAGAACCTGTGATTCGAGAGAGACTGAGCAAAGAGAAGGAGGGATCTCGAGGAGAAGAGGACACAGGGCAAGAGGAAGGTGGCTCTCGCCGAGAACCTCAAGTCAACCAGCAGCAACTGCAACAGGTAGGATCCTGGCTTCCCCACTCCAGGGCCCAGACTTTGCTGCCAATAGAAAACTCACAAACCCACAAGTATATTCTAAGTTTACATGCCACTAAGTGGGTTGTGAGTTTTCTATGTTTACATACCACAAAGTGCTTGGTGCTCTTAGCCAGGAGATAGGTTTAAATTTGTTCCCTCTTAGCATTGCTTTTTTCTCCTGAGAAAGCTGAGGTGTTTCAGTGCTCTTAACCGGTATAAGATTTGTGTCCTCCCAAACATGTTGTTTAGTATTAAAACTCTTTTATAGTATTCTCAGTAGGCTGTGGCTGCCTTGTTCTTTGGAGGTGAACTATCCTCAGCTATTTACTGATTTATCTGTAGAGGGAATGGTTAAGGGTATCGTGACCCAAATTTATTCTCCAACAAGAGCTCTCTGAAACCTTACCTACAAAACTTAGTTGTTGTTTTTAAGTAAATACATAAACCACATTTTGAAAATCGGGAGGCTAGAAGCGGAGGGGGGAGGCACTTATGATCCTGACTTTTCAGTCTCACAGAGCATTTAGCGTATTTCTCTGGGAATTTATGTGTGTGTATGTATGTTCTTTTTATGTCTGGAGTCCTCTTCAAATATGTCTTCTACATATTCGTGCAACATTTTTATTATAAGCAATAAATGCTCACTTTAAGAAAATTTGGAAATACAGCAAGATATTTTTAAAGTCATTTATAACATCAACACACAAGATAGTTTTTCATCACTTAGTTTTATGCCTAATTTTTACATAATTAACATACAATATGTAGAATTGTGCTGTCATTAAGAAAACACTTTTTTAACTTCTTGTCATTCTTTTATTACTGGATATTGGTTTTATTACTTGATGTTGTAAAGCTGTGCTGTATAGTTTCCTTTTGTACAAATCTTTCTGTACATCTCATGATTATTTCCTAGCAACAGAATTCCTAGGTCAGCTTCTCAGGCTCTTGTTCTGTTGCCAGTTTGTTTTCCAGAAAAGTGGGGTCCAATTTTTACTTCTATGTGTAAATCTCGGTCTTTGAATTAGAACAATCCTATTAATGTTAATAACCATCTAGCCCCATTTTCTTAGAGGACAGAATTGAGAATCACCTTGGCTTCCTGCCCCAATGTGTAGCTCTGTTTGAATACTATGGAAGCACCAAACGGAAAGGATTGTTCATTTACCTAACTCCCTGAGCTTATTAATGTTCTCAGTTCATATGAAGTTAGAAAAACTTCTTTCCATCTTGGAAGTGTTTCTACCTTTTTAAAATGCATTTGGATTTCTCTTTTACTGTGGTTCTGAGATTCTGCATTCTTTCTGTAGCTCATGGACATGGGTTTCACAAGGGAACATGCCATGGAGGCCCTGTTGAACACCAGCACCATGGAGCAGGCCACAGAGTACCTTCTAACCCATCCTCCCCCAATCATGGGAGGAGTTGTTCGGGTAAGTTGGCTCAGGGGGCTCTAATTTTGTAGACATTGGTTTGGCTGCTGATGTGTTTTTTCTTCTGTTGTACTTCCATCATTGGTCTTCCCTTCTAAAACTACTTTTCATTTTCAGACATCTGCATGCCACTATTTTCATTTTGTGATAACTCTCAGTTCTAGAATGTAATGAGCAGAGGCTTCCTATCTCCCAGCCATGCAAATTACTGGACTTTTTTTTTTTTCCAGAAGAACTCTTAAGTTATCCATAGTCAGAAAGCAATAGAAGAAACTCCCCTTTCTGAGCTGCAGAATAAGTGGTCACATTGAAGCCTCCTTCCTGTGCTTAATTTCATTGTGATTTTCCCTGTTATTGTAGTGACCAGATAAGCCTAGGTGGGTTTGACTCTTAGCAGCATTCAGAGCACCTTCTCCTCTAAAGCTTGAGCACAGGATGTCTGATTCCTTATAAGTTGGTATGTGCTTTGTTGCTGGACTTTCTGTTGTTTCTCTGTAGGATCTGAGTATGTCCGAAGAGGACCAGATGATGAGAGCAATTGCCATGTCTCTAGGACAGGATATCCCAATGGATCAAAGAGCAGAGTCACCTGAGGTAACTAGGAAGCAGGACACCCAAAAGGGTCTGACACATTAATCTTAATATTTTTATGAACATTCTGCTACTGCTGCAAAATGATTGGAGGAATTAATATCTAAAGAACGACATGGGAGTATTCATTCATCCCAACCTTGCCATCACTAATAGACTTAATTGACCTGAAGCTTTAAGTGAGACCCATGAAATGTGAACCTTTTACTGTCAAATAAGAGACCCAAAATGTACTTGGTAGTGTTCATTAGGCCAATTTTGGCTGTCTGTTCAGTTTACAATATTGGCAGAGAATGCAGGACAGTGTCTCCAAATGATTTCGTGGGAGGCTGTGATATAGGATGCTGTAAATAAGTTGGCAGTACTTTGGGGGTTGGAAGCGTCCTCCTCCTCTGCTTTTTCCTGTCTTGCCTTAGCCTTTGAGGCTGCCCTCATGAATGATTACCACACCCTGAAGAACCTATCACCTGCTTGAGGAGAAGGTAGTGGGTATTCAGTATGGTAGGGCCAGTACATTCTTAGAGTGTTCCCTATTTTTCTTTAACTCTCCCGTATGCTATCATTCTTCCCTGCCTCCAGGAAGTTGCTTGTCGGAAGGAAGAGGAGGAACGGAAAGCTCGGGAAAAGCAGGAAGAGGAAGAAGCTAAATGTCTAGAGAAGTTCCAGGATGCTGATCCATTGGAACAAGATGAGCTCCACACATTCACAGATACCATGTTGCCAGGCTGCTTTCACCTTCTTGATGAGCTGCCGGACACAGTGTACCGGGTGTGTGATCTGATCATGACCGCAATCAAACGTAATGGAGCTGACTATCGAGATATGATTCTCAAGCAAGTAGTCAATCAGGTAAGTTCTCCAGGGCCCAGAAGAGGAGAGTGTTATATGCAACTAATGAATTGTTGAACTCTACATAAAAAACTAATGATGTACTACATGCTGGCTAACTGAACATAATTTTTTTTTTAAAGTTAAAAAAGTGTGTTTTTCTGCCATCATCAAACTCTGATTAAAAAAAAGGAAACCTTTTTTCGTTTTGTTTCGGGGAGGGTTGGTTTTTGGGTTTTGGTTTTTTTAATCCGATACGGATATATTCTCTTTGAATTCTTTAGATTTGGTAGTCTCACTCTTTCTTGAGTGCTCCGTGCAAAAAGTGAATAAACTACTTCGCAAAAAATGAAGGGAAAAAACAAAGCTCTCTTTTTCTAGGCATCTCTTCTGAAATTCATCTAAAATGTCCCAAATGTGACTTGAGCCAAGTTAGGTCCCATGGACTAACAGTGAATAAATGTTTTATTTTCCCTCTCCTATGTAACAACCACTTGGACAAAAAAGTTCTCATCATAATGAATAGCTGTGACCTGGTATTTATCTTTTTTTTTTTTTTTAAAGATTTTATTTATTTATTTCAGAGAGAGTGAGTACACAAGTGGGGGGAGAGACAGAGGCAGAGGGAGAAGCAGGCTCCCTGCTGAGCAGGGAGCCTGATGCGGGGTTTGATTCCAGGACCCTGAGATCATGACCTGAGCCGAAGGCAGATGCTTAACCAACTGAGCCACCCAGGCACCCTATTTATCTTTTTTTAAACAGTGTTTTCCTCATTCTGAAATTAATGTATACTAATTGTATACATTATTACTTTTTTTTTTTTTTTTACTATTCATGGGGTTTTTTTTCTTTTAAGATTTTTATTTAGAGAGAGCGCGTATAAGCAGGAGGAGGGGCAGAGGGAGAAGGAGAGAGAGAATCTCAAGTGGACTCCGAGCTGAGCATGGAGCCCAAAGCAGGGCTCAGTCTCAGGACCCTGAGGTTACGACCTGAGCCAACATTAAGAGTGAGATGCTTAACAGACTGAGCCACCCAGGCGCCCCTACTATTCATGTTTTTAAATCATTGGAATCTTGTTTTACGTATTTTTTAAAGTCAAGAAGCAGAGGAAGAAATCAAAGTGATATATGGAAGCATAACTTTAGTGTACGGAAATATTACAAAAGTAAAAGGCAAACTGGATAAACCTTTTTTTCTACACAAGATAAGACCCAGGTTTAGTTATCTTTATATAAAGAGCTTACAGAAATTATTTTAAGAAAACTAAAACTTGGGGCGCCTGGGTGGCTCAGTCCTTAAGCATCTGCCTTCAGCTCAAGTCATGATCCCAGGGTCCTGGGGTCAAGCCCCACATCGGGCTCCCTGCTGAGCGGGGAGCCTGCTTCTCCCTCTACCTCTACCTGCCGCTACCCCTGCTTGTACTCTCTCTCTCCTGTCAAATAAATAAATCTTTAAAAAAAAAAAAAAAGAAAACTAAAACTTAGAGCAATTGTTTATAAGAAATTTAACATGCAAACTAAAGCAAGACCAACATTTCTGACATTCTGGTTTGTTTTTGTTTTTAATGATAATTCTGAGGCAGATGTAGTAAAAGATTATTGATGGAAGTGTAAGTTGGTAGAAGCTTTGTGGGGTTGACTCTGTGTACTGGAATTTATTTTCCCTAGAAATTGTTTAAATACTAATTTCCTTTAACTTACTAGCTTCTTAGCTTCTTGTAATCTAGCCTAGGAAAATAATCTTTTAGAGGTGCTCCTTTCATAGCATACATCTTTTGATGCAGGCACTAAATCCCTATAGTAAATGTTTTACTATTTACTTACCCTCCTTCAGCAAACATGTGTTAGGGATAGAGGGAGTATTTTACAAGGTTGAGAATGTTTTGACAAACCTTATCATACTCCATCTACAGTTACCTGACTTGGTCACTTCTCTGCTTTTGTAGGTATGGGAAGCTGCCGATGTATTGATCAAAGCTGCTCTTCCCCTGACAACAAGTGACACAAAAACTGTGTCAGAGTGGATCAGTCAGATGGCCACCCTGCCCCAGGCTTCCAACTTGGCTACTAGAATCTTGCTTTTAACACTGCTTTTTGAGGTAAGATTTAGATTTTTTGGTTCCTGTGATTCATCATTGAAGAATTATCAAATACCTACCATTTGAGACCTTGAAGAAAATAGAAATATAAGGCATGATCTCTGCATTCCATGAGCTCACAGTTTCTGATAGGCTGTAAGACATGTAATTAAGTACAAAATGCAATGTTTTGTGCCACATAAATAACAAAGAATTTTCTCTGAGTTCAAGAGGAGGGCTAATGCATCACTTCTGGATAATGAGGAAAAAGCTTCTCAGAACAAGTGTTAATTATTTGAATTGTGTTGTAGAGGATTTGGGGGGTGGTAGTTAAAAGGTTTTTAGAATGACCATCATAGTATAGCTGTGGAATAATTTGGGCCTCTCTGAAGAAACCTAACTGGCAGCCAAAGAGTGAGATGGGGAATGTGGAAATTGGATAATAGGCATTAGAGAATCTGATTCTTCCTTCATAGCTGGTCAGTCAGCAAATTATTTTAGGCAAGAGAGTGGTTTGGCCAAGACATGTTCTTGTTCCAACCAATTCAGGAATTAGGAGGCAACTGACCTCGAACAAGTGACTCTTCATTTGTTGCTCATGTTTAATAGTACAACCTGAACTTAATGGAGTAAATCCCTTACAACAGCTGAGGAGATTAAGTCCAATATATGTCAATTGTGTGTCTACAGTCTTGACTTTCCTTTTTGATGGAAGTGGTAATTCTTACTATAGCACTTGTGAATGGATACTTATGGGAACGGGGTCCTCAGTAACATAATATGGAGAGAAATCACTCATGAATCCCCTCCCTTTTAAAAATCAAAGGACCTGCCCTATGCATTTAAACAATTAGGATCAGACTGTTAAGAAACTTTTGTATCCGTATTCTCAGTATTATATTATATTATGAATATTTTCCCAAGTTATGTGTACATTCCATCTTTTGGATATCTACTAGTTTATTTAAGTAATTGCCTGTTGTTGGACATTTAAATTACTTCTAGTGCAGCCCCTGTAAAGGAACTACTTTAGTGTAGACCCTATAGGGGAACTACTAATCATTGCTATGTTTAATTATTCCATCTTCCTAGAAAGAATGTAAAGGTTCTCTGAAAATCAGAAGCTTTTCAACTTCAACATAATTAAGACTGTGTAGCCTAGATGACGGTCCTTAATGATATTAATGATACTAATAACAACTTCCGTATTAAGTATATACTAATGTGCCAGGCACTGTGTTGGGCATTAGAGTGAGCAAACGTACACACACACTTCATTTAATCACCACAATTAACATTGGAGGTAGAAATAATGATTTCCTGTGACCCCTGGGCGTCTAGACACCCAAGGCCTAGAGAATTTAAGTAACTCATCTCAGATCACACAGCTGGTAGGTGGCGGAGGTGGAATTTGAATTCAACCAGTTCTCTTAGTGTTCACCTCTGTGTTCTCCTATATTGTGCTAATCCTTAATACTGAGTAGAGGTTGGTATTTATGTTTTTTCTTTGATCATTTAGGAGTTGAAGCTACCTTGTGCCTGGGTCGTTGAATCAAGTGGCATCCTTAATGTCCTAATCAAACTCTTGGAAGTAGTTCAGCCCTGCCTACAGGCCGCTAAGGAGCAAAAGGAGGTCCAGACCCCAAAGTGAGTGACTTTTATCTCACCTGGTTTCACTTCTGTTCCCCTTAGGGCCTGAATTAGGCACTTTTCTGGACCATGTATGGGGCAAATCTTGGGTACCTTTTGTGGTTTGAAAATAGTTGAGGTGCCTAATGAAATCAAGGTAAGTTTTCCCATATTGTGGAAGTTTCTGGCTTTCCCAGAGTAAATCATTTCTTTTTTAGGTGGATCACCCCAGTGTTGCTCCTGATAGATTTCTATGAAAAGACAGCCATTTCCTCTAAAAGAAGAGCCCAAATGACTAAGGTATGTAATAATATGGTTGATAAAACTGCTAAGCTTCTCAGGGCAAGAATAGACCAGAAGAGAATATGAGAGAGTGGTAAAGAATCAGGGGGAAAGCTCCCTGATTAAGATGTAAATCTCTTGAGGAATCTTAGTAACTCTAGATTTCTCTTCTGAATGGTGAGTTGGAATTACTTTTTTATGGAACTGCTTGCGAAAGGGCCCAAGAACTTACCTGGAAGTAAATGTTAAAGGAGTGTGCTATCTCCAGAGGAGGGAGTGGCTTTTATGTGAAGGACTGAGTATGCAGCAATTCCTCCAAAAGGCAAATGCTCCTTTTTTTTTTTTCTTTTTAAGATTTTATTTATTTATTTTAGAGAGGGAGGGGTGAGGGGCAGAGAGAGACTCTTAAGCAGACCAGGAGTCAGACACTTAACCGACTGAGCCACCCAGGCGCCCCAAGCCAAGTGGCTCTTTATACGAAAATCATATATGCCACATTATCTCAGTGCCTTCTCAGAAACAGAAATTTTGTTCCTGCACATCCAAATTGTTTGCCATTTGTACAAAATAGTTGGAAACAAAAGGAAAGCTGAGGATTGCAGGACAAGGGTGTAGAGGGTTTTGCACTTATGGAGGGGCTCAGGAACTTGAGAGTTAATGCATACAAAAATTTCTCTCTTGGCTCTCAAAATTTCATTAAATGTTTAGTGTTATTTCTTTTTCCTGGGTTAGCTTTAGCAGTGAACAGATGAAGTTACTATTTCTTCTAAAAACCAACCTTGTAGGAAATACAAAGAAACTTTGTGTTCTTATGTTTAGTATCTACAGTCCAACAACAACAACTGGCGCTGGTTTGATGACCGCTCTGGGCGTTGGTGTAGTTACAGTGCAAGCAACAACAGCACTATTGATTCTGCCTGGAAATCTGGAGAGACAAGTGTGCGTTTCACTGCAGGCCGAAGAAGATACACTGTCCAGTTCACTACAATGGTGCAGGTACATGCTCACTCAGTGCCATAAACTTTATTGAAAAGAGAGGAAGGTACTGGGTGTGTCTTTTGGTTTGCTTCTTCCTGAACCAGCAGTCGTCACGTGTTCTAAGAAGCACTATTACCACTACTAAATTGGGTATAATTCACAGAGAACAGTGTCTTCCTAAAGTCATTAGTGAAACCATGAGTCAGTCTGTGGCAATTTGATACTGTCCCACCCAGAAATGATTTTAAGTGTTAGAGATGATATCTGCTCTATTGGAAAGTTTCCAGTTTGTTATAGGGCCTTATGTATGCTACTTTCCTTCTGGGGACTTTAGGCTTTCTCTCTATAAATGATAGGGATGGGATAAATTGCCAGAGTTCCTTCCTATTACAGGATTTTGCCTGGGAGTTCCAACCCTTCTTATAGTTTCTTTTCTTTGTATAGATTTTTTTTGTCTTCTTGAATTTCTAGGTTAATGAAGAAACAGGGAACCGGCGCCCTGTGATGTTGACTCTCCTGAGGGTACCACGGCTGAATAAAAACTCGAAAAATAGCAATGGACAAGAGCTAGAGAAGACACTGGAAGAAAGCAAAGAAATGGATATCAAACGTAAAGAAAATAAAGCCAATGGTATAGACTTTTAGTTTTGAATGTTTCAAGATGTGTTACATAAAGCTTAATGTACCTTTATGGTTTAAATTTTGGACAACTTCATCAAGAGTGATTTTCTTATCCATCAGATTGCTTGGTGACTTAAAGATCAACAGTCCTTTTTAAATGCCCTTTCTTTCATCTGGTCTTGGAATTAATGTTTTGTATGTCTCTCTTTTTTTTTTTTAAAGATTTTATTCATTTATTTGAGAGAGAATGAGATAGAGCATGAGAGGGGGGAGGGTCAGAGGGAGCAGCAGACTCCCTGCTGAGCAGGGAGCCCGATTGTATGTCTCTTAATAGGACCCAGGTGCTTGACCTGGCTATGAGGGAGAGATGTGGGAAGAAATGTCAAGTTAAACTGTCTGAACTCTTACTTTCTTATTTGTAGATACTCCTTTGGCCCTAGAGAGTACAAATACTGAAAAGGAGACGAGCCTGGAAGAAACAAAAGTTGGGGAGATCCTGATCCAGGGCCTGACAGAGGATATGGTGACTGTTTTAATCCGGGCCTGCGTGAGCATGCTAGGAGTCCCTGTGGACCCAGACACTTTGCATGCCACCCTTCGCCTCTGCCTGAGGCTCACCCGAGACCACAAATACGCCATGATGTTTGCAGAGCTGAAGAGTACCCGCATGATCTTGAATTTGACCCAGAGCTCAGGCTTCAATGGGTTTACTCCCCTGGTCACCCTTCTCTTAAGACACATCATTGAGGACCCCTGCACCCTCCGTCATACCATGGAAAAGGTAAGTCTTTGTGGTGTCAGAAGCTGGTTTAGCTTTATATCATACCTTTGTTCTCCTTGGTCTCAGAACAGCTACACTTCTGGTTCTTCATAAGGTGTGTGTGTGTGTGTATGTGTGTGTGTGTGTGTAGCTAGCTAGATATATAGACTATATGCTTTGTCTGGCAAACTTTACCAACTATGTGATCAGGTGCTTGCTTAGGTATGGTAGATTGTCCCCCATTGGATGACATTTTTTTAAAAAGTAGAACATAAGATTTTCTATTCTTAAATTTACTATAGTAATAAATCTTAGCTATAAAGTCCTCTTTGGCAATATATATGGGTTTCTTGAAGCAGAAACTGTTAATGAGGAACTGGGATACCTTCTGCCAAGTTCACACCTTAATTACTTTATAGGAGTATTTCTCATGTGTTCACCCATGAGCCTATTTTCCAAACATTGTATTTTGGGGTTGTAAAAGTAGTAAAGTTTTGGAAATATTTATGATCTACCAGACACTTTAATAAGCTCTTTACAGATACCGATTGTGCAGATTGGAAAACTGAGGCATGTATGTTCATTTTAGGAAACATAAAGCAGTGGAAGAAATGACATAGCAATTAGGAAAAATGAAAATGTTTTTAACATCAACATTAAGACATCAGAGGGAGGAGTAGGGAAGACAAATGTCTTCGTTCCTCCTCCTAATTCTTTGTCAACATTCATCATGTGAATGTTATTGGACTTCCATTTTTCTCTTTTGGGACATTGTTTCCCACATTTATAAGTAATGTTGCAATATGCATCTTTGTGCATAGCTTTGTCACATTTAAGATTTGTTTTTCTTAGAGATTCTTAGAAATTGGATCAAAATATACAAGTATTTTTTAACTTGCTTGCCAGAAAGGGGATACCACTTTATACTTCCACGTGTGTATGAGTATACATCTCACATTCTTCAGTTCTTTACCGAGCCTTTTTGATTTCATCTGACATGAGCAAAATCAAAAGAAGGACTGCTATTAAAAGCTGCATATACATTATTCCAAGGGCAAGAGACAGCCCAATAGGGAAGAAACAACTATATACAGACAGAATTCTGACTTAAAAACAAAATACTTGAATTATTTAAAGTTTATACAACTTAAAAAATGCTAGGAAATAAAATACAGGTTCAGGATGAGAGGACTTTCTGGGGCGCCTGGGTGACTCAGTCGTTAAGTGTCTCTGCCTTCGGCTCAGGTCATGATCCCCGGGTCCTGGGATCGAGCCCCACATCGGGCTGCCTGCTCTGTGGGAAGCCTGCTTCTCCCTCTCCCACCCACCCTGCTAGTGTTCCCACTCTCGCTGTGTCTCTGTCAAATAAATAAAATCTTTAAAAAAAAGAACTTTCTAAGCTTAATTGTATTTGGGGGTGTGGGGAGCAAAGGAAGATCAGTGGCAGTTTTAACATACCAAGTTGGCAAAATGTAAATGCTTGATAATATCCATTGCAGGTACGGGTGTGGACCACCAGGCATACTCTTACTTTTGGTAGGAGTGGAAATTGGTGCAGCCACATTGGAGGGCAATTTGGTACTGTCAGTTTAAGATATCCTTTGACCTAGAAATTCTGTGGCTAAGAATTTATTTGATAATTGGAAGTTAAGTATGTCGAGGCACATATAGAATGTTCACTGTAGAATTGGTTGTAATAACAAGAAATGAGATCAAATGTCCAGCAGAGGACTGGATAAATTATAGCACATTCTTTATAGTGAAATTATACTTCTCTGTTAAAAAATGAGAGTTTATAATTGTAGCCTTACAGGCAAGATAAAGGGGTTAATACATTAAACTAAAGAGCATGCCTGATTTGGTAAGAAAAGCATTAAGATTCCAAAAGATGTTTGTCTTTGTGAACATAGCTCACAAAGGAATAAATAATGGAAAATACAGTGGAGTTATTTTCTTTATTCTTTCCTGTATTTTCTATTGATTGATCCGTCCTTTTATGAGAAGACCAAAAGCATAATTATGTGTAAGCCCTGAAGTATCAGAGCAATAGTTTGTAAATAGTTTGATATTTCCTGTGGCTATCTGAGACTGATAATTGACTTTGAGGCATAAAGAAAACGTTTAATTTTGTTCTTAAGCACCAAGATACCGTATTGCATATTTTTAGAGTTTGAACCATTCTGGCTTAAAATTGGGACAGCATTTGGGAAGGCTAGGAGCTGGCACTTATATGTGAGAGCTATAATTTAGATGGATGATCAGTGGTCTAGATACATTTCCCAATTTTTATGAAGATCATATGCCATCTGGTGTAATAATTGATAGTTTTGGGATATGCCGAATGCTGTAACTTTTTTTATAATCAGGACGGAATGGGACTTAAAAGACCAAGTGCATCTTTTCTCAAAAATCTAAAGCTGTCATCCACTGTCTGGAGGCAGAGTTGGATAGTATTTTAATCCTTGGTAACTCTTCCTTGAATGCAATTGTATTTTTGGAAAGTGGCCTTTAATCAGCAGTGTTTCTTTCTCTCTTTACTAGGTGGTTCGCTCAGCAGCTACAAGTGGAGCTGGTAGCACGACCTCTGGTGTTGTATCCGGCAGCCTTGGTTCTCGGGAGATCAACTACATCCTTCGTGTCCTTGGGCCAGCTGCATGCCGCAATCCAGACATTTTCACAGAAGTAGCCAACTGCTGTATCCGCATTGCCCTTCCTGCCCCTCGAGGCTCAGGAACTGGTGAGTTTCCCCTTCTCCTGGCCTTTGAGACATTGAAGTCTATGGCCTAGTATAACCCGAGATTTTCTTTGAGGAGATCTATAATTTGGAAAGCCTCCTTAGGCAAGTGTTGGGACATTGACTAGTTGGTTGTGGGCCAATTCAGAAGTACTCAGTAGCTTCTTACTTGCCCTGTGGTAATCCCTGCCAGAGATACCAAGGACTCATTCAGTCTAGTCCTTACCTTCAAAGAATTTGTCTTGGTGTGACAGCAGAGCTTATATACAGTGTGAATGGTTTACAGATAAAGTGGTAATTGAGGGACAAGTGAACATGTGATGACTCCACCTGATGCAGTAGGGAGTACACAGTATCATCAATGTGTTCTTACTCAAAATGTCAGGCCTATATTTAATTATGAGGAAACAATTAAATGCAAATTGTGAGATATTCTGTAAGACAGCCAACCTAGACTATTCAAAAATATTGTTATAAAGGGGGAAAAATGCAAGGTTCTCCTAGGTTTTAAAAGGAAACTAGAAAGAACTATCAACCATGATGGGATTCTGGACCCAGAAAAAGAGATTTGGAGAAATTTGAATACTGACTATATATAGTCAGATAATTATATCTTTGTTAAATGTCTTGGGTGTTAGGATGGTATTGTGGGTATGTAGAAAAATATCTTTGATCTTAAGTGCAGGTAGATAAATTTATGGGTAGACAAATGGTGATTCTAGATGAAAAGTACATGGGTGTTAATTATACTAACCTTTAAACTTTTCTGTAGGGTTATGGGTTTTCTTTTTAAAATAAAAGGTAGGTTGGGAAGGGGGACTCACTATCTTGGGAGCCTCAGATATGTGCCTGGCTCTGTGCTGGGCAGATCTCATGTGTGATCTCATTTAATCCTCAAATTTTAGGAATGAAAAAAATAAGGTTTATTTAAGTAATTTGGCCATTATCCTGTAACAGAACTGGATTTCAAAACCAAGTCTCCCCAACTGCAAAGACTGTACTCTTTTTTTTTTTTTTTAGATTTATTTATTTATTTGTGTGCATGGCGGGGAGGGAGAAGCAGACTCCCCGCTGAGCGTGGAGCCTGATTCCAGGTTCTATCTCATGACCCTGAGATGACCTGAGCTGAAATCAAGAGAGTTGGGCACTTAACCAACTGAGCCACCCAGGTGGCCCATATACTCTTTTTTGCCTGTATTATTTTTACTATTTGGTACTGCTCTAATAAGTCCTGTGGGATTTAGGGAAAGTAAAAGCCAGATTTTCTAGTAGGCTACGTAAACACCGTAAATGGCCTTCTGTCCCAAGCTTACACAGTGTTTATACGAGCCCCCTTCTGAGTCTTTATCAGTAACCAGGTGTAGGTACTGGTTCACCATTGACTGATTTTTCTGTGTCTCACTTTGGCTTAGCTTCCGATGATGAATTTGAGAACCTTAGAATTAAAGGTCCTAATGCTGTACAGCTGGTGAAGACAACCCCTTTGAAGCCCTCGCCTCTGCCTGTCATTCCTGATACTATCAAGGAAGTGATCTATGATATGCTGAATGCCCTGGCTGCATACCATGCTCCAGAGGAAGGTATGTAGCTAATGTACCTCAGGAGCCTGGGCACTTTGCCAGGATCGTTCAACCAACCAGTCTTAGTGAGCACTCACTATGTGTCCATGTACTGGGAATCAAGATGAGTAAGACATATGATGCCCTTTTCTGAAAAAACTAGTGGTCATACATTATGACAGATGGCAAAATAGTGGTGAGTCCTAGAGCAAGGCACCTGACCTGGTGGGGGTTGTGACCTGTAGGAAAGTTTCTTAGAACAAGTGGTTTCTGAAATAAGTTTTAAATGATAAGGATGAGGAGAATGCTGACATAATGAGAGTCCATCCCTTACAGAGGGAAGAATAAACAAAGATTAAAGAGGAGATAATATCTTGTAGGCAGAAAATTAAATACCAAGAAGTCTCTAATGTTTTCATTCTCAGAAACGAAAACATCTTTATCTCCCAAAAAACTGGAATCAGTATTAGAAGGTGTGGTTAGGCTTTCTGACCTATGAGAGCACCATCCCAATCCACCTTTATTTCTAGCTAAGGTGCTGTTTGTAAGTACTGGGAAAGTCATGAATGAATTACTTGGAACCTAGTTTTCATTCCCATCATATCCTTCTGGATTTTATTTGGGACATATTTATTTGATAGGTCCCACAGAATTGCCAAAAATTGATGAATATAGTCTTTACTAAGTCAAGAAAATCTGAGTCTTTGGTGCTTTTCATCCATTCAGCACTCTGATCCATAGCTCCTTGCTTCTTCTACAACCACAGAACCTTTATTCCACCTCATATATCCTCCCCCACCCCAAAAAATAATTATAGCTAGGGCAGCCATTTATTGATCTCCGTTGCATTAGGCATAATGCCAGCTATGTTCATTTAAGCTTAGTGACAGCTGAGGAAAGTAAATTGCCTGTGGTCACAAAACTAGTTAGTGAAAGAATGAGCCTTTCAACCATGCTCTCTTGGTTATACTACATTTCTCCTCTTAAGTGAAAGCCTGGCAATATCACTATATAAATAGTCATAGTAAGTTGGAGTGAAATTGACCAAGCTGCCAAATAGGCATTAACATTGCACAGTTACAAATGAGTTTTGTTTTTGTTTGTTTGTTTTTCTAGCAGAGAAATCTGACCCTAAACCTGGGGGTATGACCCAAGAGGTTGGCCAACTCCTACAAGACATGGGGGATGATGTATACCAGCAGTACCGGTCACTTACTCGTCAGAGCAGTGACTTTGATACACAGTCAGGTTTTTCCATTAATGTAAGTCAATTCCAACCTCCTGTTTCCTTTTCCCTTTCCGATACCTATATGTTCTCTCCGTATTTAGGGTTATGCTACAGAAATTTCAAAGGTATTAATTTTGATATACCTGTAAATTATCTGTGGCCTGTAAATGAAGATAAATTTAAGGTGTCCCTGGGATTTTTCTCTGTTTGGATTGGAAACATTTCCTTAAATTCATTTTTCATTCTCATTTTCCTCTGCCCCTGCTCCCCATTCTCCCAGTCACTGTTTATAATGATGGCTTCCCACAGATTATAGTATATAACAGGTAAAGGTGATTAAAAGATCAGCCAAAGAGAATCTGTAGCATTCACAATGAGTACCCTGGGAAGGGATCCTACCATTTAGGGACAACTGTCTTTGAAATTAATAATGGCTCAGGAGTATTCTTCTTCCATAGAGTCAGGTCTTTGCTGCAGATGGTGCCTCCACTGAGACTTCCACATCTGGGACATCCCAAGGAGAAGGTAATGGTTTACTTTCTCTCATTCTTATTTCTCGAGAGGACAAAGAAACTGGGTATCCTGGGCAAGGGGGTATGGGAATGTAGGCATAATTTTCGCATTTACTTGTCCAAGTGAACTTTTCTCAAGAGTGAGCTCAGTGTTCTGTAAATAAAGGATTTCTATATGCTAAAATTAATAAAACTGTGATTTAACCAAGTAATGGTTTCTATGGTAAGATCCTTCAGATCTACTCTTTAAACCACCCCATATATTTTGTTGGCTTTCATGCTGGTTTATAGAGCTTTGGTGCCAGTGACACAATTCTAGCTCTAAGGTTTGTGTGGTAGATTCTTGCCTTCTAGCAGTGTCATCAGAGCCCATTGGCTGCTTAGCCAACAATTAGAGAAATGTCATGTGGAAGCTTCCAAGAGCTGCTGCTTCTTGGATAGGGAAGATCTTTGAGATCTAAGCAAGGAGACAATTGTACTTGATACAACTGCTGGAATGGAGGCATGCTGGGATAAAGTATAGAGGGCACGTGATATAATAGCATCTCAGTATTCCTGGATGAGACAGGAAAGCATTCATAGAGGAGATCAGCTTTTGAGCTAAGCTAGATAAGTAAATATGTGCCAGGGAGACATGTGGGAAGGAAAAGGTAAAAGAGTGCATAAGGCATCTTTGGGAGAGCTATTAGTACAGTATTTCTGGAGCATAAAATTATGTGTAAAAGAAGGGGAGTGACAGAAGATACGTGAACATAGCCTCCCTACTGTACTATATCTACGTATTATGTCTGAGACCTGTCATCCTAGCTATCTGTCCTTCCACTGCCTTGTGATGAGGACATTCAGTTTGTACCAGTGTCCTAAAGTGGAGAAGTAATATTCTCTTTGCACATGAGGCTTGATGTTTGCCAATATTTCAGTATGAAATTAAACCAGAGTTTGGCTCTTTCTCAACAGCATCAACTCCAGAGGAGTCTCGGGATGGGAAGAAAGAGAAAGAAGGGGACCGGGCCTCTGAGGAAGGCAAGCAGAAAGGCAAGGGCAGCAAACCTTTAATGCCCACCTCCACTATTCTTCGTCTTCTGGCAGAGTTGGTGAGGTCCTATGTTGGTATTGCTACCCTGATTGCCAACTACAGCTACACTGTGGGCCAGTCTGAGCTGATCAAAGAGGTAATATTTCCAATCTGCCTAAGATTTTATACTGTCATCATTTGGATACAAATGTGTCAGACACTTTGCTAGGAACCTATGCATGCTAGCCCAGTGTTGCAAGGCAGAGGCCTCTTGCAATAACATTGAAGAAGCTAGGCGTTTTCCAGTGATGTGCTATCAGGCTCATTACGGGGAGTGAGTTGGTGCCATTTGTTATTTGTTTCGTAGAAAACCACTTGGTCTGCAGTGTGGCGACTGCAAAAGGCAAGGTTTGGAGTCAAACCAATTAAGAATCTGATCTAGATAGCAATCTAGGTAATACAGGATCTTGGTGAAGTTGCAGGAAAAAATGGGTGAGTTGAGGAGATGTTTTAAAGGTAGAAATAGACAAGAATTGGAAGACGAAGACAAAATCAAGGACTCGTTGTTGTGTGGGTTTTCTATTCCTTTTATGTTAGAAGAAGAAATGGTTTGAAGAGTGAAGGTAGAATTTGAAAAGTATCTGTGGTTTGTCTGCATAAGGGTGTCTAGGGGACAGTAGAATAAGCCAAATACACAAGAATATGGGTGTTTATCTTCCAGTATACTCACACCCGTGCAGAGACAACTGATGTGGTTAGTAGTAGTTGTAATGTGGAATATAAGGAAAGCCTAAATGTCTATCAGAGCTATGAGAAAGAATGAAGTCATATTTTATATGTCCTGATAGGGAATTATCTTTAAGTTAGATTTTTCAAGTGAGAGGACACTTTAAGAAACTGGATCATGTTCCTATATATGTAAGAGGGGTGCCCAGGGAGGTTTTGTTTTGTTTTGTTTGTTTTTCATAAAGTGGACCTTGTTTTGGGGGGGGGGGTCACATTGTAATTTTATGGTTAGTAAGCAGTAAAGGGTCTGAGAGTGGGGACAATAATGTTGCAGGCAAAGAATAAGAAAGCAGCTGCCATTTTTAAGCTATTTAGACTTTAATCCAAGTTTTTAAAATACATACAAAAATACACAATTCCTGAATAATTCATCAGTTTTTCTTGGGTGACCATTACCCAAATTAAAATGTTACAGATACCATAAAAGCTTACCCCTTCATGCCTTTGTACATCTTCCCCTCCCCTTTAAGCTTCCATAAGGTCACCATTATCTTGAGTTCTATTGCCATAGATTAGTTTTGCACTCTATATAAATAGAATCTTATAGTACATACTCCTTTGTGTCTGGATTCTTTTGTTTAAGATGTTTGTAAGATTCATTTTTCTGTGCGGCTGTAGTTTTATTTGCTGTATAGAGTTCCACTGTGTGAATGTAACACAGTCTTATCCATGCTAGTGCTGATAGATAATTGGGTAGTTTTCCATTTACAGGTATTAAAGTAGTGTTGCTACAGTCCATTCTTACACATGTCTTGGTGAGCGTATACAGTTGACCCTTGAACAACACGGGGTGTTAAGGTTGCCGACACCCCACCCCCTTCCCCCCTCCATGTATGCAATTGAAAATCTGCATATAACTTTTGACTACCCAAAAACTTCACTGGTAGCTTCCTGTTGACCAGAAGCCTTACCAATATCCTAAACAGTCAATTAACACATACTTTGTATGGTTATATGTATTAGAGAAAAGAAAATGTGATTAAGAAAATCATAAGGAGAAAATCTATTTATAGTATGGTACTTTATCAAAAAAAATCCGCGTATAAGTGGGCCCACACAGTTCAAACCCGTGTTGTTCAAGGATCAACTGTTATGTTTCTGTTAGGTGGTATATGCCTAGGAATAGAATTGCTAGTGTCTTCAGCTTTAGCAAATGGCGCCAAAAGTCTTCCAGAGTGGTTGTGTCAATTTATATTATCACCAAGCACAGCATATGGGAGTTCAGGTTGTTTCACCTCCTTGCTAACACTTGGTATTTTTCTCATTTTTCATTTTAGCTGATCTAATGGATTTGTAGTGGTATTGCATTGTGGTTAATATATCCCTGTCTTTATTGGCCATTTGGATATTCTCCTGTGACGAGTCCAAGTCTTGTATTCTTGTTTTCTATTGAATTATTTACATATTCTGGATATAAGTCTTTTGTGGAATTATGTGTATTAAATATACATTAGGCATTTTATTTCAAAGCTTTTAATCGCAAATTTATTAAGTGTGTGTTTAATATGTGTCATGTGACTTTGTGGTACTGGGTACTCCACCAGTGCTTTACAAATGCAATTGATGATCCTTACCTCAGCACTGGAAGGTTATTGGTATTGCTACCCTTAACGGAGAAGTAGAGAAGGCTCAGAAAGATTAGCTTGCTCAAAGCCAGCTGCAGAGGAGCAGGATTAGAATTGGAACCCAGGTCTCTAATTACAAATCCAAGTCTCTTTACTACATCATACTGCTTTCCCAAATTGCAAAGCTTTTTTTCCAGTTTTTACTAATAATGTCCTATAACATATTTATACAATTTTATATTTTATTCATTACTGGGGAATTTTTATTTCTAATAAGCTCCATCTTAACCAGGTCACCTTATCTAATTATCCAGACTTTAGAATTCTTCAGTGCTTTTTTGTTATTGAGGCAAAATTTACATAAAATTAAGCATTTTAAAGTGTATAGTTGAGTTGCATTGGGTACATTCATTGTTGTGCAGCCATCATCTCTTTCTAATTCTAAAATCTGCTTGAATGACAACAGAACTAAGTTCCTTTCTAATATAAGGAATTACCAGGGCAGAAATCGTTGTTAGAGAGAAGGAACAAGTCTCACTTAATTTCCTTCCCTTGTTGGGCCTTTTTTGCTATTTTGTATAACTGTGCATTAAATATGTTTGCATATCCATATCTGTGTGCTGTTTCTCTTTCAACTCCTGCCAATTTTTAGTCCAGAGTCCTTAGCATATTGTAGGTATCGGTAAATATTACAATTTAATTGAATACTGAAGGAATTACAGCACTCAATTATGAATCAAGATTTGAATCCTTGCCATTGGCTAAGTTTTTTGTGCAGGCCATGTTTCTTTGGGCCTCAGATTACCCATCTGTCAGATGGGGAAAATATTGAACTTGGCTTAACTGTTCTATAGGTTTACTGTGAACAGTTCCATCAAATATCACACATATAAATGTTTTGAGAAATACCAAGTGACATGTAAATAAAGGTGCATAAACTGTGTAGTGAGAAATGAATGGGATTTAAAAGCATAAAATCTGGATTTGCTACTCACTTAGCTTGTACCTTCAACCCTTGGTCTTCTCATCTATAAAGTAGACCTGATAATCACTGACTGGATGACTTCAAGGATCAACTTTGTGTATTTGTACCTTGTTGATATGCAGACAATATGGCATAATAATGCTTGTGAGTAAATGTCATGATTAATGACTTTTCAGGACTGCAGTGTGCTAGCTTTTGTTCTGGACCACCTCCTCCCACATACCCAGAATGCAGAAGACAAGGACACACCTGCCCTGGCCCGCCTATTCCTCGCAAGCCTGGCTGCTGCAGGGAGTGGCACAGATGCCCAAGTGGCCCTTGTGAATGAAGTAAAAGCAGCCCTGGGACGGGCACTGGCTATGGCTGAGAGTACAGAGAAACATGCCAGGTAAAATCCATGCCTGACGTAGTGCTAATAACCAATAGCATCCCCTTACTCCATTCCTTGTCCATGGGATTCCTTGCACTTGAACAAGAGTTCTGGTCCCACTGGCACTGTGTATTCTCTGGTCCTCTCAAATAGTTCTAGTGCTTCCAAATACCTAGAGTGCTGATTACATTTGGAGGAGGGTACAGCTTAGAGAAAAAAGCAAAGGGATGTTTTCATTATACTTCTGAGGTCTTGAAGAAGTTAAGCAGGGTATTCAGTCTCACTTTTTAAATTAGTGTAAAGAGGGGCGCCTGGGTGGCTCAGTTGTTGAGCGTCTGCCTTCGCCCCAGGTCATGATCCCAGGGTCCTGGGATCGAGCCCCGCATCGGGCTCCCTGCTCCACGGGAGGCCTGCTTCTCCCTCTCCCACTCCCCCTGTTTGTGTTCCCTCTCTCACTGTCGCTCTCTCTGTGTCAAATAAATCTTTAAAAAAATAAAAATAGGGGCGCCTGGGTGGCTCAGTTGGTTAGGCGACTGCCTTCGGCTCAGGTCATGATCCTGGAGTCCCGGGATCGAGTCCCACATCGGGCTCCCTGCTCAGCAGGGAGTCTGCTGCTTCCTCTGGCCCTCCTTTCTCTCATGCTCTCTGTCTCTCATTCTCTCTCTCTCAAATAAATAAAATCTTAAAAAAAAATTTTTTTTTTTAAAAAAAAATTAAAAAAATAAATTAGTGTAAAGAAAATTAAGAATGCTACCACTCAGGGAGTGAGCTCTCACCTGTTTCAGTGTTACTTCCAGAAGGAAACACTGAGGGCACAGGAGGGTTATCCGAGGCAAGTTAGTGAAGACACCAAAGAACAGGCAGTATTCATATGATAGAGGTGTTAAACTTCTCTCCCAGGCTTCAGGCAGTGATGTGTATCATCAGTACTATCATGGAGTCCTGCCCCTCCACCTCCAGCTTCTACAGCAGTGCCACAGCCAAGACCCAGCACAACGGCATGAACAACATCATTCGACTCTTCCTAAAGAAGGGACTGGTTAATGACCTGGCAAGAGTGCCTCACAGCCTGGACCTGTCCAGGTAAAATTATTCCTGAACTCCAGCTACAGGCTTTTGCCCTCTCTTTAGTCATGCTGCTTTTATTTCTTCATTTGCTTATATTTTCTGTATCCTCGTCAGATGAGTAGTGAGCCACCAATGTGATAGGAAAAGTTTGGATATAGGTGGGAACCTGAGTTCTTAGTATTGTGGTTAAGCAAGGCACTTGCCTTACATTAGGCCTTAGTTTTCTCATTTGCTGCAAACTCAAGAGTTGGACTATATGAATAATTTTTTTCCCAAGCTTCCCCCACCTTAATTAAAATAACCTATTATTATAAGATTATATGTGTATCATGAGAACTACAGATGAACAAAAATAGATACCATATTTCTGCCACTCAGATATCACTGTTACCTTACCACATATCTCTGAGTGGTTTTCTTCACATACATACAAAATGTATTTTTTTTTTACTAAAACGATACTATATATGCTGTTGTGTAACCTGGGTTGGGTTAGGGTTTTTTGGGTGTGTTTTTTTTTTTTTTTTTTCAGTTACTATCTCTACCTTCTGGTATAAGTAATTTTTCATCCTATATAATGCCCAAATCTATATTCAAAAATTTTTGTCCAAACCAGAATCTAGTTACAGACCTTGCATTACATCTGGTTATGTTCTCTGAATCTCTGTTATTCTAACACAGAACCTTAATTTTTTTAATCTTCATTTTATTTCTATTAGTAACACTAATTTATTGAGGTGATCAGGCCTGCTGTCCTACAGAATGTTTTGCCTTCTCGATTTGGTCCATTGCAGTGTCGTTTAACTTGTTCCTTTACTCCCTGTTTTCTCTAAACTTCTAATTAGATCTAGAAGCTTAATGGAGCAATTTAAAATTATTGGTTAAGATATATCATAAATGATACGTATCTCATACTCTGTCATGGGGAGACACATCTCTTTGAACTATCAAAAATCATGGTAAAATTGACTACTAGAGTGATAATCATCATCGTACTGTTATATTTTCCCCTTTCTTACTAGAAAGTAATCTGTTAGTATTTTGGCACTGTATAAATGTTTGATTTCCTGTCAGCCATATACCTAATTAATGATCTTAACACTAACTGATAATCCTCTCCTGTGCCAATTTCTTCGGGGATTATCAATGACAACTTTATAATTTCTGTCATTCCTTCTACACTATTAGCTCACATTTTTGTGTGACAAAAGTCCCTGTTCAAGGGGGTGGGGGGTCTGGTTACCCTGAAATACAGTTCCTACTGAAAAGGCAGGCTAAAAACTTTCTTTTCTTAAGTCACCAATTTTTAGAGTAATCAATAGATTTAATCACCACCTCAAATGCAACTTTCTCTGGCTTTCGATTTTCTATTTTCACTGATTTTTTTAATCAGTGATTGAATTATTTGGATCACTGCAGTCATTCTTTTTCATTATACATTTGGCCCATGGGGCCTCCTCAGGTTGACTTCTTTGTCCTTTTGATACAAGCTCATCAATTTTTTTAAAACTTTTAAAAATTTCAAACTCAGGAGTGAGCACTGTATGTTTCATCTAGATTAACCAGTGGTTATCATTTCTGTCCTATTTGCTTGAGTTCCCCCTTCCTTCTCCCTTTTAGGAGCTGAATCATTTGAAGTTCATTGCAAACAACATGATGCTTAACCTGTGAATACTTCAGCATGTGTCTCCTAAAAATAAACATTCCTTTACATGGCTAGAATATCATCACATCTAAGAAATTTTACCATTGATGTAACAGTACTCAATTTGTATGTCATATTCAAATATCCCCAGTTATTCTAAGTATTACACCTTGAGGGTAGAGTGTTTTGATCCAGGATCCAATGAGCATCACTAATTGCATTTGATTGTCACATGTCTCTTGTTATGACATTTGACTGTTTTGAAGAATCCAGAAGGCCAAATGTCTTGTAGAATATTCCATAGTCTGGATTTGTCCAATGCTTCCTTATATTTAGGTTCAGGTTAAACTTTCCAGCATGAATAGTACATAGGTGATGTTTGCCCTTATTGGTACATCACAGGAGACACATAATGCTAATTTGTCCCATTATTGGTAATGCTGAATTTGATCACATAGTTAAAGGTTAGCTGTCCCCCTTTGTACTTAGTAAGTTTTTTATGAGGTGATGCTTTGAGTTCACATGAAGATTATATGAATATCCTATGCCCTGAAGATTTTTAACTCCATAGTTTTAGCATTTATTGGTGATCTTTGCCTGGACCACTTATATTGCTGTTTGAAAAGTGATGATTTCTGACTTTCTAATTGCTGTTTATTAGCAGGCAGGCATTCTTTTATAGTGAAGATTTCCTTCTGCCTATTTGTATCCCTGTGGCTGCAGATTCTTTCTATATTTAATGTAATACCATTACCATCATTATTTTTGATACTTCAATGATCTCAAATTTGGCCTGTGGTAATGATGACCCATTAATTTTTTAAAGCCTCTGGCACAACAAGATGTCCCAGACTCACCTTGTACCCTCCATGCCCCATCCCTGGAATCAGTTACTCTGATGAGCCTTGGTTCCTTTTAGTGTGGATTTTTGTGCTAAGTCCATCTCTGTATCTTGCTTTATCTCAGTCCAAACATGGCTAACACAGTCAATGCTGCTTTGAAGCCTTTGGAAACACTTTCCCGAATTGTGAACCAGCCCAGTAGCCTTTTTGGCAGCAAGAGTGCTTCTAGCAAGAGCAAGTCTGAGCAGGATGCCCAAGGAGCTGCTCAGGACTCCAATAGCAACCAGCAGGACCCAGGTAGGGAATCAGAGCCAATGGACTGGAGAGCTGGCTGGGTGGGCATAGCTATTTTGTGGGCGCATCGCATCACAACTGTTCTGGCTTGGTATTGTTTCCCTGGGAACTTGCTGGCCTTCCAGAGATCTGTCATAGTGGCGTGGGAATCTGCCCCACAAAGAATTCCTTAAAATTGCAGCCTTATTTGGCTATCCTCACACGTAGCCTTGTCTTTTCCTTTGTCACCCATTCATTTATTTTCTGAGAACTTGTAAATTGCCCAGGGAAGGGACCTTATTGTCTTCATGCTTGCCTCATGGTGCCCTGCACATAGGCACCCTTTGATTATTTTGCTGGTTGGTTGATTGTTTCAGGCGAGCCTGGGGAAGCAGAAGTGCAGGAGGAGGATCATGATGTCACTCAGACAGAGGTGGCAGATGGGGATATCATGGATGGGGAGGCTGAAACCGACTCAGTGGTGATTGCTGGGCAGCCTGAGGTGCTCAGTTCACAAGAGATGCAGGTAGGGAGGCAGATCACCCAGCATACCCCTATTGCGGCGCTGAACCAAACCCCCAAGCGGTGTGGGTGGGTGAGTACTTTAGATCTTTGCCTCAATGCTGTCTGTTTTGCAGAGGAGCACAGATGATACGCTTAGTAGTAGATGCTCAGTAAATGTGTTTGAATTGTATTAAATGAGGGGCGGGGGCAGGGCCAGGATGCCATCCATGTACTATGAAATGGAATAGATCCCAAGAGGAAAACTTAGGCACAGGTGAAATGTGGAAGTAGAAAACTGGCCTGAGTCCTTTGGGCCCAAGCTCTTTGATTTATTTGGCTCTGGTCATTAATGGAAACTCCTTAACATCACTGTTGTGCCTATAGCACCTGGTCTCACTGGAGCATTCAAACGGCTATTTTCTAAAGACCCTAAAGAAAGCATTGTAATTTCTGGAGCTGCAGTGGTAAGAAATGGGGCCTACAGTCCTAAGCTGCTAGCTCTGAGGAGATCTGCATGTATTCCTGGATAGTATAACGACTAACCTGGTCTGAGGTAACTGGGATGAATCCATTTGAAGGACAGTCTGAGTGTGGATTGGCAGCACATGGTAGTTTCTGTGCTCTTAGCACCAAATGTGTGGTGTTTTATGCAACATGCTCTGTCACACGTTATCCTAGAAATATATACTCCCTTGCTGGCTTTTTTTAGGGTTTCCGTGCTAGCACAATGATAGACTTGTGTGCATCCATATATATGTTCTATTTCTCTCCAGGTTGAGAATGAGCTGGAGGACCTGATAGATGAGTTGCTTGAGAGGGATGGCGGATCTGGGAACAGTACAATTATAGGTGAGAGCCCCAGAACTGAGTATAGCCTCTTCCTTTGCCTCAGTCTCTCTTGGGAGGACCCTTTTTCTCATCATCTGCTTGCTCAGCTCTGCCTAAGGGCTCATAGCCAGCCTAGATTGCTGCTTGTCTTGATGTTGATGGTCTTACAGATGAGAAATTCACAAACCATCTACAGACCTGTGGTGGCAGGTCTGAAGCGTTGCCTGTGTGGGGGAGGTGGAGGGGGTGGCCATCAGTATAGATGATACATGAGGCACATCAAGAGTGTTATTCATGGAAGCCTAGAGGAGGCTTTAGAGGCTGTAGGGTGAGAAAGCGCTTTCCTTTCAGTTTTTCAGCAAAATCCAGGGGCTTTCCGCCTCTGAGTCTCAGTAGTGTAAAAAGAGTGATCATTCCCTAAGGGTGGCCCTTTTTACAACTCAAAGGGAAAACGGCAAAAGTACCCTACTGTCACCTGGTTCCAAGGGTCTATGTGTTACTTGTTTTTATTTTACTGATAAAGGAAATCAAAGGATAAACGGAAGTAGACATGTATTCTTAAATTTGACAAGGTTTTTTCACACCCATTATCCTCTGTGGTTTCACAATTAGTGGGATTGGCAGGGCAGATGTGATCATCCCATTTTACAGATGAGGAAACTGAGACTCAGACAGGTAAAGTGACTGGCCAAGCTCACCTAGCTAGTCGACAGCAGAGAACATAGGTCTTCTCCCTCATCCAAAAAAAAAAAAAAAAAAAAGTGGATATCTGCTGGGTGTACATAGCTACTCTAGGCGCACCCAATCTGGAAAGGGAAGTCCTCTGTTGTTCAGTGAAGGCTCTGCTCTGTAACCTTCAGTGAGCAGAAGTGGAGAGGATGAATCACAAGAGGACGTGCTGATGGATGAAGCTCCTTCCAACCTCAGCCAAGCTTCCACCTTGCAGGCCAACCGAGAAGGTGAGAGTGCCGAGGCCAGAAAGGCCTCCCTTCTTGCCCTGCACGTCTGACAGACACTACACTAGGGTTTTCCTGGAGGCAGCTGCCCACATGTGCAGAATAAGGAAGCATCTGTCTGCATGCGCTGACATACACCATCCACTTTATCCTCAGCCAGTTTTTCAAATAACATGTTACTACTGCTTGCCCAAAAGTTTGTCACTTCTTACTTGGTTCGCTTTCTTCTCACCCACCTGCTATCATCGCTCCAGATTCCCTCTTACCAACAGGATGCAGTCAATAGCAAAGTAGGGCTGGAAAGGCAAGGGGGCACCAGCAGACTTGGCCAAGTCCTAGACCATGGCTCCTGAAGCACTACCCTGTAGCCAGCCTCCACATTCAGCCACCCTGTTCAGCGTGTTGATGCGTTGATTGGCACTCTCAGGAAATCAGGGCTGGCTCACTAAGTCTGTACATCACCCCAGATCTGGTTCTTCCTCTCCTAGAGTCAGATACCCCATCGCCTTCCCACTCAGTCTGCCGGCCTGCACAGTAGCCTGTTTGCTAGCTACTCAGTATAGTCCTCCAATGTGCTCCCTTTGTTTTAGATTCCATGAATATCCTGGACCCTGAGGATGAGGAGGAGCACACTCAGGAAGAGGACAGCAGTGGCAGTAACGAGGATGAGGATGATAGTCAGGATGAAGAGGAGGAGGAGGAGGAAGATGAGGAAGATGATCAGGTGAGGGGGGACTGTGTTTGGGCTGGTTCAGACAACCTCTTCCATGGGAACACAGAGCTGGAGAAAACCAACAGTCTGGGTTGCTAGCCTCAGCGCCTCCCTCCCTCATGTGCAAATGTGGCCATGACACCAGACTTCAGAAAACCCTTACCTCCAGCAATTCTCCATCTCCTATTTTCCCCTTAAGGAGGATGATGAAGGTGAAGAGGGAGATGAAGACGATGACGACGATGGCTCTGAAATGGAATTGGATGAGGATTACCCTGATATGAACGCTTCTCCCTTGGTCCGATTTGAGCGCTTTGACCGGGAGGATGATCTCATCATTGAGTTTGACAACATGTTCTCCAGTGCTAGTAAGATACAGGGGCTCAGCTGGGTTTTATCTCTTGATTCTTATACCCTTCTCTAGGGTAAGCCAAGCAGTGAACCAGAGCAGCTATCAATCTGATACAGACAGCACTTCTTTTCCTATGCTGACTTCCTGGGGCAAGGGATATCTGAATCCATCTCTCTCAATAAATGTATACTTAGAAGAAAGAATTGTGAGAGGCTGCTTTTGTTCTCTCCACCTCAGTAAACAGGCAGCCATTTTAGAGCCTGGACAACTTGATGATTTGCTTGAATTTTTTTTAAGTGAGACCAAGGCTGACTGCATCAGGCACCCATGTGCATGCTACAGTGACAGGGCAATCAATAACTCTTATGTCTGTAACACTGGATCTTGAGAGTTTGGATGAACACCTTTGAGCTTGGCATTGGGGAGTAGATTTGAGCACATTCACTCTGGTCATCAAGGATGCATCTTTTCGGAGGAGAGAGAGAATCTCTTCCCTTCTCCCCCATCAACGTCAAAGTTCGCTTTTAGCATCTAGTTCTTAAAATCAAGCTGTCTTGAGAAGGCAGGTCTTGACCCCAAATCACAAGCATGATATAGCAGAAAATACTGAACTGTTCTGGTCTGTTGTCTTGGCCAAGTAGTCTCTTACCTCTTTGAGCCTCAGTTTGTCACCTGTAAATGAAAAGTTTTAAAAGAAAAAAAATGGGTTGTATTACATAATTTTCAAGGTGCCTTCTATTCTGTGATTTTCTTTGCATTTTTGTGATTTCCATCAGTCTTCCTTTTGTTGAGCCTCCCTTCGTTTAGTAAATTAAACAAATATTTGAGGAGTGCCTACTGTTTCCTAGGTACTCGGGATACAGCAGTGAAAAAGAAAAGTCCTTTTCCGTGAAAGGAGCTTATGGTCTGTTAGGAATTATAAGTAAGCAGGCGTTACGTTGTAGTATGGGTAAGAAAACCCAGAGAAAAGGATTATTAAGCCAATCTGTAGAATCAGAGGAAGTGACATCTGGGCCAAGAACAAAAGAGCAGGTGAAGAAGGGGGAGCGGAGTCTTCGAGGTAGAGGGAGTAGCATGTTTCTGAGGGGCCTAGAAGCATCACTGGCTATAGTGTGGAGAATGGATTGGGAGAAGGTACTATTTAGGAGGCTGTTGAAATATCTAGGTAAGAGATGGTGGCATAAGCTATGGTAGTGTCAGTGATTATAGATGAGGCGTGGGAATGAGGGAGAAAGGACAAAGCTCAGGTTTCCGTGTGAGGAAGTAAGGCCCAGGAGACATGGTTCTGTTGGAACAACCATGGAAGAGATTTTTTTTGGCACTGACCCCTTTACATATTGTCCTTGCAGCAGACATCCCCCCATCCCCAGGAAATATCCCTACCACTCACCCACTGATGGTACGCCATGCAGACCACAGTTCTCTGACGTTGGGCAGTGGCTCCTCCACAACGCGTCTCACCCAGGGCATCGGGCGCAGTCAGAGGACCTTAAGGCAGCTGACGGCCAATACAGGCCATACCATTCACGTTCATTACCCTGGGAATCGCCAGCCCAACCCTCCTCTTATACTCCAGAGGTGAGTTACATTTGTCCCATTTCTTTGGATTGTATGTGCAGCCTTTTGGGGAATACTAAATTGTATAACACAGTCTTTTTGCTTAAGTGTCCTCCTATGCATACATTCAGCAATCAGTGAAGCATCTCATGTGCCAAGCACTTAACACTTTAAATGTAGACAGGACAGGATTTCTGCCCTCAGGCTTATGAGTTTAGTGGAAGAAACAATTTTAAAATGAGGGAAAAGGACATAGGTGTCATGATGGTCAATGTACAGGCTACAGTGGGTATACAAGAGTGATATACCCTAACACAGTGCCTGGCATTATCAATGACACAACTATGGAATAATATGCAGCCTCAGCCCAAATAAAGTTCGCAAACTAATGGAGTAGTTAGAAACGTAACTAAGATTTATGCCTAGTAGGGTACCTGGCTGGCTTAGTCAGAGGAGTATGCAGTTCTTGATCTTGGGGTCATGAGTTAGAACCCCATGATGGGTGTAGAGATTACTTAAACAAAAGTTTAAAAAAAAAAGATTTATGCTTAATGTGATCAGGTCCATAATAGTGTTAAGCATTTCCAAGAGGTTACAGAAAGGATCTCGCAATAACAGATTGCAGGACCCCCTATGAATTACAGTGACCATGGCACCCCACCATCACCCTACAGGTTGCTTGGTCCTTCTGCTGCTGCTGACATCCTTCAGCTGAGCAGCAGCCTTCCCCTACAAAGCCGTGGCCGAGCCCGCCTCCTGGTAGGCAATGATGATGTCCACATCATTGCCAGATCTGATGATGAACTGCTGGATGACTTTTTCCATGACCAGAGCACAGCTACCAGCCAAGCAGGCAAGTTTGTGTGGTAAAAGGGAGGGTACAGTTTTTCACATTCTACTCTTTCCTTGCTGAGGGAAGACAGAGCAATATCTGCCCTGCCTAGAGAAACCACATTTTATTGGAGCCAGAACCACTTGATAATTTAGCCAAGATGAACAAAACCTTCACTATCTCTGGATACTTGTGATGTGCCAAACCTTGTGATGGACTTTGGGTCCTGTTAGAGAAATATGGCAATTTTTGGATCAGATGACATATGACCATGCCAAGAATCTCACTCTTTTGTTCCCCTACAGGGACCCTGTCCAGCATCCCCACAGCCCTGACCCGCTGGACAGAGGAATGCAAAGTTCTTGATGCTGAGAGCATGCATGACTGTGTTTCAGGTATGTGGCAGCTTGGTTATCTGAGCAGTAGTGCACCTTCCACAGCTGGGATGAGTGCATGGGAATTGTTGCCCTCATTCTCTGGCTGCAAGCTCTGCCTCGTGGCTACCTCCCCTGAGCAACCTCTGATTTTTGCCTCTTTGATCCAGTTGTTAAAGTGCCCATTGTTAATCACCTGGAATTCCTGAGGGATGAGGAGCTGGAAGAAAGGCGGGAGAAACGCAGGAAACAACTGGCTGAGGAAGAAACAAAGATAACTGACAAAGGCAAAGAAGATAAGGAAAACAGGGATCAGAGTGCACAGGTGATTTGCAAGGGCTGGGAGGATTCATCTTTGGCTGTGTCTTCCTTTACTTTCATATGGCTTTGGCATACATATAGCACCAGTCATTAAGGAATCCTGAGATGTTCACATTGAACCTGAGAAATGATTCATTCCAAATGCACCCTACATTCACATGTTTTTTAGGGGAAAGAATTCAAACCCAGAGGGAAAATTATTTCTCCACTGTCTCTTGCTGGGGAAAACTAGAGCAAGAACCAGAGTGGCTCCTGACTTACCAGTCACACTGTGTAGTCTCTACCTTCAGTGACTGCAGCTAGACAAGAAGAATGATTTTGATTATGCCCATGCTCTTGGTGGTTCGGTTGCACTTCACTTAGTGGAAGTGGATTGACTTACCAAGTGTGGGGAATCCTTACCAAGATGACCCCATTCCATCATTTGGGTAAGTTAGGCTTAGGATTCAGTCAGGAAATACTCGTGCTCTGAACCCCAGCACGACATGTCATTTTCTAAGGCTTGATTTCCAATTTGTAAAATCTCTAGCATGACTTTGGTTTGGAAAGAAACTACCTATTTTGAAATTTCTGGGAAGTTGAACAATACTAGCTTTAAAATATATGAAGTAAAAGCTCATAGAAATATGAAGAAATTGGGGCGCCTGGGTGGCTCAGTTGGTTAAGTGTCTGCCTTCAGCTCAGGTCATGATCCCAGGGTCCTGGGATCGAGCGCCACATCGGGCTTCCTGCTCAGGGGGAGGCCTGCTTCTCCCTCTCCCACTCCCCCTACTTGTGTTCCCTCTCTCGCTGTCTGTCAGATAAATAAAAATTTAAAAAAAAAAAAATACGAAAAAATTAAAAGACTTGAGTGAAAGACTTTATTATATCCCACTCAGCAGTTAGGTCAGATTGAGGATTTTGAAAATGTTCAGTTAGGATAACAAACTTGATTTAACAAATACTTTTGTATGAAAGTTTTACCTGATAAACAATAGCATTGTTTCAAACACATGAAAAGGGATAGAAAATAAGCAAGCCTGGCATATGATTTTAAAAGCTGGAGTGGACAATTGGGTCACCTGGATGGCTCAGTCAGTTGAGTGTCCAACTCTTGGTTTCGGCTCAGGTCGTGGTTTCGGGGTTGTAGGATGGAGCCCAGCACTCAGGGTAGAGTCTGCTTGTTCCTCTCCCTCCCACTTCTGCCCCTTCTTCCTCCACCCTCACTCGCTGGTCTCTCTCTCAAGTAGATGAATGAATAAAATCTTAAACAAAAAAAGCTGGAGTGGACAAAATGAGCCCGAAGAAGGGAAATACATAGAAATGAAACTTTGAGGAATTCTTGCTGGTCTTATGATTGTATTTAGGTCATGTTCTCTGCCCAGCCCAACTCATTATTCAGTCAGCCTCCTGGCAGTTTTCCCTTGTTCCCAAGCCATCCTTCAACACAAGTATGTATTAGAGAAATTAGAGATACATTTGCACACTAAAATGTTCATCTTTCATCCAGGTCCTTGAACTCCTAGGTGGCTTATGTGGGTGGTGGGGAGAGGGTAGCTATTATAGTTGACCCCTGTCTTATGTGTTTGCGTAAGTCCCACATTGGTCTGTCCCTTCTTTTTCCAGTGTACTGCATCTAAGACAAATGACTCCACTGAACAGAACCTCTCAGGTAACTCTACCCCCCTTTTCACCTTCTTGCTAACTGGTTCTTTTTCCTGACCCTTTCAAGTAGCTGGCCCAGATGGGCTGAAGATGAACACTGGTGCTCTGTGGGATGAGGTAGTAGATTGTATAGTTTTAGGGTCATACCCCATCTTGGAGATAACTATACAGTCTACTGTCTTTCCCACGGTGGTACACTTCCCCTCCGACGTACTCTGTTCAGGGTCTCACTCTGATCATGCTGTGCTGCATTCTGGCATGTGTAGCCAGGCCATGTGTCCTACCCCTTTGGTGACCACCGTGGTGTGGTGCTGCTTCCTGAGAATATCTGATGGCGGTGGTTCCCAAATGCCAGCCCTCAGTGGAAATGAACAAAATAAAGAGGGTTTAATGAGTTTTTCAGAAAGCTGAATTTATTCAATTTAAAGGACTGGTTTTTAAGAGATTATGTCCTTCCTAGTTCTTTAGTATCAAAATATTTTTATTAAGTGATATTGACAGGATTCTTTCTTATTTGGCTAAACCTAGGTTTGGTAACCCAATGTTAGTCTCTTTCTATTTTTTCCTTTTTATATAAACTTTGTGAGTCTTTGAAATCTAAAAGTCTAGGGATGTTAGTCTATTTTTGGCATCTGTGGGCAAAATGTTATTACTACTGTATGTTTTGTATTCCTCCTTCTAATCTTAATGTCAGCTATTTCATGGTTCTAATAACTGATCCACATGGTATTATGTCTCCCCCACCCCTATTTCCTCAGAACTTTCTTCTGTTTCCCTATGCCTTCTGTCTCCTTTGGCATTTGAATTGCAAAGTGACGATACTAAAGCCTACACAGTATTTTTTTTTTTTTTAAAGCAGTGTAAGTGGGTGGTAGGTGTCCTGGTGCCTTTAGCGAAAGGGTCTGTTATCAGGTAAAATGGCTTTTTGTCTGCTGCCCTTGCTAGAGGATTCTGCTCATGCCGGGGTGAGGTAGTAAGTTGTATTGTTGCGGGGTAGGGATTTTAGGCCCCAATTAGAAGATAACTATACAACTTACTACTTTCCCTGGTGTGGGCATATTCATACTTAGTCTTGGCACTGTTGCCTCCATCAGAGTTGTAGATGTTCCTGGGATAATCAGGACTGGAAGGGAGGTGGAAGGGGATAGGTGATATTTAGGGTGAGGCGAATAACATTATAAAGTGACTTGAACTCTTTCCCCTTCCACCCAGGGCACAGAAAGGATTTAATTCTTAGGATCTACAAAGATTCAGAACTCCAGTTCTTGAGACTAAGATAGCACTGTGCCTTAGCCCTCATCCAGGGTATACCAGATCAGCCACAAGCTGTTCCTAGGAACACTTGGGGGTTGGGGTGGGGAGGGGATACTTGTCAGGCCACATGTGCTGATTGAGTGGCTCCCTAGGTTCTTGGCTGATTGTCCCTTAACACCCCCATTGTTATTCTTTCCGAGAAAGATGGGACTCCTATGCCTGACAGCTACCCAACAACCCCATCTTCAACTGATGCAGCTACATCTGAGTCCAAGGACACCCTTGTCACTCTGCAGCCCTCACAACAGCAACAAACACTCCCACCCCCACCAGCCTTGGGAGAGATTCCTCAAGAGCTGCAGTCCCCAGCTGGAGAAGGGGGTAGCTCTACACAGCTATTGATGCCTGTAGAGCCAGAGGAATTGGGCCCCACAAGGCCAAGTGGAGAAGCAGAAACGACTCAGATGGAGTTGTCCCCAGCTCCTACTATAAGTGAGTAGAATTTCAAGGTTTGGGTGGTGGGTGAGAGGTGATATAACAGGAGGGAAGAATGGACATCTTTGGAGTTTCTCTTTACTCTCCTTAAATAATAGCAGCTCGGGTCCTCAGAGTAGGATCTCAGCTTGCACATTTGCTTTCTTAGCTAAAGTTGAGGTTTCTTTTCTGTGGACTCAAGTGATCATATATCTGAATGTCTAATGATACAGGTGATGATGCCAACAGTTTATTGAGATAATCACTTTTCCTGGGCTATCATGGCAGGCCTGTTACTTCTTTAAAAACAACCTTCCTGGGGCACCCAGCTGGCTCAGTTGGAAGAGCATGTAGCAACTCTTGATCTCGGGGTTGTGAGTTTGAGCCCAACATTGGGGGTAGAGATTACTTTAAAAAATAATAAAGAAGTAAACTTTGAAAAACAAAAACAACCCTCCAAAGTAGGTAGTGTTATCTCCATGAACAAACTGAAACGCATGTGAAATTACTAGCCCAAGACTATTCAGTAAGTGATTGAGCTAAGATAAAAATCCAGATCTCTGTGATTTTAAAGCTTGCTCTCCTTCAGCATCCTTCAGGGATGGCAAGCACATGACCCACCCACCCACACACAGCTCTCCCATCCTGGCAAACACGATTTATCTCATGGCACTATTTCCCACTGGTTTGAAGTGGGGCCTCAGAATTCTTCTCAGCAGTGTTCCAACAGGGTAAATTGAAACCTGTTTGCTATTCCTGCTCTGTACCATGCTGCCTGTGATTTGCTCTGGAAAAACCTTAAGGCGTAGGAGTTTTTTCTTTCAAGGAGCCGCCTTTAGATAAACAGAACCAGCATGCATGTACAAATGGTGCCTGCAGGGAATCTGAAAGTAGTGACAGACTCCCTTACCTGGGGTGCCTGGGGAAAGGTGTTTCACAGGCATAACGACACCATGAGGATTTGAGCTGAGCTTTATATAAAGCATATGAGATTGAAGGGGAATGTCAGGCCAGCAAGATGGTAGAGAAGTGAGAAGTCTAATCTGGCTGCATCTTAATTCGGCCCCCATCTTCTAGGCAGAGATCTAACCTCTCCATGTGACTTCCTCCTAGCCTCTCTTTCCCCAGAGAGAGCTGAAGATTCTGATGCGCTGACAGCTGTCAGCAGTCAACTGGAAGGCTCTCCCATGGACACCAGTAGCCTGGCTTCCTGTACCCTGGAGGAGGCTGTGGGTGACACCTCAGCAGCTGGCAGTTCTGAGCAACCCACAGCAGGCAGCTCCACTCCTGGGGATGCCCCACCTGTTGTGACAGAAGTGCAAAGCAGGGGCGATGGGTCAGGGGAACCTACCCAGCCCCCTGAGGACAGGTAAGCATTGTGTGAGTAAGAGGAAGGCAGGATGTGATGGTGGGTATTTCAAGCTACATGCATACTTGTTAACTCGTGCACATGCTTGCTGCACTGGGGAAATCAACCTGGCTTCTGTGAGAACTGGGTATTACAAGAGTATTTTATAAATGGGAAAACATTAATACCAAGAACAACCTGGAAATTATTTTCTTCAGCTCTCCCCCTGCATCCTCTGAGAGTTCCTCCACCAGAGATTCTGCTGTGGCCATTTCTGGAGCAGATTCCCGGGGAATCCTAGAAGAGCCACTGCCTTCAACAAGCAGTGAAGAAGAAGATCCCCTTGCAGGTGAGCTCCATGTGTGCTTAGGCCATCCTGGGGTTATTTAGGCTTCTAGTAGCTTTTGGCATGGAAATGTCCGCCAGTTAAATGGTTCCATCCAGATGGAAGGCAGCATACATATGGGAGGAGGACCAGCAGTAAGGGGGTGCTGATGCTGCATGATGGAATGAGCCCAGGCCATGGAGTCAAACAGATCTTAAGCTCGGGTTACCCCCTTTGCAGCCACCTACCTTCAGAACTTGGGACCATTACTTCTCTGATCCTCATCTGTTCTAAGGGGGGTTGGTAATAGCTGCATGGTAGGGTCTTGATGAAGATTAAGTGACAGGATACACACAGACTCTGGCACATAACAAGAGCTGTTCTGAGCCTAGGGAAGGTGAGTGGGCCTCTTTGTGTCTTCTGTCCTTTGCATGCATTGAGGACAAACAAGGCTCGTTTCCCTCAAACAAGGCCATGGGTCTCTACTCCCAAGTACATCTTAAGTGTTGGTAGAGGTGGGAGTCCCTTCACATTTTGCGCCTCCCCTCAGGTATCAGTCTACCCGAAGGTGTGGACCCCTCTTTTCTGGCTGCTCTGCCTGATGACATCCGCCGGGAAGTCCTGCAGAACCAACTGGGTATCCGTCCACCAACTCGGACTGCCCCTTCAACAAATAGCTCAGCTCCTGCAGTGGTGGGGAATCCTGGTGTGACCGAAGTGAGCCCTGAGTTCCTGGCTGCCCTGCCTCCAGCCATCCAGGAGGAAGTATGTGAGCAGGGAGCTGGTTGGGGCTAGGCTGCCTAGCTGTGGGTATGCCCCCATTGACTTCTTCTGCTCCGTAGGTGCTGGCACAGCAGAGAGCTGAGCAACAGCGACGGGAACTGGCACAGAATGCCAGCTCAGACACCCCCATGGACCCTGTGACCTTCATCCAGACCCTGCCCTCAGACCTGCGCCGTAGTGTCCTAGAGGACATGGAGGACAGTGTGTTGGCTGTGATGCCACCTGACATTGCCGCTGAGGCTCAAGCCCTGAGGCGAGAGCAGGAAGCCCGGCAGCGACAACTCATGCATGAGCGGCTCTTTGGCCACAGCAGCACCTCTGCACTCTCTGCCATCCTCCGAAGCCCGGGTACAGAGGGAGGCAAGTGGGAGGGCTCTGAAATGTTTGGCTTTGGCCACATGAGGCTTTGTTCCCCTTTCTGTTATTGGACCCAGCACACCACCCACCTCCCCAGTTTCAGTTTCCTTTTTCTTTCCTTCCAGCTTTCACCAGTCGCCTCAGTGGCAACCGTGGAGTCCAGTACACTCGCCTTGCTGTGCAGAGAGGTGGCACCTTCCAGATGGGGGGTAGCAGCAGCCATAACAGGTACCTTTGGTTTTTTTGACCTTGCCATACCACTTCTCATATCTATTGGCTAGTCCAGCTTTCTTAATTTATAGGTGGAGAGACTGGATGACCTCTCTAGGATATTGCCTTGAATGAGTAGGGGAGCCAGATCTTTGGACTCCCCCTTCAGAAAGCCACACTTTTGGGTTGGTGTAGCTACCGTAGACCATAATCACAAAGTAAGGCAGACTGGCAATAGGTGCTAGCTGTGGTTGTAATAAGCAAAGCCACTTGAGCTTATAACATAGGCTGTGGAAGAAGAGTTCATGACTACCCAAGCTGAAGCTGACTGCACCCAACATGCCAAAATGTAAAGGGAGTGATCAGTCCCAATGAGGCAGGCAAATCCCTGGTAGTCTAGATAAGGCAGGAAATAAGCATTGGGGGTTTTTTTTTAAGACCTTAGGTGCAGTCTGGTTTTACCAGTTGATAATACAGACATTGTGTGATGTGTAGGGCAAGTCACTTAACCTATTAGAGCCTCTTGTTCATCATCTCAAAAATAGGCAATTCTTTTGTCTTACAGACTGTAGAGTACTTGATACCCAGTAGATACACAAGAGGGCAGCTCTTGTTATTAAGAACCCTTAGACTTAGACACTCTCCCTTCTTATGCCTCCTTGGAGGTATGCAGCTCATTCCTCTTCCCTAGGCCTATACCTAATCCCAGAGCTCTAGCTAAAGTGTTACCTAGAAACCATGCTCTGTTCCAGGCCTTCTGGCAGTAATGTGGATACTCTCCTTCGTCTCCGAGGACGGCTCCTCCTGGACCATGAAGCCCTATCCTGTCTCCTGGTCCTACTTTTTGTGGATGAGCCAAAGCTTAATACTAGCCGTCTACACCGAGTACTGAGAAATCTCTGCTACCATGCCCAGACCCGCCACTGGGTCATCCGCAGTCTGCTCTCCATTTTGCAGCGCAGCAGTGAGAGTGAGCTATGCATTGAAACACCCAAGCTCTCCTCAAGTGAGGAGAAGGGCAAAAAGTCAAGCAAAAGCTGTGGGTCAAGCAGCCATGAGAACCGGCCCCTGGACCTTCTACACAAGATGGAGTCTAAGAGCTCCAACCAGCTTTCCTGGCTGTCAGTATCCATGGATGCAGCCCTAGGCTGCAGGACTAATATATTCCAGATCCAACGTTCAGGGGGTCGCAAACATACCGAGAAGCATGCAAGCAGTGGCTCCACTGTCCATATCCACCCCCAGGCTGCTCCTGTTGTCTGCAGACACGTTCTGGACACGCTCATTCAGTTGGCCAAGGTGAGGAGCTTGAACCCAACCCTGGGGGATGGAAGAGAGGTCGCAGCCACAGCCTAGATGAAATCTGAACTCTAAGAAAACTAGCAGGTCTTTCTTCACTGTTAGTGCTGAAGCCTGTATTGTTTCTGGGAGTTGTCCAGTATATAATTTTGTGGGGTTTTTACTTTCACTTTTTATAATTTTTGTGCATTACCGCATTTGGTTATCAAAACAACTCTCAGTGGTCTGTATGATCCCCATTCTACAGATGAAGAAGCTAAGGTACAGAAATTTTTAGTGGCTTTGTCATGGGCTAGTAAGTGATGGAGCTGGGCCTAGAACTTAGGTCAGTCTTCTTTTTTTAAGAATTTTTTCATTTATTAGAAAGAGCACGAGTGGGGAGGCATAGAGAGAGAAGCAGACTTCCCACTGAGCAGGGAGCCCAACGTGGGGCTCGATCCCAGGACCCTAGGATCATGACCTGAGCTAAAGGCAGACACTTAACCGATTGAGCCATCCAGGCACCCCTGTTCAGTTTTCTTTTTAATAATCAGTGCTGCCATTTGTTGAGGGCCTGCCTTGTGCCAGGTACTATACATTATCCCCTTTAATCTCGACAATTTTTTTTTTTTAAAGATTTTATTTATTTATTTGAGGCAGAGAGAATGAGAGAGACAGAGAACACATGAGGGGGGGGAGGGTCAGAGGGAGAAGCAGGCTCCCTGCCGAGCAGGGAGCCCGATGCGGGACTCGATCCAGGGACTCCAGGATCATGACCTGAGCCGAAGGCAGTCGCTTAACCAACTGAGCCACCCAGGCGCCCGAATCTCGACAATTTTTTGATACAGCATAATGGTGCTCCCCATTTCATAAGTACAGAGACCGATGCTCAGAGGTTAGCTAATCATCTCCCTACAAAGCCCTTGTTTGCTTTTCTAGGCCACTTCACTATCAGATAAAACTCCTGTATGATATCTCTCCCATGTCACCAAAGCTATTCAGAGGAGTGGAGTATCTAGGAACCAGTTGTCTTTCCTTGTTAGGAAGACCTGTTTTCTGTGTAGACCCCCTAGACCAAGCCTGTCCTCCTTTTGCCGGCAGGTATTTCCCAGCCACTTTACACAGCAGCGGACCAAAGAAACAAACTGTGAGAGTGATCGGGAGAGGGGCAGTAAGCAGGCCTGCAGCCCATGCTCTTCACAGTCCACCAGCAGTGGCATTTGCACAGACTTCTGGGACTTATTGGTAAAACTGGACAACATGAATGTCAGTCGGAAAGGCAAGAACTCCGTGAAGTCAGTGCCAGTGAGCGCTGGTGGTGAGGGGGAAACCTCCCCATACAGCCTCGAGGCCTCTCCACTGGGGCAGCTCATGAACATGTTGTCACACCCAGTCATCCGCCGGAGCTCTCTCTTAACTGAGAAACTCCTCAGACTCCTTTCTCTCATCTCAATTGCTCTCCCAGAAAACAAAGTGTCGGAAGCACAGGCTAATTCTGGCAGCAGTGCTTCCTCCACCACTGTTGCCACCTCAACCACATCTACCACCACTACCACTGCCGCCTCCAGCACGCCCACTCCCCCTGCTGCAACCACCCCTGTCACTTCTGCTCCAGCTCTGGTCGCTGCCACGGCTATATCCACCATTGCCGTAGCTGCTTCGACCACGGTGACTACCCCCACGACTGCTACCACTACTGTTTCAAGTAAGTGTGGATGTAGGCTGGGAGCTTTGGGGTATGGACACCCACCTCACCCTCCACTCCCCCATCCAGGTATTCCTCCCTAAATAATAGCAGTCGGCTTGGTTTGTGTTTGCAAGAGCCAAATGTGTTCATTCTTGCCCTCCTCAGTCCCAGTTCTCTCTCTCCATCCTTCTCCTCCCCACACTCATCCACCCACCCACACAGACACTCGTGAAGACCAGCAGGCATTCACTGAATGTGGCTTCCCTAGGCTAAGCACCAAAAGGAGGAGAGAGAGAAAGTCCCTGTCTTCAAAGAACTCCCAGCCTTTCTAGCCTAGTTGAGGGACCCAGTCTTAGGAAAAAGTTTGAGAGCAGGCAGGATACCATGTGAATCAGGGTAGACTAGCCAGGCTATCCTAAGAAGTAAATGGAACGAGCCCTATAGCGGACTAGTAAGATTTACTTGAAAAAAACGTTTTGAAGAGGGGCCTCTGATGGTAGGGAAACAGTTGAGAAATGTTTGAGATTGTCACTTTAGAAGGTACAGTCATGAGAGTCCTTGACATCCCAAGTCATTTGGATTTGGCTTTGGTAGGTGGCTTTTCATTTGCACTACTTTCCCACATTGAAGCCCTGGACAGTTTAGTCATTGTTTGGTTTTGGCATGTGAGTTTTAGAGGCTTACAGTGTTCCATCTGATTCCTCAAAGCTTCTGCAGCTACTAAGGCCAGCAAATCTCCAGCAAAGTTGGGTGATGGGGGCAGCAGCAGTGCAGACTTTAAGATGGTATCCTCTGGCCTTACTGAAAACCAGCTACAGCTCTCTGTGGAGGTGAGTCCCAAGTTCTTCAGAATTCCCAAGATTGGGGGAGAAAAGGTAGATAGGAGTAGATAAAGTTATAGTTCTCAAGTTGAGGCTTACCCCTTTTCTCTTCTTTTTTCCCAGGTGCTGACATCCCACTCTTGTTCTGAAGAAGGTCTAGAGGATGCAGCCAATGTGTTACTGCAGCTCTCTCGGGGGGACCCTGCGACCCGGGACACTGTTCTCAAGCTGCTACTGAATGGAGCTCGCCATCTGGGTTATACTCTTTGTAAACAGATAGGTAATAACGGGAGTGAAGCATCTTGTCTTTCTGAAACCTTCCACTGAGGGATCACCTCTTTATGGAAGCCTTCCCTGAATCTCCAGGTTGAATCAGACTCCTCTGTGCTTCTGTAGCACAGCCCCTGTGTCTCCTCTGTTGCAACACTGATAATACTGGGTTGTCATCTGTTTTCTTCTGCTCAGTTGTTCATGGAGAGCGAGGCTGGGCTTCTCTCTACATTGCCAGTGCCTGGCACATGCCTTGTAATCAGTGCTTAGTAAAGGAAAATGAGCACATGTAGGACCAGCAGTACTCCCTTGCTTCTGCATTCTGGGCACTTATAAGAGCCCTACGATGAGCCTGCTGAGGCAGCTTCACTACCTCAGAGATGCACCTGCACTTCACTTAGGCTCAAGAATTGGGAGTCCAAATGGTAGGTACCCTCTGCCTTTGTGCAGTTGTAAGGGTACAGAAGTTCTAAAAACACTTGCAAATGTCTAGTTTCAGTCTTCCTTCCTGTTGTTACCAAGAAGAAAACTAAAACCCAGGGTGATAAAGTGATTGAATTGAGGAGTAGAGCCAGATTTTCTTTCAGCATAGAGAGTCTTGCTCTCTCCCACTCCTATCCCAGTCATGGATCTCCCTAGATCTCAGCTACCTGCGTAATTATCTCCTTCTCACAAATGTGCCTAGAGCTGAGGTGATAAGGGTATTGGTTAGACTGTATGAACCAGGGTATTCTTTGTAACATGAGAACTATAAGGTTCTTCCAGAAGGAATTTGGCCAGTCTCTGACTTTCCTTGACTCCGACCATTCAACACTCGTGGGCCAGGCAGTGTCCCACCTACTCTACTGCAGTTATCTCCTAATTCTCAAAACTGCCTTGTGAGGTTAGGCAGTATTAGTCTCATTATTAAGATAGGTAAGTGAACTGGGAGAGGGGTTAAGCAATTTGCCTGAGATCGCCTCAGAAACCGATAATTTTCCCCTCTGCACTGAGCTGCATTTTGTGTAGATTCAACAGATTGCTGAAGCGGGGTAGATTGGTAGTCTCTGGATGGTTGATCCATGAACACACATAGTAAGGTGAACAGCAAAATTCCTGCTCACTCCAGATTCTCTGCAGCTGAGCAAAGAAGACAGGCTGTGCAGGTTTCTTGGAAAGGTTTGGCTTTCAGCTGCTTCACTAGGGGAGTCTCTGAACACTTGCTGGCTCCTCTCCCTGACCAGGTACCCTTCTGGCTGAGTTACGGGAATACAACCTAGAACAGCAGCGAAGAGCCCAGTGTGAGACCCTCTCTCCTGATGGCCTGCCTGAGGAGCAGCCACAGACCACCAAGCTAAAAGGCAAAATGCAGAGCAGGTGGGTGGTTGCCACCCATTTGGCTATGGGGCTGGAATCTGGGGTATTCTAAAAGGTGGCTGTTGCTGGTTTCCTGGTTGTTGGTGGTGGGTTTTTGTTTGCTTTCTTTTCCCCTCTCTGGGAAGATTTTCTTATCTGTCCTATACATACTTGACCTTATTTTGTCCTTTGGGATTTCCTTCTGAGAGTCTTTAACCCTCTGGTTGACACCAAAAAGCCCTGCTCGCTCTGGGTGTTTATGCTTTGATGCTGTCAGTATACGCAAGCCACCTCTACACTATCCAGGTTTGACATGGCTGAGAATGTGGTAATTGTGGCATCTCAGAAGCGACCTCTGGGTGGCCGGGAGCTCCAGCTGCCTTCTATGTCCATGTTGACATCCAAGACGTCTACCCAGAAGTTCTTCTTGAGAGTACTGCAGGTCATCATCCAGCTCCGGGACGACACACGCCGAGCTAACAAGAAAGCCAAGCAGACAGGCAGGCTAGGTATGAAACTGGAGTGTCCAGTTGAGGGGCAGGGTTGGTGGTGGCAAACTCAAAGAGTTCCTGGAGGGCGGGACTTAATGTCATGTCTCCATCCTGCTTAACCTTTCCAAAAAAGGAAGTGATGATCCTTTCCTAGGCTGTTGATGGCTGCGTTCTGTATCTCACTCAAGGTGCCTGTATAGGAAATTCATTAGGGCAAGTGAGAATTAAGGGGGAGTGGAAATCCGGCAAAGAAATTGGGGGCAGATTTTTTGTTGAACAAGATTTAAGGCACTGAGTGTGTCTCCTTTCTGCTTCTTTGATCACTCCTGACTAAAACATTGCAGCCATGTTGCCTCAGCTGTGGCCTGCCAAATCCTACCTCTTTCCTCCTGTCCCACAGAACCGTCTCCACCTGCCACTATCCATCTGCCTAGCGCCATGTCCCCTGCCCTTACTTGTAATGGTAGCTCTTAGTGCCTGGTGAAGAGCACTCTGAAGCTGCCTGAGTTAAAGGTCAAAGACTTCAGCAAGATGCCCTGTGGCAGCCCAGGAGATGGGAGAGAGAATATTGGGCATTCCCTCTTTCTACTTTTTATATCTTGCCTTCTTTTTTCTTTCTCCCAGGTTCTTCCGGTTTAGGCTCAGCTAGCAGCATCCAGGCAGCTGTTCGGCAGCTGGAGGCTGAGGCTGATGCCATTATACAAATGGTACGTGAGGGTCAAAGGGCGCGGAGACAGCAACAAGCAGCAACGGTTAGCATGATGCCTGTGGCCCCTCATTCATTTGTCTCTCTCCCCTGCCCCACCACATCATCAGTGGGGTTTCACTGCCCTTACCTTGTATGCTTTTGCATTAAGTTTGCTGTATTATGAATGCTTCTGGACAACAGGGTTACTTTCTGTTGGTGTTTTCTCTACTGTTTGTTCATTGTTTTGGACTGATATGATTTAAAGCTTGGCCATCATACCCCACTCCCAGCTATCCAGTCCAGTCAACAGTGGCGCTTTTGCAAACTGCATAATGCTTAGTGTCTGGGTTCTGAGGGGGTGTGGGATGAAGATTTTTCAGTCTCATGGAATAATGCAAGTACATCAGGAATCCTGCCCTTGAAATTCCCCAAGCTTGGTATACATCCCACGCAGCCTCTTCTAGGCAGTGGCTGGTCCATCTACCCTGGCCTCTGCTTCTGTTCTCCATACTTTCTCGGCACCTTGGCACCTAGGCACTCAGGCACTTTTAGGAAGAAACCTTCAGGTTCCTAGATAGCCAACTCATTGTTGGGATCCCAGCACAGAGTGGCTTCGGGAAAAGCCTGGCATCTTGTATGTATGCTGTGGCGCACTCTCATTGTTTTCCTGTCCTTGCAACATGCAAGTCACCTTCCCAAGATCCGGGAAATAAAGGTATCCTGAGGCCTGGTTTTTCTTTGCATATGATTACTATTACACAGTATGGTTTCATTGAGCATGCTGAGAACATCATAGAATTTGAGGGCTGTGACTCCCAACAGGGCAGAAAGGGAAAACAACTATTATTCTGGAGTATTTTCTGCCCCATCTTTCCCATACCCAAAAGGACAGATGTTGGCTTTGTGAATAATCCCACCCATCAAAGGTTGTCCCTTATTTCCCCTTTTCTAAGCAAACAGAAACAGCCAAATCTACAGTCTGCTTACCTGATTTTTTTATGTATGTGTATATGTATGTAATCTGTCCCTAGAAGAAGCCTTCCAAGTCTGTATCCAGAAGGCTGGTGTCTGACTAGACATAGGTCTGAAGTAGAGTGGAGACAATGCAGGCATCCAGGGAGCTTTTTGGAGAAGTTTGCTAGCTCAGGGTGGAGGACAGCAAAGGAGGTGGAAGGACCATTCTTTTGTTCGAGAAAGCTACAGAGTTTTTTGACCAGATAAAGGAAGCTTTATCTTTCCAAGCGTTCCAAGCTTATGATGCGCGAGAATGGGTAGAGCCAGCCTCTAGCCTGTCCCTGAGGAAAGCAGAGTTGCACCCTTTTATGTGACTTTGTCTCCCTTTTATCCAGTCGGAGTCAAGCCAGTCGGAAGCCTCTGTCCGGAGGGAGGAGTCACCCATGGATGTAGACCAGCCATCTCCCAGTGCTCAGGATACTCAGTCCATTGGTCAGTACTACTTCCTATTTCCAGTGCAGCAAAAGAGAGAGCCAGTCTTCATGGAATGTCTGCTGGATCCCCTGCTCTCTACATACATAAGCTTAGTGTTTTCCAGTTTGTTGCAGTGAACACTGGTTTTTGTAAATGTTAATACACTAACTGTCACCACCTCACCCTTTCTGGAGATGCGTAGCATACGCTATAATTCCTAAAGAAACTGAGATGAGATGGTGTTAGACATGGAGATAGCGTATGTTTGAGTTGTGGCTCTCCTGTTTTCTGGCTCTGGGACCTGAAGCAAACCTCTCTTAGCTTCAGTTTCCTTGTTTAAAATAGGGGTGTTAATAGTTAGGAATGAACAAGTTAACACACACACACACACACAGCACTTAAAGCAGAACCTGGCACCCAGTGGATGCTATTAGTAGCAGCATTTCTCAAAGTTAATTGTATGTAGAATACTTTCTGATGCCCTCTTAACACATTTCTGTGGAATAGTGCTGGCATAGGACATCCATTTTTGAAATACATTAAATCATTTAATAATCCACAGGTTCTCTGAGAGTTAATGAGGCAGTGGGTAAACCAGCACTGTCTGGTAGAACTTTAGTAGTCACTAGCCACGTGTGGCTATTGAGCACTTAAAATGTGGTTATTGCAGCTGAGGAACCAAAGTTTTTATTGTATTAATTGTATTTGATTTAAATTTAAATGTCATCCAGTGTAGGACTAGAGCTTGCTTTCAGGTGTTGCTCAGTATTACTTAGTAGCCAGCGGGCCAGTCTACTTGATCTCGCATTGGACATAGGCCAGTGATTAATGGCCTGCACATTGGTCTGGGAAAAAGCTAAATGAAAGAAAAACCTCAAAGACTTTTTGTCTCTCCTTTGTGTGACCTATAGGCTCAGATGGAACCCCACAAGGGGAGAAGGAGGAGAGGCCACCTGAGTTACCCCTGCTCAGTGAGCAGCTGAGCTTGGACGAGCTATGGGACATGCTGGGAGAGTGTCTAAAGGAACTGGAGGAATCCCATGACCAGCATGCGGTGCTAGGTGAGTTGTGGCCTTTGGGCCAAGGTCCCAACCCACTGATCTGCTCTGAGGCCCTTTCTGCCCGCTTAATTTTCTTCCTTCCAGATCATCCCTCTCTCTCAGTGTCTCTGTAATGAGAATTCAAAGGAGAGGTGTTTTTTCTCTCACTTCAGTATCAGAAAAAAAGATTTGTCCTCTCTTTTAGTAGCTGGTATCTTTTTACTTCTTAGACCAGGGGAATCTATAACCGGTTGCCTATTCCTTTTTTTTTTTTTTTTTAAGTTTCAAGGAAGCTCAGACTTCCTCTGTGGCTTTATTTTTCTTTGCTACCATTATATTTCTCCTATAAGTTTTCATTATTTCTTCTTCTATATTGTGCTTCTGTAATTTGATTATGAAGGAGAAGAGGTTTGTATGTTGAAGTTTCTAAAGTAAAATATCACTTCCCTGTCATTCCTACCCCCAGTGCTACAGCCTGCTGTCGAGGCCTTCTTTCTGGTCCATGCCACAGAGCGGGAGAGCAAGCCTCCTGTTAGAGACACCCGTGAGAGCCAGCTGGCACACATCAAGGACGAACCTCCTCCACTCTCCCCTGCCCCCTTAACCCCAGCTACTCCTTCCTCCCTTGACCCATTCTTCTCCAGGGAGCCCTCATCTATGCACATCTCCTCAAGCCTGCCCCCTGACACACAGAAGTTCCTTCGCTTTGCAGGTACAGGAAACTCTCAGGCCCCCAATAAAGAAGGCTTCATTTTTTATAGGGTCATTTCATACACTTTATCCTTAGGTGTTTCATGGGGGAGAGGGGTGAGAGAGAGAGAGTGTGTGTGTGTGTGTGTGTGGCGGGGGAGGGGGACGAAGGGGAGGGAGAGAGGGAGAGAATGAAGCTAGTGATGCAGGGACTGGGTCTGAAAGCCCTTTTGTGCCACACTGTCTTTATTCCCTGAAACACAAAGAGAGTTGCTGTCTGGTTGGCGGTCATGTAGTCTTCTGGGAGCCAAGATGTGCTGATTCTTGCTGTCCTTTCTCTCCTCAGAGACTCACCGCACTGTGTTAAACCAGATCCTACGGCAGTCCACCACCCACCTCGCTGATGGACCTTTTGCTGTCCTGGTAGACTACATTCGTGTCCTCGACTTTGATGTCAAGCGCAAGTATGTGTCCTGGAGGCTGTGGGATGGGAACTTTTCAAATGGTATCTCTCCTCCCAGAAAGGAGCCAAAATTCCTCCTGAAGGAGTGTTTTCAGAGAAAAGAAGTTTCCCTTGGTGGCAGCCCTTGGAATGGTGCTGGATGGGAGGGAGGAGGTTCATCTGTGCCACTGACAGTCATTATACCTAAATACTCCCTGGCCTTCTCCATTCTTCATCAGAGAAATGCAAGCCTTTGTTCAATCACATGACTTCTAAAGTTCTATTCCATTCTTTGGGGTCATGCAGGAGGTGCGGGTAGCCATAGTACACTTATAGCAGGACTCCGGCAGCGGGGGCGCCACAGCACTCCTGTCATCCCTACTCTTCTTTTCTGTGCACCTACGCATACTACCTACTTGTTGCAGATATTCTGTGTAACGATCTCTGTGGGCCTTTATTCGGTAGAGATGGGAAAATTTAGAGTTGGTAATGAATGACCTGCTTCTCCCAACTACTGGGCACCTTCAGGTTCACCTGGGGAACAGATGTTTGGAAGATGGGAGAAGCATCATTGTAGGTCTTCATCCTAATCAAGCTAACAGAAGTTTACTCTGCCACCCCCAATCCTATTTTCCTTCCTTCCCTACCTCCCAAGATATTTCCGCCAAGAGCTGGAACGTTTGGATGAGGGACTCCGGAAAGAAGACATGGCTGTGCATGTCCGCCGTGATCATGTGTTTGAAGACTCCTATCGTGAACTGCACCGGAAATCCCCTGAAGAAATGAAGAATCGATTGTAAGAGCCCAGAACAGAGAAAAGACAGGATGGGAGGGTGGAGGACTGTCCTACGTGGTAGTGAAGGCTTACTCCAGTGCCAGATGTGCAGGGGAACTCCAGAGGAATTCCAAATAGGAACCTGGTATAGATAATCTCACTGAGCTATCTCCTGTCTCCTCGGCCTGGTCTCATGACACTGGTCTTCTACTGGCTAGCTGGCCCTTGGGCTGAGCTACCCACAATTCCCAGAGAGAAGAGTCCTCGGCATTTACAAAGATAGACCTGATGGCTTCGCAGAGAGCTTTCTCTTATTATACTAGGAATAGGAAGCCTGCTGAGCAAATGCTGTCCTGGCTTGGGGGGGACCACACTTGCATGAGTGGCCCCTCACCAAATCGATAATCACTCACTGGTGATCCTGAAGCCACCTAGAGGAGATCAGCAGTTTGTGATACTAAATGTCATGGAAGCTAGTGAGATGATAGACCTCTTGGAGTAGTTTGATGCTCCTGAGCTCAGGAACTTGATTCCTCCTCTCCCTTGTGGCATTGGCTCACCATCCATGTTATCACATAGGAAGTCAGGCTTCTGAGACAGACTGGGCCCTGCTCCTCCACCACCAAATCCTTACAGACATCAGGCTGAGCTCAGCCCTCTCCAATACCACTTAACAACTCCTCTCCCTGCTTTCCCTAAGTGAGGCCGTCATTTAAGCCTCTATACCTTTCCTATTGCTGTTTTCTGGAATATAGATAAGCCTTTACTGATAATTCAGGACATCTTTTCTATCGATGCTTTTTTTGTCCCAGATTCCCACCCTTCCTCTGGGCTTTCCTGGCACTCTGCATTCACCTCTATTCTCTGATCCTGCACTCCCCAGCCACTGCTTCACTCACTCGCTCGCTCACTCACTCACTCACTTGGTTCATGCTGCATAAAAGAATGGATTTATCCTGGGCTTTCTGCACATCTGTTTCTGGTCTCTTATGCAGGTATATAGTGTTTGAAGGAGAAGAAGGGCAGGATGCTGGAGGGCTCCTGCGGGAGTGGTATATGATCATCTCTCGGGAGATGTTTAACCCTATGTATGCCTTGTTCCGTACCTCACCCGGTGATCGGGTCACCTACACCATCAACCCATCTTCCCACTGCAACCCCAACCACCTCAGCTACTTCAAGTTTGTTGGACGCATTGTGGCCAAAGCTGTATATGACAACCGCCTCCTGGAGTGCTATTTTACTCGGTCCTTCTACAAACACATCTTGGGCAAGTCTGTCAGGTGAGGAATGTGGCACAGGATCCACATTCTCACTTGACAGGTCCTTTTCTTGTGTCCCACCCCCATACTTCCTCTCCTCCACCCTAACCCATGACCCTAATTGTGTTTTTCTAGATACACGGATATGGAGAGTGAAGATTACCACTTCTACCAGGGCCTGGTTTATCTGCTGGAAAATGACGTCTCCACACTAGGTTATGACCTCACCTTCAGCACTGAGGTAAGTCGAGAAATTTTGACCACAGCACATCCTAGATAGTCCAAGAAACCCATTGTGGGACTGCCCTTAAACTGGCACTGCATAAAGTCTCATGCCCCATTCCCCATCTAGCAGTGAGCAGTGGGTATTTGTATGAGACATCACAAACAGAAAAACCAGGATTTGTAAAACAATCCAGGGTGTTTCCTAGTTTCCTCCTTATTTAAAAAAAAAAAAAACTGTTCTAGTACAGTATTCTTCATTCCCAAAAGTAGTTCATTATACAGAGAAATATAAATGAAAAACAAAATTTTTTAAGGTTACTCTCCCTCCGAATTGTTTTCCATAAAGATTGTGTTGTGTCGCTACGCATGTTAACCATGCTTTTTTCCCTTTCACCATTGACCATTTCCTTACTTTCAGCCTTTAAGTGTTTTGGGGCCAAACCCTTGGCTTTTCCCTATTACAAAGTTATGCGCTCATGAGAAACAACACTTTTTTATGACCTTGCTTCGTCTTTCTGCCCAGGACATGGCAAAGAGTTCAAGTATTCCAAGGTATCTATATAAATCCCATCCTAGATCATGCCTGATAGGAATGATTGGTGTTTTGGGTGTTCTAGGTCCAAGAGTTTGGAGTCTGTGAAGTTCGTGACCTCAAACCCAATGGGGCCAACATCTTGGTAACAGAAGAGAATAAGAAGGAATATGTACACCTGGTGTGCCAGATGAGGATGACAGGTAGGGGGAATGTCCCTTAGACCCGTTATCGTTCATATGGAAGAGGTCAGGCCTCAGTCATACAGATACTGTTTTTTTTTCTCTTCCCCTGTGCCAGCCACAAGTGCTTTGCACAAAGAGTCCACAAACACCTGGCCAAAAAATATTTCCCTTCACCCACCCTCATTCAAGGGCCAGAAGCAGTGTTAGGTGAGGCAGGCAGACCATTCAGCATCCTAGTTGCAGCAGGAGCCAGATTGAGGATCCCTGACCTCTAACAGTTGTGTGAGTTTAGCTGCCACATGGCTTGTTGGTTCTCTCCCCAGGAGCCATCCGTAAACAGCTGGCAGCTTTCTTAGAAGGCTTCTATGAGATCATTCCAAAGCGCCTCATTTCTATCTTCACTGAGCAGGAGTTAGAGCTGCTCATATCAGGACTGCCCACAATCGACATTGATGATTTGAAATCCAACACTGAATACCACAAGTACCAGTCCAACTCTATTCAGGTGAGCTGCTGCTGGCATCCTTCCCCATATCCCTGAGCAGTGCTAGTTGGTATGACACCACATAAACCAGCACTCTTAGGGGGCAAGGGGATATAGGTGACAACTTACTTAGACCTCACTCTTCATCCTCTGGAACACGTTTTCAGGGGGTGTTCTTGCTCATCTTATGGAAGAACTGAAGCCCATTTCACAGAATGGACTTGCCTAAGATTCCAGATTCCATCCCACCTCACACTGGCTTCTTGTGTCCTTTCCCACAGATCCAGTGGTTCTGGAGAGCATTGCGTTCTTTCGACCAAGCTGACCGTGCCAAGTTCCTCCAGTTTGTCACAGGTACTTCCAAGGTGCCCTTGCAAGGCTTTGCTGCCCTTGAAGGCATGAATGGCATTCAGAAGTTTCAGATCCATCGAGATGACAGGTCCACAGATCGCCTGCCTTCAGCTCACACATGGTAAGAGAAGAGTTTGTTCTCCTTTTTAGCATTCAGACTGAGCTTGCATATTTGTTGCTTCTAGACCCCTAACCAAGGGCAGGAACCCCAATCTAGCCCCAGCTGTGCTAGACCTGTGGTAGCTCATAATTTGGTGGTTTTGTGGAAAAGGTGATGTTTGAGATGAGAAGCTGGCCCAGATTCACCTTAAGGCTGGGGGGGGACATTGCAAGTGAGCACTGCCGCAGGAGAGCACAGTGTACTCCAGGGCCCAGCTTGGAGCAAGGAGTTGCGGGGAACAGAAAGCTTAAAGAGGTTGATCAGCAGAAGTTGGATCACCAGTGACCCCAAATGCCTCCTGCTTGCACATTAACCCATAGGTGAGGCTGTGATGTTTTAAGGAGTGGCAGGGTCAGATTTATGTTTTAGGTGCTTGATGGACCAGTATTGGGGCCAGATGAGAGGAGAGAAGACCAGGCTAGGACAAGATTTCAAGTCTGCAAGAGAGGAGTAGGTTCCTCAGGGAGGAAAGGTCAGTGGGCACCATGGGAACACAGGGATTTGGTTATCTTTTGTCACAAACTGATCTTTCTTCTTTTCTAGTTTTAATCAGCTGGACCTGCCTGCCTACGAGAGCTTTGAGAAGCTCCGCCACATGCTACTATTGGCCATCCAGGAGTGCTCTGAAGGCTTTGGGCTGGCCTAATAAGGCCCCGCCCACCACTGTGGGGGTTTTCTACCATTGTTGGACCTGGGAATGGGGGGAAATGAAAACAAAAAAGAACCAGAAAGAAAATGTCAAAAACCAATAAATGAAATCCACCAACTCACCATGTGTGTGTCCCAGCTTCCCCATCTTCCCCAGCGCATACCCGTTCCCCCTCTCCTGCTCATTCTCTCTCCCTCTCTTCCTCACCTCCTCCTCCCTGTTCCATGCCGTCCATGATCCCCAGCCCATGTGTTAAAAAGGCATTAGCCTTTGCAGGGACCTGTTTGTCCCAACTGTTTGAACAGTGTGCTCCTCAGATTCTGTGTTCAGAAGGATTTGCTGCATTGAGACTTGAAACCTTTGGATAGGGGAAAAATTATATATATATATATTTTTTTGTTCTGTTTGCATTTCTTAATTTGTGCTTGGAATGTGTTGATGTGCACAGCTAATGATTCAATGCGAGACAAGATTGGCGTCTGTGTTGTGGAGGTTTCAAATAAAGAGCACTCTTCATAACTCACTTTTCACAACGGAGTTTTTTTCAAACTTAAAAGAAACAACTCTTGAACATATGCTAGACATCTGGAGAAAAGATGCAAATGGACTCTCCAGAAAACCATCTCTGCCACCACCACTGGTGCATCTTCCTTCTTCAAAGTCCGTTTCCCCATTGTCAGGAAAGATCAGCAGCCACCAGGAATTGAGGGGAGCCTGTTTTTTAGAATGGGATCTGCACTTGAAGGCGGTGATGGTGTTTAACAGTTTGCAGCCAAGGACAAAGCATCACCTTGCCTGAGGGGAACAAATCAGCAGGTTGTAAGAAACACTGAGAACTCAACCCAACTGACAGTTCTATTTGATGAGCCTTTCTTTATAAGGGTCTCAAGTGTAGAGCTTAGTTTAAAATTTTTATTTCATTTAATGTTTTAGTTTTTTTCTAACAAATTTCAATAAGTAATTTGACTAGCTCTCAGAACAGTCTTCCCATCCGTTTTGGTTTTGTTCCGTCATCTGCCAGTCTGTTCACAGATCAACCAGTAGTCTTGTGGTTTTTACTCCATCCAGCAGTTAAAGCTGATCCAAGGACTTTGATGGTTCCAGCTTTCAAAGAAAAAAATAAAGGTTTAGTTAGAAAAATAACCCCAAGTGATGCTTGCTTTGTGTGGTTTTTCTCATTTTCTGAGGCTCTGTTTTGTAAAGATTTTCTCCTTAACCTAATCCCCCTGCCCTTGGTCCTGATGCAAATGGCTGCTAGACATTTTCTCCCTTTTTTAAAATATTCACACTTGCCTATGCTTCATCCTGCTGACAACTGAGAAGACAGATGGACTGACCCTGTCCCTACTATTGAACTTCTAGTCAAGGGGGAAGGAGACTGAGTAGTTCTGTGACAGATGTAGGAAGGGGTCTCTAGGTTCCCGGAGCGGAAGTCCTTCACCTAGCCTGAAAGATCGGGGAAGGCTTTCCATTGTCAGGCATTCTAGTTGAATCCTAGCTGGGAGTTAAGATTAAGGAGGGGAGGGTAATCTAGGTCAAGGCAGGAGGAGTCCAGCTGATGGCACAGCTTGAGCAAAGGATGGTGGCCTGAGATGAGGCTGGGAGTCCAGCTGGGCTTTGAAATGAAAAGAATAAGAAATATGGTAGAATTGATAAATAAGCTTAAGAACGGATTCCTTGAAAAATCGAAGTAGGGAAAAAACCTAACATTTAAATTTGGGAGGTACAGGGTTTGGGAGTTGGGTGAGGAAGCTGGGCGTACAGGTGGAATAACTCTGAAGAAAACAAAAGTGAATCTAATTCAGTGGCATACTACAAAAATCTAATGTGTCCAAGCATGACTTGCCTTTGGGATATGTGTATGGTGTAATATTCATCACCTCAGTGTCAAATAAGAAAAATCCTGTCAACTGATGCAAGGCATTTGCTAACAATAATTATTATTGGTAACTTAAGACACTACCTTGATAAGGTTGCCTCAGACCAACAGCCAGCATCACACAAGAAGCATAAGGTGGCCAATTACCACTATTAACACTGTTATGCCAGTTCTAACCACTTCAGTAAAGCAGAAACTGCTAACCAAAGAGAACCAAAAGTTACTAGCACTTAAAACAGTCCAACAAGAGAACTGGTTATAATGAACAAAGTATTCACTCTTGTCGACATTTATTGTCCCAACAAGTGTGAATAAATAATACATACCATGGAATTCTGTGTAGCAGTAAAAATGTATCCCATATATCAACATGCATAATCTCAATGTAAGTATGAGACCTGTTTAAAAGTTACAAAACAATACTATATAGCATATGTACCAAGAGCATGAAAAACTACATCCATACATACCAAGAGTGAAAATCCGTGCATGAGTATGACAAAGTACTGCACAATGTTCAGGATAAGCTGTGGGAGACAAGGAGATGCAGTTTGGAAGAGGTAATCACACAGAGCTTCAACCACGTTGGTGATGTTTATTTCTTAGGCTGGGTGGTGCTAGACACGTGGGCATTCTTTATAATGCTATATATTATGATAACACGAGATATTTCATAATTTTTTGAGATAGACAATTTATTAAATTTCACAATGAATTTGAGGTAGGTAGCAGGGGAGTCAATAACAGGCCTAATTCTACATGAAGCCTGCTTGCATGACATGATTAAACATGTCTCTTTTTGCCCCCGAGTAATTCCCTCCACTGATCTGTCTGTGCGTTATGATTACCATGGGTTATCTCCTTATTGAAATAGTCCTCTTTTCTTATAATCAGGGTGACCATGTAATTATCATTCAAAGTTGGAAAAATTTAATAAAAAGGGTGCTATTAATTATGCTGGGCCACAGGGGCAAACTGGATAAACTAGAATGTATGGTTCTATATTTAGGATGTGTATCTGTCTAGGCTGGAGAAACAATCACCCCTAATAAACAAAATTCCATTGAACACTTAAACCATGTACTGACAATACTGAGAAGGCTCTGCGTGAAGGGAAGGAGGCAGGTGTTAGGAAACTACAGGGGGCAATGGGTACACAGAGACTTACCAGGCAGGTGTAGCAAGATTAAACATGTTCTCAAGTACAAGCAATAACCAGTTAGAGAATGAACAGGAAATAGATTATCTTTACAACAATAACATACCAAAGAATAACTTCAAGGAGTGTTCAGGACTCATGAAAGAAAAATGGCAAAACTCATCATTACGCATAAAAGAGGCAAATAAATGAAGAGACATACTGTGTCCATTTGCATAAAAATGCAAGTATAGCTGGCTTTGAGACTTTGGTGGACAAACTGATAACGCTAAACAAGATGGGAGTTGAAATAGACCTGACAGAATGGCCTCGGCGGTGAAAAATGAGGCGCCAAGAGCCAGTTGTGGAAAGGAATAGCTTTGTCAATGTTAAGGTCAGGAAACTTGCCTAAGTATTGGGAGGGTAAAAAATATAAATTTTGCCCTGCACTTCACACTAAATAAATTCCAAATGGATTCAAGAGTGAAAACTATGAACTGATTTTTTAAAGCACAAAATGAAAATATGGGCAAATAATAACTGATCTGGGATATGGAAAATCTAAGGCTAAAATCTACAAGGACATCATAATGGAAAATATAATGATATACTTGACTACTAAAATGTTGGCAACACCATGAACAGAATTAAAAAAAAAAGACGACAATCTAGGGGGAAAAATGTCTCTAATAGGCAATGGGTTAATCCTTAATATATATATATATATATATACATACATATATACTTTTTTAAAGATTTTATTTATTTATTTGAGAGAGAGAATGAGAGAGAGAGAGCACATGAGAGGGGGGTCAGAGGGAGAAGCAGACTCCCTGTTGAGCAGGGAGCCCGATGCGGGACTTGATCCTGGGACTCCAGGATCATGACCTGAGCCGAAGGCAGTCGCTTAACCAGCTGAGCCACCCAGGCACCCTACATATATACTTTTTAAAATATATATATATATTTTTTTAATATTTTATTTATTTACTTGGAAGAGAGAAAGAGCGAGAGCACAGAGGGAGAGGGAGAAGCAGGCTCCCCACCGAGCAGGGAGCCCAATGTGGGGCTCGATCCTAGGACCCTGGGGTCATGACCTGAGCCGAAGGCAGACGCTTAACCGACTGAGCCACTCAGGCGCCCATAAAATATATATATTTTTTAAACTTACAAATTACTAAGAAACAAACTCCCCAACAGAAAAACATGCAAGGATATGAAAATGTGATTCACAAAAGAAGAAGAAATATAAATGAGCAATAAGTATAAATGCTTACCTCTGTGATAATTATTACCTCTGTAAGAGATACATTAAAAACCCAGTGGAAACCACTTACCAAATTGAAATATATGATGGTTACCAGAGGGAAGGTGTGGGTTAAACAGGTGATGGGGATTAAGGAGTGCACATGTGATGAGCACCAGGTGACGTATGGAATTTTGAATCACTATATTGTACACCTAAAACTAACACTATGTTAACTAACAAATTAAAATAAAAACTTCAAGTGTGTGTGTGTGTGTGTGAACACAGGTGGGAGAGAATGTGAAGAAATGGGCACTGTTATACAGTGCTGAGAAACTGGCACCGCCTTTCTGATGTGTAGTTTTGTAATGTCTACTGAGAAAGAGAAAAGCAGGCCCTGACTTCTGGGAGCCGGCCTGGCATTCACAGTTAGGCGTTGGTGTTCTTCTGTTGAACATAAACAATTTCACAGAATATCAACATCAGAGAAGGCTATTCTGTAACCGTTATGGATTAAGACAAAACTGAGACCACCTCAAAATCATGTCTGAACACAGACAAAACATCAGAGACATTGTCTAAACCACCTAAATTAACTGAACATCCCCTATCCTGATTAATGAGTGACTGCTTTTTCTTTTAGCCAATTATAGCTTTAGCCTCTTTCTAGTCTGTCCTCTCTATAGAGAAGATGTGTTAACATACCAAATCATGAAATTACCCCCAGCATTCAATCTAGAGTAAAACTTCACTTTGAAATGTTCCCAAATCACTTAACAAGCCCAAATCCTAGGATACCTTTTTCTCTTACTGCGATACCCCACAGTCCCCCATGCTGTGTGTTCCCCCTCACTGCCAACTTTCTTTACTCGGGGCAGGTTCATGCTCCTGACCTTGGGCTGCTGGGGTACTGACACTATGAAGAACTTTAAACTATACACAGTAAGGTGCCAACTGGCATGTATCCTATATTCCTGTTAATGCTTTTTAATATTTATAAATTCAGATGGAAACTGCCAGCCCAAACTCTTTGGCTTGCAGACTACAACCCTGTGTATGTGTGAGGGTATGTGTGGGTGTGTGTTAATGTGAATGGTTTGGGGTGGACATATCTTCTCCAGGTCCCACAGTCTCCACCATCCTTATTATATCTTCCTGCTTTGTTCACTGAACAAACACTTATTGAGCATGTACTGTGTGTCAGGCTAGGGCTGCAGCAGTGAACACATCAGACGTAAATTCCTGCCACCATGAAGCTGACATTCTCATGGGGGAAGGCAGACAATAAATATGTCAGGGAGTGAGTGACATATTTTCTTTTCTGAAGAAAAATACACATAAAAAGAGAGTTGAGGGGGAGGCTATTTTAACTGGGGTGGTCAGATGAAGGCCTCTCTGAAGAGATGATGTTTACGCTTAGAAGATCTGCTTGGAAGAATCGAGGGTATAAGCCATCAGAGGATCTCAAGGACTCGTGTTCCAGGCAGACGGAACAGCTAGCATAGAGGCTCCCAAGTAGGAATTCGCATGGCGTCCGAAAGGAGGACCAGGGTGGTTCTAGAGAGGTAGGTGATGGGAAGTGTCCTAGGTGCTGAGGTCAGAGAGATAGACAGGAGTCAGATCCCAGGCTTCTACTCTGAGTAAGGGGGGAACTACCCAAGGGCACTGCACAGAAGAGATGTGAAGCAGACCTCCCTACCGCTCGCCAAGAGCAGGTGGGAGGGGCCGGCGTGGAGGCCGGGGAAGCCTCAGCAGGCTGCCGAGGCCCTCTCCCCGCAGTTCACGAGTTACCGGCGGGGACTCTGAAAAGAGTCCTTAATAGGTTTATTGTAGGCTTGGGTGAAACGAAGCATTGTTAAAGGGCAAGGGGGACTGAGGGCCTAAGGTGAGCCAGAGCCTCCTCTGGATGATGATGACGATGGCGATGACGATTTCCTTGTCTGTTTTTCACCGTGGGCGCGTATTTCTACAACTGAAAATAAATAGCCTAGTTCTAGTGGGCACGCCCTGCTCCCTCCCCTCCCCGACGCCATCCTTAGGAACTAGGGGCGCCCCACCCTGCCCGGCACGCCCCACCGCAGGGAAGCGTCGCCCGGCTCGTCTTGGTTTGCCGGGGGCTTCCCCAGTTTCAGTACCGAAAATCCCACCTCCCCGGCCAACCAGGACAGCTGCTCACCGTCCCCAAGTGGGTCACCCTCCCCAAGCCAACTCGCTCCTTGGCCGCTGAGGGAAAAGGCTGGGAGGCAAGCCCCGCCCCAGCACTGGGCCTCCGGCCAATGGCGGAGCGGGACGTGGCACCCAGGCGCGCTCTGCCCGGCAACCCCAGGGCCCGCCCGCGACGGCTCAGCGTGAGGCCCCACCCCGGAACCGCCTCCCCACTCCCCTTCCTGAAAAGTCCGTGGGTGTGACTCTGGGTTAGTGTCACTGGACAGCTTAGGGGAGGAGGCATTGTTGCTGTGTTGGGGAGATTGTGTGCGGTCTGACTGCAAGTGATCGGATGACTGTGCGCATTGCTGATTGTGCATAACCGAATGGGCTTGTGGGGGTTAACTGTGTGTCTGTCGTTCCAGAAGTGGGGGTGTGACCGTGTGACCGCGCGCGCGTGGCCCGGATCTGGTGCCTTGAGTTAGGGTGATTGTGTTGCTAAATAACGAAAATGTAACCGAGTAAGTTTTAAAGATGTAATTGGCCTTATTAATCCATTCATGAATCGGGCAGCATCCCATCTAGCAAGTAGAGGGGGAGCTCCAAAGGGCTACAGAAAGGGAAGGGTTTTTAAAGTCAGGACCAGGAGGTCATAAACAGAAAAAGGGATTATTTGGGGTGAGGTGACATCCTTTGTGGGAAAGGGGTCTTATTCGGTGGATTACCTCATTTTCGTTTGGGGAATGGAGAGGGCCCATATGTGGCAGGTTTCTTCACTGGTGCTGACCAGAAAATTCCTGACTGGCTGGTTAAGACTACATGTCTGGGGAAGGTTGAAACTACAATTAGGTTAGGTATTAAGCCCCAGCTTGGTGACTTGGCCTAGCATAAATGACTCCATGTGGGGCTGGTGGTTTTCTTTTTAATAATTCCCCCTTTTTGGTCGGACTCTGGGCTTAATTTAGAGATGTGATCAAAATTTAAGGCATTAGCACTACTACCAGCTACCACTCTGAAGGTCTCGCTGTTTTTGTTTTTCTTTTTGTGCGGTATCCACAGGTCTTAACCTTTGTGATATTCACAAGTCATGGCTTCAGGGCCACAATCTTTAAGTCGGTCGTTCTCTTAGTTCCTTTTCTGACACTCCAGTCCTAGGGAGATCGTTTGCTTCGCGGTGAGCAGCTACCAACCCTCATTTAGAGCTCTTGAAAGAATATAATGCCTCAGGGAGATTGTTGTGATTATAATGACCAGGATAATTTCCAGTGTTTGGAATGCACTTTGGAGTGATGGTCCCCAAGACCCAAACCAATCAAAATCAAATCAAAGAAAGACCCTGCTGAAGGAGTCTCCTTTATAAGCCAAGTGCCTTGCTCCCGATCTTAGGTTAATTGTTTCAACTTCCTCAGAATTGTTAATCCAAGTTCAGCAGGTGGTGGTGGCCACAGCACAGATACGTCCTTACTCAGCTAAAAGATAGTCAGGGGCTACCTTATTATCAAGAACTACTTTGGCCAGAGAGTCTAAGGATCTTTTTTGGGCAACTATTGTCTTAGCAACAGAATCTGCAATACCTTCAAGAGTTAAGGAGGGGTTCGTGATCATGGCTTCGTTTACATTTATTCCTAGCCAGGGAAGTGGGGCCCTGGTTCAGTGAATTCTGAGTCACGAGGGGCTCCTGGGAAGTCCTTTCTAACTCAGTGATGTAAATACAGGGGAGTCGACCAATGAGGTGTCTAGTTCCTTTGGGGAAAGTTGGGAGCACCGTTAGATAACCTAAAAGGCATTGCCAGGTTATGTGCCGGCCATCTAGGCATTCATAGGCCCATAGAGAATGACACAGACAAAGACAAACCCTGTCAGGGCACAGACCATTCCTGTTAGGGTGGTCCTGTTAATAGACTCATTCACAGGGATTGCTGCACTTATTCATTCAAGCCAGTGGTCAGTCAGGTTTTCAGTGCATGTGGGAACAGAATCCCTGAGCCTGAAAGAGTCCTTCTAAATGCCTGGCAAAGGTGGGTGCTGCTGGGGCGGTCTCATTGCGGAGGGGGCAGATCTGATCTAGATAATCATGGGAATGTGGGAGTGCAAATGGACTAATATTTATGTAGGGAGTTGTGTCGAATTGGGTATGTACAGTTATAATTGGAGAGAGGTCAAAACAAGGCACTGGATGTTTTGGCCGTAAGAGTTGAACTCAGTAAGAGACTTCTAAGGGTGGGGAGCGGTCAATTGTAGTTGAAGGGACATTAAGAAGAGAAATTGGTCACAGGGAGGACGAGGGGGTCTCTAGCATCATGGATAGATTGCTATGTTGGATAACAAATCCAGCAATCTGAAAGGTTACCCCCCTCTTAGCAATGACCTAGGAAATGCAGGGGAGGGCATTATGTTTCCAGGCCAATTCCAGTAAAGGAAAGGGAATAAAGGAGAAAGGGCTTCATGGCTAAAGTATGAAATCTTGATCTGATGTCTTTTTTTACTTGTTTGTTTGCTTGTTTTTCCTTATTTTTCTTTCTTTTTGCTTTTGTTTTTGTTTTGTTTGTTTTTCCTTATTTTTCGATCTGATGTCTTGAGCAGGAGCGGTCTACCCCAATGTCAGCTACTTCTCTTCCTTGTCAGTTTGATTTGGAGGCCTCCAGTGGCTGCCCAGGATCAGCTGTCAGGTGGAGCCTTCTTTAGCTGTGAGATGCGTACCCAAGGCTCGATGCCTTCTAGCTCTGCAGCACCGTCAGTGGTCAGGAGCGCTTAGGAAGATCCCTTCCAGTAGGGCTGGATGGCTGTCTTACTCTGATGATATTTCCAGATTACCCAGTCACCAGGCTCTAGACTGTGACCAGTAGGATCCTTTGAACTGGAATATGGGAAAGCTTCTTGAACTTGTTGATAGGCTTGAGCATAAGACATTAAGGACTTACAGTAGCTTACTCGTTTGAGGTAAGGGATCAGCAGAAAGTTTGTGCCAATAGACATTGGCCTGCTGGTGCCTATCTTGTATGGAGTGAGCTGATGATTTCCAAAGGGGGTGCTACGAAGAGTCAGCAAAACCAAAGATGGTACCTAACCCAAGGGAGTCTGCTAATTTCAGCAAGTTTAGAGATTTTAAGTTTGAGGATCTCGTTAGTTCTCCCGACCTTGCCTGATGATTGAGAGTGATGCGACAGTGGTAATTCCAAGACATTTGCAAGGTTCTGTGTTAAAGCTTGTATGGTTGACCCAACGAAGTGGGTGCCTCCATCACTGGAGATCATGGAAGGTATAACCCAAGTGGAAAACGCATTAAACAGTTTCTTTGCCACTGTGAGGGCATCAGCCCTGTGGCAGGGGAACACTTCAGTCCATCTGAAAAACATACATACAGTAACAAGAACATATTGATACTTCATACTAAGTGGCTGTTGAATGACATACAGCTGCAGGTGTTCAAAGGGTCCAGAGGAAGGGAACAAAAACACTTCTTCCAAGATTGAGGACCTGACAAATCAGACATTGGTGGTAAACTGTTTTTGCAATTTTACAGAAGTCTCTCCGCTGATGTCTATTTATAATTTGAGTCATCTCAAATGCACCACAGTAGGTGAAGGAATGTAAAAGCTGAAAAATGGGGTTTGCCAGGGAGCCGGGAAGAACCAAGTAGCCATCTGGGGTTTCCCATAGCTCTGACTGTTCATTTAATTTACAAGCATTGTTTGCCCATCTTAATGTCTCTGCTTCTGACTGCTGCCATGTTGTAAGGACATCAGGATGGCAAAAGTCTGGCATGGAGAGTAGCCTGATGAGAGTCTGGCAGAAGCAGAATGGGCTGAAATTGCCTTTGCATGGGAGTCAGCCAGGGCATTCCCCTAATACTCAGGTTCAGTCCTTTTAGTATGAGCCTCCATTTTAATGACAGCAATTTCAGAAGGTAGCGAATAGCAGTAAGAAGGTTATTTACTTGCTGCCCATTTTTTTTTCCTGCCCATTTTTGATTGGGGTCCCAGAGGATGTAAGAGAACTCCTTTGTTTCCATAACATCCCCAAATCATGGACAACCCCAAAGACCTTGCTGGTCGTCAGTACAAATACTAACAGTTTGTCCTGATAACTGGCATGCTCTGGTAAGGGCACAGAGCTCTGCTCATTGGGCTGATTTCGCTTGTGGGAGGTTCCCCTTTTCAGTAGTTAATATTGGATAGTAAGAGTATAACCAGCATGGAGATTCCCTTGTTCATGTCTATAGTATGACCTGTCAACAAACAAGATTAAATCAGGGTGAGTTAAAGGGGTGTCTCATAAATCAGGCCGCAGTGTCATGAAATGGGATGTTACCACCTCACCATCATGGGGCTCTCCTTCATTGCGCAGGGGTGGTAACGTTGCAGGATGAAGGACGTTGCAGTGTTTTAAGATGTAGATGAGGTAGTGAAAGCAGAAGGTAGGAGGTTCGTCCACTTGCAGAGAAGATGGTTTAGTCAATTCAGAGTTAAGAAAACTCTGGACACAATGAGGAGTTTGTAAATAGACACTATTTTCTAGAGTTAGATCTGCTGAGGCTTCTATTAACTTTGCATCTGCGGCTATAGCCTCAAGACTGCTGGGATAGTTAACTAATTAGAATTTAAATAAAAATCTTGAAAGAAAAAAAAGAGAGACTGCTGGGATAGGCAAGCGAACCAAGTTATGTGCTATAATAAGCAATAGGCATATGTTCATTACCACGTTCTTGCGTGAGCATTCCCAGGGCTTGATTATCCATCCCTTTCTTGTACAAATAAGGAGAAAGCTTTTGAGTAGTCAAGTAGCCCTAAGGCAGGCAGTTCTTGTAGTACTTATTTTAGGCTTTTGAAGGCCTGCTCACGTTTATCTTCCCAAGGAAGGGGCTCGGGGACTGAAATGTTCGTAAGTTCCCACAGTGGAGAAGTTAACAGAGAAAAATTAGGAGCCCATGATCTGCAATTGCCAGTCAAGCCCAGAAACCCATGAAGCTGTTGCTTGTGGGCCTAGGAAATCCCCGGGTTAGTTTAATTCTTCTTGGAAACAGCTGGATTCCCCCAGCGCTTAGATTATGACCTAGGTAATGAACAGAATTTAAAGACAATTGCCATTTCTCCGTAGAGACTTTATATCCCTTTGCAGCTAACTGTTGCAGCAAATAAATGGAATCCTTTATGGACACCTCTTTGGTAATTGAGCACAGCAAGAAATCATCTACATATCGTAAAAGGCTCAATTTCCTGGGGAATTGGAAGTACTTAAATGTTGGTGGAGCACGTGGGGAGAAATAAGAAGGGACCTCAGTGAGCCCTAAGGAGGCATAACTGTCCAGGTGTATTGTTGATCGTTCCAAGTAAAGGCAAATAGATATTGGCTGTTGGGGTCTACAGGGTTGCTAAAAGATGCTGAACAAAGGTCTACAGCAGTAAGCCATTTGAGTCTGGTGGGACTTATGACAGAAAGGTGTTCAGGTTGGGACAACTGGGAAATGGGGAATAACTATCTTATTAATAGCTCTCAAATCCTGGACAAATCACCATCCCCACCCATTAGGTTTAGGGCCCCATGGGCGTGTTACAGGGGCTGGTACGGGAATGATTAGCCTCTGGGTGAGTAGGTCTTACGCTACGGGTGTGAGACCTTGTTTGGCCTCAAACTTTAATGGATATTGAGGCAATTTAGGAAGAGGCTTAGTTTTATCTATTTGAGTTTTTTAAAGATTTTATTTATTTGAGAGAGAGACAGTGAGAGAGCGAGCACAAGCAGAGGGAGTAGCAGAGGGAGAGGGAGAAGCAGACCCCCCTGAGCAGAGAGCCTGACGTGGGGCTCGATCCCAGGACCCCAGGATCATGACCTGAGCTGAAGGCAGACGCTTAACTGACTGAGCCACCCAGGCGCCCCTCTATTTGAGTTTTTATAGGCTCTGCACGTTCTATTCTCCCAGTGTCAGTATTAGAAGTAGCCCACAGATTTTGGGGTACCTCAATTAAATTAGGGGACTTTTGTTGGACTTCTTCCTCTTCTACATCAAAGACAGATTGTAAGGAATATAAAAGATCAGGTTTGAGTTGGTCAGGAAATTCCAAGGTGAGGTCTCCATTGGAGGCAAAATGTATTAGCCCTTTTAACTTAGGAGATCTCTACCTAATAGGTTGACTGAGGCTGTATCTCATATCAAAAAGGAATCTTTTTCATTGAAAGGTCGCAGAGTCATTTGTACTGGTTGGGATAGAAACTCTCTGAATTTTATTAGATACCCTCACTCTGGAAACTTCTTTATTACTTCAAGGGATTTGTCCTGTGATGGTGGGGTTTAAGGTAGAAAGCGTAGCTCTGGGGAAAAAAAGAAAGAAAGAAAGCGTAGCTCTGGTATCAACTAGAATTTGGCAAGATTTCCCATTAATTTTAATTTTAGTTCCCCCTTGGCTGTTTAAGGGGATTACTGGTAATAGTTTACCGGAGAACCCTTCAATGTCCCATCAACTGTGGGAGGGGCACATATGGGGACCCTCCTCTGGAGGTACATATAAGGGCATTTCAAGAAAAATTTGCATAGGACCTTTGAGGATAATCTCTTTTCCAGTGTCGCAGGTGATTACAGCTGAGACATCGATCCTTGAGCCAGTGTCTTGATGCTGAACCCCTAGGAGGGTGCAATTTGAGAGGCCCAGGTGCTATTTTAGGTCTCTGACTTTGGAGCTGTTGTAACTGTAAGGCTAATTGCTTGGCAGCTTATTGTTTGTGGTCTAGCTCCAGGGTTCTTCCAGAATGGTCATGAGTTCAGTCAGTCCAGTGGCCTCCCATCCTGTTTTCTGTCTTTTTATCAATCTACTAATTTCAGGAGATAATCCATTTACAAATAAAGCAGCTAGAGAAGGTTGGGTGATCTTATCTATTGTACGAAACCCCAAATGCTGTAGAAGGAGGGCTTCTAAACAGGATTTAAAGTCTTCCACAGAGTCACCTGGTTTTTATTTGCAAGTTTGTATAGTAGACCAATCAGTGTGGGCAAGGAAGACCCTATGAATGGCTTGTAAGGGTTCAGGTGCTATTTTGTGAGCTTCTTCTGGTCCCTGAGACATTGAAGATTGAGGATCTTGAATATCATCCTCGGGATTTTGCCATCTTGCTTCCTGAGTCCATTTTGGGGCTTTACCAGGTCCTACCAACCTGTGTCCAACCTGATGAGGATCTGGCAGCCTGGAGTCATAGGCCTCAATAATGACTAAAAATTCTTCAAAAAATTTGGGGGGTTCCTCCCTAGGTTTAGGAAATTCTTTAACTATGGTCCTTAGTTCAGTCTTTGACCAAGGGTAAAAGATAGCTGAGGATGTCCATCTGCCACCTCAGGTAATTTTATTTTAAAGGATAACTGTTTGATAGTCTCTTCAGAGTGGACAGGCCGTTCAGACAGTGAATTAGTAAAACGTGAGTGCTCAAGGAAAGAAGGACCGAGGGGAGCAGAAGGGGTCACATCAGCCTTACTGTGCTTTGTTTTACGTAATCCCTTGTGCTTTTAATTTTTCATTAGCCTTCTGTGATGAATCTCTTAATGAAGCTCTTTTGGAATCTTGAAGCTTGAATCTTTTGGAGCTTTCTGCCTACCAATTAAAATAGGTATCTCATTCTGTTTGTTTAATTTGGGATCCCTTGCCCTCAAGTACACATCATAAATGAACAATCTTGTCTAATTGGAACATTCCCCATTCCCCGTAATGACTGTTGTAATTCTAGTGTGCTTTTAGGAAGATTTTGCCCTTTTACTGGGTATCTATCTGCAACCTCAGGGACTATAGGTTTTAGACACAAGCAGGTTTCCTGAAGGGGGCACACTCAACTCTTTGAATTTAAAGGATCCTATTTCTTGTAGCTAGACCTTTGGGCTTCTCAGAGCCAAACCAACACCTAAGAGGGACATGCCATAGGATTGGGGATTGTGGGGTGTTTTACAGGGTACCTTGTTGCACAGAAATTTTCTTAAGGTTGGCAAATGTCACTCTGTCCTGTTCTGTGACCAACTTATGCTACATGGCAGTTTTCTTGAGGTGGCAAGTGCTCTAACAGTCTTTAAATGCTTGACCCATGCCCATCAACATTTGTGGCTTTTTTGTAAAAAAAAGATTTTATTTGGGTGCCTGGGTGGCTCAGTCATTGGGCATCTGCCTTCGGCTCGGGTCATGATCCCAGGGTCCTGGGATCGAGTTCCGCATCGGGCTCCCTGCTCCGCGGGAGGCCTGCTTCTCCCTCTCCCACTCCCCCTGCTTGTGTTCCCTCCCTCACTGTGTCTCTCTCTGTCAGATAAGTAAATAAAATCTAATAAAATCTTTTTAAAAAAGATTTTATTTATTTATTAGAAAGAGAGAAAACGAGCAGGGGGAGGGGCAGATGGAGAGGGAGAAGCAGACTCCCCACTGAGCGCAGAGCCCGCCGTGGGGCTCGATCCCAGGACTCTGGGATCATGACCTCGGCCGAGGTCAGACGCTTAACTGACTGAGCCATCCAGGCGCCTCTAGGCTTTATTTAAAATAAAATTTTACTGACTTGAGGCCTCGTACTGGACCCTCCAGCTTAAATCGGACCCAGTCCGATCCTGGACACAGTCTAGTTTTTAAGCCAGACCCAGTCCAGCTCAGCCCAGTAACCAACAACAGTCCCAAATGTGGAATCTGGGGATTAGGGAAAGGATTAAGGTTTTTCAATCAAAATAGGGAACTGTGGAAAGCCAATTAATATTGGGAGCTCAACACTAAGAAAGGAGGGCACAGAACTGAAAGAAACTTACCAATGGCCCTCAGAAATAGAGAGAAACACAGAAAACTCAAGAGTTCACAGGCACCACACCTGTGCTTCTCATTGTCCCAGAATGCTGTCAGAAGTTCCCTTTGGATCCTGATGCTGCCACCAAATCTGTTGAATGAAAGTTCAACCAAGTACATTTTAAAGATGTAATTGGCCTTATTAATCCATTCATGAATTGGGCAGCACCCCATCTAGCAAGTAGAGGGGGCTCCAAAGGGCTACAGAAAGGGGAAAGGTTTTTTAAAGGTAGGACAAGGAGGTCATAAACAGAAAAAGAGATTATTTGAGGTGAGGTGACAACCTTTGTGGGAAAAGGGGTCTTATTAAGTGGATTACCTCGTTTTCCTTTTGGGGTTAGAGAGGGCCCATGTGACAGAATATCTTATTGGTGCTGACCAGAAAATTCCTGACTGGCTGGTTAAGACTACATGTCTGGGGGAGGTTGAAACTACAATTAGGTTAGGTATTAAGCCCCAGCTTGGTGACTTGGCCTAGCATAAGTGACTCCATTTTGGGCCTGTGGTTTCCTTTTTAACAGTGTGAATGTCCACATTTGACATGGAAGAGGGGCCATCGGTGAGTGTGTCTGTGTTTCTGGGAGTGTGTGTGTGTGGGAGAGAGAGAGAGAGAAACTATGTAAGCACATGTTTGCATGGGATTGCCTCTGAGTTTGGAACTAGCTTTCTTATGGCCAAAAATTGTCTCTGTGTATCCCGGGGTCTCTCTGGGCTTGTGTGTGACTCTTGCACAGTAGTCAGGCCTGTAGGTTCTGGAATTAGACAAACTGGCCTGGGTACAAATCCTGGCACTTACTGGCTAGGTAACCTTGACCAGAGTACTGAACCTCGCTCTTCCTCAGTTTCCTCATCTGAAAAACACAAATCCTAATCATTTCTATTTGGTGGAGCATAAAATGAAGCAATGCTTATCTGGGGCTCGGCACAGCACCTGGCCCATAGGAAGCACTGGCTAAGCATCAGCTCGTATTAACATGGGGCTGTATGTGCCGGGGTGCACAGCCGTGATGCTGCCAGCATTTCAGAGATCATACATCTAGGCACGCCTCTCGGGGGTTTCATCAGTTTACGGACTATTAGTTTGGCACCTCCTGGATGCCAGGCACTGCCCTAGAGCCTGCATATGCAGTTATGAAAACAAAAAAAAGCGGCCATAAGCCCCTGCCTTCAATCAACTTCCACCTTCAGGATTTGACCACACTGACCATTTTTTTTTTAAAGACTTTATTTATTTATTTGAGAGAGAGAATGAGAGAGAGAGAGCACATGAGAGGGGGGAGGGTCAGAGGCAGAAGCAGGCTCCCCGCCGAGCAGGGAGCCCGACGCGGGACTCGATCCAGGGACTCCAGGATCATGACCTGAGCCGAAGGCAGTCGCTTAACCAACTGAGCCACCCAGGCGCCCGACACTGACCATTTTTAACACTACAGACATATTTGCCGATGTACAGAATTGCATGGGCACAAAAGTATTGCAGGAAAGGGACGAAAACGATTTAAATCAGTGGGTGACTAGTTACACATGTTGTAATCCAGCCTCATTATGCCCTTTAGGCTTCTTCTATTCCTCGACTCTCTAGTCTGTTCCAAGGATCTGTCTATCTTGATTCCAATATCATGCTGTTTTGATTACTGTAACTTTATAATAAGCCTTGAAATCAGGTAGTGTCAGGCCCTCCAACTTTGTTCTTTTCTTATAACATTGTTTTGGCTATTCTAGATACTTTGCATTCCATATGAATTTTATAATAAGCTTGTCAATTTTTACCCTCCCCCCCCGAAAAAACCCTTCTGGTATTTTGATTAGGATTTCATTGCATCTACAGATTAATTTGATGAGAACTGACATCACAGCAATATTGAGTATTTCAATCCGTGAACATGTTATATCTCTCCATTTATGTTGGTCTTCTTTAATTTCTCTCAGTGATATTTAGTGCTTTTCAGTATAAAGCACTTGCAAGTCTTTTGCTAAATTCCCTCCCCCCCACCCCAGTATTTCACCTTTTAATGGTATTATGTTTTTTACTTCAATTTCTGACCATTCATTGATAGTATATAGAAATACAATTGATTTTTTTCTATTAAACATGTGTCCTACAATCTAGCTAAACTCACTTATTAGTTCTGGTAGGTTTTGTTTTTTTTGGTTTTTTTGTAGATTCCATAGCATTTTCTACATAGGTAATCATGTTGTGTGCAAGTAAAAACAGTTTTTTTTAAAAGATTTTTTTACTTATTTGAGACAGAAGGGAGCAGGGAGGGGCAGAGAGAATCTCAAGCAGACTCCCTGCTGAGTGTGGAGCCCAACTCAGGGCTCAATCCCACGACCCTGAGATCATGACCTGAGCTGAAATCAAGAGTTGGACGCCCAACTGACCCACCCAGGTGCCCCAATAAAACCAGTTTTACTTCTTCTTTTCCAGCCAGTCTGACTTTTATTTCTTTCTCTTGCCTTATTGCCCTGGCTAGACCCTCCAGTACAATGTGAAACAGAAATGGTGGGAGTAAAGCATCCTTGCCTTTTTCCTGATCTTAGGGTGAAAGCACTCTGTCTTTTCTTTTTCTTTCTTTTAGAGGCAGAGAGGGTGGGGGAGGGGCCTAGGGAGAAGGAGAGAGAGAACCTTAAGCAAGGTCCATGCCCAGCTCAGAGCCCTAATCTCACAACCCTGAGATCATGACCAGAGCCAAAATCAAGAGTTGGACGCTTAACCAACTAAGCCACCCGGGCACCTCTATCTTTTACCTTTAAGAATGAAATTAGATGGGAAAAAAAAAGAATGAAATTAGATGTAGTTTTTATGTAGGTGCTGTTTATCAGGTTGAAGAAGCCACCAAATTCTAATTTTGTAAGAGATTGTTTTTTGTTTCTTCTTTTTTTTAATCACAAACGTATGTTGGGTCTTGTCAAATGTTTTACTAGTGTCAGTTGAGATGATCATATGGTTTTTCTATATTAGTCCATTAATATGATGAATTATATTGATTGGTTTTCAAGTGTTAAACCAACACTTGTATTCTTAGGATTAAACCCTACTTGGTCATGCTGTATAATCCTTTTTATGTATTATGTTGGATTTGATTTGCTCAGATTTTGTTTAAAACTTGTGTATCTGTGTTTATGAGGGATATCTGATCTGTAGTTTTCTTTTCTCATATCTTTGTGTTTTTACAAAGACTTTATTTTTACAGCAGTTTTAGATTCATAACAAAAGTGAGCAGAAGGTACACTTACTTCCCATATACCCCCTGCCCCTACACATACATAAACTCCCCCATTATCAAAATCTTACATCAGAGTGGTACATTTGTTACAACTGATGAACCTACATTAACATATTATAATCACCCAAAGTCCACAGTTTACATTAGAGTTTATTTGTGGTCTTATACATTCTATAGGTTTGAACAAATGTGTAAGGACATATATCCATTACATAAATCATAAAGAGTAGTTTCGCTACCCTAAAAATCCTCTGTGCTCTGTCTCTTCATCCCTCCCTCCCTCCCCCTAACCCCTGGCAACCACTGATCTTTTTACTATCTCCATAGTTTTGCCTTTTCCAGAATGTCATATGGTTGGAACCATATAATATATGGCCTTTTCTAATCAGCTTCATTTATGGTTCTTCCATGTCTTTTCATGACTTGATAGCTCCTTTCTACTTAGCATTGAATTATATTCCATTGTCTGGATATACCATGGTTTATCCATTCACCTACTGAAGGACAGTTTGGTTGCTTTCAAGTTTGGGAAAATATAAATAAAGCTGCTACAAATATCCATGTCCAGATTTTTGTGTGGACATAGTTTTCAAATTCTTTTGGGTAAACACCAAGGAGCATGATTGCTGGATAGTATGGTAAGAGTGTGTTTAGTTTTTTGGGTTTTTTTTTTTTAAGATTTTATTTATTTATTTGACAGAGAGGGACACAGCGAGAGAGGGAACACAAGCAGGGGGAGTGGGAGAGGGAGAAGCAGGCTTCCCGCTGAGCAGGGAGCCTGATGCGGGGCTCAATCCCAGGACCCTGGGGTCATGACCTGAGCCGAAGGCAGGCAGACACTTAATGACTGAGCCACCCAGGTGCCCCAAGAGTGTGTTTAGTTTTGTAAGAAACTGCTAAACTGTCTTCCAAAGTGGCTATACCACTTTGCATTCCCACCAGCAATGCATGAGAGTTCCTTTTGCTCCATATCCTAACCAGCATTTAGTGGTGTCAGCATTCTGAATTTTGGCTATTCTGATAGGTATGTAGTAGTATCTCCTTATTGTTTACATTTGCATTTCTCTAATGACATAGGATTTGGAGCATCTTTTCATATGCTTATTTTCCACCTGTATACCTTCTTTGGTGAGGTGCCTGTTGAGATTTTTGGCCCATTTTTATATTAAGTTGTTAATTTTCTTACTATTGAGGTTTAAGAATTCTTTATATATTTTGGATAACAGTCCCCTATCAGATATGTCATTTTCAGATATTTTCTCTCCGTTTGTGGCTGGTCTTTTCATTCTCCTGACAGTGTCTTACACAGAGCAGAATGTTTTTAATTTTAACAAAGTCTAGCTTATCAATTCTTTCTTTCATGGATCATGCCTTTGGTGTTGTATCTAAAAAGTCATTGCCAATCCCAAGATCATCTTGATTTTCTCCTGTGGTATCTTCTAGGAGTTTTATAGTTTTGCATTTTACTTTTGGGACTGTGATCCATTCTGAATTAATTTTTGTGAAGGGTATTAAGGTTGGTGTCTAAATTCATTTTTTGGCATGTGGGTGTCCAGTTGTTCCAGCACCATTTTTGTGCACGTGTGTGTGTGTGTGTGTGTGTGTGATAAGAACACTTAACATGAGATCTACTCTGTTAAAAATTTTTTAAATGTACAATGCATTATTGCTGACTATATAGGTACAATATTGTAGAGCAGCTCTCTAGAGTTTATTCATCTTACTTGACTGGCACTTCATGCCCATTGATTAGTAACTCCCTATTTCCCTCTTACTCCAGCCCAGACAACCACCATTCCATTCTTTGAGTCTATGAATTTGACTATTTTGGATACCTCATACGAGTGGAATCATGCAGTATTTGTCTTTCTGTGACTGGATCATTTCACTTAGCATATTGTCATCAAGTTTTATCCATGTTGTCGCATACTGCAGGATTTCCTTCTTTTTAAAGGTTGAATAGTAGTCCATTGTATGTGTATACCACATTTTCTTTATCTATTCATTAATTAATGGATGCTTAGGTCATTTCCATATCTTGCCTATTGTGAATACTGCTGCAATGAACATAGGAGTGCTTATATATCTTTGAGATCCTGATTTCAATTTTTTTGGTATATAATCAGAAGTGGTATTGCTGGATCATATGATAATTCTATTTTTAGAATTTTTGAGGAACCCCAATACTGTTTTCCATAGTGGCTGCACCATTTTGCATTCCCACCATCAGTGTGCAAGTGTTCTACTCTTTTCTCCATATCCTCACCAACATTTTTCTTTTGTTTGTTTTTTAAGTTATCTCTACACCCAATGTGGGGCTTGAACTCATGACCCCGAGACCAAGAGTTACATGCTCCACCAACTGAGCCAGCCAGGTATTACCCCTCCTCTTTTTTTTGATAATGGCTATCCTGACAAGTGTCAGCACCTGTTGAAAAGATTATCTTTGCCCCATTGTATTACATTTGCTCCTTTGTCAAAGATCAGTTGACTTGGGGCACCTGGGTGGCTTAGTCAGTTAAGTGTCCAACCCTTGACTTTAGCTCAGGTCATGCTCTCAAGGTTGTGGGATCGAGCCTCGAGCCTCAAGCCACACTGGGCATGGAGCCTGTTTATGATCCTCCCTCTCTCCCTCTCCTTCCGCCCCTCCCCCCTCTCTAAAAAAAATCAGTTGGCTATATTTATGTGGGTATATTTCTGAGCTCTCTATTCTGTTCTGTTGATCTATGTCTATTCTTTTGGCAACACCACACTGTCTTAAATACTGTAGTTTTATAGTAAGTCTTGAAGCTGGGTTGTATCAGTTCTCCTACTCTGTTCTCCTTCAATAGTATGTTGGCTACTGTGGGTCTTTTGCCTCTCCATTATACATTTTACAACCAGTTTGTTGATATCCATGAAATAACTTGCTGGGATTTCTTTGTCTGGTTTAGGTATCAGGATCAGAGTAATGCTGAACTCATAGAATATGTTGGGAAGTGTTCCTTCCTTGTGGTAGGTGGAATTCTAAGATGACCCCCAAGACTCTCAGCCCCTGGTATACACATACCTTCTCCTACTTACTTAATTAAACATGAATCCAGTTACTGTTGTGAAGGGATTTCGAAGATGTAACTGTCCAAAATCCAAAGCACTAGAAGCATTTGACACACTGTTGCTGGCTCGAAGACCTGGAGGGCCACATGGCAAAGGATAGGGTGGCCTCTAGGAGATGAGAGCAGCCTCAGCTGATTGCCCACAAGAAAGTGGGATCCTCAGTCTCACAACTGCAAGGAACTCAATTTTGCCAACAACAAGAATGAGCTTGGGGACGCCTGGGTGGCTCAGTCGGTTAAGCATCTGCCTTCGGTTCAGGTCATGATCCCAGGGTCCTGGGATCCAGTCCGGCATCAGGCTCCTTGCTCAGCGGGGAGCCTGCTTCTCACTCTGCCTGCCACTCTCCCCGCTTGTGCTCTCTCCCTCTCTCTCTCTGACAAATAAATAAATAAAATCTTAAAAAAAAAAAAAAAAGAATGAGCTTGGAAACATTTTTCCCCAGAGCCTCCAGACAAGAATTTAGCATGGCTAGCATCTTTTTTTTTTTTTTTTAAGATTTTATTTACTTATTTGACAGAGAGAGACACAGCAAGAGAAGGAACACAAGCAGGGGGAGTGGCAGACAGAGGGAGAAGCAGGCTTCCCGCTGAGCTGGGAGCCCGATGCGAGGCTCGATGCGAGGCTTGATGCGAGGCTCGGATCCCAGGACCCTGGGATCATGACCTGAGCTGAAGGCAGACGCTTAACGACTGAGGCACCTAGGCGCCCCAGCATGGCCAGCATCTTGATTGCAGCCTTGTTACACCCTGAGCAGAGAGCCCAGTCACGTCGTGCTGGACTTCTGACCTACAGAAACTGAAATAATAAATAAATATTGATTGAAGCCATTAAGTTTATAGTAGTTTGTTATGTAGCAATAGAAAATTAATACGTTCCTCATCTATCTCCTGGAAAGTTTGTGTACAATTGCTATTATTTCTTCCCTGTTTGGTCAAATGGAATGGCCAGTGAAGCCATCTGGGCATGGAATTTTCTTTATGGAAATGAACGTTTTTAACTATGAAATAAATCTCTTTAAAAACATATGGTTATTCAGGTTGTATTTTTTCTGGAGTGAGTTTGATAGCTTGTATCTTTTAAGGAATGTGTCGATTTTATCTAAATTGCCAAATTTGTGAGCATAAAACTCTTTATAACATCCTTTTATTATTATCTCAATTTCTGTAGAATTTATAGTGTTGTCCCATATCTTATTCCTGATATTAGTCATTTGGGTCTTCTCTCTCTTTTCCCTCCTCATTGTGGCTAGAGGTTTATCAATTTTATTGATCTTCTCAAAGAGCCAGCTTTTGGTTTCTTTGATTTTCTCTATTGTTTTTCTGTTTTCTACTTCAGTGATTCCTGCTCTTACCTTGTTATTTCCTTTCTTCTACTTATTTTGGGTTTAATTTCCTCATTTTATCATAATTTCTTAAACTGAGGTCATTGGTTTGAGACCATTCTTTTTTAATACAAGCATTTAATGCTATATATTTCTTCCTAAGCATTGATTTTGCTGCATTCCATAAATTTTGATAAATTATAGTTTCATTTTAATTCCATTCAAAATACTTTCTAATTTTCATTATGATTTCTTCTTTGATCCCTGGTGTGCTGGTTGTCAATTTAGTGCCTCTCAACTTCAAATTCACCCTTTCTGCCTGCTCTGTGATAATGGAGCATATTTTGACTATTTTTCCTTTGCCAGCTGACACTGAAGCTTTCTCAGTAGAGGGTGCTGGAGAGATATTGCAAGAGGAAAAGAGGCTTCCTTCCTGATTCCTGTGTGCTTGCTTGGCAGGCTCCTTCTGCGTGGCTTTTTCTAACATCAGACTCCTGCAGTGCTCACAACTTTTCCAGGGCCTGCTTCTTGCAGGGCATGGCGGTCAGTACCCAGTGATCAGTAGCTTTTCCCTCCCCCTAGCACTTACCCTCAGGCACTTTGGTAGCAAGCTGAGTGCTTCTGGATCCTGCAGCTTCCCCAGGGCCTGGCTCCTTCCATGCACAGAGGCCAGCAGCACTCAGTGAATCCCACAGCAGGCAGATTTCTGGCAAGTTCCAGAGAAAAGATTTCCAGCAAGTTCCACCAGTGTGGCACCACAGTGAGTTATCTGCCATTCAATGAGCTACAGTCATGCCTCTCCAACAAAATCTGCATCTCAGCCCCAGAGCATTGTATCTCAGCCTAGAGATAGCAACTACTTCTTATATCTGCTATTCCTATATTCTTTGGAGTTGTCTTGTTGTCTTTACATCTTCCTAGCCAACCTTTCATTATTCCGATCCCCTCTTACAGGTAATACCTTATATTAACTTTCCCTGTTACTGTGTATTACTGTGTCATTCCTCTCTCCAGATAGGACTCAGGCTGATATAGAATTGTCACCAAGAGTGGTCCCAGGAAATAGACCTGCAGAGATGAGACTTTGGGTTTGGTTTGTTCACACCTCTGGGCTTGAGCACAGTCCTTGCCAATGAGAAATGGATGCTTGTAATCCATGGCATACGGTGGCATCACAATTAATCAAACTATGGTCGATTGTGTTGAAATGCCAACTGAAGCACATCCTTGGAAGCCTAAACGGCTGCTGCATTTGACCATTATGGCAGTAATCATGGCTATAAAGACTGTGATGTGGGATGGATTATTTTGAGTGCACTGAGCACTTACAAAGGGAAAATGACAAGCTTAGGTCCATTAATTTCTCAGCTCAAGCCACAGTCTAAGAACCAGAAAGCTTTCATGATGCCTAAAAGATGCTCTTATTTATTGTAGCTATAGGGCTAATGTTGCTGAAAATCAAGTACAATATTTAATTGTATGGGTTGTTGAATTGCAATGACAGTTGAATTCACAGTCTTGACAAGTTTCTCATGTGAAAATTGGGGCATTGACTGGTAAAGAATGGGATCCTGAAACTTGGAATGGTAACATCAGTTTGGTTCCAGATGAAACTAACAATCTTAAACTACCAAGTCATCTGAGCCTCTCTTACTAATGGAAGTAGCTTGCCCTTCAGTGTCTGAGTCTAGCCTTTCTCTCCTTGAAAACCCTGTAATAAACTCACCTGGTCCAGATGCCTTGAAAGTATATGACCATTCTCCTCAAGACCAAACACAACCACTCCCTATTGCTGATAGAACCATAACTAAAGTCAAATCTTAGCACGTTCCAGGAGAACAAATGCACACTATGACTAAGGAAGAAACTGCTTATATACCAAAAGAATTGTAAGACTTCACTAATATATATTGGCAGAAACCTGGGAAATCTGCGCAGAGGCAGATTCTAAGGGTGTTCGATGAAGGAGGGCAAAATTCATCGATATGGGTACACTTACTAGAAATTCTGGATTTAATGTGTTAGTACATGCAGCTGAAGGTGGCCCTAAGAGCTTACTTTGTTGATTGGCTGAAACTGGAACTCATTTGTGGCCCACATTAATGAAGCTGAGATGCCAGAGGTGCCCTGGCATGATATGGAAGAGGGAATCCAAAAGCTTAGGGTGATAGGAATGCTGGACAAGATTTATAATGTATGACCTGTACACAATCCCCAACCATGTTCCGTGAAAAGGATCAGAAGACACCTCCTTCACATTAAGATATTAAGAAATCCATTAGTGAGAGGAGCACCTGCATCCTTGGAAGCTCTGTGGTTGTTTCCCTTTGCAGGCCAGGTATGACTTCAGGGGAAGAATTACCCTGATGGCAATCCAGAGATCATCAGGGCTGCCTCTTTGATCATAGGCCCAGAGTACAAGGACCCTGGGGACAGAGTGGTTTCAAAGGAGAACCCACCTCACATGGTGGTGGGTTCTGCTCCTGCACTCAGCACTGAGCTCCCCACCTACCCCAGATACAGCTCTGGCAGCCCAGGATGGCATGGACTGCACCCAGCAGAGCAATGGGAACAAGGTGCCTCCACCCAGATTTCAATGGACCAGGCCTCCAGGCAAAGCTGCAGACTCAGGAGCACCTGGGTGGCTCAGTCGGTTAAGTGTCTGCCTTCGGCTTAGGTGATGATCCCAGGGTCCTGGGATCGAGCCCCACGTCGGGCTCCCTGCTCAGCGGGAGCCTGCTTCTCCCTCTCCTCCCCACTTGTGCTCTCTCTCGCTATCTCTGTCACTGTCTCTCTCTCTCTCAAATAAATAAATAAAATCTTTAAAAAAAAGCTGCAGACTCAGGACCCCAGCCAGGAAAGCCATGGGGTCCCAGCAGAGAACCGCCTGGGGGCCAGCTACCCAAAGCTTTAGGGTCCCAACCCATGCCCAGCAAAGCTGTGGAGTAAGCCTGTCACCATGTGTCTCTCTCCAGTGTGTCTGGAAGGCAAGACATCCACCCCAGTGGGCCTGGGGGGCAGAGTCCCCAGCCAAAGAGGAATACTCTTGAGCCTTAAGGTCTAATGGAATTTGCCCTGTTGGATTTTGGACTTGCCTGGACCCTGTCACTCTTTCCTTCTCTCCTATTTCTCCCTTTTGGAGTGGGAATGTCTACCCTATGTCTGTGCCAACATTATATTTTGAAAGTATGTGACTTGTTGGGTTCATAGCTGGAGAGCAATTTGCCTCAGGATGAATCATACCTGGAGTCTCACTCATATCTGACTTTTTTATTATGTTCAGTTAGCCACTGTATAGTAAATCGTTAGTTTTTAATGTAGTGTTCAATGATTCATTAGTTGCATTTAACACCCAGTGTTCATCACAACACATGCCCTCCTCAATACCCATTACCCGGCCACCCCATCCGCCCACCCCACCCCCTCTGAAACCCTCAGTTTGTTTCCCAGAGTCCATAGTCTCTCATGGTTCATATCTGATTTAGATAATATTTAGATGAGACTTTTAAATTTTAGAGTTGATGCTGGAACAAGTCAAGACTTTTGGGATTGTTGGGTTGGAACGAGTATATTTTGCATGTGAGAAGGACATGAATTTGGGGGGGGGGGGTCAGGGGTAGAATGATATACCCTGAATGTGTCCCCCAATTCATATGTTGAAACCTAACCCCTAGTGTGATGGTATCTGGAGGTGGGCCCTTTGGAAGGTGATTAGGTCACGAGGGTGGAGCCCTCAAGAATGGAATCAGTGCCCTTATGAAAAAGGCTCCAAAGAGATTTCTGCCCCTTCCACCATGTGAGGACACAGTAAGAAGACAGCCGTCTATGAACGAGGAAGCAGGTCTCAACAGACACCAAATCTGCAGGTGCCTTGATCTTGGACTTCCCAGCCTCCAGAACTGTGAGAAGTAAATATTTGTTTGTTTGTTTGTTTGTTTTATAAACCACTCAGTCTATTATAATCTGTTAGGGCCACCTGAACACACTAAGACAGGCTCCCTGTTTTCAATGGGGGGTGACAGATTCCCAGAGAAGCCGAGGCCAAGTGGCAACACTTACATGCAAAAGACCAGGTGGGAACATCTACCATGAAGGGTAGTATGAATGTATAGGCAAACTGATCATGATGTCCCTAGCTATGAAATAAATGAATAGCCTACTACAATATTGCTAATCTATATGATAAGAAAAGTTCTAGATCTAGTAACCAGAAATCTGACTCAAGTCACCATAGTGGAGAGTCAACTTCTTACTGTTTCCAGTCTCAAGTCAATTCACAGACCCAGAGACCTTTGATTAAAGGGGAGGCCAGGTTCCCTTGAGGAAGGAACATGCATCACTGCTGCAAGAACATATTGCAAATCTTCCTCCAAGCCTTCCCCAAAGGGACCTGTGGCCCTTTTAATAGAGTGAGTACCCACTGAGGAAAACGAAATACCCAGACTTTATGAGGATTCCTAGGTACTGGCTCTGAATTGACACTAATTCCTGGGGACCCAAAATGCCACTGTGGCCCAACAGTCAAAGTGGGGGCTTTACTTTTACTTTACAAAGTGGTGGTCAGGTGATAGAATTTTACCTCAGGTCTGATTCCCATTGAGCCAGTTGGTCTAGTAACCCACCTTGTGGTTATTTCCCCAGTTCTTAAATTTATTATTGGAATAAATAGAAACTGGCATAATCCCCACATCAGTTTGCTGATAATAATGAGGGCCATTATGGTAAGAAGGGGCTAAGTGAAAGTGAACTTCTTCTCGCTTCAAAGTTAGTAAACCAATGATAATGCATCCCCAGGATAATGCAGAGATTAATGTCACCATAAAAGACCTTGAAAAGGAAATGTGGTGATAATTATGATGTTTCCCTTTAACTCACCAGTTTGGCCTATGCAGAAGTCAGCTGAATCTTGGATAATGACTGCAGACTATCATCAGTTCAATCAGGTGGTGACTCCAGTTGTAGCTGCTGTTCCAGATACAGTATATTTACTGGAACAATTCAATATAACTCCTGGAACTTGGTATGCAGGTACTGGCCTGGCTAATGACTTTTTCTCCATACTAAATTTCAAGGACTACCAGAAGCTATTTGCCTTAACTACCAAGAACACCAATATAACTTGGGGGCACCTGGCTGGCTCAGTTGGTAGATCATGTGACTCTTGATCTCAAGGTTGTGAGTTCAAACCCCACGTTGGGAGTAGAGCTTACTTAAAAAAAAAAAAAAAAAGATCAACAGTATAACTTCAAAGTGTTGCCTCAGGGATACACCAAACCTCCTGGTCTCTGCCATAATATAGTCTGCAGAGATCTTGATCATCTTGACACTCAACAAAACATCACACTGGGCTTCTATATTGATGAAAGGCTGATTCAATCTGGTGAAAAGGAAGTATCAAGTATCTTAGATGCCTTAGTAAGAATGACCCCAACAGAGTTCCATCCTGCCTTCTACTATGTGAGGTTACAGTAAGAAGAGAGCCGTCAGTGAGGAAGCAGGCCCTTACCACACATCAGATCTGCCAATGCTGTGATCTTGGACTTCCAGCCTTCAGAAGTGTGAGACATAAATGTTTGTTGTTTATAAGTCACCCAGTCTGTGATGTTTTGTTATAGTAGCCCAAACAGACTTAGACGCCTTGGTAGGCTTCTTTGGATTTTGGAAGCAACATTTGAGTGTGCAACTTTGAACCCATCTACAGAATTGCCCACAAGGTTTCCAGTTTCCAATGGGACCAGAACTAGCTAAAGCTCTGCAGTTCAGACTTCAGTACAAGCTACTCTTCAACTGGGACCTTATGATCCAGCAGATCCATTGGCACTTGAAGTGTCTGTGACAAATAAGAATGCTGTATGAAGGTTCTGGCAAGCACCGATGAGAGAATCACAGTGTAAGCCACTAGGATTTTAGAGCAAGTCTGTACCCTCTTTTGCAGATAACTGTTCTCCTTTTGAGAAATAGATTCTGGCTTACTACTGGACCTTGGCAGAGACCGAACACCCAACTGTTAGGTATCAGGTAACCATACATCCTGAGAGTCCCACATGGGTGTTTTTTCTGACCCACATAGTCGTATGGTTAGACATGCATAGCAGCAATTTATTATCACATGGAAAAAAAAACAACTTGGGCAGGTCCAGAAGGTCCAAGTAAGTTGTATGAGCAAGTGACTCAGACTCTTTTGACACCAAATCCTGTAATATTGCCTCCTCTCCTTCAATCCATGTCTATGGTATCATGGGGCATTCCTTATGATGAGTTGACTGAAAAAGACAAGACTCAAGCCTGGTTTATATATGGGCCTGCATGATATGCTGATACCATTTGAAAGTGGAGATGTGCATTACAGCTCTACTCAGGGGTGACTCTGAAAGACAGTGGTGAAGGAAAACCTTCTCCAGTGAGCAGAACACAGAGCAGTATATTTCGTTTTCTATTGTGTCTGGAGCGAGAAATAGCCAAAAGTATGGCTCTACACTGATGCAAGTGATCAGGGAGTTGGAAGGAATAGTACTGGAATATTAGTGACCAAGAAGTCTAGGAAGAGAGAGGTGGATGGACATCTGAATGGACACAGTGAAGATATGTGTATCCCATGTGAATGCCCACCAAAAGGCATTTACTGCAGAGGAGACTCTTGGCTCTGTGCACATCAGTCAGCTTCTTTCACCAGCCACCCCAGTGTTTGGTAAAAGAAACAATGGGCCTGTGTACTAGTCTTCTTAGGCTATAGTAACAAAACACCATAGACTGGGTAGCTTAAACAACAGAAATTTATTTCTCACAGTTCTGGAGGCTGAGAAGTTCCAAAATCTGAGTGCAGGCAGATTTCATTCCTGTGGAGATCTCTCTCCATGCCTTACAGACAGCCTTATTCTTGCTGTGTCCTCATATAACAGAGAGAGAAGGCTCTTTCATGTCTCTTTTAACAAGGGCACTGCTCCTACCATGAGGGCTCCACCCTCATGACCCGATTACATTCCAAAGGCCCCATCTCCAAATACCATCACACTGCGGGTTAGGGTTCCAACATATAAATTTTGAGGGACCCAATTCAGTCCATAGCAGCCCAGGAACAAAATGGTGGAGACGGAAACTATGCCCAGACTCAACAATATGGACTTCCCTTTACTGAGGATGGCTTGGTCAGTGCTGTTGCTGAGTGCCTAACTGCCACCAAACAGAGATGAAAATCGAGTCCCTGATATGGCACTATTCCTTGTGGGAACCAACCTGATGGCAGGTTGATTATATTGGACCGCTTCCATCATGAAGGGAGACAGAGATTCATCTTTTATGGGAACAGACACATTTTCTAGATATGGTTTCCCTTTCCCACCCATAATGCTCGTGCCAACACCACCATTGGTGGCCTCTTTTGCACAGCATTGCATCTGATCCAGAAACTCATTTCACAGCAAAGGAGGTGTAGCAATGGGTTCATGGCTATGGAAGTAACTGGTCTTACCACATACCACATCATCTGGAAACAGCTGGCCTAATTGAAAGGTGGCATGGCTTTGAAGACTCAGTTATGATGCTGGTTAAGAAACAACACCCCAAAAGGATGAGATTCTGTTTTATAGGATAGATTATATACTTTGGATCAGAGACCATTATATGGTGCTAACTTCCCCCATACCCAGTTTAAATGGGCCCTGAAATCCAGGGGGAGGAGTAGGAATGGCACCTCTCACTATGACACCTAATAACCCGCTCACAGAATTTATGCTTCCCATCATGGCAACTTTGAGCTCTGCTAGTTGGAAATGTATGTCCCTGTGATGGTTAATTTTATGTGTCAGCCGGGCTGAGGCATGGTGTGCCCAGATATTTGACTAAATATTCTTCTGGGTGTGCCTGTGAGAGTATTTCTGGATGAGATTAAGGTTTGAACTGGTAGACTGAGTAAAGTAGATTGCCTCCCCAGTGTAAGTGGGCCTCATCCGGTCCTTTGAAGGCCTGAATAGAACAAAAAGGCTGAGTAACAGAGAATTCACTCTTTCTCTGACTGACTGGCTGTCTTTAAACCAGAACATCAGTCTTCTCCTGCCTTCACACTCAGATTCAGACTCAGACCCAAACTACACCATTGGCTCTCCTGGTTCTCAGGCCTTTGGACTGGGACTGGAACTGTACCATTCACTCTATATTCTATGTACTGTGTACTGTGTACTATCTACTACACCCGTAAACCCCATCAGTATACAGTATACTGCTGTATACTATATACTACACCATCTCTGCTGGCTACAGATCTCGGGACTTCTCACCCTCCCTATTCTCATGAGCCAACTCCTTGTAATTAATCTCTTTATATATAAGAATATCCCATTGGTTCTGTTTCTCTGAAGAACACTGACTAATACAGATTTTGGTGCCAGGAGTGGAGTTAGATGAACAGAATGTTAAGGCGGAGTTTTCTAAATTGGTTCTGGAGTTTCTGGAGTTGGCTCTCTAATCTGATTAAATTTAAAGATGTTAATGACTCAATTTCCAATATAAAGAGAGCACTGATAGAACGTGGCCTGATCTGGCAATAGAGATACAGAAAATATATCCATTGGATACGTCTAATCAACTTCTTATAAGAAAGAGCTCAGTGACAGTGTATATGATACTTTCAAACATTTTTAGAAAACAAATATAATGGGATTGGCCAGTTGCTCCTGATGTTGCTGGACAAAGTAGAGGAAGAAAAAGCCGAGCTCGGAGATTTGAATTCCCAGCTCAAGCACCACATAAATGACCTAAAATCTAGGTGTGCCCTGAAGAAGACCCTAATCTCCTGTAGCTGGAGAGCTGAGATTACTGAAAATCGACTGCAGAGTCTCATCCTACAATTGGCCGAATTACAATGCAAATTGAACTTGCAACCTTGCAGGGTGTCTACTGTTAAAGGGAGGGCATTGATGGGAAAGGACTAGGGTCCTGTAAACTGGCATGGGTACATGTGAGAAGACCCTAATGAAGCTGGAGACACTGTCCCCTAAATTTTGGTGATTCTTTGCCAATGGAAGAAGCCTCTACCAGGTGGCACAACAACAGTTCTACTGAATTGGAAGCTGAGATATTTTGGACATTTTGGGCTCCTATGCCAGCGAAACTACAGGCAAATAAACATGGGGGGAGGTAGAGTTAATTCACTGGCTGGAATGATTGATTTTCATTACCAATGATTGAAATCAGGTTGCTGTTACACAATGGAGGCAAGGAAGACTATGCCTGCAACTCAGAGGATTATCTGGGGTGCCTCTTAGTACACCCATGCCCAATAGTAAAAGTTCATGGAGAACTAAAGCAACCCACAACAAACAGGATGATGGAGGACTCAGACCCTTTAGAAATGAAACTTTGGGTCACTCCATCAGAGTAAAAAAAGAGCGCCTGAGGTGCTGGAAGAAGGCAGAGGAAATACGGAATTGATAGTGGAAGAGGAAAGCCACAGATGGGAATTACAGCTTCGTGATCAATTACAGAAATGAGTACCCTTGTAGCTTTGCCTATTTTCTTTTTGCTTGTTATATTTATGTGTTTATCTGTATATGCTAGCTATTTTCTTTTTCTCTCTCCTTCCCATTTTTATTTTATATACAAATAGCTGTTGGAAGTTGATCTTACAATTTAGTCTTCCAATATTGGAATAGCAGTGGGACTGTGACTAAATTTGAGGAATAATTAATATAGGCAACAATGGGGCGCCTGGGTGGCTCAGTCGTTAAGCGTCTGCCTTCGGCTCAGGTCATGATCCCAGGGTCCTGGGATCGAGTCCCACATCGGGCTCCCTGCTCGGCAGGAAGCCTGCTTCTCCCTCTCCCGCTCCCCCTGCTTGTGTTCCTGCTCTCGCTATGTCTCTCTCTGTCAAATAAATAAATAAATAAATAAATAAATAACTTAAAAAAAAAAACTTAAAAAAAATATATAGGCAACAATGGATACAATGACCCTTGGGACTGTGTGTCTCATTTTGGGGAAAGAATGATAAATTCCTCTTTAAGAGAAGGAGAGCCATACATAGGTAGAACTAAAATTGTTTTGTTGTATAAGAATTTAAATATGTGTAGAGGGCTGCACATGTAAGCTGAGTAGTCAAAGGGATGGACTGTGCCACTTACTGATTTTTCCTCTTGTCTTCAAATTCACTCTATGCCCGCTCTGTGAAAATGGATCTGGCCCATTTAAATAGTTTTCCTTTGCTAGATGGCACTGAAGCTTTGCCAGTAGAGGGCACTGGAGACATTGCAAGGAGGAAAATGGTTCTGCTTCCTGACTCTGTTGTGCCCACTCAGCAGGTTCCTGCAGCATACACAGCTTTCTCCTGCACCAGGGTGCCCCTAGATTCTCCAGTTCCTGGCTCCTGCAGTGCATGGTGACCACCAGCACCCAGCACCCAGCACCTTCTCCCTGAAATCCACCATCGGATGGGTTAGTAGCAGTTTGCTTCTGGCTTCTGAAGCACTCACAACTTCTTCATTTTCCAGTTCCTGACATGCACAGCAGCCAGCAGCGCCCAGTGGCCAACGACTTCCCCTTGGCACCTTCCCTCAGGTAGTTTTGTAGCAGAGTGCCTCTGATGACACAGCTCCCCGTGAACAGCTTTCTTTGGCATCCTAGGAGGTGGCTTTCTGGCAAGTTCCACCATTCATTCAATGAGCCACAACCATATTCTCTCCCACAAGGACTGGATCTCAGCTCTGAGTTTTGGCGAGGGGAGTAGGGTCTTCCTTGGGTGTGGTATTTCAGCCGTGCTTTCCTCTACCTTCTCGAACATACGGATTATATTTATAATAGCTGTTTTAATGTTATTTATCTAGTGTTCTATCATCTGGGTCATTTTTTAGGGATTATTTTTCTTCTCACTAGGGGTTGTATTTTCTGGCTTCTTTGCATGCCTGATAATATTTTATTGGATGCCAGACATTGTAAATTTTACCTTGTTGAGTGTGGAATTTTTTTGGGGGGGTACTTAAAACACTGTGTGGGTGACGGGTGGAGTTCTGGGGCACAATTAATGTGATCCTTTTGAGGCTTGCTTTTAAGTTTCTTAAGCTGGACCTGAATGGTCTTTAGTTCAGAGCTAATTTGATAGTCTAGAGCTAATTTGGTACTGAGGCAACACCCTTCTGAGTTCTCTATTCAGTGCCTTGTAGGTTTTTCCACTCAGACTGGTGTGGCGATGGACTACTGCCTCTGACGATTGTTCCTCCTGATCCTTTTCAGTGGACTTTTCCTGGCCTCAGGCAGTTTCCTCACATATGTTTGCTGCTCAGTACTTGGTTGAAGACTTGAAGGGAACCCTCTGTAGATCTCCAGAGCTTTCTCTCTCTGTGAAGCTTCCTTCTCCATAGTACTCTGTCCTGTTCTGAGAATTCTAGCTGTTGTGACCTCCACACTCTTACTATGTCTTTCAGGGATCATTTCTATAGTTTGTTACTATGTCTTCTAAACTCAAGGAGACCACCAGGTCCCTTTTGAGTCCCCCCGCCCCCACGCCCCACACACACCTGGAAATTCTCTCCAGGCAGTCATATGGTTCACTCATCTGTTTGCCTTCTCTCTGGGATCATGGTCCCGTGTGTCCTGCTGTCTAATGTCTAGAAACCATTGTTCCATATATCTTATCTGGTTTTTCAGTTGTTTAAGGCAGGAGAGTAAATCTAATCCCTGTCACTTTATCATGGCTGTAAACAGAGGTCCCCAAACTCTCTTTTTTGACCCATCTGAGACATTGCCTTCTGCAACTCACACTCAGTCATTACCAGAATCCCTACATCCTCAACCTCTTCGCTGAAGGTTGAATTCACCTTCTTGCTCCAATGGGAACCTGAATCTTCCTGCACAATACTGTAGCTCTCTCAAGCAGTGAATTCTCTCCCATAGCTCTCATACCAGTGATTCAGGAGGCATAGCTGTCCTCCTTGAACTTCATGCACAACCCAAGACCATGCTCCTTCCCTCCTCAGGAAGTCCCCCAGCTCCTTTGAGGCACAAACATCAGGTTATATGGCCCTCTATGCATCTTTGTTACAGTCATCTACCAAGCCCCTCATCACCCCCCTTTGGGTTTTGAGGATTTTTTCCTGGCTCACTGTGACTCTCTCCAATACCTATCTTGTCCAGAATCTTGGTGATTTCAAAATCCAAATCAATGGTGGGTTCAAAATACACATTCCAACCACCTAGCAATTTCCTGTGACATCAGCTGGGTGTCCTACGATTCAACTCAATTCTAAAACTACCTGCCTGCAGATAGTGTTAGATCCCACAGGTTAAGGGCTCAGTCCTATAAGACTGCTCCACCCCCAAATTCAGATGCCAGTCACAAGTCTAGGTTGTCACCTGTGCTTCTGACCAATAGGCCGTAGATATGAGAGTCTAATGACCCCCTCCTTGGGTTTGATTAATTTGCTAGAGTGGCTCACAGAACTCAGGGAAATATTTACTTATGTTTACCAGATGGACGAGATGTGTAGGGCAAGGTAGGTGGGAAGAGGCCCTGAGCTTCCATGTCCTCTCCACAGTTATGGCACTCTCTCAACACTTCCACACCTTGTTCATCAACCCAGATGCTCTCCAGACCTTGTACTTTGGGGATTTTATGGGGGTTTCACCATGTAGGCACAGTCAATCATTAACTCCATTTTCAGCCCTTTTCCCTTCTCAAATGAATAGAGGGGTGGGGCTGAAAATTCCAAGTTTCTAATCATGGTTTGGTTTTTCTGGTGACCAGCCCTCATCCAGGAGCCATCCAGGAACCCATCCAGAGTCACTTCACTAGAATAAAAGACACTCCTCCTATCACCCAGGAAATTACATGGGTTTCAGGAGGCCTGTGTCAGGAGCCAGGGACAGAGACCAATATATATTTTCTACTATCTCACAGACTTTAACATATGTATTTTGAGGGGACACAGAAATTCAGTCTATAGCACAAAACAAGGAGGAAATACTCAAAATTATAGTCCTCGGTTCTGTAACTGGCCATATGCTTGTAGCTGGTATTTATAACCACCTTCTTCACCTACCTATTCCATATTCCCTCCCCTTGCCCTCAGCAAGCACCTCAGCTGGTTGTGGTCCTTTACTGGTGGGGTGATCCAAACCTTCATTCCTGAAGGGTCTGGGCCATTAGTAGTCCTACCTGGATTGGGTTGTTGTAGTTATTCCATTGACCTTAATCACAGGGCCCTGTAAAACTAAGAGATGCCCTAAGGGATCTCCCGTATTCCAGACACACTCTTTCTTATCTCTATTGTGGGGTAGCAGTCCAATTTCCCCTGGGTTGTCAGGATCAGTCACACAGTACCTCCCTTCTTTACTTGTTGATTCAGAGGCATGGGCAGCCCAAAGGGGGCTGGGTGGCAGACTCAGCTTCTGGTTCAGTGGACTCATTATTGTGTCTCCTGGCAGAAGCATTCCACCTTTTGGAAACAAGACCTCTAGGCCTTCAGAGCATTAGGTCATGGGAACAGGAAGCACCCTGTGGACCAGTCAAGTTGACTTATAAAATTAACCATCACACACTTCAACCCCATTAGCACCTTGAATTTATTGACTCTATTACCTTTTCACTGTTCCATACCTCTCTCATGTCCTCACTTCCCAATTACCCCAGCTTAAATTCTATGCTCCATAACTGTGTCCCTTTCTTACTTCATTTAATTCACTCCAGCCTAGCTCCTAATGAAATCATGGACCCAAGCAGTGATCACTAATGGTTGTTACATCCCAAGAAGAGACACGTTGGATATCATTGGTTGTGCATGATGATGTCCTCTTCTGTGTGCCTGTGTCTGACAGTGTTTTAAGAAAATTTCTATGGCTGGCTCAGTATATATGACCCCAGTCTGCATGCTTCTCTGTTTCTCAGTACCTTTGTTTGTTGAGTGTGTACCTGTGTGACTGTGTCTACACAGATCTGGTTTGGTATCCCTGTATGTTAGCCTGTGTAGGCTCTGCCCATGTCGGTGTTCATGGGCTGTGTCTATGCATGGCATGTGGGTCTCTATGTGACTTGTGTCTCTTTGTGAGTGACTGACAGTCACTATACTCAGTGTCCCTGGGTGACTGTGTCTGCATGTGTCTCTGTTTGCTGTTGCCATATGTCAGAGTATGTGTGCTTGTATCTGTGTTTGTGTTGTGTGTATGTGTGTGTATGAGTAATGCATGGTCACTCGAGGTGGGTGTCTCTGGGTGATTCAGGGGCTGTGCCTGTGCTGCCCCCTTTCTATGTGTCTGTGCCTCTGACTGAAAAGAGAGGGTGGGGAGAGAGAGAGCAAGCAAAAAGACTCTGATCTAAAATTTTCTCCCCTCCCACTCTCATAGGCCAAGGTCACCATCTTGCAGCTTCAGGATATACTACAGGAGACAGGTGATCCACTGGGTGAGAAGCACCTGCCATCTGTACCCAAGGCTCACCCCAGATGCAGGAGGGGCTTTCTCCCAGGAAGGAGAGAAGGAAAGAAAGGGGGAGGAAGGTGAGGTGACCCCTTGGTATCCCCAAAGGGTCTAGGAATACTCCATCTCCCTGTCCACATTCCCTCCCTGACCCCCCATTCTAACCCTGACTTACCCTCAAGTCTTAATTCTATGCTGACCCCATCCCCAGCAGAGTCACTGAAATGCCATACACCCATACCTACCTCCTGTGCCTATGACCCTTCCCACCACCATCTGTACCTGCCCTGCTCCAGGAGAGCCTCTCCTCTCCCTCCTCCCTCTGTGCTACCAGACTGAGCCAAGCGGGAATGTGTGCCTGGCAAAACCCTGAGCCCCAAGCATTTCTGCCCTTATTGGATCCTAGTCACTAGCCAAGCTTATTTCCAACTCAAAACCTTTACACTGTCCTCTGCCTGGAATACCATTCCCCCAGATCAGTGCACAGCTGGCTCCTTCAGGTCACCATTCCAGTCTAAGTTCATGTGTCACCTCAGAAAGGCCTTCTCTGATCACCACTGGTAAGTACCCTCCCTGCTTCATTTCCTTCAGGGCATTCATCACCACCTGACATATAATGTACTGACTTGTTTGTTTTCTGTTTGCTATCTCTGCCAGAATGGCAGCTTCCCTGGGGCAAGGGTTTAGACCTATTTTGTTCACCATGGTTTCCCCAGCACCTAGAACATATAGGTGCTCAATAAGGAATTGATGAATTAAAAGATCTCCTGGTGTTAGATGTAGGCCCTAATCTCCCCCAGCCCCCCACTGTGGGCCTCACTGCTAATGGCCCTAAGAGAGGGCAGGACAGAACCGGCTGAAGGTGAAGTCACAGAACCAGTTAGGTCAAGGGCACCAGGCCAGCCTGTACCTGGCAGTTCCATGCTGGGCACACTCCCTGCACCCAGCCTTGGTTCCTAGGGACCTCACACCTGGGGAGCTGGTGCCCTAACCATGGCAGCTCAGATCAGCAACATGGAGATTTTGTCTAGCTGAGAAGCCTCTGGTGGCCTGGGGTAGGGGGCAGGCCCAGAGTTCCTCTAGGGAGGGTAGCCCTGCCACCTCTCCTTCCCCTGGCCCTGAAAGTGGCAGAGATGGAGGGCCTCTCAGAGTGCTCAGTTGCCTACCCTGGCTCTGGGATGAACAATTGCATTCATTTATGGTTTATCCTTCCTAGGTTTCTTCTTTGCAAAAATAAGCAGATACATGTCTATATTCTCCCTTTTTAAAGATTTTATTTATTTATTTGAGAGAGAGAGAGAAAAAATGCGAGCAGGGGAGAGGGAGAGAATTTCAAGCAGACTCCACACTAAGCATGGATCCCAACATGGGGCTCGACCTCACAACCCTGAGATCATGAGCTGAGCTGAAACCAAGTCAGTGACTTAACCGACTGAGCCACCCAGGTGCCCCAATACATGTCTATATTCTTATTTCTTCTTTATTATCAAAAGATAACACTTTATTTTTATTTTTTTGAAGATTTTTATTTATTTATTTGAGAGAGTGTGTGTGTGTGCGCGCGCGCGCGCACGAGTGGGAGGAGGGGCAGAGGGAGAGGAAGAAGCAGACTCCCCGCTGAGCAGGGAACCTGACAAGAGGCTCGATCCCAGGACCCTGGCATCATGACCTGAGCCGAAGGCAGATGCTTAATCGACTGAGCCACCCAGGTGCCCCAACACTTTCTTTTTAAAACCCAATAGATGAAATGGCCAATTCACCAAACCGTCAAGCCTCCTAGAACCCAACTGATGAAAGTTAATTTACTGAAAAACCAATGTGCTGAATTCTTGAGAATTTGGGAAAATTTGAGTTTCACTCTAGTCCTGGGTGGTCAACCAAATCTAGGTCAATTCACTGCAGCTGTTCTGCCAGAGGCAGCAGCATGGATGATCACAAACCAAATCTTGGGGGAAAAAAACCCCAGAAATGGGTTGTCCTGCTCACTTGGCAATTGGGCACACAGGGGAGGATCCCAGGCAGCACAGTAGCTTCCTCCCATGGAACCCAGAGCCAGGGTGAGGCAGGAGTCAGAAAGTGAAGACGAGGGGGAGCAAGGTCCATCTCGAAGTCAAACTTTTCTAGATACTGAGAGCCATGAGCTGAGCCTCACCCCAAGGAAAGGCTCTAGTAATCTTTATGATCTCAGGTTTGACAATGAAGTCTTAGGTACGACACCAAAAGTACAGAAAACAAGAAACAAAATAGATAAATTGGATTTCATCAAAATTAAAAACTTTTGTGCATCAAAGGACATTATCAAGACAATGAAAAGACAACCTACAGAACAAAGTATTTATAAACCATATATCTAATATATATTCAGAATACGTAAAGAACTCTTGCAACTCAACAACAAAAACAATCTGATTTTTTTTAAAGATTTTATTTATTTTCACAGAGAGAGACACAGCGAGAGAGGGAACACAAGCAGAGGGAGTGGGATAGGGAGAAGCAGGCTTCCCGCTGAGCAGGGAGCCCGACGTGGGGCTCGATCCCAGGACTCTGGACCATGACTTGAACCGAAGGCAGACATTTAACGACTGAGCCACCCAAGCGCCCCAACAATCTGATTTTTAAAGTGGGCAAACAGCTTAATAAATAGTTTTCCAGGGGCTCCTGGGTGGCTCAGTTGTTTAAGCGTCTGCCTTCGGCTCAGGTCATGATCCCAGGGTCCTGGGATCAAGTCCCGCAACGGGCTCTCTGCTCAGTGGGGAGCCTGCTTCTCCCTCTCCCTCTGCTGCTTCTCCTGCTTGTGCTCTCTCTCTCTCTTCCCTCTCTCTGTCAAATAAATAAATAAATAAATAAATAAATAAATAAATAAATAAAATCTTAAAAAAAAAATTTCTCCAAAGGTATACAAATGGCCAGGAAGCACATGAAAAGATGCTTAACAGTATTCATCATTAGGGAAATACAAATCAAACCCACAGTGAGGTACCATCCCCACTAGGATGACTATAATACAAACAAACAAGCAAAATAAGTGTAGGCAAGGATGTGGAGAAATTGGAACCCTTGTGCACTGCTGGCGGGAATGAAAAATGGTTCAACCACTGTGGAAACAATGTGGAAGTTCCCCAAAAACCTAAACAGAATTACCACAATTCCAGCAATTCCACTACTAGGTAGACACCCAAAAAAGAACTGAAAACTGGTACTCAACAAATACATGTACACACACGTTCACAGCATCACTATTGACAATCGCCAAAAGGTGGAAACAGCCCATATGTCCATCAACAGATGAATGGATAAACAAAATGTGGTATAAACAGACAATGGAATATTATTCAGTCATAAGAAGGTATGAAGTACATGATACATGCTACAATGGGGATGAATCTTGAAAACATTATGTAATGTGAAAGTAGACTCAAAAGGTCACATACTGTATAAAAATCTAGAATAGGTAAACCCATTGAGATAGAACACAGATTGTTGGTTATCAGAGGCTGGGGATGGAATGGGGAGCAATTGCTTAATGGGTACAAGATTTCCTTTTGGGGGTGAGGGAAATGTTTTGGAGCTAGATAGAGGTAGTGACTATACAACATTGTGAATATACTAATTGCCACTGAATTGCTCACTTTATAATAATTTTACTACAAACTTAAAAAAAAAGCAAAAAGGAAGAAGAAAGAGGAGAAAAAGAAGAAAGGGAAGGATGGGGATGGATCCAAATCTCTGGTGGGGCCTGGGAGAATGGGTTTTCCTGCAGACATTTTTTCCAGCTTTATTTTTTTTAAGATTTATTTATTTATTTGAGAGAGAGAGAGAATGAGTGCAGGGGGAGGAACAGAGGGAGAGGAAGAGAGAAACTCAAGCAGACTCCATGCAGAGCAGTGAGCCGACACAGGGCTGGATCCCAGGACCCTGAGATCACAACCTGAGCTGAAACCAAGACTCAGACGCTTAACTGACTGAGCCACCCAGGCGCCCCTTTTCCAGCTTTATTGAGATATAATTGACATATAACACTGTAAGTTTAAGGTGTACGATGTATTGATTTGATACATATATACCTTATCACCATAAGGTTAGTTAATGCCTCCTTTACCTCATATAATTACCACTTTGTTGTTGCTGTTGTCGTGTTGTTATGATGAGGATATTAAGACACCATTCTCACAGCAACTTTCAAGTATACAATACAGTGTTATTAACTATAGTCACTAGACTGTACATTAGATCCCAGGAATTTATTCACCTTATAACTGAAAGGTTCTACCCTTTGACCTTTAAACATTTTTTTTTTAAAGATTTTATTTATTTATTTGAGACAGAGAGAATGAGAGACAGAGAGCATGAGAGGGAGGAGGGTCAGAGGGAGAAGCAGACTCCCTGCCGAGCAGGGAGCCCGATGCGGGACTCGATCCAGGGACTCCAGGATCATGACCTGAGCCGAAGGCAGTCGCTTAACCAACTGAGCCACCCAGGTGCCCGACCTTTAAACATTTTTATCACAGTAATTCATGAGCATAGGAATAAGTCCCATGATCCCAAGGGGCTTTTGGTGAAAAGCAAGATTTCTGTCCGCCCATCCCCACCCCATACTGCAGCCCCATAGACAAGCACTTTTACCTCTTTGACTTCATTCTGATTTTAGTTCTTCCAGTACTTATAGTTTTCAGAATATAGGTCTTTCACCTCTTTGGTTAAGTTTATTCCTAGGTATTTTATTATTTTTGGTGTAATTATAAATGGAATTGTTTTCTTAATTTCTCTTTTTTTAAGATTCTTTTTATTTTCAAGCAATATCTACATCCAGTGTGGGGCTCAAACTCACAACCCTGAGATCAAGAGTTGCATGCTCTACTGATGAGCCAGCCAGGTGCCCCTTATTTTCTCTTTCTGATGCTTCATTCTTAGCGTGTAGAAATATAACAGATTTCTGTACATTGATCTTGTATCCTGTGACTTTACTGAATTCATTTATCAGTTCTAATAATTTTTTGGTGGAGTCTTTAGGGTTTTCTATATATAATATCGTGTCATCTGTATACAGTGAAAGTTTTACTTCTTCCCTACCAATTTCGATGCCTTTTATTCCTTTTTCTTGTCTGATTGCTGTGGCTAGGACTTCTAGTACTATGTTGAATAAAGGTGGTGAGAGTGGACATCTTTGTCTTGTTCTTGACCTTAGGGGAAAAGCTCTCACAAACCCCTCAGTTTTTTAAAATATTTATTTAAGTAATCTCTACACTGAATGTGGGGCTTGAACTCATGAACCCAAAATCAAGAGTCCCCTGGTCTTCCAACTTGAGCCAGCCAGGCGCCCCCAAAACCCCTCAGTTTTAAAGCACATGTTATGAGAGTCCTGATTTATCAGTCATCTACCAACCCTCACATCTCTAGAATTTTAGCTCCTAGATTACTATCACTGTCTCCAATACCACCTCTCCCTTGAACCTTGATGATTTCATTTCTCCTTAAATGACCTTCCATCTTCACATAGAGACCTGGCCTCTCACTTTTTTGACCTTCTTTCCTCCAGTCATCTTCCCATCCACTCACATCCATATAAATAACCTTGACATTGTTACCCAAACTGGAACAAGTACAGTATTAAGTTCATGCATCCCACTCTCAGACAACTTCTTCCTGTTGTTTCAGCTCATTCTCTCTAGTACCCCAACTGTAATAATCACCACACCCTAGAAAACAGACAGTGAAACACCCTAGAGACTTTGCACCCATGGAACAGACACCTAGGCATATGAGAGACAACTTGCCATGGAAACATCACCCCAAATCATTCTGACTTCAAATCCTGACACAGATCTGTGAAAATCTGAGAAACCTCCCACATGGATAGAACTCCCAAAACTCAGGTATGTCACAGACTGGACACAAATCTCCAAAAGGATTAGAGACTTCACACCCTGTGACACAGACCACCCCCAAAAGTACAGGGATTTCACAACCTGGGACACAGACCCCACAATAGCACAGATCTCATCCTCTGTAACATATCTGCAAATAACTTAGATACCTCATACATCAGATACATACCCCCTAAAAGTTCTGAGACTTCAAACCCTGACAGAAACCTGCCCAAACCTCAGAGACCTCAAAACCTAGAAGGAGACTCCCCAATCTCCTCAGACACCTCACACACCAGGCATGAATCCTCACAGGGCTCGGAGGCACCACACACCAGATCCCAAACATCTTAAAAACTGTGTACTCTGAAACACAGACCCACAAAAAGCTCATAAACCACGTCTGGTGGGCACAGACTCCCAGAAGCCGATACAACTCATGCTATGGACACAGAATCCCAAACAAATTTGAGACTTTACACTTTGGGACACAGAAACCCTGAAAGAATGCAAACATCAGATCCTAGAACAAGAAACTTTAAATCAGCTCAAAGATTATCATTAGATGGCCCATCTCCACAAAGGCATAATAGAGAATTTAACACCTAGAGACACCACCCTACAAAGAGTTCAGAGACCACACATCCTGAAAAAGATCCCACAAGAGAGACATCTCATTCTATGATAAAATCACCCAAACAGCCTTAAATACTACACATTTAGGGATACAGACCCACAAACTGCTTGGGTGCTATCATCTCAGACAGAAACCCAGACAGCTGAGTGACCTCAATTCTGGATGTAGGTACTAAATCAGCTCAGAGGCCTGAAACATACCTCTGAACAGTAATCGGGAATGAAAACCTTGGGGCGTCTGGGTGGCTCAGTTGGTTAAGCATCTGCCTTCAGCTCAGGTCTTGATCCCAGGGTCCTGGGATCGAGCCCCACATCGGGCTCCTTCAGCCGGGAAGTCTGTTTCTCCCTCTCCCTTCCCCCACTCATGCTCTCTCTCACTTGTTCTTTCTCTTAAATAAATAAAATCTTTAAAAATAAAAATAAAAAATAAAAATTAAAAAAAAGGAATAAAAACCTTAAAATGCCAGAGCCTCCATACTCAGGGACACAGACCCACAGAATATTAAATCTTCACCATCAGGGAGAGTCTCACAAAGGTTGAGAGTCCCCACACCCTGGGTAGCAGAAACACAAAGAGCTCAGAGGCCTTGTATCCAGGCAGAAAATAAACAAATCATCTTGAAGAATTCATAACCTAGAAAACAGGGCACCAAAAAACTCAGAGACCTCACACCTGGGACACAGGCCACAGAAGAGCTCAGAGATTTCACTCCGTGGAACAAAGACTCAAATAACTCAGATACCACACACCATGGTATAGAGACTCTACAGATTAGACTACAGATGAAAGATATCCCAACTTGGACAAAGTCCCTCAAGCAGCTCAGACACCTCATACCCTCATACACAGAAGAACACCCAAATAGTTATCACCATATGATAAGATGCCTCCATCAGCCTTTGAGATTTCACAACTTGGAAGAAAGAGTCCAAAAATTACTTGTCCATTTAATATCCTGCAAAGAGACACGAAAAAGCTCAATGACCTCGCATTTTGGACATAGTTGCTAAATCACCTCAGAAACCTGTCACAAGGCTAGGGCGCCTGGGTGGCTCAGTTGGTTAAGCGACTGCCTTCGGCTCAGGTCATGATCCTGGAGTCCCGGGATCGAGTCCCGCATCGGGCTCCCTGCTCAGCAGGGGGTCTGCTTCTCCGTCTGACCCTCTTCCCTCTTGTGCTCTCTGTCTCTCATTCTCTCTCTCAAATAAATAAATAAAATCTTAAAAAAAAAAAAAAAAAAAAAGAAACCTGTCACAAGGCTAAACACACCTTGGAATAGCAACATGGCCTTAAATTCAAGGAGAGAACATTCAGAGATGTTTACAGTGAGGGATGCTGACCCTCAAAATATCAAGTACTTCACAATAATGGAAACAGACTCAAAGACTTCAGAGAATTCATGCTACAGTCAAAAGTAAACCAGCTCAGAGATTGCACATACTAGGAAGTATGAGATGTCACACTTTGAGAAGTAGAACCCCCCAAGGTTTCAGAAGCCTCATAGCCTGAGGCATTCTGAAACTCAGATCCCCAAACATCCCCAGGAGTTCACAGCCCGGGACAAAGAAGCACAAACATCTCAGTGACCTTACATTTGTGACACAGACTCCCAAACACATCCAGAACCTCATGCCATGGGTCAGCAACCCCAAATATCTCAGCAACCCCAAATATCTAGAAACATAGACCCAAAATACTCAAAGTCTTCACATACTGGGAAACAGAACCCCAAACAGTTCAAAGACCCCAAACTCTAGGACACAGATCCCCCAAAGAACTATGAGCTCTCATACTGGCTATTTGAGGGACCAAAGAGAAGCCTCACACTGCCCCCTACAGATAAAGGACACAGTCTAGGAGGTCTGGCCTTGTGGCTGTTGTCTCCCTCCTCCAGCTCTGGGGGCAGAGAAGGAGCTTTCTCTGGATTCTGCGTTATCCTTCTTGTGAGACCCTAGTGGAGTTCCTGGAGTAAAAGCCTGCACTCACTCCACAAGCTTCACACTCTCCTTCCAATTGGTCTCCAGCAATTTGTCAAAACTTCTAGTTTAATGTTCTTCTTAGCTCACATAGCATCCAGTGGCTTCCTACCCAGGTGAGCAAATTCTCTGGTCCTATGTCTCCCTGCAGGCAACTTGTTTCTCTCCAGATTTCAGGATAGCCATCTCTCCTGTGATCTCAGTTCTCTGATGAGTTTACACAGTCATCTATTTGCTCCTATCTTTCTTGTAAAGATGGGAGTTTTTTTCTGCAGTTCTTGACATGTCCAGGTTGGAACCAAACGTCTTTTCATTTATTTTTTATCTTAAAAGCTTTCCTTCTTGGGCGCCTGGGTGGCTCAGTCAGTTAAGCGTCTGCCTTCAGCTCAGGTAATGATCCCAGGGTCCTGGGATCAAGTCCCGCATCGGGCTCCCTGCTGAGCAGGGAGTCTGCTTCTCCCTTTGCCTGCCGCTCCCCCTGCTTGTGCTCTGTGTCAAATAAATAAATATTTTAAAAAAAAGCTTTCCTTCTTTCAATTTATTTTTTTAAAGATGTATTTATTTGAGAGAGAGAGAGAGAGAGTGCAAGCTGGCAGAGGGGCAGAGGAAGAGGAAGAGAATCTCAAGCAGATGCCCCGCTGAGCGCGAAGCCCCACGGAGGGCTCGATCCCAGAACCCTGGGATCATGACTTGAGCCCAGGTCAGATGCTTAACCAACTGAGTCACCCAGGTGCCTCTCCTCCTTTTCAATTTAAAAAAGGAGGGGGGAGGGCTTCGGAGGCTGGCTCAGTTAGTGGAGCATGTGACTCTTGATCTCAGGGCTGTGGGTTTGAGCCCCACATTGGGTGTAGAGATTACTTAAAAATAAAATAAAATAAAACTTTCCTCCTTTTCACGTATTTCTCTTAAGCCATTATCTGTTGTGTTTCTTTGCTCTGGTGGTCCTTCTAGTTTAGTCATTTCTGAAATAATTTTGTTTAGTTGGGGTGCCTGGGTGGCTCGGATGGTTAAACATTTGCCTTTGGCTCAGGTCATGATCTCGGGGTCCTGGGATTGAGCCCCGCATCGGGCTCCGTGCTCAGCGGGGAGTCTGCTTCTCCCTCTCCCTTTGCCCCTCCCCCTGCTTGTGCTCTCTCTCTCTCAAATGAATAAATCTTTTTTTTAAAAAAAAGAAATAATTTTGTTTTGTTTCTAATTCTTTCTTGAATTCTATTATCTCATATCTGAATTTTTCTCATTCTGATTTATGCTGTTCTTTCATATCTTGTATCATTTCTTAATCTCTTAGCTCATTTGGAAATACTAAGATGGAGTTTTCATTTGTTTTATAGGCACGTCTTTCTGGCATTCTCTCATTGCCTATAGGGACGTTATTCTGCTCCTTATCCTCTTTCTTCTTACGATAACTTTACATGAGATTTGACCTCCATTCTTTTATATGGAATTAATTTTCTTGAATGTTTAGAAGGGAGGCATGGTTCAAGATAACTTTTCTAACTTCATGGCTCTATAGCTCCCTCTTCTGTTTTTGTAAAGAGCTCAAAACTGTGGGAGCTGGCTTTTGGAGGTATTGGGGCTTCTGTTCTCCCTCACTTTTACGTGGAGCTTCTTCTTTCCTTTACTCCTAATTTTTACTCCTGGTGTTAGTAATTTGAATTCTCCCTCCACCCCCACCCCCCAACCAGTCCTACTAGGAGTTTTCCTATTTCATTGACCTTTAAGGGGTTCCTGGCTGGCTTGGTCCATAGAGCACGCAACTCTTGATCTCAGGGTTGTAAGTTCGAGCCCCATGTTGGGTGTAGAGCGTACTTAAAAATAAAATCTTTAAAAAAAAAAAAAGAAGAGGCAAGAAAGAAGAAAAAAGAAGTGGGATTCAAAAAGTTACTTGGTAAAAAATAAGTTCAAATATATTAATAATTTTGATACTTTAAACAATAAAATAAGGGGTGCCTGGGTGGCTCAGTCAGTTAAATGTCCAACTCTTGATTTCAGCTCAGGTCAGGATCTCAGGGTCAGGGATCGAGCCCTGCCTTGGGCTCTGGGCTGGGTGTGGAGCCTGCTTAAGATTTTCTCTCTCTCCCTCCCCCTCCCCCCGCTCTCTCTCTCTAAAATAAAATATAATAAAATAATTAGTAAAACTTGTTTCATAAAAAAAAGTGCCAACATACTGTCATATGCTGCAGGTACGAATGGTAAATAGTACAAGACCTATGGAGGACAATTTGGCAATATCTATTGAAAGTACAAATGCACATATACCCCTTGACCCAGTAATTCCATTTCTGTGGCTATGCAAAATGATGCACATACAAGATTATTTATTATAGCATTTTTATAGTTAGAAACTGGAAACAACCCAAGATTAAGTAAATTATGGTACATGAACACAAACAAATGTTAAGAAGCTGCAAAAAAAAAGAATGAGGAAGCTGTCTGTGTAGTGATATGTATAGATTTCTAGGATATTTTGTTAATAAAGCAAGATGCAATGCTGTATATCTAGCATGGTACCTTTTGCATAAGAGAGGGGGGAGTATACATTTGTATTGCTTGTATATGCATAAAGATATTCTGGACGGATACACACTAAACTAATAAAGATAGTTACAGAAGAAAACCCAAGTTCTTTGGCCTGGAATACAAGTCCTTCTAGGATATGCTTTGAAGCCAGACTGCCTGACACTTCTTTTAGTATACAAGACTTTGGTCAAATTAATGTTTCCTCATCTGCAGCATAAGGATAATAGTACCTATACTCACAGGGTTGTGAGGATTAAATGGATTAATACACATAAAGTGTCTGGCACATAGTTAACATTCAATAAACATTAGCTAATTTATCATCTCTGTTATCTGGCTCTAGACTAACTTTCCATCCGTATACTGAACAGCTCCCTATGGTTCTCAAGCCCAGCTGCATAGTAGGATCACCTGGAAGACCATTTTAAAAATACTGAAAAAATACTCTTTGCAGATGACATGATACTATATATAGAAAACCCTAAAGACTCCACCAAAAACTATAAGAACTGATAAGTGAATTCAGTAAAGTCACAGGATACAAGATCAATGCACAGAAATCTGTCACATTTCTACACACTATAATGAAGCAGCAGAAAGAGAAAATAAGAAAGCAATCCCATTTACAATTACACCAAAAATAATAAAATACTTAGCAATATACTTAACCAAAGAGGTGAAAAACCTATATTCTGAAAACTCTAAGACACTGATGAGAGAAACTGAAGGTGACACAAAGAAATGGAAAGACAGTCCATGCTCATGGCTTGGAAGAACGAATATTGTTAAAATGTCCATACTACCGAAAGCAATCTACACACTTAATGCAATCCCTATCAAAATACCAACAGCATTTTTTACAGGACCAGAACAACAATCCTAACATTTGTATGGGAACACAGAAGAGCCCCCCCAAGAGCCAAAGCAATCCTGAAAAAGAAAAACAAAGCTGGAGGCATCACAATTCCAGACTTCAAGCTATATTACAAAGCTGTAGTAACCAAAACAGCATGGTGCTGACACAAAAATAGACACATAGATCAAAAGAATGGAATGGAAAACCCAAAAATAAACCTACAATTATATGGTCCATTAATCTTTGACAAAGGAGGCAAGACTATACAATGGGAAAAAGACAGTCTCTTCAATAAATGGTGTTGGGAAAACTGGACAGTAACATGCAAAAGAATGAAACTGGACCACTTTCTTACACCATACACAAAAATAAACTCAAAATGGATTAAAGACCTAAATGGGAGACCTGAAACCATAAAAATCCTAGAAGAAAACATAGGCAGTAATTTCTCTGACATTGGCCATAGCATCATCTTTCTAGATATGTCTTCTGAGGCAGGGAAACAAAAGCAAAAATAAACTATTGGGACTACACCAAAATAAAATCTTCTGTGCAACAAAGGAAACAATCAACAAAACTAAAAGACAACCTACTGAATGGGAGAAGATATTTGCAAAGGACATATCCAGTAAAGGGTTAGTATCCAAAAAATATAAAGAACTTATACAACTCAACGCCCAAAAAACAAAGAGTCCAACCAAAAAATAGGCAGAGGACAGGAACAGACATTTCCCCAAAGAAGACATCCAGATGGTCAACAGACACATGAAAAAATGTTCAACATCACTCATCATCAGGGAAATGCAAATCAAAACTACAAGGAGATATCACCTCACACCTGTCAGAATGGCTAACATCAAAAACACAAGAAACAACAGGTGTTGGTGAGGATGTGGAGAACAAGGAACACCTGTGCACTGTGGGTGGGAATGCAAACTGGTGCAGCCACTATGGAAGACAGTATGGAGGTTCCTCAAATAGTTAAAAATAGAACTACTCTACAATCCAGTAATTGCACTACTGGGTATTTACCCAAAGAATACAAAAACACTAATGCAAAGGTTTACATGTACCCCCTATGTTTATAGCAGCATTATTTACAATAGCCAAATTATGGAAGTAGCCCAAGTGTTCACCGATAGATGAATGGATAAGGAAGTGGCATATATATATACAATGGAATATATTATCCAGCCATCAAAAAGAATGAAACCTTGCCAATTGCAACAACATGGATGGATCTAGAGACTATAATACTAAGTGAAATAAGTCAGAGAAAGACAAATACCATATGATTTCAATTCTATGTGGAATTTAAGAAACAAAACAAATGAACAAAGGGAAAAAAGAGAGAGAGAGAGACAAACCAAGAAACAGACTCTGAACTATAGAGAACAAGCTGATGGTTACCAGAGGGGAGGTGGGTGGGGGGATGGGTGAAATAGGTAGTGGGGATTAAAGAGCACACTTACCACCATGAGCACTGAGTCACGTATAGAATTGTTGAATCACCATATTGTACGCCTGAAACTAATAGAACACTGTATGTTAACTATACTGGAATTAAAATGAAAAGCTTTAAAAAAAAAAAAAAGAAAGAAAGAAAGCGGGGTGATGAACTGGCTCACACATCTAGTGTATTTGTCAACCATTTCCGTGTAATTAACAACCATACGAATTTCAAAAAAAATTACTGATGCCTGGGTCCCACCCCCAGACCACATAAATCAGAATCACTGGGGCTCCGGGGAAGGGGGGGCATTGGATCCCAGGCATGGATATTTTTAAAAAGCGCTCCAGATGGTTTCACTCATTTGTATCAGATTATTGGTCCCCTCGATGCACTGACACACATCAGGCTTATTCCTGCATCCACACTCCCCCCCCGCCCCTGCTTGGGAAGCCTTCTCCACCCCACATCTCTGCCTCTTGAGTTTCTATCATTTCCAAGCCTTAATTTAGATGCCCTCTCCTCCATGAGGACCTCCTCGTTCTAATCTTCTCTTTGATGATTCCCTGATGCCTACAGGGTAAAACCCGAACAGGCCCACATTTCCAGCCTCATCACCCACTTCTGTTCCACCACACATTTATTCCCGGTGCTTCTACCATACCAATTTGCCCTTCCACAACCACACTTATGCCTAAGCCTTTGCATGTGCTCTCCCCAACCCCCAGCCTCAACAATGCCCTCAACAAACTCCTACTCACCCTTCAAGACTCAGCTCGGGCAGCACTCCTACAAAGCTCACTCTGAGCCCCTCTGCCAGTCTCCCCAAGACTCCTCTCTCTGTCCTCTGTTCCCTAGCACTTTAGATTTATCACTGGCACTCAGCACATTATGTTAATTGTCTTGTATTTGCCTGGGTTGCCTGTGAGTCTGTTTCTTGAGAGCAAGAATTGTGATTTTTCCATCTCTCTTACTTCCCTGCAGCACAGACCTTGCATAAAGGAAGTATTTAGAGAACGTTTGCTGAATGCTCTTACTCTGTAGGGGGTTACTGGTATTCAGTGTGAAAATTGCTGGTCTCCCCTTCAAGTTAAAGCCTGGTAACTGAACACAATAGCCTAAGCCTAGTATGAACAGCACTGAGGAGACTGGATTATTACCTCTTTCATTTTAGCCCATTTCTTTCCATAGAATCTAGGGCTAAGATCTCGATACCTTATTTACATCCCATTATCAAGCCAGACTTTGAGGTCTAAGATCTTATTAATGTTAATAAGCCAGTCTTTGAGTACCCCCTCCTCAACCAACTCACTGCCTGATAAATTGCTTTGCCTAGGCAATGGTTCAAAGCCTCGGCTATACATTCAAAACCAGCTGAGGAGCTTTTCAACATCCTGCAGCTCAGGCCGCCCTGCAGGCCCATTACATTAGATCTGGGGGTGGGTCCCAGGCGTCATTGTTTTCTGATGCTCCCAGGCGATCCCAAAGAGTGGCCAACAGTGAGAATCACTGGTAGATTTGAAGCCATACAGCTCCATCGGCTCTGCCCTTTTATTTCTTCCTCCCCTGTCTACCTTTCCTTCCTATCCTCATCTCCACGCTCCTCTCCTCCCCCTCCCACTTGCTGCTCTCTGGTCGCTCACACTGTCTTGATGACACAACTCACATTATCAGCCGGATGGCAACTGGGTAGTGGAAAGTGCACTGAGCTAGGAATTAGTAAGCCTGGGCCTCTGTCCCTTTGCGGTCCTGGGGCAAGTCCCTTTACTCTCTCCATCTTCGTTTCTTCTTGAGTCAAATGGGGATCATAACACTTGGTCTGCCTCCTCAGGAGGCGTATGTGAGAATCACAGGAAATAACGGACCCTAAAGTCCTTTGGGTGCTGGCGAGCACCATGTAAATATCGAGAATTCTAGAACTTTGCTACCAACATGGGAGCCATACAGTGTTAACACCGCTGGCACAAAACAAGACTCTATTGTGTTTACAAAATACTATGAAACATTTATGGATGCATTCACATCAAGTTGGAGAACAAAACATGCATGAGCATGATGAACTCCAGATTCAAAATAATGGTAACTGGGGAAGGAAAGGGGATGCACCTGAGGGAATTGCAGAGGGGGGTTCAACTGCTTTGTTAATGCTCTCTGCTTAAAAAATCAAATCTGGGGACGCCTGGGTGGCTCAGTCGGTTAAGCGTCTGCCTTTGGCCAGGGTCGTGATCCTGGGGTCCTGGGATCGAGCCCCACATCAGGATCCTCGCTCAGCGGGGAGCCTGCTTCTCCCTCTCCCTCTGCCTACCGCTCCGCCCTGCTTGTGTGCTCTCTCCCCCCACAACTCTCTGTGTCAAATAAATAAATAAATAATCTCTTAAAAAATCAAATCTGGGGGTGCCCGGGGGCGCAGTCAGTTGAGCTTCTGACTCTTGGTTTCAGCTCAGGTCCTGATCTCAGGATCCTGGGATCGAGCCCCATGTCGGGGTCCACACTCAGCTTGAAATTCCCTCTCTTCCTCTCCCCCTCCCGCTCATGTTGTCTCTCTCTCTCTCTCTAAAATAAATAAATAAAATCTTTTTAAAAATAAAACATAAATTAAAAATAAAAAATAAAATCTGAAGTAAACATGCTGAAACATGAAGATCTGATGAAACCGGGGATGTTTTTTTATTAACATCTGCCTTTCTGCACACTTGAAAAGAAGATAATAAAATAACTATATCCAACATAAGTATCCAATATAAACATTTTAAAGCAAAATAAATAGGGGCACCTGGCTGGCTCAGTTGGAAGTCTGCAACTCTTGATCTTGGGGGTTGTGAGTTCGAGCCCCACGTTGGGTGTAGAGATTACTTAAAAATAAAGTCTTTAAAAAAATAAAGCGAAATAAATAAAAAGGGATTCTTATCATCTTGCCCTAGGTTAATTCTATTGTCCACCTTAGTATAGTGGCAGGAAAACACAAATCTTGGAATTGACAACCACTTCAAATCCTTTACATAAGATAGAAATGTATAAATTAGTAACTCCATAAATCTAGAAAAATGTGTCTGTGTCCTCCACCTGATTTTGGAGACATCAGTGAGGACATTTTTTGTATGCACTGTACCAAGTAACGAATGCTCAATTCTGTTGAAATAAAAGGAATGGGAAAGAGAGACCCAGAAAGAGCCTGAAGGGGGAGAGGGAAGGGGATGCAGCAGGGGACAAGAAGGGCTCAGTCGGGGCGCCTGGGTGGCTCAGTCGTTAAGCATCTGCCTTCAGCTTGGGTCATGATCCCAGGGTCCTGGGATAGAGCCCCACATCGGGCTCCCCGCTCAGCGGGAGGCCTGCTTCTCCCTCTCCCACTCCCCCTGCTTGTGTTCCCTCTCTCGCTGTGTCTCTCTCTGTCAAATAAATAAATAAAATCTTTAAAAAAAAAAAAAAGAGGGGCTCAGTCACCTGAATGAAGTCACGCTCAAGTATCAGTGAGTACCCGGATGCATCACACTCTCCCCTGTTCGGTCCTCACTGCTGTTTCTCCATGGAGGGGTTGAACACGCCCACTGCACTACCACTATGGGCCCTGTAATCAGGTAACGCACATTCATTGTTCATGGCACTGTTCTGTTTTGTTTTGTTTTTGAAGACAGCTGCTTAGATGCTTCAGCTTTTTCAATAACCTTACACCCGGTCTGCTACCCTGGCAACTACTAGCTCAGCGCCTGGCACACAAGCCACAGCTTGCCTGGCTAGTACCTTCATTCTGTTTAGACAAAGGTGCCCTTCTGGGCAGACCACCCCTCCTGCTCACAGTGTGGCCAGCTTGTGCTTATTAGAAAAAGGCACCCTTCTCTCCTGGCTGATGCAGCCCTGCACAGCTGGGTGACCACAGAAAAGGTTAACTTTGAGATTCCTGTCCTCATTCCCTCAGTACAAGGTGTCCTGTACAGTAAATATTTGTGTGACCTCACTGGGGGCCTGCTGGCACATAAATATTAGTGATTTGGCCCCTGACTGTCCCCAAGACCTCAGACTTAATTATCCAACTCTCCCCAGCCCTGCCCTGATTTGCTGCGTTCACTGTGTGTTACCTGCGCCCCGGGTCTCTTCACTTGCTCTTCCCTCCAGATTGCTTTCCTTCCCAGACCTTGGCATATCTGGGTTCTCAGTTCACCAATAGAGTAAATTCCTTCTCCAGGTCTCCCAGGTCTTCAATATCGTCACTACCTGAAAGTCTTCTCTATGTGTTTGTTATCGGTTCCATCTCCCTTGAGAACTGCAAAACTTTCCGCACAAACCCTCCATTCAAACACTCCCACTCCCCCTACCCCACACTAAAGGATTTGACGAAACTTTGGCTTGGCTTCTAGCAGCCTAAGGCTGCAAGCTGAACTGGCCCAGCCCTTTTTTGAGTTCCTGTCTGAAAAAGCTCAGGACTGTCAAAAGAATTTCCCATTTGCTCTAGCCAGAGCCTGATGGTGAGCCCATGACCCCCCTTTCTTAGAGCATTTGCTAAAAATGGCTTACAACTGTGAATTCTTCCTGTCCCTTTGAGATGTATATGTATCTCCTACAACTCAGAAAGTGATTTCTTAAGGACCTGAGAGCCATTCCTTTGAAATGTAATCATAAGAAAGGCTAGGGCCTCTACCTCCCAGTCTCTGTGGGAGGAGAGCATCCTAACTTCCGTAAGTGCCCCCTAGCAGACACAGCAGGCCTAATTGCTTTTATACAGACTAAACTTCTTACCCGATTTTTGTCATTTTTCACCTCCCTGACTCTACTTGAGCCCCTGCCCTCTCCTCTCTCATCCTCCCTTTAAAATACCCAGTCACGGGGTGCCCGGGTGGCGCAGTCAGTTGAGCGTCCAACTCTTGGTTTCGGCTCAGGTCGTGATCTCAGGGTCCGGAGACAGAGCCCCATGTAGGGCTCCCCGCTCAGCAGGGAGTCTGCTTTCCCTCTCCCTCTGCCCCTCCCCTCCCGCCCCCTCTCACCCACTCTCTCTCTCTCACTGAAAGAAATAAATAAATCTTTAAAAAATGAAATAAAATACCCAGTCACTCCTGCACAAATTGGAACAGAGCTCAGCTCTTTCCCCTACTGGCAGCAGTTACTGCATAAAATTTGTTTTCACTGCTTTAACTAATATCCAGTTTTGTTTGTCGTTGACACCCTCCACCTTCACCCTCCCTCAGAGACTCAAGGACAGGGGCCATGTCCGTTTTGGTCACTGCTGAATCCTCAGTGCCTGCAAGAACACCTGGCCCGACACACATTGGCTGAATGAACAAATAAATGTTTGTTAAAATGCATGTAGTAGGGGCGCCTCGGTGGCTCAGTCGTTAAGCGTCTGCCTTCGGCTCAGGTCATGATCCCAGGGTCCTGGGATCGAGCCCCGCATCGGGCTCCCTGCTCGGCGGGAAGCCTGCTTCTCCCTCTCCCATTCCCCCTGCTTGTGTTCCCTCTCTAGCTGTCTCTCTCTCTCTCTGTCAAATAAATAAATAAAATCTTAGAGGCAGGGAGAGAGGGAACACAAGCAAGGGGAGCGGCAGAGGGAGAAGCAGGCCTCCCGTGGAGCAGGGAGCCCGATGCGGGGCTCGATCCCAGGACCCCTGGGATCATGACCTGAGCTGAAGGCAGAGCTTAACGACTGAGCCACCCAGGCACCACCAATAAATAAAATCTTTTTTTAAAAAAATTAAAATAAAATAAAATGCATGTAGTAAAAAGGCCCCAAGATTGAGAGACAGGAGAACTAGATTTTAGTCTCATCAGTTGTCTTGGTTAACTAATTTGTTACCGGAGTCAAGTTGCTTCATCAACTTGATTCAGCTACTATCTACGTGACCTGGGCAGGATACAGAACCTCTCTGCCTCAGTTTCCTCCACTTCCTTCCTTCCAGAGTTGTTGGAAAGATTGAAATAAGGTGAGAGAAACACAATAGTGTGAGAGCAGGTGCTCAGAAAATGATTTCCAATCTTCACCTTCTACTGGGTTTCTCTTATGTGATCTCACCCAGAGCGATATGAGCTTGTGCTCGTAAGAGTGCCCCCCTGGAGTCTGACTGCCTGACTGTGAGGTCCTGCTTTGCTCTCTACTAGTATGTGACTTTGCAAAGAGGCTTAACTTTCCAGGACTTACTTTCTTCATCTGTAAACTGGGGGTGATTGTAATACCTACCTCGTAGGATTGTTGTGAGGATTAACAGAGTAAATACACTCACAACAGAGCCTGACCCAGCGTATACAAGTGTTAGATGGTATGACTGGACCTCGGGATCCTCATTCATAAAAAGCATTGGGCTTTCAGGTCTCCGACGCCTCTGTTACTTTGCACCTGCAGCTGGAGAAGCCAATGGCTCTTTTCCCTTTCTGTACAAGGGTCTGGCATTAGAATCATTAATTTAGTCTCACACTGGGTTTCTGCGCACCTCCTTCAGGCTTCACTTCCTGATCAGTGGTCTGAGGTCACTCTCTGGGCGCTTGCCAGGCCCAGTGGCGGATGAGGAAGCAGGGGTTCTTCCCAGGCCACAGAGGCGGCTCCATCGCAGGTCTTTCAACCCTGCCCCGCCCTCAGGGAACCCCTTTTTTTATTTAGAGTTCCCCAGGGTGTGGGGCGGGGCCCTGGAACTTCCTGGAAGACTAGGGGTGGGCTGCAGCGCAGTTACTGTCCAAATTTAGATTTTCTGCCGGGGAGGCTGACCTGGGGGCGACCAGACTTGACTGGGTCCCTTCTAGGGCCTGGAGATGTAAGGGCGGGATCCAGAGGTGTTTCCTCCCGGGTTTCACACACGCACTCCCTTCAGTCCTCTGGATTGCAAAGTGCAATCCAGGCGAAAAAAGCAACCCCAAGTGCCCTTCTACCTCCGAGGACTCTGCGCCAGCTTAAACCGCCCTTGGCGGCCGCACTTAACTCTTCCGCCGTCTGTAACGTGTCGCTGTCACACACCCCTTCGTCCAAATCCCCTAACAGCCGCCCACTATGGGCTGGGCTACGGTCCTCCCACTCAATCGCCCCGCCAGCTCCATAGGGGACGCCCCCAACTCCACCGGGAACTTGATGAGAGCGGGATACGCATGCGCGGACAGCACCTCCACCGAGTACGGCCCGACCCCTTGGGAAGGCCCGGTCGGAGGGCGGAGAGCGCATGCGCGGATGCCGCGGGCCCCTCCAGGCAAGGCGCTGCCGGAGAGCGTGGCCGGGCCAAGCTGAAGTGGTGCGTCTCCGAGCCCCCTGCCGCCCTTCTTCTTCTCCCTGGGTCTTGTCTTCCCACACTAATTCAGGTCTATAGGAGGGCCCCGTATTGGAGTCTTGGTGTGAATCCTTCCGTTTAGCTAGCAGTCCCTCTAATAAAATGAGTAAGTGACAAGGACAGTGAATCTAAGGTGACTTTGCTTAGAGGGGGTGCAGCCTGTAGGTCGCCATACAATTCTTGGTCCCACAGCGGGCGTCTTTCCCCACCTGGAAGTCGCAGAAATAAAGGAATTTGCCGCCTGCCCAAGCCCCTTCACCGGAACTTTTAGTTTCCCTCAGACCTTTTGAGGGCCTGAGCCACCTTTGGGCTCCCTGTGATGACGGATCAGGGTCTCCTCACTGTGCCCCACACTCCCACCATTGGGACAGTCTCACATGGCGCAAGTGGACTAAGGTAGAAGGCACAGCAGTAAGGATGATCGTTACTACTCACTGACCACCTTTTATGGCAAACATAGTATGCTCAGATAAAGCAAATGAGTATTCATATTCCCATTTCACAGAAGAGGAAATTGAGGCTGGGAGATGAAGACAACCCGTGTCCCACGCATGCCCCTTTAGTGGGTGCGTGGTCAAGACTTACTACAGACACTTCCTCTAAATCCTCCCACCCGGAATGGGCACCCCCACGCTATGGGCCCCTCACTTCTGGGTGCTGCTGCCCCAACCAGGCTGACTCATCTCCCCCACAGTTATTTATTCTGTTCCAAGTCTTTATTAAACTCCACCAGTTGTGGAGGGGAGGGGATTATCAGAATCTTTCCCTAGTCCACCCAATTCGGGGGCTGGGGGAGTTGGAGAAATTAGTCAAACTGATGTAGGAAAGACGTTAGGGTTCGAAGCCTACAGCCAAGAAAGAATTCTTGAGACATCTTTGGTGCAAAAAGGTGATGTTATTAAAGCACAGGGACAGGACCCGTGGGCAGAAAGAGCTGCACTGGTGTCATGAGAAGTGGCCCATTCATATACTTTCAAGTTGGAAGGGGGTTGGGGATAGCATAAGTCTCTAAGATATTTTGGAAGCCAGGTTTTCAGGACCTTGAGGGGGGCTAGCTATTGTTAGGAAAAGGTCATTTAGGGGCACCTGGGTGGCTCAGTCGTTAAGCGTCTGCCTTCGGCTCAGGTCATGATCCCAGGGTCCTGGGATCGAGCCCCGCATCGGGCTCCCCACTCTGCGGGAAGCCTGCTTCTCCCTCTCCCACTCCCCCTGTTTGTGTTCCTGCTCCCTCTGTCTCTGTCAAATAAATAAATAAATAAATAAATCTTTAAAAAAAAAAAAGGAAAAGGTCATTTATTACCATCTAATAAAACCTTAGTCATGAGACCCTTCAGATGTATATCAGTGGGCTGCCAACATGTATCTTGGGGGAGGGGTGGGTTAGAGATAAAGGAAGTTTCCAAAAGAATTTTTATTAAAGTAGGCTTACAGGATCCTGGCGGGGGGGGGGGGGGGAGGTTCCGGCTAGGATTGCCCTTTTCCCTTAACAAAGTGTCAACACTGAGGCAGTTGAGTCCCTAGAGGAATGTCACTCTACCTGTTTCAAGGACTTGTCAATGGGCTGTAGGTAGTAAGGAAATTTAATAATTTTTCTTCTGCCTTTGTTTCCCACATCAAAACTCCCAGGCTGGAGAGCTAGGAGGCCCAGAGAGGGCCAAGCCCCGTGTGTGCCTCTGCCCATGAGGGTGGGGGCTTCTGCGCTGCCCGCATTAGGAGGAGAGGCGGTGTGGCACCCCTTGAGGGAGAAGAATGGTCTCGCCCACGTTGCCAGAGCCTCCCTTCTCTGGTTCCTGGCTCTACTTCTCTGGTGCCAGCTGGCTCCTTGTTTCTAGCCTTCATTCCTACCTGCTTGCTTCTCTGCCTTTCCTTCAAGCTGTCCACATCCTCTTTCCTTCCTCCCCCAGCAAAAAAATGGATTTCTTAAGGAATAGCTGAGAATTACAATCTAAAACAAGCAAGCTAAGACAAAACCATAGGCAAGTCTGGAAAACCAAGGAGAGGTTTGCTGGTAAAATAATTGAGAGTTTTATTTGTTTGAAGATTTTATTTATTCTTTTTTTAGAGAGAGAGCACCAGCAGGAGGAGAGAGAGGGATAAGCAGATTCTGCACAGAGCGCAGAGCTGACCCAGGTCTCTATCTTGAGATCACTACTGGAGCTGAAACCAAGAGTTGTGGGCTCAGCCGACTGAGACACCCAGGCACCCCCTGAGAGTTTTATTTTTAGGTTTAACATTACTTGGTGGCCCCAAAGGGTATCCAGAGAAGACACACCCTCCCCGCCACAACTCCAAGGCTAGTGAGCAAATAGGTATCTATATGCACAGAGCCCATTGGGCTCACTGCTTTCTTGCAGACCCTGAGGTTTTGAAAGTAAGTTTTCTCCTGGTTTGCTAGCTGGATGCTTTGTGTCTGAGCTCTCCAGAATTTATTCAGGATCTATTTAAGGCCTTGTTTGTTTGTTGTTGTTTTTAAATCTCTGGCAGTACTCATTTGTCCTGGTGGAACTGTGCTGACCTTTAGTCTCAGTCCTGTTTGGAACCAGACTGTTCCTGTTGGAACTGGTGCCAGTTTGAAATGTGTAGGACTTTGGACAAACTCTATTTTGGGATGGGACTGTTCTGGTTGGAACTGTTCATTTTGGAACTGTGCTGGCCTTTGTTCCAATTCCTCTGGAACTGGGCCTTTCCTACTGGAATTGTGCTGACCTTTGGCCTGATCCTTCTGGAACCAGACTGTACCTCTCAAAAGTGTGCTGTTGAGGAATTGTCTCTTTGCTCTAGAGAAAAACCTCTAAGAAATGGGATTCCAGTTATCAAAATGCTTTGAGAGCGCTCCTCCTTTCTGAGACTCTGGCTGGTTTTATGTTTAAAAACTATGGTTCCTCCACATGCACGTTCATAAGTCAGTGGACTGACTTAACCAAAGAAATTTAAAACTTTAATGAACATTATCTTGAGCTTTTGATCTCCCCAAACTTGCTTCCTCAATTAAATCAGAAAGCTGCAGTTCCTAAAAAGAAATAAATTTTTTTAAAGGGCAAAAAGGAGGAAAAGAAGAAACGGAATGCCTATTTTAAGTGGTACCTGAGGCTTCCAGATGTTTTCAGGATTCTAAGTTTGTCTCTGCAAAAGACTATTTCTAAATTAACTGAGGAAAACCATTGAAAGAAGCCAAAATGGCTTCCGAGGTCTCTTTTTCCCTTCCCCCATTTTCTTTGATACCTGCAGATACATGGTGGCCACCTTATGCTCAGTCCCTGCATCTGGCTCCATTTTCCTCTATTCTATCTGCTGAACTTTCCTTTTCCTCTGAATCTTTCCCCTCTTGCTCCTCTCTTGAACCTATTGAAACCTACCTTTTCAAAGTTAAGTCTTCTGAGGATCTAAATAAACCTCAAATCATGTTGCCTGGATTAGGTACAAATTGTGACCCATAAAGAATTTCCTAAAGTGACTGAGGACGCCCATAAGTTTGCCAAAGAATTTAACATAGCTATTCAAACTTATCAGCCTGGTTTGTCAGGTTTCTATCAATAGTCCACATGTTTGTTGGTGAGGACCAAGCCAAACATTGGATGAAACTAGCCACAATGGGTCATCCCGAAGGGGATTTAGAGAAACAAACCACTAACTTTTGTCAAGATGCTAGAACACTCGCTGGAAATCTCCACCGAGCAGTTACAGTAACTTTTCCCAAGTATACTGATTGGAACAAAATTCAGCCTTACATACAAAAGCTTGAAACTGTTCATGACTATTACAATGAATTCCAAATTGTCTTTTAAGAATATTCTGGTCTGGGCACCTGGGAGGCTTGTTAGTTAAATGTCTGCCTTTGGCTCAGATCATAATCTCAGGGGCCTGGGATCGAGTCCTGAGTCCAGCTGCCTGCTCTGCAGGGAGTCTGCTTCTCCCTCTGCCCCTTCTCCCACTCTCTCTCAAATAAATAAAATCTTTTTTTAAAATTTATTTTATTTATTTTTTTGAAGATTTTATTTATTTATTTGACAGAGAGGGACACAGCGAGAGAGGGAACACAAGCAGGGGGACTGGGAGAGGAAGAAGCAGGCTTCCCACAGAGCAGGGAGCCCGATGCGGGGCTCAATCCTAGGACCCTGGGACCATGACCTGAGCCCAAGGCAGATGCTTAATGACTGAGCCACTCAGGTGCCCCCAAATCTTTTTTTTTTTAAGAATATTCTGGTCTTCCTTTATATGTTGAATCCACTGGGTGGCATTTAACTCTACGTTTATTAACAGGCTGAACTGGGCTCTTTCTCTTTTAGTTAAAAGGAACAGGACAGAATGGGAAACTGCCTACTCCAGATTTAGTTAATATGGCAAACCAGCTTGCTTGCATCCTAGGTGAGTCACCTAAAAGAAAGACTGCTACGATTCTCAATTTTCAACTCTGGCAAATGAAGGCCCTTAAACAAAACCAAAAACTTTCAAGTTTCTGTTATTATTGCAAAGAGCCAGACATTCAAGATAATGTTCTTATTAAAAAGAAAGATTGTTACAGGCGCCTGGGTGGCTCAGTCGTTAAGCGTCTGCCTTCGGCTCAGGTCATGATCCCAGGGTCCTGGCATCAAGCCTGGCATCAGGCTCCCTGCTCAGCGGGAAGCCTGCTTCTCCCTCTCCCACTCCCCCTGCTTGTGTTCCCTCTCTTACTGTGTCTCTCTCTGTCAGATAAATAAAATCTTTTTTTAAAAAAAGAAAGATTGTTACAACTTTAAGTGCTCCAGGCACCTTCTGTCCTCCACCTTCTGTCAGTCTTTCCAATGTCTTCTTAATTCCCAGTGACTGGGGCTCTGAGGAACTACAAGGCTCATCTCAATCTTCCCTCTTAATTGGCCTAGAGAAACCATTCTCCAGATTGGGACTGAATCTTTGTCCTTATTGACACCAGAGCTATAGCCTCGGTGCTTAATCCCACTGCTATAAAAGCAGCCCCTGCCTTGGAGTCCTAAAACAGCTCAAATAGTGGAGATCTCTGATAAACTTCAACAAGTTCCTGTCTCTGAACCTAATCCCTTTTGTCTAGGTCCTTTGAGAGCTCTGATCTTTTTCTCTTTACTCTGCCGCTATTCATTTATTGGGCTGATATTTCTTAGAAAAGTATCATGCCAGAATTTCTCCCAGTTGGGGGGAAATAATTCTAGAATTTGACAGTAGTAATCAAAATAGTCAATTTGGGGAATTAAATGATTGTTTGACATCTTTTATTTGTTCTGTCTCTGATGCCACTATAGGGTGAGCCCAGGGACACTGATCATTTGTTCCTATTGGATCAGCTATTATCCTCTTTATGGGCAAAAGTCTCAACTGATGTTGGCGGAATCCACACTGCACCTCCCATCAAGATTCAAATAGATCCCTCAAAACCTCTTTCCATAATTAATGCCCTATAAATAAAGAAGCCCTTCAGGGCATCAAGCCCTGAAGGGCCCTTGATTAATAGAAGATTACAAGGCTCGGGCCTCATTATCCCCTGCACTAGTTCCTGTAACAATCCTATTTTACCTGTGAGAAAACCCAATGGCCAAGGATGGAGGTTTGTTCAGAACCTCTGAACAATAAATAATACTGTCATCCCTCAGCACCCTGTTTTTCCTAACCCCCATGTGCTGTTAACATCCATTCCCACTGAAAGCAAATTTTTCACTGTAACTGATCTATCATTGCATTTTTAGTATTCCAAATGATAAGGATAGCCAATATCTTTTTGCCTTCACTCGGGAGGAATGGCAATACACCTTGATAGGTGTACATCTGTCCCAGGGTTTTACAGAGAGTCCTTACTTTTCACAAACTTTAAAAGCTCATTTGGATGATATAAGGTTTTCTTTTTTTTTTTTAAAGATTCTATCTATTCATTTGAAACAGAGAGATACAGAGAGAGAGAGCGAGCATGAGCAGGGGAGAGGCAGAGGGCGAGTGAGAAGCAGGCTCCTCGCCGAGTCAGGAGCCAGACGTGGGGCTCAATCCCGGGACCCTGGGATCACGACCCGAGCCGAAGGCAGACGCTCAACCATCTGAGCCACCCAGGTGCCCCAATATAAAGTTTTCTGCAGGCTCTACCTTGTTATAATGCATAGATGATTTGCCTCTCTGCTCCCTTACTCAAACCTCTTCACAGGGGACAGCATCCACCTGTTAACACTTTTGGCCTTGGACCCCGCCAGAGCCACCTCTGCCAGCAACATGTTTAAGGCAATTCAGGTCTGTGGGGCCAGCCAGTCTGAGTCTGCTCACCTTGAGTCTATGCATCATCTAAAAAGGACTCACCTCACACAACTTCCGTGAGGGTTAATGAGCTTTCATTCTAGTCCATTCCCGAGGGTCAATCTAAATATGTGGGGGAGCCAAGGACCCAACTTGATGAAAGCATCTCACACCTCCAACATTACTGTGAGCCATATACAAGTTGGTGTCAAGAAACGCACTCACAAACTAAGCCCAAGATGCTGAGCTTGGTTCAATAGGAGTTAGCTATGAATATCTCCAAAATGTACCTCCTGGATTTTTTCCCAAGACTTGGTGTTATTGGTTTTGCTGGCATTGTTGGACTTCTTTTGGCTAGAGGTTCAAGAATAAGGAAGCTGGTGTATCCCCCTGGGTTCATGGGAGTAGCTGCCTCTGTTTATTATACACAACAACCCATCGTATTTGTCCAGGTCAGTAGGGAGAAATTATATGACTGGGGTTTACGAGGATACATAGTCATAGATTTGTGGAAGAAGAACTTTCAAAAGCCAGGAAGTGTGAAGAATTCACCTGGAAATTAATAGAATGCTCCATGCTCTGCTCATTTTTTTTCATGGAGCCTAATGCGGGGCTTGAACTCACGACCCTGAGATCAAGACCTGAGCTGAGATCAAGAGTCGGATGCCCATGGGACACCTGGGTGGCTCAGTTGGTTAAGTGTCTGCCTTTGGCTCAGGTCATGATCCCGGGGTCCTGGGATTGAGTCCCGTATCAGGCTCCTTGCTCAGTGGGAAGCCTGCTTCTCCCTCTGCCTGCCGCATCCCCTGCTTGTGCTCTCTCTCTCTGATAAATAAATAAAAATCTTAAAAAAAAGAAAAAGAGTCGGACGCCTAACCAACTGAGTCACCCAGGCGTCCCTGCTGTGCCCATTTTAATCAGTTACAGGTAAATATTGGAAACTCCATGCAGTAAACCAATATTTCTACAGAAAAATGGCAGAGAAGTCAGTACTGAATGTAGTAAATTGGCTTTCTTCTTCAGGAAAAACTATACTAGGCTTCTTTGTTATCTTGGGTGATGCCATACTACAAGTGGACTATTCGAAAATCCTTTCACCTAGAGATAATGTCCAGCCTTAGAATCCCTCCTTCTCATGTTGCTATTTATGTACATAATTAAAATTCCAAGGTAAAAAAAAAAAAACAACTTTTGGCCTTAAAGGGACATAAAGTCTCCAAAGAAAAATTAGTTCGTTCAAGCTCAGGTTAGATACTTAGGGCATCCGATCTCAGAATAAGGGCTACAACTGGACCTAGGTGAAACCCCTCATAACTGCTTGACATTGACAGATTACCTTTTGACTCTCCATGACACTACAGGAAATTCGTGACCAATGCAGATTTTTCGTGGTTTACTGATGCTTCTTACTTAAAGGATAAAAATGGTAAATATTGTGCTAGGTATGCTACTGCATATTTCCTTTTCAAAGTCATTGAAATAGCACCTTTACATTTTGGTTACTTTAGCCTAATAGGCTGAATTATACCCTCACAAGAGTTTGTACCTTAGCCAAAGATAAAACTGCAAACATTTATACTGATAGTTGGTATGCTTTTGGGGTAGCTCGTGACTTTGGAATGTTATGGAAACAATGAGACTGCCTTACCTCCAATGGGGATGAACTTTAAAATGGCTTCTATGCCCCAGATTTATTAGATTGCCATACTTTTGCAGGCAGCTCTAGCTGTCGTTAAGGTTCCTGGGCATTCCAGACTTGACTTTCTGGAAGCCAAAGTAAACCACCTCACTGACATCTCCTCCAAAATTGCTACTCTCAAGGAAACCAGTAGCCAAACCTCTGGTCTAAGGGGATATTCTGCCGTATGATTTTGGAAAAATTGACTAAAAGACACCCAAGAATTTGCCCCAGAGAGGAAAAAACAACATTGGAAATCTAGTAATTGTTGGCTTGATAAAAAAGAGAGAACTCTGGTCTGTGCCAAACAACAATCCAGCCCTACCAGAAATTCTAAAATTTCCACTGTATATGCATCAAACCATTGGTCTTTTGAGGAAACGATGGCATTCATGAACTAGTGTTGGTGGGAAAAGTTTAATAAGTGTGCAAAAAGTGCCTCTATCATCTGTCCCACCTATCCAAAGTATAATTCAGGGAAAGTTGAGTCCCTCCCCTCAACTCCATGCGCAACGTCGTATCCCGGAAGTGAAGGGGCCATGTTGCTGGGTGACCCCAGGAGCAGTACCGGGCGAAAGGCGAATCTCGAGGAGTGGTAGTGTGCGTGCGTGCGTGCACGCGCGCGCGCGCGCGCGCGCGCAAGCGCAGTCCGTGGCTTGACGCCCAGCCCCTGCCTGTCCCCCATACCCCAGCGGAGCTGAGAGGTGGTGCTCAGTCTCTACTGGGCTCTGCTGCGCCAGGGTCTAGAGCTTCGCTACACTGATGGAGACTTCTGTCTTGCCTCCATCTCCCGTGAGCGAGAGCAGGCTCTGGTGAGCACAAAGGCAAGAAGGATGACAATGGCATTGGCACAGCCGTTGATTTTGTGCTCTCCAAGTGACCGGCTGGTGCTAGGGGTGGGTGGAGCGGCCATGTTGGCAGTTAAGCAGATGTACAATAGGGCAATCGGTACCCCTAAGCCCCACCCGCCTAAGCCATTGGAGGGGGGGAAGGAGCTGGGAAGAACGGAACTGGATGGGCTTCCCCTCTCCCCCCTCGGCCCCCCATTGCTGAATAAGGACACGAAGACAGGCCTGAGCCGGTCCCTGCAGACCCTTCCCACAGACTCCTCAGCCTTTGACACGGATACATTCTTCCCGCCCCGGCCCAAGCCATTGGCCAGGAAGGGCCAGGTAGACTTGAAGAAGTCACGACTCTGCGTGTCCCTGGAGGAGAAACTTCTTTTTTTTTTTTTTTTTTAAAGATTTTATTTATTTATTCATGAGAGACAGAGAGAGAAGCAGAGGGAGAAGCAGGCTCCCAAGGAGCAGGGAGCCCGACGCGGGACTCGATCCCAGGACGCCGGGATCATGACCTGAGCCGAAGGCAGACGCTCAACCATCTGAGCCACCCAGGCGCCCTGGAGGAGAAACTTCTTAATGTGATCCGACCAGCATCACCCCCAGAAGCCCTGACTTTGGAAGTGCAGTATGAGCGTGACAGGGATCTTGTCGTTGACTTCCTGCCATCAGGGACTCTTGGCGACACCGTCTTGGTAGCCAGACCACACCAGCTAGCACAGTATGGCAACCTCTGGCGGCTGAGCCAGGGTCCTGCAGAGACGGCACACCTACGGGCTTTGGACCAGGACGATTTAGGCTGCCAGTCTCTGTGCCTCAAGATCCTCAAGGCCATATGCAAGTTCACTCGGGCTCTGGGCCACCTCACTGCCAGCCAGCTCACCAACATCATCTTCCCCTTGGCCCAGGAGGAGGCTGACTGTCCAGATATGCTGGCAGACCAATTCTTATAGGCCCTGAGGGGACTCATCAGCTATTTGGAGGCCGGAGTCCTGCCCAGTGCCCTAAACCCCAAGGTGAACTTATTTGCAGAGCTCACTCCTGAAGGTATAGATGAAGTGGGATGTACTCTCTATTGCTCACTGTCTGAGCCAGAGGTGCTGCTGCAGACAGGGCAGGTGAAGGTGGTCAGACCCTGGCTTCTCCGTTAGAAACATGTGGTTGCATAGTTGGTGCCTCACAGGGTCCCTAGGTGCCTCCTATTTTGCTGGTCATTGCCCCGGTCACTTCATGCTCATCAGAATGCCATCTCCTGTCTCCTATTTTCTCACCCAACCTTCAATTTTTGTCACCAAACACTGTGCTCCTACTCCTCCCCTCCCCCTTGCTCCAGGCTAATATTTCTGGAATGAATAGAGAAGGTGGAGCACTGGCCTGAGCTGGTGTTTTGCATTGTGGTCCAGGTTTTCTGTTCCTGTCTGCCCTGCCCTTTGGCCTGTTTCTTTTCAGTGTCTTCTCTGTCTTTTCCCCTTGTTCACGCCTTGTTTTGCTCTTTCGCCTGGAGTGTATCTGCCTAGTCAAGATGTTGCCTTTTCGTTGAATGTCACCAAAGAGTTCCGATTGCACGTTTCCGAGCCGAGCTCTGCAGAGTGAGTGCTCAGACAGTATTTAGAGTTTCTGGGGGTAAAGCTAACTTTTGACCAGGTTCCTGGAGAAGAAGCCCATTTTCCCCTGCCTCCTGACCAGCTCATATTCCTAAGAGCTAAGAAGGTCTCATGGGAACACTGTTATTGACCCACACAGGGGTAAGGCTCAGTATAAACTGGATGCCAAGTTGCTTGGAGATTGTGTTCTTTGGTGGTCACCACTGAGACTGCAGTGGGGGAGCTGGTGGTGGTGAAGAGGGCCTAGGGAAGGGTGTGTGTGCCTGATGGCTGAGCCATCAGCGCTGCTGTGTGAGCAGCCCGGGGAAGACAGGGGAGGGAAGGGGCTGTCGGGACAGCACCTGTGCGAGTGCTCTTGTTCAGCCCCTTCCTTGCCTTATTGCCAACTAGGACGAGGCCTTCAAGGACACAGCCTTTGTGGTAGAGTTTGAAGGGAGGTTGAGAGGTGGCAAACACCGGCTGAAAAATCCGGTCACTGGTTGAGGCTTGGCAACCACGTTTCTTCCCCACGAGGCCCTGCTTTCCAGGACGTTGCCTGAGCGTAGGAACAGGCCCACAGCCAGCCCTTCATTCCCCAGTGTCTGCCATAGGAACGTGAGGGGGCATTTGCTGAACTCTCCAAGCCCCGCCAGAGGCCAGAGGGCAAGCAGCCAGGGCGCTGACCTCTTTTCCGTCCTGTCTCACCTTGCAGCTGGGGAGACTGGTGCTATCCAGGAAGAGCACGCAGGGGTAAGACACATAGGAGAGGGAGGGCGCCTGGGTGGCTCAGTTGATTAAGCGACTGCCTTCGGCTCAGGTCATGATCCCGGAGTCCCGGGATAGAGTCCCGCATCGGGCTCCCTGCTCAGCGGGGAGTCTGCTTCTCCCTCTGACCCTCCCCCCTCTCATGTGCTCTCTCTCTCATTCTCTCTCTCAAATAAATAAATAAAATCTTAAAAAAAAAAAAGACACATAGGAGAGGGAGGCAGGGGCTTCCTATGCTCCTTCTGGTTTCCAGCTGCTAAAACCCTGCTGCGTATTGTAACGTCAAAAGTAGCCTGAGGGTGGGGAGGAGGGTCTCCTACACTACGTCAGTGCAAAAAAAAAAAAAAAAAAAAAAATCAGGGAAAGTTGTTCATACAAATGGATTTCATACCGCTTCCCCATCTCATGGATATCAATATGTTTTAGTCAGGGTTTGCATGTTTTCTCACTGGACTAAAGCTTTCTCTTGTAGACAGGCCACTGCTGCTTCTGTGAGAAAAGATTATCCCTACCTGAGGAACCCCTCTCTAACTTCAGAGTGATCAGGGAACCCATTTTACTGGTCAGGTGCTTCAACAAGTGTGCGCTGTTTGCTTTCACTGTGCATTATCATCCCTAGTCTTCAGTTAGTCACATGAACTAGTGTCACTATTAAGACTCAATTGGCGGGGCACCTGGGTGGCTCAGTTGGTTAAGCGACTGCCTTCAGCTCAGGTCATGATCCTGGAGTCCCGGAATCGAGTCCCACATTGGGCTCCCTGCTCGGCGGGGGGTCTGCTTCTCCCTCTGATCCTCTTCCCTCTCGTGCTCTCTGTCTCTCCTTCTCTCTCTCAAATAAATAAATAAAATATTTTTTTTTTAAAAAAAAGACTCAATTGGCATGAGTTGTAGCAACCCTCCAAATACTTTGGCCAAAAGCACTGTCATTGGTACTGTCATTTTGTGAAGGCCTAATTGCTTCTATTAAAAATAACTGTGCTTTGGGGCACCTGGGTGGCTCAGTTGTTAAGCGTCTGCCTTCGGCTCAGGTCATGGTCCCAGGGTCCTGGGATCGAGCCCCGCGTCGGGCTCCCTGCTCCGCGGGAAGCCTGCTTCTCCCTCTCCCACTCCCCCCTGCTTGTGTTCCCTCTTTCGCCGTGTCTCTCTCTGTCAAATAAATAAATAAAATCTTTAAAAAAAAAAAAACTGTGCTTTGCTAGAGCAATTTTTTCACAGTGCACTCTTGGGAAATGATAACCTTAAGCATCACACCTTGCAACCTGGAGATTTCATATGTTGGAAAGGCACCTCCAGAAAGACTCTTCAACCTCGCTGAAAAGGCCCTTATCGGGAACTTCAAACCAACCCTTATGCTGCCAAACTCCAGGGAATAGACACTTAAATTCATGTGATGCATCTGAACAAAGCACCAAACCTTGACCTGCACACCATCTGGTGACCTGAAAGTAAAGATTTCCTGGAATTGAAGGAGATGACATCTGATGAGACAGCTTTCCCAAGATGACCAGACTACACCTGTATACCTTTTTCTCACTGTTGCTTCTCTCTTTTTTGTGGAAAGACAAAGCCCTTGTCTGCATTTCCCAAGCCCTTGTGGAAGGAGGAAACCTCTTCTTTTGATTATGGCCTTTCAGAAACAAACTCATTATGATCCCAGGACAAGTTAATTTTCACTTGCTTTTTCTAAAGGGTTAGGAGGTTCAGAATTCACAAAAGTCTTTCTTTCATCTGAACTATTAACTGACTTTGGATTCTTATCCAAATGCCTGGCCTCTGAATTTGCAAACTTACAGACTATATTATCAATAACACGTTTGGTTCCAAACAGTTCTTTGAGATAGCAATATTGTTTTATTTTTATTTTTTTAATTATAAAAGATCTTATTTATTTGGGAGAGAGAGAGAGCACGAGCAGGGGAGAGGGACAGAGGGAAAGGGAGAAGCAGGCTCCCCACTGAGTAGGGATCCCGACGCGGGGCTCCATCCCAGGATCCTGGGATCATGACCCGAGCCAAAGGCAGACGCTTAACCGACTGAGCCACCCAGGTGCCCCTAATAATACTGTTTTAAAATGTCTTTGAAGTTTTGCTGTTTTGCAAAAAGTTCATCAGGTGTTGCTTCATGTTTATACTTGCACTGTATCTTCCCAAATACACTCAGTTAATTTTTTCAGTGTGCTCTTGCAGTATTCACTATCCCGTGTTCATGGCCACTTTAAGCAGAGATGTCCAGGAGGCATACATGACTCTGGGTTTGCCTTCATAAAGAGAAACTTTCTCCTCTAAGTTGGAATAAGTGCCAATAGATATTTCAGCTGGCTACTTTCAGACCTAGTGTCTTGATGTAGAACCATCACACAGTTTGAAATTATGTTACTTCTGTTTTGTATAATTGTTTTAAATTTCATATTTTGTTGTCTATCAAACTTAAAAAAAAAAAAACTTGATGTACCCAGTAAGGCTATCTGGCTCAACCCTTCAGGATGATTTCCAACACTTATGCATTACGCTCCTCTCCCTACTCGTGCATGCTCTCTCTCTCTCTCTCTCTAATAAACAAATAACTCTTTAAAAAAAAAGAGGAAGAGGGGAGCCTGGGTGGCTCAGATGATTGAGCGTCTGTCTTCCGCTTGGGTCATGATCCCAGGGTCCTGGGATCGAGCCCCACGTCGGGCTCCCTGCTCAGCGGGAAGCCTGCTTCTCCCTCTCCCTCTGCTCCCCTGATCTTGCTCTCTCTCTCTCTCTCAAATAAACAAATAAAATCTTAAAAAAAAAAAAGAGGAAGAGATCCCTGTTCTCTCAGGAGGGTAAGTATTGGTTCAGAGGTGGTCATACAGAACTGTGGGAGCCTGATAAGGGGTATCTCGCCAGTGGTATCTTGGGTGTTATCTGTGGGGTAGGGTTGCCAGATTTAGCAAATGAAAATACAGGATACCCACTCAGATATGAATTTCAGATAAGTAACAAATAATTTTAATATAAGTATGTCCCAAATATTGCATGGGAGATACTTATACTAAAAATTATTTGTTCATCTGAATTCAAATTTAATTACTGAGCACCCTGTATCTCATCTGGCAACAGCACTACTGTGGGTGGTATTGATGAGGGAAACAAAGGCAAGAGAAATGTAGCTTAAATTAAATCTCCTTACAGCTTACATCCCACTGATAGATACCAGAAACATACAGAGCGTGACCTTACTCAAGGAACTCATGGCTGCCTTAGTGCCTTAATGTTTCCATTTTATTAAAGACTAAAATAACCTTATCTTTTAAAATTTTTATTTTATTTAAATTCAATTAATTAACATATAGTATATTATTAGTTTCAGAGGTAGAGTTCAGTGAGTCATCAGTTGCATATAACACCCAGTGCTCATTACATCACGTGCCCTCCTTAATGCCCATCACCCAGTTACTCCATCCCTCCACCCACCACCCTTCCAGCAACCCTCAGTTTGCTTCCTATAGCTAAGAGTCTCTTATGGTTTGTCTCCCTCTCTGATTTTGC
>NC_138385.1:67002524-67073112 GCF_054177405.1 Leptonychotes weddellii
TGTGTGTGTGTGTGTGTGTGTGTGTATACACCACATCTTTATCCATTCATCTGTTGATGGACATCTGGACTCTTTCCATAGTTTGGCTATTGTGGACTTTGCTGCTTAAACGTTGGGTTGCAGGTGCCCCTTCGGATCACTATGTTTGTATCCTTTGGGTAAATATCTAGTAGTGCAATTGCTGGGTCATAGGGTATCTCTATTTTCAACTTTTTGAGGAACCTCCATACTGTTTTCCAGAGTGGCTGCACCAGCTTGCATTCCCACCAGCAGTGTAAGAGGGTTCTCCTTTCTCCACATCCTTGCCAACATTTGTTGTTTCCTGACTTGTTAATTATAGCCATTCTGACTAGTGTGAGGTGGTATCTCATTGTGGTTTTGATTTGTATTTCCCTGATGCCGAGTGATGTGGAGCATTTTTTCATGTGTCTGTTGGCCATTTGTATGTCTTCTAAAAGTAACCTTATCTTAACAGCAGCTAGCCACTCAAGGTCCTGAAAGCCTTGCTTCCAAATTCCTTCAAGACTTACGCTATCCCTAACCCCCACTAATTAAAAACTATATAATCAGTCACTCCTCACAATCCCAGTGCAGCTCTTTTTGCCCACAGGTCCTGTCCCCATGCTATAATAAAATCGCCTTTTTGCACCAAAAATTTCTCAAGAATTCTTTCTTGGCCATTCGCTCACAAACCCAAAAACTTCCAAATTTTATCATCAAGTAGTGCATTGTTGCTGGAAAGTACAGTGTTATACAGACTGAAGTCAGACAGCAGGTAGCAGACTATGGAGAGCACTGAAAACAAGGGGAAACCACTGAAAACAAGGGGAAACCACTGAAAGGGTTTAACACAAGGATGATAACATAATAAAATTTGAGTTTTATTTATTTTTTTATTTTTTTTAAGATTATTTATTTATTTATTTGACACAGAGAGAGAGACAGCTAGAGAGGGAACACAAGAAGGGGGAGTGGGAGAGGGAGAAGCAGGCTCCCGGCTGATCAGGGAGCCTGATGCGGGGCTCGATCCCAGGACCCCGGGATCATGACCTGAGCCAAAGGCAGATGCTTAATGACTGAGCCACCCAGGCGCCCCAAGATTTGAGGGTTTTTTTTTAAGATTTTATTTATTTATTTGACCGAGAGAGACACAGTGAGAGAGAGAACAGAAGCAGGGGGAGAGGGAGAGGGAGAAACAGGCCTCCCGCTGAGCAGGGAGCCCGATGCGGGGCTCGATCCCAGGACCCTGAGATCATGACCTGAGCCGAAGGCAGACGCTTAATGACTGAGCCACCCAGGTGCCCCCAAAATTTGAGTTTTAGAAAGAGGCTTCTGCTGGCTTCTCAAGAAGGATCCTTTTAAGTGGGATAATTGTGAGATCTGACCAGTTGCAATAGTACAGACAAGAGATTTGGGGTGGTGATAATTGGAAGCTAGGAAAGAGGAGGTGCCAGATTCAAGAAGTATGCAGGAGTTAAATCAACAGGATCTGGTAACTGATTAGAAAGAATGAAGAGGGCATCAGTCCCAAGATCTAGCTTGTGTGCCTGGAGAGATGATATTACTACCAGCTGAGATAAAGAAGTTTTAAGGGGCAATGATTGAGTTTAGTTTAGGACACGTGTTGTAGATGCCTGAGGGACATCTGGTGTAGGGGGCCAGCATATGATTGGCTACCTCATTCTGAAGTTCAGTGGAGAAGGTGAGCTGGAGGCAGATTGGGAAATCCTCAGCAGAGGCAGTATCAAAACTAAGAGACGGTTGAGCTCCCCAGAGACGGGGTGCAGAAGAAAAGGGGGTGCAGGGAGAAGACCAAAAGGAACAGTCAGGGAAGTAGGAAGAACCAGGAGAGTTAGGTGTCATGGAAACCAAGGGGGGGGGTTTCTAGGAAGAGGAAGTGATCAAACATGGCAAAATGCAGCCAGAAAGTTCTGATTATACCAAGGCTAAACAATGGCTGTCGATTTGGGCAATGGTAGAGTCATGATGAACTTAGGCTGGAATCACACAAGTTCATTCAGACATTAGTCGCATTTATTCAAATGGTAAACACTCAGCCAGCATGCATCCTCAGCACACTCTCAGATGCTAGCCACATTCTCATGTTCCACACATGCCTTCAGAATTTAAAGCATTTATTCAAATTGTGCCCCAACAGGCACACATTTGGATGCTCCCCACACTCACCATTTGGGATCCTTTATATTTTCCAATGCCACCTCAGAGTCAGCTGGAGCCAGTGAAGCTCTGTCTTTGCAGGGGTAATGGCAGGTACCCGCAAGGGTTAAACGGGTTATCTTGTGGTTTTTATCTCCCAGGGGCAAAACCACCTTTGTTTTTCTCTCATCTCCTGGTAGGGTTAATACCCCCTGGGGACTGTGAGATAATGCTGGATGTTGCTGGTTCTGGTGACATGCTCCTTTGCTCATTTCTCGCCCACGTACCCCAAAAGTGATGATTATCTGTTGTGTGCAAAAGTTGGGTTTGCTCAGTTCCCTATTTTCTAATGATCTTGAGACAGAGTTGTGTGCAATAAAGAGAGAGGATGCTCAATGGCACAAACACCCAAGCAAATGGGAGGGGCTGGGACCCAGAGCCCAGTGGGAAGGGCAAGGCCCAAGCAGGACCTCTCTCCTCTGAGACCCAAGGAAAGGATGGATAGTGTGGGTAGAGACATTATTGAAGGTGATGAGAGAGGAAGTGTTCACTTAATGGCCTCCATTTGCTCTAAACACAGGAGTTCTTAACCCGGGGTCCACAGCCCTTTCAGAGACTGTAGGGAGAATTCAAGCAGCCCATGGACTTGGATGGGGGAAATTGCATCTTTATTTTCACTATCATCAACACAAGGTGTAGTATGTCCTTCTAGGGGATCTAACAAACTACAATAGTATTAGCAGTACCTGTGGCTTTGTTACCAGTGGAAATCAGATTTTCATAGCATATCAGAGTTGTTACAGATCTCTTGAAATAACATCACTATTTTGAAATCATGGTAGTCATGAGACCTGTTGATAGAGCTTGGGGTTTAATGTATAAATAAAGAAGCACATATATTACTACATTACAGATGTATTTCTTTTTATTTTGGTAATTATATTTCTTTTGTAATCCTATTTTTATATCCTATCTAATGCATGCATTATTCTGCGAAGGGATTCCTTAGACTTCACCAGACTGCCAGAGGTTTTCACAGCCTAAAAAAGGCTAAGAGACACTGCTCTGAAGAGTAACAATAGCTAACATTTACATAGCTCTTGCTAAAGGCCAGGTACTGCTCTGAGTACCCTTTTTTCTTATATAGTCATTCACTCGTTTATTCCTAACAACTCTACAAGATAGGTGCTTTGATTATACCCATTTTATGAAAGAGGAGACTGAGGCACAATAGTTAAGTAACTTGCCCAAGGTCATTCAGCTAGTAAATGATGGAATTGAGATTCAAACCCAGGCCTTCTGGCTTCAGAGTCTGTGCTGAAAAGTGAAGAAGTTGAATTAGTAGGATGTCAAGCGACAAATGGTTGGAGGGTGCCAGCAAGAGTGGTTAAAGAGAGAAGGGGAATGAGAGAGGGTCTACACTGGCCAGAAGAAAAGTAGGAAGAGGCTGCTAGGTGGAAAGAAAATGGAAAGACCCATGGAATAACAGGGTTCAAGGAGATAAAAGAAGTGTGGAAGGGAGGAGAGCCAAAATGACTGGGACAACATGTTCAGAGTGAGAGATGGTGGTGTGTAGATGCCAGGGAAGAGAGGGAGTCATTCCAGGGCATGGCAAGGTTAATAATGTCGCCTAGACAGAAGTGGTTAAAATCAAGAGGAGGTGAAGGTCCCTGGAGTTAAGCAGATGAAGGAATCATGAAGCTGGGCCCCAATATTCTCCCAAGATTGTTTGATTGATTGACTGATTGATTGATCGATTCATTCATCAGTATTGAGTGTCTAGTACATGCTAGGCAGTGCTTTGGGGATTGGGTAGCCAAGTGGTGAACCAGTAAGACAACACCCTGCCGCTGTGGGGCTTACCTTCTAGCAGGGAGAGAACTACACAACACACACATGCACGCACACACAAATAAGACTGGGTTAGACAAGGCTCAAAAGCCTTTAGGCACAATTCCATGACACAAAAGTTCTGAAAAGCATACTTTGGAGCCCAAACCCATTAGGTGACAAAACCTGACCTGAAGTAATGTGAGGCTGTCTATAGTTTTGATTCACACTCAATGTTAATAATGTTCACACTTTTCACTCTAGAAATATTAATGTTTAATTGTAAGTGATGCTCTAGACCTTTCTCAGTAGTTATGTAGTATAGAGTATATGCAGTATATAGAGTTATGTAATATAGAGTAGGTCTTCCTTTGTAAAATTGAAAAAAAAAATCTGAATTCCAAAACACACCTGGCCCCAAGATTAGAAAAAAGGTTACGGGTCTGTAAGTGCTATGCAGAGAATTCAAATAGGCAATATGTTGGCTCACAAATTGGCCCCTGTACATGGAGAGCATGGAGAGACCAAAGATAGAGGCAGACTGCCCCAGATTGGTAGGTGGCAGATTTAACAAGCAAGGGAATTTACATACAAGGCTTGTCTTGGACAGCTGAAAGATGAGTAGATCTCTGCACCCACCAACTGGAATCTTAAAAATTTATATAGAGGCTTTAGCTGGGTTCAGTCATGTGTTCAGTCCAGATGGTCTCAACAACATTTTACTCTCTCAAGGCTGTGTCCCTGAAATGGCTCTGGCCGTGGGAACATTGGGCAGAGCATACATTCCAAAGACAGGGGAAGGGGCGCAGAGATACTCTCCATACTCCATTGCCGGCTCCAGCTCTCAGGTCAACCAGTGGTCACCTCCTCGATAAATTCCTCCAACACAATGGGATAAGAACTAGCTGTCTACAGCTTGAGTGGTCAGGGAGAGGGAGGTGACATTTAAGCTTAGTTCTAAATGATCAAAAAACGAAAAAAAAAGGCAGTCATGTGAACATCGGGGAGAGAGAATTCCAAGCAGAAGGAACAGCTAATGCAAAGATGAACACAAAGAGGCCATGTGGCTGGAGCATATTGGGCCCAGCCAAGAGTGCTATAAATTGCTGGGAGGACTGCATGTAGTCAGAAAGATTGTGAATCTTGTACTGAATCCTTTGATGAATATGGTATAGTGACCATGAGTGTGGTGGTTATCAACAACTAGGAGGCCCAGAGGGAAGTCTTTCTGGGTGGGAAAGCATGTGGGGAGATACTTCAGATAGAGGAAACATGAAGCTGAATGGGGCTGAAAATGTAGACTAAGATTTATGGCTCGAAGACCTTGGTTTGGGGAAGAAGTCAGGGAGGAAGTCAGATTAGGTAGATTAGGTGGGCTCAAGATTCTAATCGGGATGCTGGCTGAAAGATGTTCTAGGGTGACCAAAGACCCGGGTCTAAAATGACGGTGTCTGGTTGAGGTCCCCTCGGCAATGTGTGATTTGGGCTTTGGGATTTAAAATAGGTTTGACACAGATAGAGGACAGGAGAAAAGACTGAGCTGATGAAAGATGTTTTTGCTTCTCTGGGCTTGTGCTTCTTAAGAATGTCTGTCTCCTAGCTTCTCTGTCTCTTAGTGGCTCTCCACATCCATGTCTCTGTGATCCTGTCTGGCATCTCTGTTCTCTCAGTCTCTTCCCTAACATATTTCTCTTTGATGGCTCTCAGAATCTCCATCTTTGGATATCTATGTCTATGTCACAGAATCTTGTTCTCTGTCCCTTCCTTTGTCTGTGTCTGTACTATAATTATCTTTTCCCCCAACTGAACTGTGTCCTTCTGGAAGGCATGAACCTTTTCGTATTCCTCTTGGTATCCCCAGTGACCCGCACACAGCCTGGAATATAGGGGTCTCTCCCATGTTTACGCTTGAATGAAGGCTTTTTCTGAGGAGTAAGGAAAACTCTCAATCTCCTGTCCGCCTACTCCCCGCGGAGCTGGCCGCCTGCCCAGAGATCAGCTACAGAGTCCGGCAGAGAGCGTGGCTGGTATCGCGCTGCCGCAATCGGGTTCTCTCTCCGGGTGAAGTAACTCCGGAGGCACCTTGCGGAGGCCTCGCCCTCTCTGTCCGGGACGCGCGCAGCCGACGCCACGCCCCGAAATCGTGCTCAGCGGCCCCCCCCATCCCCCGCCCCTCCACGCCTCCGCCTCGGCCAATCAGCGCCCTCCCGCCCGTCCGGCCCGCGGAGAGTTCCTAGCAAGATGGCTGCGGCGTGCCGGGTAGTGAAGGTAGGGGGTGGCTCGCTCCTCCCGGCTGCTCCGCCGCGCCAACCGGCACCGCGCGGCCGTGGACCCAGGGGGAAAGAGATCGGTGCTGGGAGAAAGAGTCACACTTGTGTAGACCCGGTAGTGCGGCGGTTGGGCTCGGGAGGTGAAGGTCAACTCTCCGCGGCTTATTGTTTGGGGGGTGACTGGATGGGCTGTCGGGGCATGAGACGCCGGAGGTCCGGTCCTGAAGGAGAGGAAACACACCTGGGTCACACCGCCGTCGCAGAAGCCTGGAGAACACAGGAGCCTCCGTCGCAGAAGCCTGGAGAACAGGCAGGAGAAAGGGTGGGGGTGGTGTGCGCAGTCTACCGTTGACCGTTCCTTTCTTCACAGGGCCTGGTTGCTCTAATAACCGGAGGAGCCTCTGGTCTAGGTCTGGCCACAGCAGAGCGACTGGTGGGGCAAGGGGCCACTGCTGTGCTTCTGGACCTGCCCGACTCTGATGGGGAGGTCCAAGCCAAGAAGTTAGGGAAGAGCTGCGCCTTTGCCCCAGCTGATGTAAGTGTGGGCACGAGGTCACCGAAACCCGCCTGGGAACCCGTGGGGTCCCCTTCCCTAAGGGTGCTATCTGTGTGGACAGTGGACCCATCTCCTTGTCCCTTTTGGCCTGAGCCCTCCGTCCAGCACTGTGGGAGCACCTGCAATAAGGAATGTACAAAGCCTGGATCCCCAGCAGTGGGGATGGGAATTGGATATATCACAATCTCCTGGAGGGGGTATGTATAGTTTAAAAATGCGTATTGTGCCCTGTAATGTTATATTTACAAAGTTGAAAAACTTCATGAAACAAACTACAGAAAGTAAAGCTTGATGAAATCATCTTAGCAGGTAGAGGTACAAAAAAGCTAGTTTATCATCATATCAGCAGTTCTCGAAACTGCTCTGGTCCACAAATCTCCAGGGGTATGTGAATTTATCAAAAGAGGGTATAGATTTGAAAACAGTTTTGAACACTACAGCACCTAACATTTTCACTTTTGCCCCACTCTCGTGTTTTCTTTTGGCCTCCTCCTTGCTTACGCAGTTCTGTTGTTACTCAAAGACTGGACCTGCGCTCCCCTTGCCCAGGTTTAGTGGTGTGTGTGTGTGCTGGGAGATGAATACTTTCTCCACCTCTCCCTTTGAAGGTGACCTCAGAGAAGGATGTGCAAGCAGCCTTGACTCTAGCAAAAGAAAAATTTGGCCGTGTGGATGTGGCAGTCAACTGTGCAGGCATTGCAGTGGCCATAAAGACATACAACTTAAAGAAGAATCAGGCCCATTCCTTGGAGGACTTCCAGCGAGTTCTCAATGTAAGGCCTTGGAGGATCCCCAGGGGTGTGAGTAAAAGGTATTTGGCTGTGGGTGCCTCCAAAGCTTTTAGGGGACAAAAGGCCCTACACCATGTCTCTGCTGGTCTTTCAGGTGAATCTCCTCGGCACCTTCAATGTGATCCGCCTGGTGGCCGGTGAGATGGGCCAGAATGAGCCAGACCAGGGAGGCCAGCGTGGGGTCATCATCAACACTGCCAGCGTGGCTGCCTTTGAGGGCCAGGTGTGTGGGCGAGGGCAAGGCTTGTGCCTCCTTGGTGACTTGTTAGGGTCCTTCCACGTGTGACCTCTGCTCCTTCTCCAGGTTGGACAAGCTGCATACTCTGCTTCCAAGGGGGGCATAGTGGGCATGACTCTGCCCATTGCTCGGGATCTGGCTCCCATGGGCATCCGAGTGATGACCATTGCTCCAGGTAGAGATAGTCCCTCCCTGCCACACCTGGGATTGGGTAGGATTCATGGGCATTTGAGAGGGGAAACTATCTACCAGCTAAGCAGCAATAGCCTTCCATTTCTGGGCATTGGGAAGTACCATAGGTAGAGCTAAGGTGGGGAGGGACCAGGTAAATATGAAAGGAAGGGTGGGCCTCTGATTCTGACTGTCTTGTCTAGGCCTATTTGGCACCCCGCTGCTCACCAGCCTCCCAGAAAAAGTGCGCAACTTCTTAGCCAGCCAGGTGCCCTTCCCCAGCCGACTGGGTGATCCCGCTGAGTATGCTCATCTGGTACAAGCCATCATCGAGAACCCATTCATCAATGGAGAGGTCATCCGGCTGGATGGGGCCATCCGCATGCAGCCTTGAAGGGAGAGGGCAGAGAAAACACATGCTCTTCTCTTCCTGCTTCCCTTGGAGTACTTTACTGCAGCCTGGGAGGAAGTCCCACAGCCATCTTGTAACTCTGCCCAGTAGTCACACTCTGTGCCTAATAAAGTCTGTTTCTCACACGGAGTGCGTAACGCTGTGTGCTGGGGAAACTGGCATGGGGAAGAAAGGTGAATGGGTGAAGACTGACAGGGTCAGATGCTCTAAGCCCAGGGGTGGGGTGGGAAAGGCAGTACCTCATACCTTTTGTGTCCCATGACAGCACACAGCCTTGATTTTACTGGTAACTTTATTACCTAGGGTCAAAGGTAGGGATAGTGGGGGAAGGAGTTGGGGGAGGGGGCCTGAAGCATTCTCCTCTCTGACTCCCAGGCTTCATGAGCTTGCTGAGGGAGAAGAGAGAGATGAGCATCTTGAGCTTAGCGGCTGCTGCTGTTGAACTGTAAGTAGTATTGGGCCGTAGGTTGATTGGTGTAGATTATAGAATTCAGATAATTCTGCCTGTGAAAGAAGTACAGAGGCATCAGCTGATGAGCTTTCCCTCTCTCCTTGGCCCTTCCCATCCCTCCCTTGGCATTCATCCACGTTGCCACCCCCTAGAACTCACTGGGCTTTTTGCTCCTTATCCAGCTGCTGATTGAAGGAGCCCAGCCCCCTTTGAAATTCAGCACAAAGTTCCCTCTCCTGCTCTTCTAGCTCCATTGTTGCTTGGGCCAAGCAAAAGTTCTGGCTTTCCCATTTGGCATCCTGTGCTTGGTCAGCCTGGCGCTGTGCCTCCTTTTCATGGTATTGCACCTCCTGGACTTTCCTGATGGCAGCTCTCTGCTCTGGAGTCATGCCCTTCCAACAAGAGGGCAGGACCCGGTGGGGAGCCATAGGGTGCTGGGCAACCTGGGGGTTCTCCGTCAGTAGGTCACTCGTGATCTGGTTCTGGATCTCCATGAAGTTGGCCTCCTGTTCATGCTGCCACTCACGGCGCTGTCGCTCAGCCAGTTCAGCTGCCTGATGGGGCCCCCGAATATGAGCATTTGGGTACCCAACTTCAGGGAGCTCTTAGTCACAGGGGAGGGGAAGACATGGCCCTACTCTCCTCCATTTCTGGGAGAGAAGGACCAGCTCTTGCCTGGCCTTTGAATGACCTAACATAGGGGGAGGGGTGGAATGGACAGGGACCTTCCCTGCCCTCTGGAAACCCTTAGACTGAGAGGCTGGGGAAGGGAGGGTGGTGTTCTGCTCTCAGGTCATCCTCAGTCTGGATATGGGGAAGAGCATCTTCTGCCCTAAGAGGGGCCTTAGGTGAAAGGGGATGTCCTCAGGTAGATGAGAGGGCTGGTGTTGCTTCAGGAAAGGTTGTGTGGGTGAAGACATGGCTAAGTTCCCCAGGACTTTGCTCAAGGGGTTGGGGAGAGCCCGGTGCACTGAATGGCCCAGGCCATACCTGAGCTTTGTTGGCATTGGCCATGGCAGACATCATGGCCACGTGACAGGACTCCTCTAGCTTGGCCAGTTGGGCGGCCCTCATGTCCATGGCTAGGCGCAGCTGGTCATTGAGCATATCTGCACAGAGAAATATGGCCAGGGCACTATACTGGCCTGCCCCGTTCCTGGTTCACTCATTCAGCCATTTGTTCAACAAGCTTGGTGGATGTGTGGATGTGTATGCTTGGGAGGGGAATGTCCTAACTGTAGGGATGTGGAAGGAGTTACTCTTTGAGGCTTAGGGATAGCCAAAGTAGCAGCAACAAGGATTTCTCAAGTGCCTAAGTGAAAGCTGCAGGGAGATGGATCAAACATAGATCATACCACCATGGTAAGGGCAATGACAGAGGTGTATACAGGGCATTATAAGAGCTTTGGGTGGTGGGTGAGAGGAAGGCTTCCAGGAGGAGGTGATCCTCGAAATGCGAATTGCATATAGAAAGAAAGAGCAAAGGGCATGCCAAGCCATGTTTTAGTCTAGCCACACTGGTCTTGCTGTTTCTAGATCATGCCAGATACTCCTGCCTCAGGGATTTGTAATAGACGTTATTCTTGGCTCCTGCTCTCTTGCTTCTCCCAGGTCTTGCTCAAATATTGCCACCTCGGTGAGGCATTCCCTGTCTCTCCTACCTCAAATTGCAACCTCCTGTCCCCAACATTTATCCCCCTTCCCTGATTTATTTTTCTCCCTACCATTTGTCACCATACTCTACATTTCACTGATGTTGTCTATTGCCTGTCTCTCTCCTCACTAGGAAGTAGCCTTGTTGAGGGCAGGGATTTTTTTTTTTAAGATTTTATTTATTCATTTGAGACACAGAGATACAGAGAGAGAAACAGCATGAGCAGGGGGAGAGGCAGAGGCAGAGGGAGAAGCAGGCTCCCTGCTGAGCTAGGAGCCAGATGTGGGGCTTGATCCCAGGACCCTGAGATCATGACCTGAGCGGAAGGCAGACACTTAACCATCTGAGCCACCCAGGCACCCCGAGGGCAGGGATTTTGTCTGTTTTATTCACTCCCATGCCCAGAACCTAGATCCGAGCCTGGCACATAGTAGGGGCTCAATAAATACTTGTCAAATGAATAAAGGAAACCAAGAAACAGTATGGCCTGTATCTGAAACTACAAATAGTATGCTCTTGCTGGAGCATAAAATGCAAGGGACTAGGGAGCTTTGCAGGGGCCACACTAAAGGCCAGAAACTTGCCTTGAAGGTGGTGGGGAACACGGAAGGATCTTAAGCAAGGGGGCGACACAATCAGATTTGTATTTTAGAAAGCTCCTCCTGGGGGCCAGTATAGAATACAGTCAGACTGGTGGGAGACAGTGGAGGTAGGGGAGCCATCTTGGAGGGCTCAAAGCAGACCCAATATATAGAAGGGTTACATCAGCTGTACGTGATGAGAGTAAAGGAGGGGGGCAGATGTGGATGTTTCCCAGGGTCCTGGCTTAGATGACTGGGTGCATGGTGTGGCCACCACTGGAAGTAGAAGATACAGAATGAAGAGCAGGCTAGGGAACATGGATGAATTGTTTAGGAAGGCTGAGTTGAAGGTGGTCAGTAGGCATCTGGATATCTGATTCTGCGGGTAGAGAGTCCTCAGCACAGAGATGGTGACATGGCAGCTGAAACCAGAACGAGGGCCGAGGGCACCTGAGGTAAGTATGCAGGGGAGGGAAAGCAGTGTGCCAGGGACCAAGTCTCAAGAAAGAAAGGTGTAATGGAAAAGGAGGCCACAAAGGGCAGACACAGAGGGAATGGTCAGAGAGCTAAGAGCAGAATGTACTAGTACAGAAGCCAAGGAAGAGAGAAGCTCAAGAAGGATGTGATCAGAGTCAAGTGGAGCAAGAAAGGTCCAATCAAGGAGGAAAGACTAGATAGAGCCTCTTGTACTTGATAACACAAAGGCACTGTGGTTTTAGTAAGAGTAGTGTCAGTGAAGTTGGGTGGGGAGAGAGGAGATCTCCCAGGGGGTTGAGGTGTGACTGGAAAGGAAGAAAAGACAGCAAGCGGAAGCAGATTTTTCAAGTATGGCTGTAAAGGAAGACAGCTAGCTCACAGCACCTAGAGGAATCACAGGGCGCAGGGAGGCTTTAGTTTTTTTAAGAGGGGTTAGACTGGGGCGCCTGGGTGGCTCAGTCGTTAAGCGTCTGCCTTCGGCTCAGGTCATGATCCCAGGGTGCTGGGATCGAGCCCCTCATTGGGCTCCCCGCTCAGTGGTGAGCCAGCTTCTCCCTCTGCCGCTCCCCCTGCTTGTGTTCCCTCTCTCGCTGTGTCTCTCTCTATCAAATAAATAAAATCTTTAAAAAGAAAAAAAAAAGAGGGGTTAGACATAAGCATGTTTACAGCAGGCACAGAAGGAATCAGTGGAAGGAGAAATGTTGAAAACACAGGGCAGGGGATACCTGAGAGAGCACAGCCTGGGGGCGGATGGAGGGAGCGGCAGGGGTAATGGGGGTCCCCTAAACACAGGCTGAAGGCTTGGCTTTAAGGAGGTACAAGGACACGGACCTCAGAGGCTGGAGGGTGGCAGGGGCTAGGGAGGATGGATAGGGGTGCGTGGTTTCACTTCATTCGGCACGGCAACCTGGAGAGGAAAGGAGCAGCACCATTTTTCAGGTGGGGACACTAAGAGGTCTGGAGGTGAAGTAAAAATGCCCAAGGTTAATAGTCAGCAAGTAGTTGGTTGGGAATTGAAGCCAGGTCCCTTGAGGGATCAGCCCATGCTCTTTTCATTACACTGCGTGCACGCTCCCTTGGTATTCTGCTGTCCCTGTAGCCTGGCTCTGCCTTCTCGTACACCCGCCTGCTGCCGGCCCCGTGGTGCCTCTGCAACCGCTCCGACAAGAATCACCAGAGACTCCGAATTTCAAAATCCAATAGACAGGTTTCTGTTCCTACCTAAATTTCGCCAGAGCATTTGCCATGATTGATGGCTCCCTCTCTGAAACGCCTCCCTTGACCTCTGGCCCTGCTTTCTCATGGTGACCAAGAGAAGGCAAGTCTGGTGGCGTGGCCGAGTGTGGGCTGTGGAGCCAGCTTGCCCGAGTCCACTTCCCGCCTCCATCCCCCACTAGCTGCATGCCTGGGCAAATTATTTCACCTCTCTGTTCTTCAGTTTCCTCCACTGAAAATGGGGATAATACCAGTGCTTGCCTCATGGAGTGGCTGGGAGGATGGCATGAGTCACGATGTGGTAGCAAGCTTAGCACCGTGTCTGATACACAGCAAGTGCCCAAGAAAGGTTAGCTATTATTATTTTATGCATCTTTTATCCTACCTCCCTGATCCCTTTATTGTGAGCTCCTTTTCCTCTACTCATTCATTCACTCAAGATACATTTACTGAGCATCTACCACGTTATCAGGCAGTGTGTAAGTCACCTGAGTTGTAATAGTAAGCTCCGACCTTTGTCCTCACAGAGTGTACTATTTGCTCACCCTTTCCCCAGGCTCCATCCAGGCTTAGCATTCTGTTCCTTTGCAAACCCTTCCCCTGCTTCGGGCCTCCAGATCTCTCCCTGCAGCCCAGACCAGCTCTATGCCACCGTAGGATCATATAGATAGATGGCTGCCTGTTGGCTGCCTCCTCGTGGCTGCAGTAGTCTTCTATCTTATCTCCTTGCCTCTAGTCTTCCCCTCTAAGCCAATCTCCACAACAGCTGGCAAAACTTTTAAGTCTAAAACACAAATCCTGTGGCCCCAGTGCACAACACCCTCTCCCTCCCATGGCTCCTACCTCACTCAGTAAAAGCCAAAGTCTGCACCATGGCCTGGAAGGCCTACTGGATCTGGCCCCCTCACCTCTTTGACCTCATTTCCTATCACTCTTCCCCTCACTTGGTCTACTTCAGCTACTCTGGCCCCACTGCCATTCCTCAAACATTCCAGACACCCTCTCTCCTACGGGCCTTTGTACTAGCTACCTCCTCTACTTGGGACAGCTCTTCCCTCGATTGTTTGCATTGCATTGCTTACTCCCTTGTCTTCAGATCTGTATTCAAAGGTTACCTCAGTGAGGTTTTCCTTATTTAAAATGGCAACTGTGCACCCCTCTCCCAAAGTCCCCACGTCCTCCCTTTTGTGCTTTATTTTTCTCCCTAGCAACTATCTTAACCACCTTATACAGTTGACCCTTGAACAATGCGGGGCTTAGGCAACCAAATCTTTAAAAAAAAGAAAAAAGAAAAGAAGGGGCGCCTGGGTGGCTCAGTCGGTTAAGCGTCTGCCTTCGGCTCAGGTCATGATCTCAGGGTCCTGGGATCGAGCCCCGCATCGGGATCCCTGCTCAGCAGGAAGCCTGCTTCTCCCCCTGCCACTCCCCCTGCTTGTGTTCCCTCTCTTGCTGTCTCTCTCTCTCTGTCAAATAAATAAACAAAATCTTTAAAAAAAAAAGAAAAGACGACCATAGGGGAGAGAAAATACGTTTATAGTATTGTATTTATTTTTAAAAATCCACATATAAGCAGACCTGTGCAGTTCAAACCCGTGTTGTTCAAAGGTTCACTGTATATTTTACTATTTTATCTTGTTTATTGTCTGTTCCCATTAGAGTGTGAACTCCATGACAGCAAGGATTTTTCTATTTTGTTCACTGTGCCAGGCACAAAATAGGTGGCTTAATATATGCCGAATATTGAAATGGTCTTGTCATTCTGCTTAAAACCCTTAAATGGTTAACGACTGCCTACGCGATAAAGTCACAATTCCTTAGTCTGGTGTAGAAAATTCTTGCACGTTTTCTCTTCCTCCAACCCCTCAACCCTAGGCTGCACTAACACTAAACTGTTCATGCATCCTAAACCCTTGGACTATTCACAGCCCCAGTTCTCTACCTCTTGCTGCCCCCTCTGCCTAGAATGACCTCTTCTTGACCCTCTCCCTGACTTGGAAAAATTGTACCCAACTTTCCAAAATTGATTCCTAACAGCTGACTTGTGCCACGCCCCCATCCTGCTTCCCTTTCCTTGTGAGAATTGACCAATCCCATATTGATGTTCCCTCCGTGTCCTATAAACACTTCTGTCACAGTACCCATCACAGCACCTACCAGTGTCAAAGCGTAAGTATTTGCTGATGAATGACTTGTGCATATATCTTTTCCTCTTTTCCTAAACTGATTTTCTAGAAGGGACATGGTTCTGTGAGATCATGGAGGTCATGGTCGCGTATAGTGTCACAGTAAGAGTAGCTACTGGTTACTGAGCACTGATGTTTGTGCTTTACATACAGTATCTCATTTCAGTCTCATTCGAGCTCTACGTGGCATGGATTATTATCCCCATTTTAAAGATGAGGAAGCTGAAGCGCTGAGAAGAAAATTCATTTGCCCAAACCAGGTGGTAAGTGGCAGAGCCGACAGGTCTGTCTTCACTCTGCTGCCTCCACATAATGGAGTTCCAGGCCGATTGGGTACCAATGGCTATACTGTCAGTTACTGAAGGAGGTCAGGGAGTTTGGGGTCTGCTCAGTCTAACCTTTCAGCATCAGCTCTGTGGGTAACTGGACCTCCCCACTCCCTGGGTGCTGTACCTGGCTCAGAGCAACTCCCCACCAGGCCTTGGGTCTCAGCCTGGAGGGCGCAGCTACTTACCTGTACACTTCTCATCAGCCCTGACTTGACGTTGCTCCTGCAGCTGCCTCTCCAGGCCGTATCTGAACTGCTCCTGCTGCATTTTCAGGTACGTGGCCCTCTCCAGGTCCTCCCCAGCAAAGCACTGCAGGCTGGCTGGGCCACAGGGGGGATCACTGTGGCCCAGACGGGCTGGAAACTCCATCCAGATTTGGGTAGAATTCCAAAGGTTAAACTCCCGGCTGCTCTTGAGCTGCTGCTTTTGCTCCCGAAATTTTTGGAGTTTCTTGGCCAGCCGACGTGTCCGTTCTGCCTGTTCCTTCTCTAGCATCTGGGCTACCAGATCATACTGCTTCTGGTAGGTACCTGGGGGTGGTGGGCAGGGACATGGAGAAGGCCCCACGGGAGAGACAGAGCCCACTCAGCATGGCCTCTGCTCCCAAGGCCCATCGAGTTTGTCCCACCACACCCCAGGCCTCAGGCGCCGCTCCAAGGCAGAACTGCCCTACCTCAGCCCACTCAGGCCCTTACACTATCCTTCTTGGCTTGCCCTTAGCCTTGAGCTTTTACCATAAGCTGCCTCCTTGCTCTGTTCCGTTGCCTCTCGAAGCTTTCGCTCTTCCACTTGGCTGTTGAGGGCTTTGACATCCACCTGATCCCAAAGAAATGAGCTAAATCAGGGTAGGGGACCAACAGTGGGCCTTGAATGCTCTAACACAAACTGCTCAGAATTTACCCTCTTCAGAATCCTCCTATAGATCCTCAGTACCTACTGGATAAGGGTCTACCATCTGAACATGGTTTGTAAGCCCCTCACTGGTCTAGCCTCTGCCTCCTTCTCCATCCTTATCTCAGTACCTCCTTCCTCTGCCCCACCCTCAGAGCTCTGTGCTTACGGTTCCCTGTGATATCTGAGGTTGTTTGGAACAAAGAGCCTTTGCTCCAGCTGCTCCCTCCCCTTGGAACTCTCTTTCTTCCTCTCTTTACCCAAACTCCTGTTCATCCTTCAAGACCAGCTCAGGCCTCACCTTCCTGATTCCTTAGGCAGGTGCTACTCCCACAGAATCTAGGACCTACTGTCCACATTATATTGGAGTTTGCCTCTGTCGATGATCTCCTCCACCAGACTGTGAGCCCATTAAGGGAAGAGACTGGGCCTTAGTCAGCTTTGTACCCTACTGCCCAACCTAGTTCTTGGCCCGGACCAGACCCTGAGGAAATACTTGCCAACCGGATCTCAATCACACCACACATCTCTCAGCCAACTACTTACTTGGGTCAGGCACTGAGCCACCACCATATGTTAATATTCATTTCACACTTCATTTAGCTTCATTTTACTGAGAAGGAGCCTGGTGCTCAGAGAAGATAGGTGACTCATTCAAAGCCACACATCTAGTAAACAGCAGACCTGGCCCTTGAGCATAGGTATGAGGTCTTTTCCAGAATACCATGCTGCATTCTGCGCCCCCCCCCCCCATATCCACCTACCCAGCAATCTATTTTTTTCTTAAACTATCAATATTTTCTGTTTATTTTTTATTGTAATTCCTTTAAAACATTTCAAGAGAGTGTAAAAGGGAATACAGTTTAGTGAAGAGTAAGTCCCTCCCATCTCTGTCACTCGGCCTGGTTAACAGTTTCTTATGTAGCCTTCCGGACAGCATTTAGGCATACAAAATACCAAATATTCTTCAGACTTCTTTTGGCTCCATGTTACCTGTCTCTTGAGAACCAGGCCACTCAGCCCAGAGCTGACTGGAGGAGAGTCACTGTCACTGGCTCCTCTTCCCCCAGTCTCTTCCCCTGCACCCCCAGCCCGCTTCCTTCCCTCACCCGGGAGTGGATGCCTTCTCTCTCTCTCCTTCCTTTCCAGCTGGAGGGCCTGCTTAAATCAATGAGGGCCGTAACAGACACTGCTACATTCCTCTGTGGGTGCAGGAGTGAGGTGACCCCTGGTCCCAAGAAAGTCCCCATTGCCTACTCACCCCCATGATTCGGGTCTGCACATTGAAGAATCGGCTCTGTCGCTCTTTTTCTCGATTTCTTCTAGCCTCGATGGCTGCCACCTCCTTGGGATCTGCTGACAGGTCTACCTTATACATCTGGAGCAAGTGTGGGGTGGAATGGCCAATCAGTGCTGACCACCATCCTTGACTACACCCCCACCCCTCTTCCTTTCTTCCTACAGCACCAATAACACCAGTTATTGATTCCTACTGATTTTACCTCCTGATATATTTCATACCTGTGCCCTACATCTATGCTGTCACCACCCTAATTCAGGCCTCACAATCAGGTGCCAGACAGTATCCTCAGGAGCCTCAGTGGCCTCCCTCGCTCCAGTGTTACCCTCTCTACTCTTTTCTCTGCACTAGCTACCAGAGTGATCTTTCTGAAAGCAAATCTGACCATGGTACACCTCAGCTTAAAAGCTTTAAAAGCAACAGGGCACCTGGCTGGCTCAGTCAGTGGAGCATGCGACTCTTGATCGCAGGGTTGTACGTTCAAGCTCCACGTTGGATGTAGAGATCCCTTAAAAATAAAAAATCTTAAAAAAAAAAAACACCTTTAAAAGCAGCATTAGGGGTACCTGGGTGACTCAGTTTGTTAACCTCAGGTCATGATCCCGCCAGCGTCGGGCTCCCTGCTCAGCGGGGAGTCTGCTTCTCCCTCTCCCTCTGCCCCCCAGCCCCGGTCATGCTCTCTCTCTCAAATAAATAAATAAAATCTTTAAAAAATAAATAAAAGCTTTAAAGCAAATGGCTCCCCAGTGTTTACAAGATAAAGTCTAACCCCCTTTGCCAGATTTATAAAAGTCTTCATGATCTGACCCTTGCTCATCTTTCCAAGTCTCATGCTCATTTACAACTCTCCTCCCTTCATGTTATGCTCTATTCAGTTTTCCCCATTTCAGTAAATGGCACCACTATTTCCCTTTTTATTTGTTACTTATTCTCTAGTCACGTGAAAGGCTAGAGGGCTTACATTCGCCTGTGTTCTTTCATATTTTGGGAAGCCCACTTTTGGCAACTGTGGCCAAAACCACAGCCAAAAACACTTGTGCAAACATAAATCTGATCATGTCTCTCACCTGCTTAAAATCCTCCACTGGCTTCCCACTGCACTTAGAATCAGATCCAAACTCCTTACCATGGGTTTCAAGATCCGGCTCCCGCACACCTTTCCAATTCATCCCACATCACAGTCTCCCTCACTTACAGTCCTCCAGGCACACTCGCCTCCTCTCAAGTCCTTCAACACAACTATTCCCATCTCAGGGCCTTTGTACGTGGCGTTTCTTTGTTCAGAATACCATTCCTCAACTCCTCCTATAGCTATTTCCAATCCTTTATTTATTTATCCTTTTTTAAAGTTTAAATTCAATTAACATATAATGTATTATTGGTTTCAGAGGTAGAGCTCAGTGATTCGTCAGTCATATATAACACCCAGTGCTCATTACATCAGGTGCCCTCGTTAATGTCCATCACCCAGTTACCCTATCCCCCCAACCCCCTGATCCTTTTTTTAAAAAACCATTTTGTGACTGAAATATCTGATGTATACAGCAGAATATATATAACCCACATGCAAGTGAAGAAGCATGATAAAAGAGACCCATGAACCAACTCCCCAACTTAAGAAATAGAACTTGATCAATATTATTAAAGTGTCTTACATCTCTTCTCCCTCATCCTTACCCTAAGAGATAACCACTGTGCAAATGTGAACAGAGGCATTAATATACTGTGTATGAACTAAGGGTTGCTGGAGGGGAGGGAGATAAGAGGATGGGTAAAAATGTCTAGAATTTTGCCTTTCTCATTTAAGTTTTTAATCCATTTGGAATTGCACTTTATATACAGTGTGAGAGGTAGGGATCCAATTTGATTTTTTTCCAAGTTCCATCTCATCTTTTTAAATGGAACACTTGTTCCTGTCAATTATATGAGATTGCTGTCCTTTGGTCATTTTGTCCCCCTAGCCTGATTGTGACTGTTTTTCCCAGTTGAATTCATTTGTGGTTCCTCTACTAGATTCCATCAACCAAGCTTTCTCACTTTCCTGGACTTGTAATAAGACTTTTAGACTCTTCCCAGCCTCCGGATGTCATTTTAAAAGTGGTTTCAGGAATGGTTATGGCAACCACCAGACCCTTTCCATGTCTAAGTCTAAGCACTAACCCCAGCCAACTCATTCCATTTGTCACCACAATGTAAGGTCACTGAAGGGGAAGATTTGGCAGATATTTTAAGCTTCTTGGATTGCTAAGGCCATGACCTTGTAATGAGTAGATGGTATAAGGTGATAGGGGGATGAAAGTATGAAGGAGAAGGATAGAAAATTCGGGGAACAGAGAGGGCAGAGTGGGGTGGGGGAGGCAGAAAAGGAAAGGGGAAGGAGGGCAACAGGGTAGTAGACAGGAATGGAGGACCGACAGCAAGAGAAGGGGAAGGAGGAAAGCAAGGGAGGGGGCCAGAGGGGGATGGAGAGGAGGAAATGGGGTGGGGATGAAGCACGAGGAGAGATAGATAAAATGGGGAGAAAGGAAGGAGAACAGAGGTGGAGAGCAGTGGCTTAGGGACCCTGACTCCCGGAGGTTCACACAAAATACCTTTCTTAGCAAAGAGTGTCAATTTTGAAGCTCCCAGGTTGGGTCTAGGTTCAAGTGGCCAACAAGTGGCTCAGGTCCAAGACTATTCTTAAACTACAGCAACAGTCTCTGGACTCTGCTTGGAGAAAGAGGAGGGAGGCAGGGGATAGAGGCAGTACCTCTGGCCATAGCTTTCCCTAGCTTGTGACCCTGTCGCTCCAGAGTACCCTCATCTCCCTTCAAACTCCATCCCCCTTTTAACCCCAGCCCCCCCTCCCACCCCACCCCATCCCTACCCCCATTCCACTGCACTTCCAACCCTACTTCACCCTCAGCTTGGTCTGAGCTCCCCTAACACCAAATCCTCCGGCCGGCCCCTCCTTCCCGTCCAGCCCTCACTCCCTGGGGTCCTTCCAATCCCCGACCCTGTTCTTGTTTGAGCCTTCCAGCAGGCTAGGCTAAAGCCGCAGCCAAGCTCCCACCTTTCTCTTGCCCTGGAGGGCATAGCCCTGCTGTGACTTGTTTCAGCAAGCGTGGACTCGCGTCCCGCTTGCTTCCTCAGATCCCAAAAGCTGCTGCGCTCTTCTACGATTCAGTGGGCAGGGTCAGCGGTTTGCGTTGACACGCAACAAGAAAGGGGGGCGGGACCCAAACTCCTGTTTTAAGCTCGCGCCCAGGCAACGGATTAACAAAACTTCCACGACACGCCCCTGGTTCCGCTCTCACCGGAAGCCAGAAATCCCGTTAGGCCTGGACTTATTCTCGCGAGGTTTGTCGTACGCCCGGCCTGCACTGCGGTGTTTCCCGCGCGGGCTACCCCAGTTCCCGGGTGTACGGCGCGGCCTTTTGTACAGCCGCCGGCGCCGTCGCCGTCATGGGTTTCCTGAAACTGATTGAGATCGAGAACTTTAAGTCGTACAAGGGTCGGCAGATTATCGGACCATTTCAGAGGTTCACCGCCATCATTGGACCCAATGGCTCTGGTGAGATAAACCTGGCTGCGGCCCTGCGCACGTCCCAGCCTGGACCCCCTAATCCGGTAGCAGAGTAGTACAACCCAGCCCGTGCGACCAGAAATGTCGCGAACCCTCACAGGTTCCTTTCCCTCCGGAACGGGTTCAATCCGAACCCGCTTTCCCAGCTCGGGTGCTCTGACTCGGACCTCTTCCCCAGGTGTCACTTGTCTGCTCTTTGCGCGGCCCCCGCCCCTGAGCGAGTGGTACGGGCCGATCTGTACGTTACCCCGCCCACTGCCCCCTCCCGCCAAAAGTGGCGCGTCCGGAGTTGTCAGCCAGCCGCGGGCCGTGCAGTTCCCCGCCGGACCTGCTGGATCTGGCTACTTCCCCTGCCTTGTTTGAACTCTCCGGAAAGTGTGGGGCTGCTGGTAGCCCTCCCAAGGCCTCCGGTCCCCAGCGGTACACTTTTCCCTCAGCCCAGCGCCCCCTCCCGCCTCGCATTGGTATGCTCCAATTCCTCCTTTTTTTTTTTTTTTTTTTTACTTTCCTCCGGAGGCGGCACTTTTGAATTTCTGACCCAGCGCTCCCGTCTCCAGCGGGAGTGCTTGGGGTGTCCACCCTCCACCTCCATGTCAGAGGTGGGGAATGGCTTGAAATACCTCCTTTGTTACCACTGGAACCATTGAAAGAACTCATTCGCTCGCCAAATTTATTGAATGCTTACTGTTTTATAAGGAGTTGTTCAAGGTGCTGTGGAAACAGCGGAGAATAGAGTAAGCCTTGCTCTCAGGGGACTTGCATTCCAGAGGAGAAAGACAATAATAAAGAAGGAGAAAATAAGACAACTTTTGGCTATGATGAATGCTATACAGGAAATTAGGTTGATGGGATACAGTGACTTGGGTGTTGTCTTTAGAAAGAGCGGTCAGTAGATAACTGTATTGTATATTTGAAAGTTGCTGAGAGAATAGATCACAAGGAAAAAATTGTTTATGTGAGGTGATGGATGTTAACTTATTGTGGTAATCATTGCTTGGTATATGCAAATGTGGAATCATTATGTTGTTATTTGAAACTAATACAATGTTATATGTCAGTTATATCTCAACAAAATTTGGGGGTGGGGGGAAGGGCGGTCAACTTAACTCCTCTGAATGATACGCTATTGGAGCGCCTGGGTGACTCAGTCGGTTAAGCGTCCGTTAAACTCTTGATCTCAGCTCTAGTCTTTATCTCAGGGTGGTCAGTTCAAGCCCCCCGGGGGGATGGAGCCTACTTAAAAAAAAAAAAAATAATACACTATGGATTTCTCCCATCTACCCCTACAAGCAGTCTCTTTGGAATCCTGCTGTGTTCCTCCACCCCAGAAATGTTCTAGCTAAATCATTTCCTAGCATGAAGGGCTGCCCTTGCTGACATACCTCAAACTCATGAACCTTCTCTGGAGTTTTGCCTGTGTTTGGTGCTCTTTGTAGAGCAAGGTTTCTCAACAGCGGCACTGTTGACATTTCTAGCAAGGTAATTCTTTGTTGTGGGGTTGGTCCTGTGCATTGTAGGTTGTTTAGCAGCATCCTGGGCTTTTACCCACTAGGTGGTAGCACCCCCACCCCCCACGTGTGACAACCAAAAATGTCTCCAGACATTGCCAGTGTCCCCTGGGAGGTGGGATAAATCACTCCCTGCTTCCCCTTACCTTGCTTGAGAACCACTGGCCTAGAGGACTAATGCTTGGGGTTCCACTTCAGTTTCTTAGGATTTTGGTGTGGTGGCCCCTGTGAAAAGAGCCAGAATGCACCTCTGGGCATTCACTCCTTTCAGCATGGGTAGATTTGTATATGCAGCTGTTCCAAAAAGACCTTAGTTTGGACCCCCTCCCCCGCCACTTCTTCAAAGCCCACCTGCACAAGCCATTCCTTGGGTCTCCTCAGTGAATTACTCTTCTTCTCTGGCTCACAGTAGATACTTGGTGCATGTTAATGTTTATATTTTTCTTTCTTGTATTCATGGATACGTTTTTGTATCTTCATCACTGGTTTATGAGTGCCCCCCCAAAGAAGACATTCCTTAAAACATTTTATCAGTATTCAGCTCATAATGCATGTTATAAAAATGTTTACAGTATTGAATGATTGCTAGTAGGGAGGGCTTTGGTTGTGAGACGTTCTTACTATCCCTGGAGAGCATGGGAGAAGCCCAAAGGTTGGGAGTGGACGCCTCGAAGTCTGACTCCCGGTCTGCTTGTTGTGTTAGCCCTGCTCTGATAAGGGAGCCGGAGCTAAGAGTTCAGACCTGTGTTAGGATAGGACTGCCATTTACTGAGCACCACTGTGTGTCAAGTACTTTATTTACTGGAACCTTTTACATTTAAATTCTCAAAATGACCCTATGAGGGAGATACCATTATCTTGGTTTTATAGGTGGGAAGGCTGAGGCACAAACCGTTATGATAACTTGCACACTGATTCTCAGAGCCAGGGTCAGAACCTGTGCCTGTCATACTTCAAAGCCTGTGCTTCTGCCGCTTCAGCTGAGAACTGTGTGCCCAGCATTATTTTAAAGGCTCTACCTATCAGTCATGGCTTTTTTAGATTTTCCAGGTGAGGGAATGGAAGGTCAGCTAAGAATTAGTGAAACTAAAAACCTGGTCTATTGGACTAGAATCCGAGCTCTTTTTTTTTTTTTTTTTTAATATAAGATGTTATTATTTGAGAGAGCAGGAGCAGAGGGAGAGGGACAAGCAGACTCTGCACTGAGCATGGACCCTGACATGGGGTTCAATCCCACCATCCCGAGATCACAACCTAAGCCTAAATCAAGAGTCGGATACTCAACCGAATGAGCCCGGGTACCCCTAGAACCCGAGCTCTTAATCACTGTTTTGTACTGCCTCTGTGGAAGGAACCAGGCTGCCATTTGTATAGCTGGGTAGAAAGGTGTGGGAAATCAGGTCCTCAGTTCAAGGTCGTATTAACATGTTAGGGGAGAATCTTGAGATAGAATTTATAGAGATTGGCCTGTTCTCCACTCCCTTGACCCCAGCCTAAATTAAAAAAAAATTTTTACCTGAGCCTAAAATGAAGAAAGTAACAATTGTGATTCCACTATTGAAAAGATAACCACTCTTTTTTTTTTTTTTAAGACTTTATTTATTTGTCAGAGAGAGAGAGAGTGCACAAGCAGGGGGAGCAGGCAGAGGGGGGAAGCAGGCCCCCTGCCGACCAAGGAGCCCAGTGCGGGACTGGATCCCAGGATCCCAGGATCATGACCTGAGCTGAAGGCAGACACTTAACCGACTGAGTCGCCCAGGTGTCCCAAAGATAACCACTCTTAATGTTAAGAATCTTATTTATTTGAATAGCTCATACCTGCACACAATATAAAATTCAAAAAATCCCAAAGGATAGACAGTAAAAAGACTCCCTTCCCTGACCTGTTACCTATTTTCCTTTGGGAAGCAACCACTGGTTACACTGTTTACATTTTCATGTATTTTTTCCTATGCCTTTGCCTCTCCCCAAGTTTTTATTATGAAAATATTCAAACCTACATGTGTGTTTTTGCTTAATCATTTGAAAGTAAGTTGCAGACTTAATGGCATTTCACCTCTAGGGATTCAGCATTTGACTCCTAAAATCATCATTTTCCTGTGTCACCACTAGACCGTGATCACACCTGGGAAAACTAATTTCCTTGTTATCTAATTATCTAGTTCGTATTCAAGCTTCCCTAATTGCTCCCCAAAATGTCTTTTGGGTTTTTTTGTTTGTTTTTTTTTAAGGGAAACTGGAATTCAGTTAAAGTTTGTGCACTGCCTTTGCTTGTTTCTCAGTGATTGCTTTCTGGAGTGGTTCTCCAAACTTTTCTTTTTAGATATTGACATTTTTTTTTTTTAAGATTTATTTATTTATTTGAGGCGGGGGGGAGTAATTGTGTGCGCATGGGGGGATGGGGGGGCAGGGCAGAGGGAGAGAAGTGGATTCCCCACTAAGCGGAAAGCCGAGCTGGGACTTGGGACTCTATCTCACAACCCTGAGATCATGACCTGAGCCAAAATCAAGAATGGATGCTTAACTGAGCCACCCAGGTGCCCCTAGACATGGACTTTTTTGAAAAGATCAGGGTAGTTGTCTTGGAGAGCATCCCAGATTCTCTCTTTGTCTTAGGATTTCCTCATGGAAAATCGTAAGATTTACCATGTTCCTCTAACTGCTATATTTCCCGTAAACTGGAAGGTAGATATAAAGGCTTGTTTAGATTGAGGTTAAATATTTTTGGCAAGATACTTCATAGATGGTGATGTACGCGTCATACTATATTACAATAAGAATATGCCCTTTTTTTGAGAGAGCACGTGTGCATGAGTGTGCCCATGGGGTGGGAGGGGCAGAGGGAGAGAATCTTAAGCAGATTCCATGCTGAGTGGGGAGCCCCATGGGGGGCTCAATCCCACAACCCTGAGATCACAACCCAAGCTAAAATCAAGAGTCTGACACCCAACCAACTGAGACACCCTGGTGCCCCTAGGAATATGCCTTTTAAAAAATTATAGTAAAATATACATAGCCATATTTGCCATCTTAATGAGTATACAGTTCAGGCGTATTAAGTATCTTCACATTGTACAACTGATCTGAACTTTTTCATCTTGCAAAATTGAATTTGTACTCAATAAACAGCAACTCCCCATTATTACCTTCCTTCAGCTCTTGGTTGGTTTTGTTTTGTTGTTGTTGTTACTTTTTTTTTTTTTTTTAAGATTTTATTCATTGAGAGAGAGAGCGAGCACACAAGCAGGGGGAGCGGCAGGCAGAGGGAGAAGCAGGCTCCCCGCTGAGTAAGGAGCCTGATGCAGGACTTGATCCCCCTGGGATCATGACCTGAGCCAAAGGCAGACACTTAACCGACTGAGCCACCCAGACATCCCTGTTTTTTTTTACTTTTAAACTTGGTTGAGATCATACTATATTGAGTTTTATATCTGCTTATTTTTTCTATTGTGGGCATTTCCCCATGTCATTAAAAGTTGTAGAACAATCCATTGTGTGAATATGCTGTTTCCTTAGTTGGGGTTCTAGTCTTTAACTGTTCTAGGTAATAATTGCATAGGGACTGTTTCTCTAAGCTGTCGAACCAAGGCTTTGGTGGGGCGGAGCTGTGTTTCCTGACTTCCCCTCCTTTGCTTTGCCCTCTGCTCCCTTAGGTAAGTCAAATCTCATGGATGCAATCAGCTTCGTGTTGGGTGAGAAAACCAGCAACCTGCGAGTAAAGACCCTGAGGGACCTGATCCATGGAGCTCCTGTGGGCAAGCCAGCTGCCAACCGGGCCTTTGTCAGCATGGTCTACTCTGAGGAGGGTGCTGAGGACCGCACCTTTGCCCGTGTCATTGTTGGTGGGTGAGGCTGGCCAGAAGGCCCCCCCTGGGTCCTGGGAGGTGACTAGGCTAGTTGGCTGGGATAGGAGGGAGGTCTGACCTTCAGCCAACTCATGCACTGTCTTGTAGGAGGTTCCTCTGAGTACAAGATCAACAACAAAGTGGTCCAGCTACATGAATACAGTGAGGAATTAGAGAAGTTAGGCATTCTCATCAAAGCTCGTAACTTCCTCGTCTTCCAGGTGAGCATTTTTAAGTTACTGGCTATCTGCTGTTTGCTGACCCTTGTCCCATCCTCAGTGGGCCTGCTCCATCTTGAGCTTCATCTCTTCCCTGAACTAATGTAGCAGCTTCCTCACTGGGCTTACTGACTCCAGTCTGGCCCCTTCTAGTTCATCTCTTAGGCTAGGTTCATCTTATGAGGGCACAGATCTGTTTCTTTCCTTTTTCTCCTTAAAGCATTTCAGTGATTTCTCATTGCCTTATAAGGTGGTTGTCAAATTGTAGTCTCTGGATCAGCATCAACTGGGGACATGTTAGAAATGCACATTCTCTGGTTCCATCCTAGACCTATAGACATAGAGACTATGGGGTGGGCCCAGCACTGGGTATTTTACCAAGCTTTCCAAGTTATTATGCATGCTGAAGCTGGAGAACCATTGCTTTAGCATAAACTCCAAACTCCTGTCATTCAGGAAACATCCTTTGGTTCTTGTCCACCTCACTAGCCCCTCATCTGCCAGTACTTTTCCCTTCCAACCCTGCATTCCAGCCCAATTAAACCATTATAGTTCCCACAATTCACCTGCTTTCTTTGGCCTGCAGGCCTTTGCATATTAATTGTCCTTTACGTGAAATAACCTTCTCTCTTAACTTTCTTGGTTCTTCCCCATCTTTCAAACTCAGCTTAGATGTCACCTTTGGGAAGCTTTTCTGGACAGACACCCCTGCCAGTCTCCCACCCACAAGCTTCTTTTAGTCCTTTTTCTGTGCTACTTCTGTCACTGCATGTAACACATGGCATTGTCTTTGCTTTTGTCCCTTTTGCTTCCTGTGCACCTCAAGAGGCAGGGAATGTGTCCTTAAAGCCCAGTGTGAAATGTGGCACAGGGTCAGTGACCTTTTTCTGAATGATCCAGTGGAAACGGGTGGAGGGAACTGGGCCGGCTAGGCTCTAAGCGGGGAGAGTGTTTTGACCTTTACTAGGGTGCTGTGGAATCTATTGCCATGAAGAACCCCAAAGAGAGGACAGCTCTATTTGAAGAGATCAGTCGCTCTGGGGAACTGGCCCAGGAATATGACAAGCGAAAGAAGGAAATGGTGAAGGCTGAAGAGGACACACAGTTTAATTACCATCGCAAAAAAAACATTGCGGCTGAACGCAAGGAGGCCAAACAGGAGAAAGAAGAGGTAGGCGGCTGGGCTGCCTGTGGGCTCTGAGGGGCCCGGATGGAGCCAGTACCTTACTGATGCACCCCTGTTTCCATGCCCTCGTTTGCACAGGCTGACCGTTACCAGCGCCTGAAGGATGAGGTGGTGCGAGCTCAGGTGCAGCTGCAGCTCTTTAAGCTTTATCACAACGAAGTGGAAATTGAGAAGCTCAATAAGGAACTGGCCTCTAAGAACAAGGAGATCGAGAAGGACAAGAAGCGAATGGACAAGGTAGAGGATGAGCTGAAGGAGAAGAAGAAGGAGCTGGGCAAAATGATGCGGGAGCAGCAGCAGATTGAGAAGGAGATCAAGTAAGAGGCAGGCCTGGGCCTGCAACCTGTGGGAAACCAAGAGCTGTGCTGTTTCCTAGGGCTCCTCTGAGCCTAGAGTCCAGTGCTCGCACTAGTTTGTCTTCCTCTTGACTTGCTTTGGCCAGAACCAAGCACATTTCTTGACTCGCATTTTAGACAAATAGAGTATTTAAGTATTCAGACTCTGGGAAGATAGATGGGTACTCATAAAAGAGAGGCCTTGAAAGGGGTGGTGACCTTGGCAAGTGAGAGGAAGTGATGGGAGGCCCAGCTCCTAGAGTGGCTGGGAATGCCTTCCTGGAAGAGGAAAACTGGAGCTAGAAGTTTAAAGGACAGGAATTTGAAAAGGTTAGATCAGATGGGGGCAACTAAATGGGTACAGGGCGTTCTTGGGAGTTGTTCCTGAGGGGCCTGGCCTGGCTAGAGCTGAGGCAGGAGTGGTAGCTTTACCTAATGGAGTGGCTGGAATGTCAGGCTGAAGCCATCAGTTCCAGGGAATAGTCAGACTGGCCCTTTTCTGAGGATCTGTGCAGCATCAGGGCCCTTGTTCTTTAGGCAATTCCCTGAGGCTGGCTGGGGGCCTCAAGCCCCCCTTTGGGTAAAAAGCCTGGGAACCCCCCCTTTTCCCACACTGCTAACTGATATACTCCTCTCCCTTCTGGCAAAAGGGAGAAGGACTCAGAGTTGAACCAGAAGCGGCCTCAGTACATAAAAGCCAAGGAGAATACCTCCCATAAAATCAAGAAGCTGGAAGCAGCCAAGAAGTCCCTACAGAATGCTCAGAAGCATTATAAGAAGCGTAAAGGTGACATGGATGAGCTGGAAAAGGAAATGCTGTCAGTAGAGAAAGCCCGGCAGGAGTTTGAGGAACGGATGGAAGAGGAGAGTCAGAGTCAGGGCAGAGACTTGACCTTGGAGGAGAATCAGGTAAGCTCTGGGAGGGTTGGGGGTGGGATGGGGGATTGCTCTGCTGACAGAGACTGATTTGGTTGGTTGTTCCTGACACAGGTGAAGAAATACCACCGGTTGAAAGAAGAAGCCAGCAAGAGAGCAGCTACCTTGGCCCAGGAGCTGGAGAAGTTCAATAGAGATCAGAAAGCTGACCAGGACCGGCTGGATCTGGAAGAGCGGAAGAAAGTAGAGACAGAGGTGGGCATGTGTTATAAGATGAGGGATAATGGGCCAGAGAAAAAGAAGTGATGGTAGTCTTAACAGTAATGACAATAGCTAACAACTAGTGAGCACTTACTGTGTGATAGGCGCTGTATTTTACTTGTATCCACTCATTTAATTCCTCGTTTTCCAAATGAGGAAACAGTAGTGCAGACATGAAGTAATTTGCCTAAGGTCACATCACTATGAAGTGGCAGAACCAGGATGTGAACCTGGGTAGTCTAGCTCTGAAACCCATACTCTTATTAAGTATACCTTGCTTACAGCCTTCCTAATAACAATAATAGTTGTTATAGTGCTCCAAGAAGAGCCTACGATGTTTCAGGCGTTCTGCTAAGCACTTCCTTTAAAGATCTAAAAGAAGGTGGTAGGCATTAATATTAATAGCTATACTGTGTTAAGCACTTAATACGTGCTTTATGAAGGGGAGGTCGCCTACATTTTACAGATGAGAAAACAGGTGCAGAAAGGCCTGGAAAGCTTTACTTTGCCTTGGTTTGAGCCTCCCTGTTTGGTGAGGAAGCTAGCCTGAGCTAAGTAGAACACCATGAGAAGGTCTCAGGGATCTGGGAGGCCCATCAATTAGCAGAGCCACACTGAGCACTGTTGTGTGTCTGCTTTTTAGTAGGTTTCCCCCATTAGTGACAGATTGTCCTGGACTGTTGGGCTCTTGGATGAGTGGGTACATAGCGGGTATAAGCCAGGGCCCCGTGGTCTTGGAGTTAACTTGCTCAGCCTCTGGTCATGGTGTGTATTTGTCTTTCTTCCAGGCCAAGATCAAACAAAAGCTGCGGGAGATTGAAGAGAATCAGAAACGGATTGAGAAACTAGAGGAATACATCACCACTAGCAAGTATGTGGCTCTGCAGCCTTTCTTCTTACTTCCAGGCTTGTTCTTGTGAACCCTGTCGGTCCTGCCCCTCCCCGGGCAGGATCAGCTTGGAAGGGTAACCCCTGTGTTCCCTCACTTTGTAGGCAGTCCCTAGAGGAGCAGAAGAAGTTGGAGGGGGAGCTGACAGAGGAGGTGGAGATGGCCAAGCGGCGTATTGATGAGATCAATAAAGAGCTGAACCAGGTGATGGAACAGCTGGGGGATGCCCGTATCGACCGACAGGAGAGCAGCCGCCAACAGCGAAAGGCAGAGATTATGGAAAGCATCAAGCGCCTATACCCTGGCTCTGTGGTAAGAGTGGAAAGGGAACTAATTTCCTGAGCACTTACTCTCCCACTCACTGTCAGATAATTTTCCCAGCAGCCCTGTGAGGACAAGGTTGCTTATCCCTTGTTTACAGCTGGGGGAACAGGCTCAGAGAGGTTAAGTGACATGCCCAAAACAGCACAGCTTATAAGTGGAAGAACTACAGTTCAAACCCAATTGTTCTGACTTGTGACCTCATGTTCTTTTCATCACACCAATTGCATCTTCCTGGAGGTTTTGTCTTGCTGTGTCCACTCCTCTGTGGAAGGTGGGGAGACTGGGTAGGCCTTTCGAAGAGGGAGGGGTCACAGGACAGGGATTAGTCTCCCAGGAAGTAACTGCAGCCTTCTATATATGATCTCCCTTGGCATGTACCAACCGATTCATTTGCTTATAGGGACATCCTAGGCTTTATCAGAGCTCTTGGCCTCTTGAACCAAATCCTGAGTTTCCAGGTTCCCTGAATATTATCTCTCTATTGCTGTAATTCCGTCCCTGGGTTCAACTTAATTTGTTTCCACAAATATTTCATGATCTCTCCTCTAGACACTGCTGGGGATATAAGGATGAATTAGGCTCATTCCCTGCCCTTGAAGATCTTACCCTTTATCTGATAGTTCTTAGGGAACCACGATTGGTTTAGAGGGCATGGGGGACGTGAACTGGAAAAAGATGTATTTTGCTGGGTGCTTGTGAGAATTTGAGGTATAAGGTATCTGACATAGTGCCTGGGGCAGCAGTGGTCTGTGAAATGGTAAAAGTGAGGCTTAGAAAGATGCTTTTGGGGTTCAGGCATGACTGAAGTGATTGTTGCTTTGGGGCCAGAGTAGGGTTTTCCTCCATAGCATGGAAGCCGTGTTCCTCACACAGATTTTGGTCTGCCCCTTTCTGAGCTGGGAATTGGGGTTCTTGAGCCAGTTCCCAAAAGCCTCATGCTTCAATTTTCTCTTCTGACTTTCCTCAGTATGGCCGCCTCATTGACCTCTGTCAGCCCACACAGAAGAAGTATCAGATTGCTGTAACCAAAGTTTTGGGCAAGAACATGGATGCCATTATCGTGGACTCTGAGAAGACAGGCCGGGACTGTATTCAGTACATCAAGGAACAGCGTGGGGAGCCTGAGACCTTCTTGCCTCTTGACTACCTGGAGGTGAGGCTGGTGGGGATGGGGTCAGGGCAGTGTGAGAGGGCCCCTCCTCCTAGCCCTCCATGTTCTGCCACTTACTGAGCTGTTTCCACAGGTGAAACCTACAGATGAGAAGCTCCGGGAACTGAAGGGGGCCAAGCTGGTGATTGATGTGATTCGCTATGAGCCACCCCACATCAAAAAGGCCCTGCAGTATGCTTGTGGCAATGCCCTCGTCTGTGACAATGTGGAGGATGCTCGCCGCATTGCCTTTGGAGGCCACCAGCGTCACAAGGTTTGGATTCCTGTGTCCACGTTGGAGGTGGAGCGTCCTTGTCCACATTAGTATTGGAGATTCTCCTATTCATCTTCTCCCCCTCTTCTCCCTACTGTGTGTAGACAGTGGCACTGGATGGGACCCTGTTCCAGAAGTCAGGGGTGATCTCTGGTGGGGCCAGTGACTTGAAGGCCAAGGCTCGGCGCTGGGATGAGAAAGCAGTAGATAAATTGAAAGAGAAGAAGGAGCGGTTGACAGAGGAGCTGAAAGTAAGTCAAAGGCAGCACTGTCCCTAGGGGTTAGACTCCTAAGGCCAGTTCGGCCAGTGCCCTTCTTACCCCCTACCCCTTCCCTTGTTGACTTCAGGAGCAGATGAAGGCAAAGCGGAAAGAGGCAGAGCTACGTCAGGTGCAGTCTCAGGCTCATGGACTGCAGATGCGGCTCAAGTACTCGCAGAGTGACCTGGAACAGACCAAGACACGACATCTAGCCCTGAATCTACAGGTGGGGCCTGGCCTTCATCCCTGTCCTCCAAAGGCTGCCCTCACATTACATTCCTGGCTGAGGTTTCTTTGGGGGTGGGGGGGGTGGGAACTTGTCCCATCTCCCTCCACCCATCCTGCTTCAGGGAACCAAGCATAGCAGTCAGCCAGCCAGGGTTTCAGATCTCGGCTCTGTATGACGGGAGGCAACTTACTTAATGTGTCAGTATCAGGTTTTCATCTATTTGTAAAATGGGAGTTAGAGTTACCACCTGCTTTATACCATTCTTACAAAGATTGAATGAATTCATACATGTAAAGTACTTAGACTGATTCCTTGAACCCAGTAAGTGCTCAGTAAATATTAGATGCTATTATTAGCATCAGTTATTCAACAGATAATCTGAGCTGTTTCGAAAAGTGAACTGAAAGTAAGTACAGGCATTTTATTCTCTGTGGGTGGGAGTTCTTCTAGGTGTGTTAATGTGTTTGATCATGGGGTGCTTCCCGAGACCAACCTGGAGGCATTATGTAAAATGTAGTATAAATATCCTTTTACCTTTTTCTAAAATCAAAAAGTCTGAATTCCAAGGGTTGTAGTTAAGGGAGTGTGGACCTATAATTGATGATGTTTACTGTGTGCCCAGCCCTGTGAATTGAAGCTGGCCGACTGGAGGCCGGGGAGGAAGCTGTGTGATGCTTCACGTGGGAGATAATGGAACCTTTACTGGGTAGTTCTAAGCTGAGTTTTCTCAGCATGTGGAGCGCTAGCTCTTCCTGTCCAGGGGCCAGTGTGCTCAGAGTGGCTCTTTCCTTCAAGGAGCCTGGTCTCTTTTTTCCCTCAACCCTGTTCTCTGCAGGAAAAGTCCAAACTGGAGAGTGAGCTAGCCAACTTTGGGCCTCGCATTAATGATATCAAGAGGATCATCCAGAGCCGAGAGAGGGAAATGAAAGACTTGAAGGAGAAGATGAACCAGGTTGGTAGGGGCTGAACCGTGCCAGCATATGCAGTGGGGCAGGACGGGGCTGGCAGCAGCACTCTGACCTGAAGGACCTTTACCCTCCCTCACTTCTCCCCTCAGGTAGAGGATGAGGTGTTTGAAGAGTTTTGTCGGGAGATCGGTGTGCGCAACATCCGGGAGTTCGAGGAAGAGAAGGTGAAGCGTCAGAATGAAATTGCCAAGAAGCGGTAGGTGGAAGTTTGGGTACAAGAGGACTCGGGGGTGTCCTTGAGCCCCCAGCCTGATATCCTGGGAAGTCACATGGCATCATAAGACAGGGAGCAGCTCTTAGAACGATGGGTGTTTACTGTAGGTCAGCTTTAAAGAACAGGGACATCAGGGAGGCGGTGTGGCATAGTCTTGTGGTTAGAGCGCCAGCTTTATCTATCTATCTATTTATTTAATTTGTTTATTATGTCAGAGCGCGCGCGTGCACACAAGCAGGGGGAGTAGCAGGCAGAGGGAGAGGGAGAAGCAGGCTCCCTGCTGAGCAAGGAGCCCGATACGGGACTTGATCCCAGCACCCCGGGATCATGACCTGAGCCGAAAGCGGACGCTTAACCGACTGAGCTACGCAGGCGTCCCAAGAGTGCCAGCTTTAAGCATGGTTTACCTGGGTTAGAATCCCAGCTCCCCAACTTGTTATCTTGGGCAGTGAGTGACTCAGGACCTCTCTGTCTCTGAGCCCTAGTTTCTTTATCTGTCAAGTTGGTTAATACTGATGCCTATCTCATGGCATTATTGGGCAGATCAGATGAACTAGTCTTTCTAAAGCATTTAGCATAATACTTAGCACCTACTAAGAGTAGTAAATGCTAGCTTTTATTATTGTCATTTTCCTGATAGGCAATGGGGTGGGGTCTGGGAGGTATGAAGTTCTAGGTTGGAAGAATAGTAAGAACAAAGCAACAGTTTCTCTTCTCTTCCCCTCTTTAGTTTATCCATTCATTTAACAAACTTTTCTTGAGTACCTTTGCTGTACCAAGTTGTCCTGTGCTAGGTATTGGTGGGGAGACAGGGGTGAGACCGACAAACATGACAGTCTCTGAAAGAGGTCACCGCCTGGACCCTGGGACTCAGTCTGCAGTTCATGTAGCCCATGGCCCATATAGTAAATATTCATTGCCCTCCTACCCCTAAGCCAGTCTCAAGGGATATAGAATGGACTCGGAGACTGTCCCTGTCCTCAGGGAGTTAACGGAATAATTGGGAAGACAAACAAGTAGGTCAACAATTTGATGCTGTACTTGATGTACATAGAAAATACAGAGGAAATGTTCAAAGAACTGCAAGTCAAGAGGAAAAATAAAAACAAGAGACCCAACAGGGAAATGGACAGAGGATGTAGTTAGCATTTCATGGAAAGAGAAGCACACATGGCTGATAACTACAAACTGATGTTCAGTCTTGTTCCTAATCAGAGAACTACAAATTAAAATAGTCTAGCAGTATTTGGTGAAAATAAGTCTACATAAGCTCTGTGACTTAGCAAAGCCACTCCTGGCTGGGTATATATCTCAGAGAGAGTCTTGCCACTGGGTCACAAAGAGACACATTCAGGCTTGTCTGTCTTGGCATCATTTGTGGTAGTAGGATGTTGGTGGCAATGTGGACAGCCATCACTTATGGAAAATATAAGTTAAATGTGATGAATATACAGACTATACAATACTGTGTAGCAATTCAAAGCAGGAACTGGATTTATAGGCAGTAACATGGGTAAATTTATAACACTGTGCGTTTGTGAAAATTTAAAAACAAGCATATTTTACAAGGATATGCATTCTTAAGGCTATATACGTATGTATGTATGTATACACGTATGTCACTTTGGAGTACATGTTCACCATAGGGAAAATAATGGGAGTGGAAATCAGGAATGGAGACAAGGGTCTTGCACAGACAGCGAACATCTGTGTGTAAGGAACTGTGGGATAGAATTAACTGCACCAAAAAGGGAGAAAGCCCAGAAAAGTGTAATAGAAATGAAGAACCTGCTCACAGCTGTCGGGAAAGCTTTTACAGAACAAGAAGTGATGAACTAGATGCCTGTAGAGTGAGTAGGACTTAGCCAGCTGGGCAGCAGACAGAAGGAAGTTCCAGGTAGTGAGAACAGCATGCTCAGAAGTGTGAGAGAGTGTACCTTGTACTGGAAACTAAGTAGTTTTTGAATGTCTGGAGCATACAAATGGGGTCAGGAGGAAGGCGGGGGTGGTGGACAGGTCAGCAGGGGCCAGATCACAGAGGGCTTTATGAGTCATGCTTAGGAGATTGGACTTAAAATTGCATAGCTTAAAATTATAGGGTTAATTATATTCCATTTGGATTATAGTGACTAATAGGTTTAAGCTGCTAGCATGACATCTGGCAGCATCTGTCACACCATATTGGAGGAGTGGGGAGGCAGTTGGAAATTAGCCCTGCCTGGCCTGCTAGTATCTGGATGCTGGTTATATACTCTTTTGAGTTTGTGAAGAGACAGGGAGCAGGGCAATGGCAGGAATCTAGTATTTTCTCCATGGCTTTTTTTTACTACCCAAGCTCTGCTCCTTGAAGGTTCTGGGATATGGGTGTGTTGGGGGGTGATAGTTGAAAAGAGTCAAAGCCCGTGAGCAAATGTGAGCAGAATGCAGCCAGTAATACTTGTCAATAAAATTTATTAAGTTCTTACTGGGTGTCCAGCATGCTTCTCAGGACTTGATGCATATTAATTCATTAAAAAATCTCCCAATAACTCTTGAAGTAAGTACTATTGTTATTTCCATTTTACACGTGAGGAGACAGAGGCATGGAGAGTATAACTTGCCCGAGATTACACAACTAGTAAATGGCAGGGTTTGGATGCCAGACCTCTTTTCCCATCACATTATATTGCGATGGTGCCATAGGAGAAGGAGCCTGGATTTTGGTATTAGACCTGGCTTCCAATCTCACATGTGCCCATTTATTAGCTGTGTGGCCTTGGGCAAGGTCTTTTACCTCTTGGCCCATGTTTCCTTATTTGTAAAATTAGGATAATAATGCTTACTTCTGGAACTATTAATTAGAGGATTAGAGGTAATTATGTAAAGTACACAGAAACTTAATAAATAGGAATTATCATAGCTGGTGGGTTCAGGTGGACCTTTTTGTGCCTCCTAGGAACTTGGAAGGGCTCTGGAGTCTTCCAGTGTATAAAAGGGGATTAGTGGAGTTTGGCCCAATCTCCCCTGCCTTGTGCCATATCCACAAGGCTAGGCTGAGGGACTTAGTTCTCCATCTTCAGGGAACAGTTTTATGTGGATGTGAAGGGATGAGCTGAGTGGTGACTGAAATTCAGCAGTAACTGAATCCCTGCATCCTGAACCTAGTTCTCCTTTCTCCCCACAGTTTGGAGTTTGAGAATCAGAAGACTCGCTTGGGCATCCAGTTGGATTTTGAAAAGAACCAACTGAAAGAGGACCAGGATAAAGTACACATGTGGGAGCAGACAGTGAAAAAGGATGAAAATGAGATAGAAAAGCTCAAGAAGGTAAGGAAGGAGAGCATAAAAAGACATACTAAAAACTGGGAGGAAAAATTGGAAGAGATATGATAGAAGGATAATATCCATAATTTATAAAGCCCCATTGAAATAAGGAAACACCAAGACCTGAATAGGAAAAAAAAAAATGAGTAAGAGGCACAAACAGTTCAAGATGATTCAAATAGCCCGTAAACATATACACATAATTTAGCCTTATTAGAAGTCAAAGAAATGCAAATTAAAGCAACAATCAGATGTAATTTGTTTCCTATCATGTTACCCAAGATTTAAAAAAAAAAAAAACAACCCCAGATGATTAATACTGGCCACGGTGCACAAGACCAGCATTCTTACACCATATGGCACCATCCATCAAGAGTCTTCAGGATATATTTATCCCCTCTTAGTCAGTAATACCTGAGGAAATCCAAAATGCTGGCACAGCTTCGTGCACGGAGGTTGATGTTTATTACAAACATTTATAGTTCCATATTGGAAACTGTCCAGTGTCCTCTGGGAATTCAGAGTTTAGCAAATTACGCTACGTTCATACATGTAATTGCGTAGTTTAATGGTCTTCAAATTTTAGTAGTACACAGACCCCATTTAAAGACCTAAGATCTTTTTAAAAAAATCCTTGACGTTAAATACATACAAACATACATACTTAGAGCACTTCACCAAAAAGCCTGGACAGACTTATAAATTAATTTTTATAATTAACCACATTAATTTAGCACAACAGATGATGGTGTTTTGCTGAAACCTAGTCCCTTTTCACATTGCACCAGTGTTGCTCACGGCTCAGTTCGAGTCAGGCTTGCCTGTGTCACTGGGTATCGTCCAACAACTCACTTTTCCTACATTCTTTCTCTTTAAGTTCCTGTGAAACCTTTGTTCTTCCTACAGCATCCCCTCCCGAGGTGATTTGATCCTCTTCACTTGGGTTAAACCTATCATTTGACTTTTATGTCTGCCTATGTTTGTTGTTGGGGAGGTGTGTGTATATGTATGTGTGCGCATGCGTGCGTGTGTTTTCATTAAACCCTGATAATTAAAGTAGTCCTCTTTGCTGTCACTGGAATCTTAAATGCAAATGCAGATTGGGCAGGAGTAAGTGGACAGCTAGATGATCCAGAATCCTATGTCTATGCCTTTTTGACTTTTTATTTTGAAATCATTTGAAACTTAGCAGAAAGTGGCAAGACTACTACAGAGAACTCCTACCTACCTGCCACCAAGATTCACCAATCACTGACATGCCATATTTGCTTCTGCATTGTCTGTGTATGCATATTATTTTTATGAGCCATTTGGGAGGAAGTGGCAGATATGTCCCCTTTAAATGACTTTAAGATCAAAATGAAAACCAAACGTTCTTCCTTTTAAAAAAATCAGGTCTATTAAGTAAGACTACAATCCCCTTGACTGACCACTCTCAATGCCACTCCCTTTCCTCTTCCTGGAGCTAATCCCATGTAGTGGGTATTCTTCCAGACCTTATAGGCATTTACTTAAATACTTGTACATTCATGTCGTACTCATAGAAAATACATAGTATTGTTTGTGTGGGTTTTTTTTTAAACATTGATGTTATATTGCCCATGACAGTAATTTTAATGTGGAAAAGGTGCTCAAATATAACATTAAGTCAGAATATAGGGTTTTAATTGCAATATAGTCTAAACTCTGTAGAGCCTGTCTATAAGTAGTGTTAGGAGGAAATAGGCTAAAATGTTAATTGGTTGTCTCTGGCTGGTGGGATTACGAGTGATTTTTTTTCTACTTGATACTGTTTCAATTCTTTGCACTTTTCTATATCAGGCAACTTGTATAATGGGGTGTGGGGGAGGGCAACCAAATTTGAAAAAAGATAAAGAGACACCTAAAGGGTGATGGTGGTATGTGAAAGCAGAGCTTCCTGAAGAGAGGCTCTGACACGCCTTGGAGGCTCCTTCTGCCTGGTGGAGAGGGTGGGGGGCAAGGGGAGAAGATCTTAGAGGAGATGAGGAAAACGTTCACTTCTTGTCCTGTTCCCCCTGCTGGGACCAGGAGGAGCAAAGACACATGAAGATCATAGATGAGACCATGGCCCAGTTACAAGACCTGAAGAATCAGCACCTGGCCAAGAAGTCGGAGGTGAATGACAAGAATCATGAGATGGAGGAGATTCGTAAGAAACTGGGGGGCGCCAACAAGTGAGTGGGTTCAGGCCTGGGGTTGGGGGACCTAGGTAGAGCAGGCAGCCTGCTGGATTTGGATCTCACCTTTCTACCTGGACCTTTTAGGGAAATGACCCATTTACAGAAGGAGGTAACAGCCATTGAGACCAAGCTGGAACAGAAACGCAGTGACCGCCACAATCTGCTGCAGGCTTGCAAGATGCAGGATATCAAGTTGCCGCTGTCTAAGGGCACCATGGATGACATTAGTCAGGAAGAGGTGAGTATCAGATCACGGCTGGTGGTGGGAGTGGGCAATGAACAGCATTAACCAGGGATGGGGGATGAAAGTGACCGGGGGCAGCGGGGGGGGGGGAGTGGGGGGAAAGGGAAAAGGATGGTGGGCGGGGGTGGTGGGGGACAGAAGGAGGGATGCAGGGGAGATGAGGCAGGGTGAGGCTGTGAAGGCAGGTAGGGGAAAGGTAGTAGCCTTGGTATGAAAGGGAAGTTGAGTTGGGGGTGGTGCTGGATGTCAGTAGGTGGTGAGGGAGGGAAGCCAGGAAAAGATGAAATCATTCTGTAACCTTAGGGACTTGAGCTAAAAGCTCTAGCAGGTGTTGGATATTGCTAAGAGTGGCAATTGAGGGACATTAGCCAAGAGCAAAGGAAGATGGACGATGGGGGACCTGAGAGATGATGGCCGAGCTGCAGTGAGGGAGGTTGGCCAGGAGACGGTTGGGTAAGGGACATCAGCAATGCAGAGGTGACAAGGCTTAGTCATAGGAAAAGGGAGGGACACTAGCCAGTAGAGGAGCCAAGGCATTTTATGCACTGAAGGTGAAGATTGGTAGCAAGGGGTGGGAACATTAACTGAGAGGAGGTTTGCATATATTTGTTTTAGACCTGGGCATGTATCTCAGCCCCACATGTCTCTCTCCCTCCCTCTTCCCAAATAGCATTTCAGTTTAATTCAGCAAAATATTTTGAACACCAGAAATGTGCCAGGCGCCTTGGTAACATGTGACGTAATTACTCCTAATCCTAAACACAACCCTGCCAGGCAGGCAGTATCCCATGTTACAGTTGAGGGTTTGTTTAAATCAGGTTTCTGGTGTCAGGATCTGAGCCATGACTTGCCCAGGATGACAGTGTTAGTCAGTGGTAGAGCCCAACTTTGAACTGAGGTCTTTGTGCCTTCAGAGCTGCTGTCCTGCCATAGGTGCTCCAGCAAGGTGCTTCGAAAAGACTTTGAAGGCTACAAAGGAGTGCACCCCCGCCCCGGCCCCCGTTAGAGGGGCATTCTATGGCCAGTGTGCTCCATTGGACTCTCCCTCTCACCATTGCAGGGTAGCTCCCAGGGGGAGGATTCAGTGAGTGGTTCCCAGCGAACTTCCAGCATCTATGCACGAGAGGCCCTGATCGAGATTGACTACGGTGACCTGTGTGAAGACCTGAAGGTGAGGATCAGCCACAGGGGCGGCGACATCCTCCCAGCTGTTCAAAGGGAGAGTCAGCCCACCCGGGGGGCCCCATGGAGACCACAGCTACAAAGAGGGGCAGGCTGGCGAGGAAGGGAGGGAGCTGTGATTTAGTGTCTCCCCTAGCTATGCACACACAGACACAGGCGCATCTTCCACCACCACCCTCAGGTGCCCCCGTCCCTGCCTGCTGCCAGTCTTCCCCTTCCACGCATGTACACTTCTCGGCCCAGGTGCACACACAAAGGACATGCTCCTTTACAGCGAGCAGATGGGCCTTGGGTGTCCTCGGTGCTCTGTCCCCGGCGCCCTTCCCTTCTCACTTTTGGCATTCTCGCATCCTGGGTATCTGTTTTACCCCCTTGGCCCCAGCTGCCATGTGTGCTATGCTCCACAGGTACCTCAACCCCCAGCCTTCCCCAAATCTGCCCTTTCTCCTCGGTGCCAGCCACAGGTTCAAACCAGAAATCTGTGCCTCATCCTCGACTCCCCCTTTCACTTTGCATATTCATTGAATTACCAAGCCCTATCCATTTTACCTCCTAAATATCTATTGAATTCTACTTTTTTTCTGTTTCCACTGTCTCTCTAGTACAAGCCATTTCACCTCTCACATGGCCTACTGCAGGAACCTCCTAAACACTTCCTGATGCTTTCCCATCCATCCTTATGGCCAGGGGGACATGATTTTTTAAAGAAATCGTTATTGTGGAAAATTTCAAACATACACAGAAAGAGAATAATATAATGAACCCCAGTACCCATCACCCAGCTTCAACAGTTAGCAACATATGGTATCTTGTTTTCTGTACCCCTCCCTTTCCAATTGGCATATTTTAAGTCAAATTCCAGGTAACATTTCATTCATAATTAATCTCTAGAAAGAAGGACATTTTAAAAAACATAATAGTATCATACCAAAAAAAATTGAAGACTAACTGCAATATCACCTAATATTCAGTAAATGTTTGGATTTGCACGAATATCCCATAAATACCATTCTTTTTTAAAAAAACATAGTCTGTGTATTTAAATCAGGATTCAAAGGAGGTTCATATGTTAAAAGTGGTCTCTCCTAGTCTGTACCATTTTCTTATCCCTTTTTATTTTTTTATACCTATTTATGGAAGAAACTGGGTCATTGGTCGTGTACAATTTTCTACATTCTGAATTTGGCTTGATTATGTCTTATGATGTTATTTAACGTGTTCTTCCATTCCCTGTATTTCCTGTAAACTGGTACTTAAATCTAGGGTTTGATTGGATTTAGTTCATTTTCTGTTTATTTTTGGCAGGAATATATCATAGGTGGTGCTGTCTACTTGTGAACTTTCTTTTGCGTCGCATAAGTTGACATTGAATGTCATTTCGATCTTTGTACTAAATTTGGTCAGTGTTCAACATTACCTGTGAAATATTCTTGTCAAAAACTCAAGGATCTGATCAAGCTTTTATGGCCACCAATTATATGAAACACCAGTGCCAGAGAACGTGTTAAATAAAAACACAGGGATGCAGTTAGCTAAATCCAGACTGTGGGAAACTATGGGCCTGGTCTCTTCCACTGATAAATGAAAGAAACCAAACAGAGGGGGAAAATTTTTATTGGCTATAAGAGACAAATCAACCAACGGGAATATGTGGCATTTCTGTGAATCCATTGCAAAGAGAGGAAGGGGAATTTAGCCATTAAATGAGACTTAAGAGACAGATCAGCTAATTGCGATGTGTGTACCTTATTTGAAACCTGCTTTGAAAAACCTGTGAAGAATTTTTTTTTTTTTTTTACAAAACAATCAGGATAATTTGAACACTGACCAAAGAATTTATGATGTTCAGAAATGCCTATGTTTTTAGGCGAGATGATGATATTGTGGCTTTATTTTTTAAGTATCCTTATCTTTTATAGCAGTGGTTCTCAATGGTGCATGGGTTTTTCCTCCCCAGGGGACTTTTGGTAATGTCCGGAGACACTTGCAACATCCACTTGTCATAATTGGTTACTGACGGTGTCTTGTAGGTAGATACAAGGGATGCTGCTAAACATCTTAACAGTGCACAAAGGACAGCCCTCACAACAATGAGTCATCTGGTGCAAAATGTCAATAGTGCTGAGATTCAGAAACCATTTTAGAGATATACTGAAGTATTTGTGGATGAAGTGGTATGTCTGAGATTTGCTTTAGAATAATTGAAGATAGAAAGGAATTGAGTATAGACTGAGATTGCTTTAGAATAATTGAAGATAAAAAGGAATTGAGTATAGATGGCAGAGTATTGGCCATGAGTTGATAATTTTTGAAGCTGGGTAATAAATATATGGGGGTGCATTATATTATTCTCTGCATTTTTGTGTCTGTTGAAAATTTACATAATATAAAGTTAAGAGAAAAATAATCCTGATCACCAGGTTCAGGTATTGTTAGCCCGTCAATTTTTATAAAGTTCCCTGTCAGCCTTCACAAGTTGGTTTTAACAGCTCTTTTTTTTTTTTTTAAAGATTTTATTTTTATTTATTTGAGAGCATGCATGCGTGAGCTGGGGGCAGGGGTCAGCAGAACAGGGAGAGATAGAATCCCAAGCAGACTCTCCACTGAGCACAGAGCCCAATGTCAGGCTCTGTCTCAGGACCCTGAGATCATGACCTGAACTGAAATCAAGAGTCGGACGCTTAACTGACTGAGCCACCCAGGCGCCCCGGTTTTAGCAGCTCTTAATGATCATTGCCTAGCTTTATCAAGGGTTGCAAAATGGTAATTTCCTAATTCTTCCTTTCCTCCTCCATTTATGTATTGGAATTCTAAAAAGAATTTTCCCATATCAACTATTTGGTTCCTTTGAAATACAGCCAGTACAGAAAAGGTAGGATAAATGCTTCATTCTTTTCTTTATTTACCGGCTTTCGGAATGGGGCGGTTGCCCTTGTAACCTTTAAAGGTTTTTAATTTGTATTTTTTGTAAATTTAACTGTTTAAATGTATTTTGATGACTCTGTTGGAGTCATTTTTCTTCTTGATGCTCATATTGTCCCATCCTTGTCCAGTAGGAGCCACTTCAAGTTGATTTTTGTTGTTCTTATTTTTAGATTTTTATTGAAAATTTCACATGGCAAAAGTAAAATAGCACAGTGCTATCTTGTGTAGCCATCACCAATTTCAGCAGTTAGCAACTCGTGGCCAAACTTGTTTTATGTGCACTCCATCCACTTCCTCCTCTCTCCCCACCCCTGGGTTATTTCAAAATACAGTCAACCCTTGAACAACATGGGTTTGAACTGTGCGGGTCCACTTATACATAGATTTCCTTCAGTAAATATAGTACAGTACTTGTAAATGGATTTTCTTAACATTTTCTTTTCTCTAGCTTACTTTACAATATGTGTTAATCACTGTTTATGTTACTGGTAATGCTTCCAGTCAACAGTAGGCTATTAGTAATTAAGTTTTAGGGGAGTCACAAGTTAATATATAAGTGGATTTTTGGCTGTGTGGGGGGCTGATGCCCCAACCCCCTTGTTCAAGGGTCAGCTGCAAATTCTGGACATCATGCCATTTTATTTGTAAATATTTCAGAATGTATCTCTAAAAGAGATAATTCTTAAAAATATCTAGAATCGTTATCATACCAAAAACCCAATAATTTCTTAATTTTGAAGCTATATATTATAAAATAATTCCTTAGTATTATAATCAGTATTCACATTTCCCTGATTGTCATGCGCACACACACAGTGTACACACACACCACCTCTTCTTTATCCATTCATCTGTTGATGGATGTCTGGGCTCTTTCCATAGTTTTTCCAGCTATTGTGGACATTGCTGCTATAAACATTGGGGTGCAGGTGCCCCTTTGGATCATTGCATTTGTATCTTCAGGGTAAATACTGAGTAGTGCAATTGCTGGGTCGTAGGGTAGCTCTATTTTCAACTTTTTGAGGTACCTCCATACTGTTTTCCAGAGTGGCTGCACCAACTTGCATTCCCACAGTGTAGGAGGGTTCCCCTTTCTCCACATCCTCGCCAACATCTGTCGTTTCCTGACTTGCTAATTTTAGCCATTCTGACTGGTGTGAGGTGGTTGGTTGATATGACTCTTAAGTCTCATTTAATCTATGGTAGTCCCCCCTTGTCTCTGCCTTCGCTTTCCATGGTTTCAGTTACCCATGGTCAACCACAGTCTGGAAGCAGATGGTCCTCCTTCGGACCTATCTTCAGAAGGTCAGTAGTAGCCTACCTGGTGCTGTGTCACAGTGCCTGTGTCATTCACCTTACTTCATCTCATCGTGGAGGCTTTTTTTTTTTTTTTTTTTAAGATTTTATGTATTTATTTGACAGAGAGAGACGCAGCTAGAGAGGGAGCACAAGCAGGGGGAGTGGGAGAGCGAGAAGCAGGCTCTCCGCGGAGCAGGGAGCCCGATGCGGGACTCGATCCCAGGACCCTGGGATCATGACCTGAGCCGAAGGCAGACGCTTAACAACTGAGCCACCCAGGAGCCCCTATGTAGGCATTTTTTATTACCTCACATCATCCCAAGAAGAAGGATGGGTACAATACAATAAGATAGTTTGAGAGCGAGGCCATTCATGTAACTTGTAATACAATATATTGTTATAATTGTTCTATCGTATTATTGCTGTTAATCTTTTACGGTAACTACTTTGTAAATTAAGCTTTATTGTAGATATGTATGTATAGGAAAAAACACAGTATGTAGGGTTTGGCACTGTCTATGGTTTTAGACATCCACTGGGGGTCTTAGAATGTACCCCCGTGGATAAGCGGGACTACTATATAAGATGCCCCTCCCTCAGTTTTTATTTTTCTTTGCAGAATTTTTTGTTTTTGAAGAAATTGGCTCATTTCTCCTGAAGGATTTTCTACATTCTGTACTTTGTTGATTGTATCCTATGATTTTTTTTAAAGATTATATATTTAAGAGAGAGTGTGCATGCTCTTGAGCAGGGGGAGGGACAGATGGGGAGGGAAAGGGACAGGCAGACTCGGTGCTGAGTGCAGAACCTGATGTGGGGCTCGACCCCATGACCCTGAGACTGTGACCTGAGCTGAAACCAAGAGTCAGATGCTCAACCAACTGAGCCACCCAGGAGCCCCTGTATCCTATGATTTGTCTTGATGTTCCCCCAGAACAAAGCACAAAAATAGTTCTGGTGTCCCTTGTAGTTCCTATAAGTGGATAGTTAGATCAGTGCTGTTAAATAGAGATATAATATGACCTACATGTCATATTTTAAAAAGTAAAATTAATTTTGATGCTGTATTTTTGCTTAACCCAGTATATCCAAAAATTATTTCAGTGTGTAAACACATAAAAATTATTGATGGGATATTTGACCGTCTCTTTGTACTAAGTCTTGAAAATGCAGTATCTGTTTATGCTTCTGGCACATCTCAATTTGGATGCTATATTTTCCTCAGATATATTTGATCTGTATTTAGCTATCTTAAACTTTACAATAGAAAAAAAGAACCACATACCCATTTTTGTTCCAGATACACTTAAAAGTTTTCTAGTAACTAAGTTGAGTATCAGTTTTTAAATGAGTCAACAGTCATTAAAATCAGTAGTCACATGTGGGCTTATGGCTACTGTATTGGACAGCTCAGATCTAGAGGTTTGATTAGATTGAAGTTTGGGGGTTTGTTTTGGTCAAGAATACTTCATAAGTGACATTGTTAACGTCTATCAGGAGGTTGGTAGTGTCTGGTTGTGGTTCTTTTTGTGTGATTTGCAGCTGTGGTGGTTATTGCCTAGATTGATTAATTTGTCTGTGGTTGCAAAATGGTGATCTTCTTACCCTATCATTTCTTTATTAACTGGAATACTGTAAAGAGAGATTTCCTCTTATCAGTCATTTGGTTACCCTGAGGTGCAGTTTATGTAGGAAAGGTGGATATATATGCACTTGATTCTTTTTTTTACTAGTTTATAAAATAATGAGCCAGTTTTCTGACATTCTCAAGATTTGTTCACTGAGTTGTTTTCGTATCATTTTGAACTTACGGATTTAAACACATGAGATATGTTGCACTCTGTTGCGGTGGTTATTCTTGTTGATCAAGCTGTTGCATCTTTGGCCAGTGGGAACCCATTCAGGTTGGCTTCTGAATCATTTTGATACAACTCTACAGTCTTTTATGTCTTCCCTGCTTGGTATGTCCAGTCTCATCCTTTACATTTCCCCAAATCTGGCATTAGCCATTTCTCCCTGAGGAGCACTGACTTCTTGTAGTGGGAAATGCTGTTTAACAACTACCATCTGAACACTGGAGTGCTCGTGACTGCTGGGTTGCTCAGTGCTTCTAGAATATTTCAGTATACTGGGCTACAAGATGCATTTTTTATTTTGAAGGAAAAATGTATCGTGAGTTCATATTGATAGTTCAGTTGAAATTGTAATTTTCCCAGTTTAACGTCATTGATTTTATGTTTGAGTCTCCCCCATTATTCTTGCTGAAAATCTTGGTTCCTAGCAACACTAACATAATAACATATTTACGTTATCCTATTCTGTATATAATAGTTTGAAAATCACAATGAGGTATTATTAGTAACAACTTGATTATTGAAGATTTCCTTGAGGTCCTTTTTGCCGTTAAGCTAATAGCTTATTGGGCATGTACGGCCATGTTCCTATATTTTAAAGTAATTTGAAAGAATTCTCTGAATGTTGGGCACCTGGGTGGCTCAGTCGTTAAGCGTCTGCCTTCGGCTCAGGTCATGATCCCAGGGTCCTGGGATTGAGCCCCACATTGGGCTCCCTGCTCAGCGAGACGCTTGCTTCTCCCTCTCCCACTCCCTCTGCTTGTGTTCCCTCTCTCGCTGTGTCTCTCTCTGTCAAATAAATAAATAAAATCTTTAAAAAAAAAATTCTCTAAATGTTTAACCAGCTTAATATATTGTCATGTTTCTTTATTTAGTTTTCCATTTTAAGGGGGTTGCTCATTTTTGCATTTTAAAGATTTATTTTTTCCAACTTTATTTTGAACATTTTCAAACCTACAGAAAAATTGGAAGTACAGTACAGTGAACACCATATACCTTTCACTGTAGAATATTTTTCTGCAATGATTATTTTTCCAGTTTTTTTCTCTCTCTCCCTCTCTCGATTCCCTCCCTCCACACTACACATTTTTTGTTTTTGCTGAACCATTTGAAGGAAGTTACAGACTTCAATTCTAAATACTTCAGCATGCTAAGAACAAGGGATTCTGTTCCATAACTGCAATTCCATATTACACCTAAGAAAATTAATAATAATTTCATATCTAATATCTCCCATATTCACATTTCCTTAGTTGTTCCAAAAGTGTTTTTTATAATTGTTTGTTTTAAACTGTGATCCAATCAAGGTTTATGTATTGCTTTTGGGTGTTCTATCTTTTTGGTTTCTTTTAATGTGGAGCAGTCCCCTCACCTTTTTTCATGACACTGATCTTTTGAAGAGTCTATGTGTTGTCTTGAATGGATATGTTTGTTTCCTATCATTATTGCTTAATTTGTTCCACCTACCCTTGTGTTTCCTATAAATTGGAAGTTTGATCTAGTCTGGAGGCTTGATGGATTTGGGTTAAGTAATTTTTTGGCCAGAACATTTCACTGGAGATGCTGTGTACTCTATATTGCATCATGCCAGGAATGTAATGTGAGGATGTGAGGATTCATGATGTTAAGTTTGATCCTCTGTTAAGGTATCAATTGCCAGATTTCTTACCTTTGTAAGTAGTAAGTAATCTTTAGGGGGATTCTTTGGTATCTTGTGACTATCTTGTTCCCAACAGTTTTTTGGCCCTGTGGTTTTCACATTTTGATTTAATTTTTTTTGGTAATTCTGTAAAATCTTCATATGGTTCTAAAACCAAAAGTATACTACAGGGTACATGAAGAGAAGTTTCACTTTCTTTCTTGTCCCCTTCGCCTCCGTTCCTCTGTGTGTAATCATTTTAATTAGTTTTTGGATTATTCTTTTTTGGTTGTATGTTAAAAATACGAATATATTTGTATGTAAATATACTCATATTCCTTCTCTTAGATAAAAAATTGGCATTCTATTGTGTACCTTGCATATTTCACTTAAAACCTATCCAAGAGACCGCTTCATAACAGTATATAGAGATTTGTAGAAGGGCTTTTCTAAAATATATATACATTTATGTATACATTTGTGTGTATTCATGTCCTTCCTGTGCTTGAAGTCATTCGGTGGTACCTCACCTCCCTTGGGATAAAGTCCAAACGTCTTATAAGACTTAAAAGGCCCTTTATCATTGGGCTTCTGCACGTCTCCAGCCTTGCCTCTTCCCCCCAGCGCGCACACACACACACAGTTGCTATTATTGCCATACTGAATTGCCCTTTTTTTTGGCTTTTGAAATTTATTAAAATTGATTACTTTTTTGTTTTGTTTTAAGATTTTATTTGTTTGACACAGAGAGACGCAGTGAGAGAGGGAACACAAGCAGGGGGAGCGGGAGAGGGAGAAGCAGGCTTCCCGTGGAGCAGGGAACCCGATGTGGGGCTTGATCCCAGGACCCTGGGATCATGACCTGAGCTGAAGGCAGACGCTTAACGACCGAGCCACCCAGTCGCCCCAAAATTGGTTACTTTTTTGAATTGCTTTGATTTCCTTGAATGAACCATGAGCAGATCCTTGATTTTGCATGTGATGCTCCTGTCTGCATAGACTGTTCCTTCTCCCTGTCCTCACTATTCATCCTGTGGGCCTGAGCTTAAACATATTCCTGGAGGCCTTCCCTAGCCCGAGTCTGAGTTAGGTGCCCTTCTTATGTGCTGACCCAACACCATCTGTTTATCATTGTTTTGGTGTTCACTGTACAGTGTTCTGACTGTTTACATTTATGCCTTCCTCTGTTAGTCCATGAGCTCTGTAAGCACAGGAACCATGGCTCACAGGATATGAGGGCCCCAGTGGCTGGCATTTGGAAAGCATTCAGTAAATATTTATTGACTAAAAGTGGCAGAAAGGCACAAGCCCAGACATGCATTGCAATATTCATAAGACCTAAAACCAAACTCAAATGGAATTTGCTCAGATGTGGTGATCTGAGAAGAAAACGTGAGTTGCCTTATTCATTGTGGAGCTGTAGGTGGAGTCCAGACCAGCCTGTGTGGGAGCCTCTAGGTCACCCTGGGATGGTGCTGGCTCATGGCCTGGGCTGAGAGCCAGAGAGGGGCACCACCAGCTGCTCCTCCTGAGAGACAAAGAGGTTGACAGGGCCTGGGGGAAGGGCTAGAGATGAGAAAGTGGCATCAGCCTGTAATTTCCAGGGATGGTGGGAATGGTTACTGTAGGTAGGACCTGGTAGAAGGAGCCGAGCTAGGGAAGAAGAACCTGCCTTTGGCATGGGAGCAAGTCCTCAGGCCCTGCTTGGTGGAGCATCTCTTGTGGGGGCCTGAGCTCAGGGACCTGGCCCTTCCTGATGTCATTGGGCCTGGGTTTTACAGGATGCCCAGGCTGAGGAGGAGATCAAACAGGAGATGAATACACTGCAGCAGAAGCTGAATGAGCAGCAAAGTGTACTCCAGCGTATTGCTGCGCCTAACATGAAAGCCATGGAGAAGCTGGAGAGTGTCCGAGACAAGTTCCAGGAGACCTCAGATGGTAAGATTTTTCCCTTTTAGTTTTACTGTCTAAGGGGAAGACAGGAGGCTGGAGTTATGGCAAGGGCCTGTTACACATCACAGCCTCTCCCATTTTTATGTGCTTTCTGGAAACTCCCAAGAGCCCTAAACAGTAGGGGTTAGTTATCACACCTGTTTTATGGAGTAGAAAAACCTCTGTGAGGTTCAGAGAGGGTGAATGGCCTACCCAAGGTCTCACAGCTGGTTGCTGGTTGAGCCCAGGGTACAATTCATGTTTGTGTAGTTCCAAGCCCACGTTTCTTCCTTTGTGCTTCGTGGCTGGCCCGATGGTTACAAGTGGTTGTGGGGCCATTTTCCTGGGGCCCTCCCCAGACATTCCTCTCCCTTTGGGATGTCCCTGCTCTGTGGATTGTCATTTACAGGTCATTCTTGCCAGGGCGTGGTCCTCTGCCTTGGCAGAGCCTGGGCACTGAGGGGTCACCTGTCTTTCCCTCATGGCAGAGTTTGAGGCAGCCCGAAAGCGAGCCAAGAAAGCCAAGCAGGCATTCGAACAGATCAAGAAGGAGCGCTTTGACCGCTTCAATGCTTGTTTTGAATCTGTGGCCACCAACATCGATGAGATCTACAAGGCCCTATCCCGCAACAGCAGTGCCCAGGTAGGCTGGAGTCCCTTACGCAGCTAGCCCCCACCATCACGTTGCCGTTCCCTTTAGGCTTCCTGTCCCTGTCCTCATCTAGACCCAAACCCAGGTTCTGACCCATCTGCCTTCTCCCTAGGCATTCCTGGGCCCCGAGAACCCTGAGGAGCCCTACCTGGATGGCATCAACTACAACTGTGTGGCTCCTGGCAAACGCTTCCGGCCTATGGACAACTTGTCAGGGGGGGAGAAAACAGTGGCGGCTCTGGCCTTGCTCTTTGCCATCCACAGGTAAGGCTGCTCCTCCCAGAGCAGTTGACGGAGAGACTGAACTGAGGCCACCAGAGGCTCTGGGGCCCAAGGACATGCAGAGATCTGCAGAGGTGAAGATGTTCTGGTGGAATCTGGATTGCGTCCCTGTTTCCCTACCTACTACAGCACATCTGGCCTTGGTTTCCTGGACCTGTCTTTCCCATCCACCCTCATCCACTCAGCATGCCCTCACTGGCCCCTGCATGTATTCAGTCCCACCACCAGGCTTTTGCTTACATGGTTGCTGGCTAATTAGCCCTTTCTGTGCAAGTCTAGCTTGACCATCACCACGCCTTCACATCTCATTTTCCTCCTCCTGTTCCTCTAGGAAGCCTGCTTTGACCAGCTGTGGCATACCCTGACCTCCCCCTCCTGAATGCCAGTAGTACTGGAATCTGACCCCCACAACTTAATACTTGATTGTACAGCGTCATTCAGCGAGCATTTCTTGAGGGCTGCTCTGTACCAGACTCTGTTGGGGGATTAGGGACACAGATGTGTCAGACATGGTCTCTGTCCTTGAGGAGCTCATGGTCTAGTGAAAGCCAGATGTGTAAACAGTGAGCTAAGTGTTGTGACCGGGTGAGTGTGTGTGCTGTGGATGCACAGAGGAGGGACACCAACCCAATGCGGGGGAGGGAGTGGGTGGCCAGGAAAGGCTTTCGAGGGCAGGTAACACTTGAGCAGGAAATGCAAAAGATGAGTAGAAGTTAGCCGAGACACCAGGAGGCGTTCTAGGCAGTGGGTGCCGCATGTGCCGTGAGGCAGGGAGCCACAGCAACATGGCGCAGGTGGGTGGGGTAGACCTCCAGGTAGCTTGGACAGTGTGGTCAGAGCCTAGGACAGCTTTATCTCCCCAGCCTGTCTGGAAGCTCTGGAGAGAACCATGTCTTCTCCTGGTTATGTAGGATCCTGGAGCACAAGGTTGGATGCACAGGAGGGTTCAGTTGGTAAACTGGCCTTCTGGGGCTCAGGCAACATTAAGACCTGGGTTTTTTAGTCTCTGAAGAAGTGGAGGGGGATGCTGGCCTGTGTGATGGGCCCTGGGGCTATCCTGCCCCACCCCTGCCCCCATCAGTGTCAGCTCACCTACTGGTTCCCTCCCAGCTACAAGCCAGCCCCCTTCTTCGTCCTGGATGAGATCGATGCTGCCCTGGATAACACCAACATTGGCAAGGTGGGTGCAAGGAAAGTGGGGCCCGGGAGGGAGGCCCCTAGGTTGGGGCTGGGTTTCAGGGAGCAACTCCTGAGTGTGCTCTAGCCGTTCCTGCTGCCTGCTCTCTGTGCCCGGGAGGCTGGGCCCAGGGTCATCCATCCACGCCGTGCTAGTCTGGCCTCTCAGCCTCTCTTCCCCCTACCCTCCACCCCTTACCCCATCCCTCTGCCTCTGGTTCTGACTGGAACACACAAGGGAGTGTTAGGGCTTCAGCCCTGCTAAGTGCCTGGCGGCCCCTCCCACAGGTGGCAAATTACATCAAGGAGCAGTCGACTTGCAACTTCCAGGCCATCGTCATCTCTCTCAAGGAGGAGTTCTACACCAAGGCTGAGAGCCTCATTGGAGTCTACCCCGAGGTAGGGCGGGCCTGGCTCAGGAGCCAGCCCCACTCTCCCTGCCTGACTCCCCAGGGCAGGAAGGGAAGGCTGCAGTGGAGGGCCACGGGGGCGGGGGAGCATAGGGACTCAGGTCCTGAACAGCCATCTGGGCTTGTTGGAGCCCTGCCCTAGAGGCTTAGCCTGCCCAGCTGGGCAGGGCTATTGTGTCTGGGGACAGGTGGAAAGGCCAGGCAGAAGAGCCAGACAGCAGAGAAAAGGAGGAGAATGCAGAGGTAGGCAGGGAGAGAAGGCACATGGGACCGAGCACATCCTCTCACACCCAGAGAGAATCATTGCCTGGGCTTTGGGCAGGTATGTAGGGAGGAGGGTTTGAGGCCCCCAGTCCTGGGGCGCTAGACCCCCCCCCTTAATTCTCTCCTTACAATTTCATTTTTCTTTTTCTCCCTCCTCCTTCAGCAAGGGGACTGTGTGATCAGCAAAGTCCTGACCTTCGACCTCACCAAGTACCCAGATGCCAACCCCAACCCCAATGAGCAGTAGCAGTAGTTCTGCCCTCCTGCCCTGTCTGGATCCCTAAGCTGCCCCTCTCCCAATCTCTGGATATTTGGCTCCCAACCTTCCCCTATCTCCCGTCCCTGTTTGGTATAGTTATGGGATTTAGGCACTGCTGTCAAGCATGAAGAGGAACAGAGGTGATGTTAGGTCTGGAGCAAAAATTCCTGAGCTTCAGGGAGCATCCTGGCCTTTGGAAGGAGGTGCTGAGCTGAACTGAGCTGAACAGGGCCATCTGTCCATTCCTTACCTTCCTCTCTCCTAGACCTCCCTCCCTCCCATCACCCATAATCATGGGTCCCTTGGGCCCCTTGCATCCTGCTTGTGTGTGGGTGTGTATGTGTGTATATATGTGTCCGCGTGTGTGCATATGGGCGTGCTTGCAAAATAATAAAGATATTGGAGACCCATTTTAGAAGGAGCCTAGGCTGAATTTGATTCCAAGAGAGCTTAGTATGACAGCACCCCAGAGCTGGGCAAAGGTATTCAGGACCTCATAGGAATCAGTCACGTGAAGTTGCCCTCATTCACTCATTTGTGTTCTCATTCATTTGTGTATTCGTCAGACATATATTGAGCACCTTCTGTTTGTCAGGCTCTATTCTAGAAATACAGAGCTAGATCAGATATGATCTCTACCTTCCTACCGAGGAGATGCAGTGGGTTCATGGTTTCCCATGGTCAGCTGAATCATATTTATAGGTACTTTGAATTTGAGAAGAAGATGATCACCTCCAGGCTTCCTGGAGAAGGTCACATTTGAGCTGAACCTTGACAAATTGGTAGGATTTGGTTGGGCACTAGGAGCAGAGCCTGGGCTCTGGGGACAGACATTTGTGGGTTCTAGTCCTTTTTTTAAAATCACTTACTAGTTTGATGTTGGGCAAGTCATTTGACCTTTCTGTGCCTCAGTTTCCTCATCTGTAAAATGGGGCTAACAATATTACCTACCTCATAGGATTTAATGATGTCAAGCTCCTCACTGGGGGCCTTATCCCTGCTTGGAGCCCACTAGGTGCCGACCCCTCAGAATATAAGCCTTCTCATACCTAGACCCCTGAGGGCGCTGATCCCAGTTGTTGGGGAAAGAAGGAACCTCCAAATCTGGGAGATGCTAAATGCCTTGGTTACTGAGAAAGTTCCAGGGCACCAATGGGGTTTACCCGGTAAGGGAAGGGCCTAAGGAAGCCTATAGCTTCAATCGTGTATGGTAACCAGGTGCCTGGGCCCCAACCCAGGACATGAGGAAGTTGGGGAGAGGTAGCCTGGGCCACATCCCAGCCGAATGTGTGTGAAGTTCCCTCTGGGAACTAACCCGTGTCAGCTGCAGGGACCGTGCAGAGGCAGCAGAGTCTGCTGCCATGAGGTCAGCCTTTGCTCATTCACGTACACTGTCAGACCATCACCTTGTCCTGATTGTATACTGCATTCTTGTTTCTTCAAAGTTAAATCTGTTCTAATTACTCAAGTGACGCATGAATCTGTTCTCTAAGACGTTAGATTTATAAGTAGAGCTAGCCTTGTTTGACTACCATTGCCCGTCCCCCTCTAAACTGCTGTTACGTTTGTTGTACATCCATCTAGACTGTTTTAAGACTTTGACATATATGAGCTCATTGAAAATATTATTGTGTATTTAATACAAATGGTATGTTGAGTCATTCTGCAATTTGCTTTCTTCGTTTAACAGTGTTTTTGAGATCTGTGCATGTTGTTTTTGCTAAATGTAGATTCAATTCATCCTTGTAATTGCCGTATGGAGTGCCATCATATGACTCGTATCACATCGTACCCGTTTCTTTTGTGATAGCTAGTTACGACTGTTTTCTTTTTTTGCTATTACAAAATACGACACAGGAACATTTGTGTGTGTGTATGTGTGCGCGCGCGCACGTGTGTGTGCGCGCGCGTGTGTATATGAGTTTATCTAGGGTTGCTTCCTAGAAGTTGAATTGCAGTCATAGACTATTTATATTTTTGTTTTAAATAGATACTTCCAAATTGCCCTCCTGTACTATTTACTCGATATTTTTCTTGAGGTTGTCTTAGGTGTAACATTGTTATCTACTTCAGTTTCATCCTAAGTAGTGATATCCGTGAAACCACGGGTTTGATGTGCTAATTATGTATTTTTCTAATACATATTAAAAGGCATAACTCAAAATAAATTTGTCTGTGTTCAACCAAAGAAGTCACATACCACCAGTGGTACATGTGCTGAAGTTTGGGAAATGCTGGCATATCTGAAAGCACAATTTGGGAGTCGCCCTGGTTCAAATCCTAGCTGTAGAAACTTGAGCTCATTACTTCACCTCCCTGAATCTCAGTTTCCTCACGTAGAAAAGGACTTAATACGTGCCGTACTTTGCAGCAATGTAGGGAAGATGAAGTGTGCTGGAAGCAGTTTGGCTGGCACCTAGATCATCACAGGCCTTTCAGGGTAGCAATTGCTATTCTCCCCACTTTACAGATGAGGAAACTGAGGTCCAGGAAGGTTAAGTGACCCAGCTACCAGGTAACAGTAAGGATTTGAACCCAGGCCCCCCCCCGATTCAGTCTTGTGCTTTCTCCACTACAAGGGTGGTTATCAACCTTGGCTGTGCACCAGAATCACTTGTGAAGATTTTTCTTTTTCCTATTTAAAAATCAAAGCAATATATACACTGGTTAGGAAGTAAAATAGTACAGAAGGGCTTATAATGCAAAGCAGCTGTTCCCTGCTGCACCCCCACATCCAAAGGGTGTGGAGCTCCTTGCTCTGGTCCCGCCCCTGGAAATCTAATTCAGTAGGTGTGGATATTAATCTGGATAACTAATTCTTACCTCACAGGGTGGAAAGGATTAGATGAGATGCCTTGGACTAAAGCCCTGGCCCACAGGGACGCAAGTGCTGCAGAGGACTTAGGTCCTGGGGCTCAGAGAGATGAGAGGCTTTGTCCTAGATCCCAGTGGTTCATTGGCAGAACCTAAACTTCAACCAGGAGGGATCTCTGTGCTTGCCCAGTGCTTTCCCACTGTGCCACACTGCCTTCTGTCAGCACAAAGGAACCACGTGCTCAGTGAAGGCTGTGCTCAGGTGAGAGCTGACGCCATAGTGTGTTTCCAGGAGCAAGCTGGATCCAAATAGAATCCCTAGGGCTTGTTGGAGGACACTGGGTTGACTCCCTTATACCCTGGACCCAGGAGCCTTGGTCTAGGGAGTTGAAGAGTGCTCCATGACCATGTTTACCTTTAACTGGGCACTTCATTCTGGGAATCACTGTTGCCCACCAGGGACACAAACATGAGTCAAATCTTTACCCTGCCTTTGAGGAGCTCACTAGTTAGGGGAGGCAATTCATAGAACAGCCGTTAACCATGCAGTCTGATGCCCTCTGACAGGAACATGGAAGAGGAAGGGCCTGTAGCTTATGTAGAGGTTCAGGGAAGGCATCCTCTAGTCTAGGAGGTGACACCTGAGCTGAGTCTTGAGAGACTGGTAGGAATTACCCAGTTGAAGTGGAAGGAATTTCCAGGTAGTGGGGACAGTATGCACAAAGACCTGAAGGCAAGAAACAGCAAAACATTTCAGAAGTACCAAAACAAGGTTTGACAGTTCAGATTTATCTCATGAGAATTGTGGTTCCCAAACAGGCTGTGCACCAGAACCACGTGTAGCATCCCAGGCCCCAGCCTCTAAAAATTTGGTTTTTGTAACTGGGGTGAGGCCTCAGGATCTTGAGTGCTTAGAAAAATGAGCACATGACTGTAGGGTACAGCCAGGTTTGGGAACTGTGGGAGCCATGGGATGGTTTTAAGCAGGGGAGACGCTGGGTCAGATGCAAATTTAATAAACCTCTTTCTGGTCAGGCACTGGAAATGGATTAGGTTAAATGTGCATACTGTATGCTCCCATGCCTGTAGTTTCCCTGTTGGCTCAATTTCTCACACTGTGTGTTTGCTTGTTTTGTCTCTGAATAAGCTGAAAGCACCACAGGGATGGGCCTGGGGTTATCTTGCTACTGGCATATCCCCAGCAAAAAGCACAGTGCCTGACCCCAAACAGGCACCCAATAAATAGTTTTTGAGTGAATGAATGCGTGAATGAATGCATTTGTGACGGAGAATGGAGACAGGGAGATCAGCTAGGAAGCTGTTGAAAAGCCCAGGAGGCCTACCCAAGGGCAAGGGCAGTGGAATGGATTGGAGGCAATAAAAGTGTGAGCCAGACTTGGTGACTGAGGATTACTGGATGTGGAGGGTGACTGAGAGGATAGAATGAGTGCCCATTAGTAGCCCAGGTTCCTACCCTATCCCAGTCATTCTCTTTCTTCATCCAAGTCAGAATCTCCTTCCAGCCTCAGCCACTGGAATTCCTCCCTCAACTTAGTTAAACGTTCTGTGTGCTGTGTGGTCCCCACCCTCCCCTCCCTTCCTCCCAGCCATTGATTCATTCTTCCAGTTCAATAAATCTTGGCTAAGCACCTCCTGTATGCAGTGAGGCTCTTCCAAGCCAGGACTCTGACTCCCTCTTTCCTACCTCAAGAGATATTTTTGAGGGCTTCCCCAGGTAAGACTCCCATCCCTTAGACAGTAACCTAAAGTGAGATGCCCAGATGTCAGACCTGTAAGGGAACTTACAGACTTTGTCCAACCCCCTCCTGAGGCCCTGGGAGGGGAAGGAACTTGCCCAAGGTCCCATTACTAGAAAGTGTCAGAGCCAGAACTGGAACCTGAGTTCCCTTTCCCCATCACCACTAGAGCCTTGATCTCTCCCATCACAGATCAGGACAGGCAGAAGTGGCCAGGGAGAAGGTGGGACTAAGGTTGGCCTTGAAGGTCAGTGTACTGGACAGGCCAAACAAGAAGCTTGCCAATTACACTGCCCCCTTCTGGAAACCCTCAGCAAACCTGCCATGCCCACAGACCCTTCTAAGGGGTTTCTTAAGCACGAGTTGCCATGCTCTGTACCATGTGACCTCACAATCCTGGCCACAAATGGTTTGGGATTGTATGTGACTCAAGGACAGCCAATCTCTAGGCTATAGCCTATTAGGTGGACGGATATAGGAAATCCACCTCATAGGGATGGCCTGTATCAAATGGCCTCCAGGGAGGCTAAATGTGAGGCATTCGGAAGTGAACAATTAATTAGCATTTAGCAAGACAGAAGTAGTGGTGGATGAGGGGTGCCAGAAGCTGAACAGCAAAAGCAAGGAGAAAGCTGCAGGGACCATGAAACATTTATATCATAAGAACACGGGGCCACAAGGTAGCAGAAGCCATGAAGCAGCAAGACAACAATGGGCCAAAAGGACACAGAAGCCATGAAGCAATAGGAGCCACAATGTAGCAGGAGCCACAAGGAACAGAAACCATGGGACAAAAACCCTGAATGTGAGATCCACGAAGCAGCAGAAGGCTTGAACAGACAAGATCCACGAGGCAGCAGAAGCAATGAGACTCTCAGAGCCACAAGGTAGCAAGGCAACAGGAATCGAAGAGGCTGCAGGAATGACAAAGCAAACAGAAGCTGCAACACAAGAGAAGCCCTGGATGAACTAGAACCGAAGACCCAGAAGCCAGGAAGCTGCAGGAGCCAGGAGGCCAAGAAGCCATGAGGCCCCCGAAGGCCAAGTGCTAGCGAGGAGGGTAGCAGGAAAAAAGAAAGAAAGGTAGTCTGAGTAGCAGTAGGAGGAGTATAAATACAGCCAGAAAGAAGTTGAGTCACCATTTTGGGAAGCACTAGAGAAGGGAGCAACAGATGCCTGCAGCTGAGGGGGTGACAAGATAAGCCAGGCTCTAGAGCTGCTTTGGATCATGAACCATTTTTGAGTTTCTGTTCCTCCATGAGGCTGCCTGTGTAGCTGTTTTTGTCTTCCTTATTTCCCTATGAATGCTTCAATAAATCTCCATCACTAACCTGAGTGTGTCTGTTCTTGTAATCTAAAAGAAGTTAACACTGTGGTGTGCACTATAGATGGGTGGAAAGCAGGGCAGAAGGTCTTCCAGGTGGGTCTGAAACAAGACACAGGTGGGAATTCACTCATTCTTTCTCTCACATCCTCACTGGCACAGCACTTCTCATTCATTTACGTACTGGCTTCTTTTTCTCATTCATTCATCCACTCATCGTTCATTTGTTCACCTATTCGTGGAGGACTCACTCATTTTCACATATTAACTCCTGCACTCAGGCATTGATATAAACATTCACTCATTAGTTGGCTCATTTGTTCTTTCTCGGATCCACTCAGTCATCATTTTTGCACCCGTTTGGTCCACAAGCATACATTGAGTTCCTGCATCATGTCAGGCCCTGTGCTAGGTTCTGGGGATGAGATATACTCCCCGAATTCTAGGAATTCACAGTTTAATTGGGGACACAGATAAGTAAGCAGATAAGTGCACCAAAGGCGAGAGATTATACAGCAGAAGTCTAGATGAGGCAGGGTGAGACTACAGGACCATTCCTCTGTGGGGTGGGGAAGGATGGAGTACTCAGGTAAGCCTTTATAGGGAAGGGGCGCTTGAACTGAATCTTGAAGGAAGAGTTGGTGTTTACCATGTAGAAAGGGGCTATAGAACGTTCCAAGCAGAGGAGCTGCCTAAGCAAAGTTCTGTGAAGAGTGTGGAAGTGCATGGATTTTGGGGGAAATGGGCATTGTCCCATGTGGTGGAAGAAGTGGCAGAAGCCAGGCAGTTGAGCTTAGCTCTGACCCTGTGGGCAATGGGAAGCTGTAGAAGGGTTTGAAGCAGGGAAGTGACGGAGTCAGATTGGTATTTTAGGAAGATCACTGGTAGCCGGTGTGAAAGATGGTTGCAGGCATGAGATACTGACCCAAGTAATATATTTGGAGAGAGAACATGTGTCATAATTTGAGCCACAAATGAAGACTTGAGAATCCCTGAGGAGAGAGGAAAAAGTTCTACCAGGGGACCAAGGAAGACTTTTTGGAGGAGGAATTTGAGCTGAGCCTTGAAAAATAAATAGGGAGGATCCCAACTGATAGAGAGGAGGAGTAAGGGCTTTCCAGGCCTGGGAGATGAAAACAAGCCAGGAGGTGGGGGTAAATAAGGCGACTGCAGGCTAACAAAGCTTGCAGTTTGACTGCAGAAGAGCTGCATGGAAGGGAGAGGCAGGAAGGGAGACTGCAAGTTTCCCGAAGTTTTTTCTATTCTGCTGCCATTAGGTCTGCAGGAACAAGGGAATTTGGAGGGAGGAAGTGGTGGGCAGGAGTGTCCTTTTTCTGTGTTCTTAAAAATTAAATACATGTTCATTTTATTTTATTTTTTTTTCCATTTTTTTTCATTTTAAAATAGAAGTAATATAGGCACATTATTTAGAAGACAAATCAATAAACTTAAATCAGTTACAAAAGGACATGAAAAATGAGTTCTACAGCCCCACTCCCACCCTACCACTTTTCGTTATTAGCAACCACTTTTAGTTATTTCTTCTGCTTGTGACCTCCATATCTAAATATTGTGTTATGTGAGCATGTGTCTTTTATCAATTTCAGACATTAATCCATTGGTGTCCTGCTATGACAAATGATTTAGATCACACCAAGTTCAACTCTTGTCTTCCCCACTTCTCATATGATTTAGTTTTTGTACTATTCTGAATTTAAATAACACCTTTATTTCACTTTCCATGACTTAGAGGCAATATTTCTTGACCAGAACTTTGTTAGATGAGAATGTCTTTTCTTTTTTGCCCCCTTCTCCACTGTCAACCTCCCCAACTTCTGTCATCTGGTCTTATATATTGTCAAAGTTGATAACATTGAATTCTGTAATCACGAGTAAGGTTTTTTCAGTATGCGTGTTGTCTGTAGTTTGATAGTTTGATTTGAAAAGCAGTAAGCAATTATATTAATATGACTGTAAATATTGTTTACTGAAGAAGCCATTTAATGTACTTTTTATAATTTTTCCTTGTAGTTTTTCATTTTTTCCCTCGTTTCTAATTCTCTTTTTATCTTTCACTGTTTTACTTTATAATATGTTCCAGTTTTTTTCTTCTTAAAAATCTCTATTACATTAAATATTCCATCAAGCCTACTTTTTTTTCCCTCCAGGATACCTTCTTCCTGGAACCCTCTTATACTCTTTCTCAAATCTGAACTAGTTGCTCTCTAGGCCTGATGGATGGGCTGTCATTTCAGGACCTTCCTTCACTGCTTTCCTTGCTTAGATCCACTATTTGCTGGTTCCCAGGGTTTTTGTTTTGTTTGTTTATTTTTTTTCATTGTTTTGATGGAGCACATCCTCAAGTAACTTTCTCAGAAAAGTTCGTAGGAGTTAGACTTCCTGAGTCTTTGCATGTCTGAAAATAAATTTATTCCATCCTTATACTTGGCTATAAAGTTTGAGGTTCAACATCATTTCCTCACAGAACTTTGAAGGCATTGCTCCACTTCTAGCATCAAATTTTGATGAGAAACAGTCTGATAACAGTCTGAGTCTCATGGCTTTATAGGTAACTTTCCCCACATCTTTCCCCCCCCCCTCCTTCCAGGATCTCAATGACACAAATATTAGATCTTTTGTTATAGTTTCACAGGTCCCTAATGTTCTGTTCACTATTTTTTCCGGTCTATTTTCTCTTTGTTTTTCAGATTGGGTAATTTCTATTGTTCTATCTGCAAGTTCACTGATTCTTTACTCTGTTCTCTCCATTTTGATGTTAGCCCAATCCATTGAGGTTTTTCTTTTGGTTATTGTATTTTTCACTTCTAAAATTTCCATTTGATTCTTCTTTTTATCTTCTGTTTCTTTGCTGACAGTTTCTATTTTTTAATTTGCTTTAAGCATGTTGTTAATTGTACATTGAGGCATTTTTGTGATGGCTCTTAAAAACCCTTGTCAGATAATTTTTAACATATCAGTGTTGGAGTCTATTGAGTGTGTTTTCTTACTTCAAGTTGAGATGTTCTTGGTTCTTGGTTCTTGGTATGATCAGTAATTTTCTGTTGAAACCTGGGCATTCTGTTTCAGCTTGCTTTCTCAGACACTGTTCCAGCAGTGAAAGAGGGGACACTGCCTCATTACTGCCCACTCAGTCTCTGTTGACAATCCAGAAGGAGGGTTTCCTCATTATTCTTCGGTGGGGAGATGGGAGTTGCCGCTCCCTACTCAACCTTCTCTGATACCACCCCAGCAGGAAGGGAGAGGGGTGACTTTTTAGAGCCAGCGAGGGTAGAAGTCTAAGCTCCCCGCCTGGCATTTGCTCGTGGGACCACAGTGATTTCTGTGGTGTTGGGCAGGAGTGGAGTTATCTAATTGCCACTTTCTCTAGCACCAAGTCTGGGGTGTGCAAGTCAAAAAGCAAACCGAGGGAACTCACCACCATGTCACTTCTCTGCGCCAAGGTCTCTAGCATGTTTGCCTTCTCTTCACTTCTCAGAGTCTTCTTAGGTTTATATACAATGCCCCAGGATTTTAGCTGTAGTTGGGGAGAGAAATAGGGAAAAGTACTTCACCCACCCACCTGCCCCCACTTCAAATAGTTATTTTTTAAAAAAATTATATTCTTGGTGTTCTGAAATTTTATAATTATGTGTTTAGGTTTGGGGATTTGTCATTCATTGTGTTGGTCCCTGGTTAGGTTCCTTCATTCTGAAGTTCTTTAACTCTGGGGAATTCTCTTATTTGTTTAATACATTCCTCCCTTCCGATTTCTTTGTTCTCTCTGGGAACTCCTTCTGAATTGATCTTTTGTAGTTTTTATCTGTTCTCTCCCTCAATCTCGTTTTCCCTCCCTCCCTTCCTAGTTCTCTCCCGCTCTTCCTTTTGGGAGAAGACTTTTATTTTTCAACTCTTCTATCTCCATTTCTTTTCATTTTGACAATCACATTTTAAAATTTCCAAATATCCATTCATATTCCTTTTCCTTTCTTACAGCATCCTGTTCTTGTTTAATGGATGCACTGGTATCTTGACTCTCTGGGTACAATAGAGGTATTTTTTATATATTTTTTCTTTTTTAAAAAAATATGTTTCCTTTGAGGTTCGTTTTACCCTGTTTGCTTATTTTGGTCTCTCTTAATTTGCGATCATTTCTCAAATGCCTGGTAATCCATGGTCGTATAGTCATATTTAGGAATGTAGCAACAAATACCTGATTGGAAGCTCTGTGTATAGGGGACAGTGCTAGGTGACTGGTGGCTTCCCTTTAGGATGATTGGAGGAGAACTGACTGCTATCCTGCAGAGTCCCCAAATGCCAGAATGCAAAGATCTTTTCTCTGAAGTTGTTCAGTTTCCTTAGTTAAGAACCCTCCGGGTTTTGCCTAATGGGTAGACACTTGGCTGCTGTGAACTGTACACAAGGGGTGGGTTAATGGTTCGATATACAGCCTTCCAATTAATCTCCCTGTTTTCAGCCCAACATCTCACTCCCACTTTATATCATACCTGGCATTGTTAAGACCCAAGACACACCAGGCTTCTGCAGAGAAAGATCAACTCCTTCCTCGGTGGCATCATCTCCATGCATACTCCAGGCTATGGCTTCCTCCACCATGCTCCATCAGTTACCATTCCTCCATTACTTTCTATCTTCCAAAAATGTGTTGAAATCTCTCTTTTGCTGATGGACCTGCTCTCATTCTCTTCATCATTGTGTTTTTATACCTTTTTTTAAATTCCTTTACTATCATTTTAACAAGGTCTCAGGTGGGAGTGGAGATAAATACATGGTAAGTCTGCCATCTTGACCTGGAAATCTACTGGTCGATAACGGTTTGTTTTTAATTTTTCTGGTAATTATCTTAATATCTCTAAATAATATGCAGATTTTTCTGTTTATCAACTTATTTATCACTTTTAGACATTGTCTGTTGACTTCCTGCTATTTAAATCACCCAATGACCCTCCTCCTGTGCACCCAATATAGCTCTATTATTAATTATATATTCTCTATTCCTTACCTTTGTACCTTTAAATAATAGACTTATACTCCTTTCAGCCTCTCAACTTCTGTCATTTATACTTTTATATTAATAAGATTAATAACATTTACATTCTGGTCTGTAACCATAATTAAGTCATCCATACTTAGCCGACAGATCATTCTAAAAGTTTAAAGTCAATAAAGTGTTTATGTTATTATAATTATGTAAATGTTGTTCCCTGAAGCTCCAATTAGTGTACTAGGATTACATTTCTTTTCTTATGCATTTTTTTTCCTGGAGTTTCTAATTGCCTTTCTTTTTTCCTTGCATTGTCTGACTTTATCTCCTTCTTAAGTTGTTCCAAATTCTCAAGGAAAGTATAAAATCATTTGAATCCCCTTTTTTCCCAGATACCTTCCTCCTGGAGCCCTCCGTCTTCCTGCTCCAATTTGGACTGATTGCTCTGTAGGCCTGCAGCACAACTGTCATCCTGGGACGTCCCTTCATTACTCTTCTGGGCTGGACCCAATCTTTCCTGGACCCCATATCTTCCTCTTTCTTAGTTTACTCCTTTGTAGTGGACTTTGTGGTTGTTTTCCAGCATCCATTCCTCTCCTCCCCCATTGTATGACAACTATACAATTTGAGTGGGGTTGACCCCACTGCCAGCTCTAGGTATAGTCCTTTATTGGTATAAACCAATCTGAGTGTCACGCCCCCTTGCCACAGTGATGATTGGTTCAGGGATGATCCAGTCACACTGAAGTTTAGGACTTTTGTTCAGTTTTTGAGGGAAGAGGTGGCCTATCTTCCCTTGGATAAGACCAAAGAAGCATGTAGCAAAGAAGCATGCAGAAGGCCTACCTGAGGATGGAGCTGACAAATGGAGAAAGCAAAAGAACCACAGAGAAATGGAACCATATTCCTGATCATACCATGCCTGAAGTCTTCCCTGCCTACGAACTTCTCCCAGTTAAGTGAGCCAATAAATTACGTTTGTTATTTAAGCCGGCTTGAGTCGAGTTTTATATTGCTTGCACCTGAAAGCATTCTTACACTTTTTTGCTGTCTCCTTTTAGAGAGGGAATGAGTGTGTTTTGGGTTATATGAGGCACTAAGGTAGGTGGAAGCATTTTTGTAGAGTAACTTTGGGAAGAAGGGTGTATGTGGATGTTCGGCAACCAAAAGAGTGAACTCTAGTGGCCGCCTGGCATCTAAATCCTCATCCTGTTTGGGAGATTCCCCACTCCCGTGAGTCTTGGTGGGAGGCAGGGCTCCACTTCCTACTGTGGAAACTGAAGGAGGTCAGAAACTTCCTTTCCCTGCCCACCAGGCAACAAGGGTTGAATACTCTGTTCATGGCCTTGAATCTAGAGTCAACAGTACAAGGGAGACAGGAATATACAAAATTAACATATGGATGATAGATTAGGAGAATATATTTGCAATGTGCAAAAGTGGCAAAAGATTAATAACTAGAAAAAGAAGATAGTAAACCTAATAGGAAAATGGGCGAATGATACAAAGAGTAACTAACAGGAGAATCTTGAATTTACACAAGGGGAAACTTGAATATATTAAGACATTTTTAACTCTGCTAATAATTAGAAAAATTAAAATTAGGGCGCCTGGGTGGCTCAGTTGGTTAAATGACTGCCTTCGGCTCAGATCATGATCCTGGAGTTCCGGGATCGAGTCCCGCATCGGGCTCCCTGCTCGGCAGGGAGTCTGCTTCTCCCTCTGACCCTCCTCCCTCTCATGCTCTCTGTCTCTCATTCTCTCTGTCTCAAATAAATAAATAAAATCTTTAAAAAAAAAAAAAAGAAAAATTAAAATTAAAATAACAAATTGCTACAAGAATGACAACATGCAGAAAGTCAGGTATTATCAAATACTGGTGAAGATGTGAGGAAAATCGTGGGTGGGAGCGTGAACTGATACAGGTATTCCAGAGATTAATTTGGCAGTACTTCCTGAGGTTCAGTCTGTGTAGATCCTACAACATAGCAACCGCACTCCTGAATATATATTCCAGAGAAATATATTCCTGGGAAATTCTCACACAGGTCCTTAAGGAAATATAGTTGAGGTTGTTTGTTAGTCTAGCGTTGTTTGTGTTTAGTGAGGAATTGGGAGCAATCTAGGTGTCCATCACCAAGGGACCAGATAAGCAAACTGTGGTATATTTATAGGATTGGAAATATAAAACAATAAAAAGAAGTGAGCTAAATTTACTATAGCCATACAGATAGGTCTCCAAAGCCTAGCGTTGAGTGAAAAGGTAAAAACAGCATGAGATTTACAGCATAACGCCATTTACATAATTGTCACACAACCCTGTCTGTTTTCATGGGTATGCATATATCTAAGTAAACGTATGGAGGATGGCTTGGAAGTGTATAAACATGAAATACACTCGAGTAGCTCACTGAGGTGGGCAGTAGAATGGGAGTGGGGATGGGAACTGAAAGGGAAAAATAATACAATGAAATAAAGCAAAAGAGGGGCCTTGAAGGAACAGGAAAATAACGTGCCATGGATTGAAGAGCATGAGTAAGACAATGCCGAAGTTGACCACAAATAACTGGGTCCAGACAGGAGGGCTAGAGTTCAGCCGTAGTGGTGTGTGGTGGTAGGATAACGTCTGGGGGTTGCAGCAGTGGGGGTAGCAGGACCAGTGGCAGCATTCTAACGTGGCTGTTCACCCAGGGTGGCCTTAGCTGTGGCTTCCGTGTCTCCAGGCTTCTGTGAACTACATGATAACCTAGTAATAAGTCCCTTTTCTCCTTAAGTTAACTAGAGTCAGTATCTGTTACTGGCATCCAAGAATCCTGACTGAGACGTCATGCATTTGGTTGGAGAACATCCTCAAGTAACTTCTTGAGAAAGGTAAAATTTGGGGTCTTTGCATGTCTGAAAATGTAGCATTATTTTATCTTCATATGTGGATGATAGTTGGGCTTTAGAAGTCTATGTTCAAAATATTTTTTCTTCTGCATTTTGAAGGTACTGCATTTAGCGTGTAGTGCTGCTGATTAGAAGTTGTGTGCTAATATTATTCTCATTCCTTTCTTGGTGACCTGTTTTCCTCACCTCTGGAAGCGTACTGTTTTCTTCCATCATGTTTTTGAAATATCACAATGATGAGCACAGGAGTGTGTTTTTTTTTCCCCCATCTGTTTTGCTGGGCACCTGGTGGTTGGGCTCTTCCAATCTGAAGACTCACATTCCTCTCCTCTGAGAAATCACACTTTTCTTTCTTTGTTAATTTTCTCTCCTTTATTTTCTCTGTTCTCTCATTCTGGACCTCTTAGTAGTTGGGTGTTGGATCTCCTGGATGATTGTCTTTGTCTTTTTATTTTTTCTCATATTTTCCATGTCTTTGTTTTTTTATTCTGCGGTCTGGGACATTTTCTTGAATGTATCTTCTATTGTACTTTTTTTTTTTTTTTGGCAGTCATTTTAAATTTCTAAGCTCTCTTTCTTATCCTCCAAAGATGCCTTTTTCATAGCATCCTTTTCTTTAATGGATGCAATATCTTCTGTGTATGTGCGCTTAATAGAGCTTTACTGGAGTCTTGGGGATTACATGATAATTACCAAGTCAGGGAGGAAAATTGTAAATGGATATCAAATATTACCTCTCCAAGAGAATGGCACCCATGCCCCTCTGAACGGGGCTGCATCCTGGCTGTCCATCTTCTTAGCCCCCAGCACTGATACCATGTGTGAGCAAGATGATCATCCAACAATTGGATGGTTTTTGGCCATGTGCTCAGATCTCCAGCTCTCACCTTGTCATCAGAGAGAGGAGGGCATTGTTCTGTTCCCCACTCCCAGGCCTACATGAGGCAATCACAGTAGTCAGCAGCACATCTCACAGAGTGGATTGTTTTTAACATTAAATAATATATATGGTGGAAATGACAATCCTGTCCAGTTCCTTTTTTGCAGCCTTTTCTTCAACAGGAGCCAACAGCAATCCAAGCCGGCATCTCTCTTGATGTGGTCCAAACTGAGTTGTCTTCTGTGAGCAAAGACCTGGGCAAAAATATGCACACACATCTCTCAGGAACAAATAATTTTCAGAGACAGTCCAGTCCAAACCCATGTTTGGGATAAAAAACGAACCCAGTGGAAGCAGAATGCCATTAAAGGACACCCAAATTATATCACTGCTCAGAACATTTAACATTTGAACCAGAGTGGATGACATTTGCTGAATGCTTACTCTGTACCTGGCACTTGAATTACCTTCATTTCGTGAAGAAAGAAAGTGAGGCTTCCAGGTGTCACTCACTCAGGGTCACAGAGCTAATAAATGGCAGACAGGAAATTGCACCAGGCCTGTCTAACCACAGCCACCCCATGTAAGTGCCACACGGTGTTGTACTGGTTTCCACCAGTCACGTTACGGTTAATGGTGATAGCACAATTCTCTCTAAGATCAGGGGGTGGATACCTGAGATACCCTAGTCTAAGTAACAAACTTACTCTGCTAAATTGGCTTCCAAGGTGAATTGTCCTTTCTTCTGGAGACAGAATACTGCTACCAGCTTTTGTTTGTTTTTAATATGTTTCTTTCAGAGAAACCATAACACTTTATTTCTAAATTTTATTTTTTCATCAAAGTAACACTTGCATATGCTTAAAACAATACAGAATTGCTGAAGAGCTCACAAGAAAACCCAGCAATACGCTGTCTCCTCCCACTGCAAGCCCCTGCTTCCCAGAGGCAACTACATGAAACGATTTTACCAGTCTTTGGCTGTTTCTTTTGGCATTTACCACTCCCAGCCCCCTTCCCCTTTGTCATCTCCCAGTCAGAGGATGAAGAGCCAGATACTTTCTTAAGCTTCCTTGCAGCTTGAGAAGGTTATATGTCCCAGTTATGGCCCTGAGAGGTTTGTTGGGGGCGGGGGGGGGACGCTTCTGAAAAGGCTTTTGCTTTCCGAGACACGCAGAGCTGACACTGTCCCTTTCCTTCTTCTCTCTGCCTTGATTAGAGTTGTGCTGCCTGGAGCTGTGACAGCTATCTTGTGACAGTGAGGGGATGAACATGAGGGTGAAGACGCAACACATGAAGGAAGAAAAAGTTAGAGCCTGGTTCCCTGATGGCATCATTGAGCAGTTGAACCCATGCCACACTGATGTTAATAAATTAACTTCCTTAAAAATAAATAAGGAATAAATAAAGCCATATGTGTTCAAGGTACTGTCCTGTTGGTTTTGTGTTGCTTGTAGCTGAAAGGATTTTCAACTGAAGGACCACCATGTTTCTATATATGTTTATACTATTTCTTTTTTTTACTGAAGTATAGTTGACATACAATATTATATGTCTACTATTTCTTAACTTAGCAAATTGAGACATTGACATCTCCTTATAGTAGAAGAGCATTTTATCCCCCTCCACACACACATCCCTATATCCCCTCCCTTCACTCGTCCAGTATGTTTATATCCCAATTTCTAGTAAATCAGCAGTTGCCACAGAGCCAAGAAATGTAACTATAATGACCTGGATTTATTTTGCCTTTTTTTGTGTGTTCCTGAACTTAATAATTGCTTGGTGTTTTTTTTCATTTGAGATGGGCTCACCCTTAGTTTTTCCCCTTTGTTTCATCAGTTTGTTCATAACGCTATTAGCATAGTTTTTCACAGATGTTCAAACTTGCCAGCCCATTGATTTAAGAAGAAACCAATAGAAAGTTGATTGGTTGGGAGCCTGTGTAAGACGGAGAGGTTGGTCAAGTCCACTACTAGACTTTCCTTTAAGGTGACTGGGTGGGGACCCGCATATTCTGCTGGAGGACTCCTAAGTCCGGAAAGTGGAGGCTTTGCTCTGGAACTGTTTGACTTCTTTAAGAAACCCTCTGTATTTTGCTTAAGTGCAGATGCTTCGCTCTTCTGATTTCTGCCGACACACACGGGGAAGGGCAGAGGGAGGGTGGGGGAGTCAACTGTTCCAACATACTCTGAATTCTCCCCCTATCGGGGGCTCTACATGTCATGCCTACCGTCAGGATAGCTCTTCTGTGCCAGGGCCTCGCCAGGATTTTGCAGGGTAGACCAGGCCTCTCCTTCGTGGGTCCCCCTCCCCCATGGGGACTGTGCCTCTACCCTTCCCTGTCCTGCTTTCTCAGTTACCACTGCTCCAGCCCCTTGCTGCTTGCCAGAAAGTTGGTGAAATCTCACCCCCATCAACGGGACCTCGTCCAGCTTTTTTTGGAGATGGGCGTTTGTACACGATTCCTTTACTCTTATTTTATAGGGTCTCAGGAATTAGAGGAGACAGATGTGTTCCACCTTCTTGAAGAGAAGTTAGAATCTGAATTTTTAGCTGCCCTAGATTATCTGGATATGCCCCAAGCGTGTAGACCAACATTTGTGAACCACTGGCGATGGAAAAACCCTGGATTTGGGAATCTGATGCATTTGAGTTTGAATTCTGACTTCTCTGACCTCCTTACTCAAGTCA
>NC_138385.1:67073612-67088337 GCF_054177405.1 Leptonychotes weddellii
ACTTACCTGCCTCGGCCTTTGACCCTCTCAAATCCAACACGCATGTATTCAGATCACATTTCCCCTTCCCGCACACCTTCTTCTTCTGCAGGTATGTGTTTCCCTCTGCCGATGGTAATGCTGTTGCACAAATGGCAGCCCAGCCTCACCCCTCCCTGGACCAAACCCACCTGCCGCACACCTCCCCGTCCAAATCACCCACACGGCTAGGCACTTGTTGACCATGCTTGTATGTGATTCATTCCTCACAGTTATCATTCTCTGCCTCCTAAGTTAGCAGGTGGACATGTAGCCATGTTTCTTTCTTTCGTTCTTTTTTTAAGTAGGCTCCATGCCCAACATGGGGCTTGAACTCATGACCCTGAGATTAAGAGTCACATGCTCTACTGACTGAGCCAGCCAGGCACCCCCAGCAGGTAGAAATCTAAAGAACCAGAGGAAGATAAAATGATTGGCCCAAGGTCACAAGGTGAGTCTTAGCTAGAATCCCTCCTTGTCCAAAAAGGTGTTTCTGCCCCTTCTAGCCCACACTGATCTCTCAGCCCTCAGAGTTCCTCCTGCCTTTATCTTTGCCTTAATCATCCCCTTGGCACTTGCACAATACATTTCTCCTGTGTCCTCTGCCTATGTGCATCCCAATCCCCCTTCTCTCATCAGATCCAATCCCTCACCAAGTCCAGCTCACCAAGTCCAGTTATCCTTTCTGTCTCTCAAATCCCACCTTTTCCCATCCTCTGCCACTGCCTTGCTTCAGTCTCAACATCCCTCATATGAGCGACCCCAAGTCTATTCCCTGGCTTCCTGCTTCCAGACTGGCCATCTTCAACCTACTATTTTGCAACCAGCAGTGAGAGAGCGGTGATGCAGAAACTGACACATTGCTTTCTTCCTTTACATCCCCCGCCCAAGTAGCATTAAAGTTCTAATTCCTTGTTTGGCAATTAAGGCCATCCAGAGTTCCGACCTCCGCCAAACCTCTCCAGCCTCATCTCTTGCCACGCTTAGCCTCACACGCTCAGCTCTGACCACTGAACTAACGACAAGTGGTTACTACAATGTACCAGGCTCTCTCTTGTCTAGGTGTCTTTCCGTGGAAGGCCTTCACACTGAATTCCCAAACCTGATGAACTCCAAGTGGCACTTCTTCCAGGCAGCCTACCTTGATTCCCGAGTGGGATTGGATCCCCTCCTCTGGGCTCCCACGGCCCCCAGAGCTTCCCCACCTCCATCCTGTCTGCCCCCATATGTTCTCTCTCCTAGCAGCTCAAAAGTTCCTTGAAGGCAGGAACTCTGTCTCCAGCAAAGCCTTTTGTTACTTTTCTTTCTTTCTTTAGAATTGTTTGGCCAGGTTTCAGGTTTGATTTCCTCTGTGTCTTGTTTTGGGAGATAGCAGAAAGAGAGATCATTGAGAGAAGCTGGGAAAAGCAGGGTAGGCTTGTTGGGAGCAGTAGTGTTTGAGGGAAACTTTGGAGTATGTTAGGCATGCACAGGATAAAACCTTGAAATGATACAAGATATTCAGTGAAAAACATGTCTCTTTCTCACCTCTCACTTTCGTTCTGCCGTCTTCTACTGGGGATCCACTGGTAGCACTTTTTTTGTATGTCCTTTGTGTGTGGATATTCTAAGCCTATACAAATGTGTGTGTGTGGCCATCTTTTTATTTTTTTTTAACAGCTTTATTGAGATATAATTCACCCAGTTAGAGTGTGCAATTCAACGGTTTTTAGTGTATTCACAGAGTTGTGCAATCATCACTGCAGTAAATTTTAGAATATTGTTATTACCCCAAAAGAAACCCGGTGCTACTTTGCTGTCACCCCAAAGTCCCCATCTCCCTATCCCTAGACAGCCACCAATCTCCTTTCTGTCTCTATAGATCTGCCTATTCTGAATGTTTCACATAAATGGAATCATGATATACAGCCTTCCCCAAATGACTTCTTTCACTTAGCATGTTTTTAAGGTTCATCCGTGTTGTAGTAAGGATCAATACTTCATTCTGTTTTTTTTTTTTTTAAAGATTTTATTTATTTATTTGAGACAGAGAGAATGAGAGACAGAGAGCACGAGAGGGAGGAGGGTCAGAGGGAGAAGCAGACTCCCCGCCGAGCAGGGAGCCCGATGCGGGACTCGATCCCGGGACTCCAGGATCATGACCTGAGCCGAAGGCAGTCGCTTAACGAACTGAGCCACCCAGGTGCCCCCATTCTGTTTTATATATACAAACTTTATTTTAAAATTTTTTTATTTTTTTCAATTTTTTTAAGTAAACTCTACCCCCAACGTGGGGATCGAACTCACAACCCCGAGATCAAGAGTCACATGTTGTACTGAATGAGCCAGCCAGGGGCCCCTAAACTTTATTTTTTTGAGCAGCTTTAGGTTTAAATGAAAATTGGGTGGTAAGTACAAGAGTTTTCCCATATACGCCCTTACCAAACCCAGTTTCCCCTGTTATTAACACTGTGCGTTACTGTGGTGCATTTATCACAATTGATAAACCAATAATGATAAATTTTTTCCTTCTTTTCAGCTTTATTGAGATATAATTGATTGATACATTAACTAAAGTCCATAGTTTACATCAGGGTTCACTCTGTGTTGTATATTCTATGGGTTTTGACAAGTGTATAATGACATTGTATCTACCATAACAATATCATACAGAGCAGTTTCACTACCCTAAATCCTCTGTGCTCTGCCTATTCAGCCCTCCCTCCCCTGACCCCTGGTAACCACTGATCTTTTTACTATCTCCATAGCTTTGCCTTTTCCAGAGTGTCGTATGGTTGGAATCATGCAATGTACATAGTCTTTTCCCATTAGCTTCCTTCACTTAAATAATATGCATTTAAGGTTCTTCTGTGTCTTTTCATGGCTTGACAGCTCACTTCTTTTTATCACTGAATAATATTTCATTGTCTGGATGTACCACAGTTTATTCACTCACATACCAAAAGACATTTTGGTTGCTTACAAGTTTTGGCAAATGTGAGTAAAGCTGCTATAAACATTCATGTGCAGGTTTTTGTGTGGACATAAGTTTTCAACTCATTTGGGTAAATACCAAGAGCATGATTTTTGGACTGTATAGTAAGAGTGTACAAGTAAGAAACTGCCAAACTGTCTTCCAAAATGGCTGTACCATTTTGCTTTCCCACCAGCAATGAATGAGAGTTCCTGTTGCTCCACCTCTTTGTTAGCATTTGGTGGTGTCAGTGTTTTGGATTTTAGCCATCCTCATAAGCATGTGGTGGTATCTCACTGTTGTTTTAACTGGCATTTTTCTAATGACATAGACGTGGAGCATCTTTTCATATGTTTATTTGCCATCTGTATCTCTTCTTTGGTGAGGTATCTTTTGGAGTCTTTTGCCCATTTTTAAATTGGACTGCTTGTTTCCTTATTTTCGAGTTTTAAGAGTTCTTTATATATTCTGGATACCAATCTTTTATCAGATATGTGTTTTGCAAATATTTTTACCCATTCTGTGGTTTTTCTTTTCATCTTCTTAGTAGTGTCTCCCACCAATAATGAAGTGCAATTTATTGATTTTTTTCTTTCATGGATTGTGCTTTTGGTGTTATATTTAGTCATTGCCAAATTCAAGGTTACCTAGATTTTCCCCAAGTTGTCTTCTGGGAATTTTATAGTTTTGTGTTTTACACTTAGGTCTGTGATCCATTTTGAGTAAATTTTGGTGAATGGTGTAAGATCTGTGTCTAGATGACTGTTTTTTACATGTGGATATCCAGTTATTTCAGCACCGTTTGTTGAAAAGACTATCCTTTCTCCTTTGGCTTGCCTTTGTTCCTTTGTGAAAAGATCAGTTAACTATTTGTGTGGATAAATTTCTAGAATCTCTGTTCTATTCCATTGATCTATTTGTCCATTCTTTTGCCAATACTACACCACCTTGATTACTGTAACTAATAGTAAGTCTTTTTTTTTTTAAAGATCTTATTTATTTGACAGAGAGAGACACAGTGAGAGAGGGAACACAAGCAGGGGGAGTGGGAGAGGGAGCAGGAAGCCCAAGCGGAGCTCGATCCCAGAACCCTGGGATCATGACCCAAGATGAAGGCAGATGCTTAACGACTGAGCCACCCAGGTGCCCCAATAGTAAGTCTTGAAGTTAGGTAGTGTCAGTCCTCAGACTTTATTTTTCTCCTCCAATATCATGTTGGCTATTCTGGGTCTCTTGCATTTACAGATAAACTTTACAATCAGTTTGTTGACATCCACAAAATAACTTGGCGGGATTTTTATTGGGATTGCGTTGAATCTATAGATCAAGTTGGGAAGCACTGACATCTTGACAATATTGAGTCTTCCATTCATGTATATGCTCCATTTATCTTCTTTGATTTATCAGTTTTATAGTTTATATAGATCATATACATATTTTGTTAGATTTATACCTATATATTTCATTTTTTCAGTGTTAATGAAAGTAGTATTGTGTTTTTTATTTAAAATCCCAATTGCTTATTGCAGTATGTAGGCAAGAAATTGACTTTTATATGTTAACCTTATATCCTACAACCTTGTGATAATTGTTTATTATTTCCAGCAGGTTTTTTGTTGATTATTTGGGATTTTCTACATAAACAATTATGTCATCTGTGAATAAAGACAGTTGTAATTCTTCCTTCACAATCTGTATACCTTTTATTTCCTTTTCTTGTGTTATTTCATTAGTTAGTTGATTAAGAGTGATAAGAGCAGACATCCTTGCCCTGTTCCCGATCTTAGTGGGAAAGCATCTAGTTTCTTACCATTAGGTAGGATGCATGCTAGCTCTAGGTTTTTTGTACATGTTCTTTAGCCATGTTTTTTTAATTAGGAATTTTTCCCCTAAATTTTTATTTAGACAATTTCAGATTTACAGAAAAGTTCCAAGAATAGCACAAAGAACTGCTATATGTTTTTCACCCAGATTCCCCAAATGTTAACATTTTACCACATTTGTTTATCCTACTCTATTTCTCTCTCTGTCTGATATATATATTTCTATATTTCATATATATATTTCTATGTTTCATATATATGTATATTTCTTTTTTCTCCTGAACTAAATAGTCAATTGCAGACATGATGCCCCTTTACCCATAAATACTTCAATGTGTATTCCATTTTTTAAGATTTTCTTTGTTTATTTGAGAGAGAGGGAGAGTGAGAGAGAGCACAAGCAGGGGGAGGGGCAGAAGGAGAGGGAGAAGCAGACCCCCACTGAGCAGGGAGCCCAGCGCGGGGCCCAATCCCAGGACCTGGGGATCATGACTTGAGCCGAGGGCAGATGCTTAACCACTGAACCACCCAGTCGCCCCTCAATGTGTATTTCTTAAAACAAAGAATTATCTTACATAATCACAGAGCAATTATCAGTCAGGAAATTCACACTGATAAATATAATTTACAGAACTTATTTAGAACTGACCAGTTTCCTCAACAATGTCCTTTACAGCAAAAGAAAACTCTTAATCATGTGCATTCAGTCATCATACCTCTTTAGTCCCCTTTGATAGGCAAGAGTTCTTTGTTTTTTCTTTGTGTCTTATGACACTGACATTTTTTTTAAAAGATTTTATTTATTTATTTGAGACAGAGAGAATGAGATACAGAGAGCATGAGAGGGAGGAGGGTCAGAGGGAGAAGCAGACTCCCTGCCGAGCAGGGAGCCCGATGCGGGACTCGATCCCGGGACTCCAGGATCATGACCTGAGCCGAAGGCAGTCGCTTAACCAACTGAGCCACCCAGGCGCCCTGACACTGACATTTTTGAAGAGTGCAGGCTATTTTTAGACTGTCCCTTAATTTGGGTTTGTCTGATGTTTCCTCATGATGAAATTCATGCTATAAATTTTGGTAGGAATATCACAGAAGTAATGCTGTGCATCATATCAGAAGGCACGGAATGAATATTTGTGTTTCTCCACTATAAAGTTACTATTTTTCCCTTTGTCATTAATGAGTATTTTGTGGAGAGCTACACTGAGATTATGTAAATATCCTGTTTTCCTCAAACTTTTATCCACAAGTTTTAATATTCACTGATGATTCTCAAGGTTGTTGAATGGTGGTTTTCAAATGCCTTCATTCTTTTGACATGGATTAGTTGACTTTCCACTATAAGGGAGAGCTTTCCCTTCTTCTAAATGTATTTGTTTATATCCCCATGAACTCATTGTTGTCTATTGTATTCAATGGGTTATAACATATTAGTATCATTCTTTATTATGACGTTCAAAATGCCCCAGATTTGGCCAGCAGGAGGCCCTCCAAGCCGGCTTCTGTGTCCTTTTGGCAGGTCTCCATCTTTGAGAACTTCCTTGTTTTCTGACACCACAAGATGCCCAAGGGCCATCTTGTACTTTCCCTTCCCCAGCCCTGGAATCAGCAATTTTTCAAGAGTCCCAGTTCTTTTTAGTTGAGAATGGCATTTAGGAACCAAATTTGGGCACTAGATGTTATATATAGCTATACTTTTGGAATTTTGGTTTTCTATTTTGGGGAACAAGAAAGCAGAAGCCACACCACTGACAACCAAATGCTCTTTGTTAGAAGTGTTGGGAGGTGGGCAATGTCTGCCTGTAGAAGTTCTTGGGTATTGGTGTTTTTTGAAAGCATGTTGAACCTTGGGTTGAGGTACCACAGAGATTCATGGGAAGGAGCAAAACCAAAGATGAGTAGCAATGAGACTGGCCTGGAAGAGCTGAAAGAATAACAGCCAATAGATTCTATTTAGTGAGATCTTGCTGCGTGCCAGACAGTGGGTTAGGAGCTTTACAAACATTATCTCTGCTCCCCTACAGTAATTCTGGAAGGTGTGGTGAGGTTGACTGACTGGCTAGTAATAACTGAGCCATGATAAGAACACCGAGAGGGAGGAAGAAGGTGGGAGAAGCTATCGAAGAGAAAAAACAACATATCTCTGTGCTTGGAGAAAGCAGTCTGGTGTAATAGGTTAAGAATTTGAAGACTGAGACTCTAGTCTCAGCTCTGCCACTCATTGTGAGATCTGAGGTGGCCCTGTACCCTCTTTGAACCTTAGTTTCATTGCTTGACCACCTCACAGGATTGTTATGAGAATCAAATTAAATGATGGCTCCAAAGCAGACTTGTAAACCCTGAAGCATTACACACATGGAAATGGTTGTTATTTACCTGGCCTAATGAGCCTGGAGTCCCTTCTTCCACCAGAGACCACAATTCTCTTGGAAATGCAATTGATCTAAGTTACAGGAGAACCCTGAAGATCCATGTTCCTTCTTATCCCCATGCTCCAGGGGACTTCTAGGACATTCCCTTGGCAAATTGTGACTCTTGGTATTCACATCCTTGTGTAATCCCCTCCTTGAGTGTGGGCTGACATAGGGACTTAATTCTAACCGATAGAAAGTGGCCAAGGTGATGGAATGTCACTTAGGGATTTAGCTACATAAGACTGTGACTTCCATCTTGCTAATGGACTCTCTTTCTTGCTGGCTTTGATGAAGCAAGTTGCTGTGTTAGGGAGGTCCATGTGCCAAGGAAGTGAAGGCCAACATCCAGCCAGGAACTGAGTCTCTTAGTCCAGCAGTCCTTGAGGAACTGAAAATCTGCCAACAATAAGGTGATCTTGGAGGTGCATCCTTCCACTGTCAGGCTTTCAGATGAGACCCCATCCATGGCAGACATCTTGATTGCAGCATTGTGAAAGACCCTGAAACAGAGAACTCAGCAGAGGACCTGGACCCAGCTAAGCCCACAGAAACTATGAGATGAATAAATGTTTTTTTTTTTAAGCAACCAAGTTTATAGTTATCTTTTACTCAGCAATAGGTAACTAATTATAGTAACCATCACTTATATAAGCTCCTCTAATCATCTATTCTCTCCTGTATTTCATACAACTTTGTGCTTTCCCTCCCTTTAGCCAAACTTGAAATGCCTCTCTTCCTCCAAAACCTTTCTACTGTACCCTCTGGAAACTTCATTCTATAGCTAACAAGGTCTCCTGTAGTTAAGAAATATGTGAATAAACAGAGAGACATATCTAGTTCCTGCATGGTCATACTCAGTACTATAAAGATGTGAATTCCCCTCAAATTAATTTGTAAATCTAAATGCAACCAAAATCATTTTTCATTCACATTACAGTCCTAAATTATATACAGTTCTAAATTATATAGTAAACATCCAGAAATAACCCGGGAAATTCTGAAAAAGAAGAGTAATGAATACCAATCAGTGTTATCACTTATTGAAACACATTGTAAGGCTACAGCAATTAAAACACAGTGGTACTGATTCAAAACCGACAATTCAATCAATGGGACACAACAGAAAGCTCAGGAAAAGGTCATTTGGTCTATGGAGAATTTAGTATATTGAAAGATAATATTTTAATTCATTGGTGAAAAGATAGATTATGCAGTAAGTGGTTTGGGGATAATTGGCTTGTGATTTGGCAAAAATAAAGTTGGATCTCTATCTCATTGCTTACACCAAAATAAGTTTCAGAAGTATTAAAAATATCAATGTTCAGCCTTCTCCCCTCAAAACTTTATTCATAACCACACAAAAAGACTGAAAACAGGGGCACCTGGGTGGCTCAGTTGGTTAAGCGTCTGCCTTCAGCTCAGGTCCTGATCCCAGGGTCCTGGGATCGAGCTCCACATCGGGCTCCATACTCAGCAGGGAGCCTGCTTCTCCCTCTCCCTCTGCCTGCCTGCCTACTTGTGATCTCTCTCTCTCTGTCAAATAAAGAAATAAAATCTAAAAAAAAAAAAAAAGACTGAAAACAACCCAAATGCCCATTAACAGGTAAATGGATGAACAAAATGTGGTACAGCCATACAATGGATATTAGCCAACACTAAAAAGTAATGAACTAAAATGGACCTTGACTTGGAGAGATTATGCTGGATTATTTGTGGGAGAGATCAATGTAATCACAAGGGAGGGAGGAGAGTCAGAGTCAGAGAAGATGTGACATCAGATGCAGAGATCAGAAAGAGATCTGAAGATGCCTCAGTGCTGGCTTTGAAGATGAAGAAGGGGCCATGAGCCAAAGAATCCAAGAGTAAAAGTGTAAAAGCTGGAAAAAGCAAGGAAATAATTCTTTCTCAGTCCCCAGAAAAAAAAAAAAAACAGTCTTTGATTTTAGTACCAAAAGGATCATTTCAGACTTCTGATCTCCAGAGCTGCAAGATAATAAATTTGCACTCTTTTAAGCCAATAAGCTTGTGGTAATTTGTTACAGCAGCAATAGGAAGTCTGATGTATATAGTTAAAAAAACCAAAACTATATAAATAGGTGTACACTGATATGCAGTGCTCACACCTTGTCCTGATTCACTTGTTTCCCCTTGAACACTATAGATAACTGGTTTTATTAATTTCTTGTTCATTCATCCAATGTTTCTTTATGCCAATATGAGCAAATGTGAATATTTATCCCTATTTTCTCCTTTCTTACACAAAAGGTAACATACTATATATACTTTTCTGTCTTTCATTTTTTCCCCAAGTAACAATGTAAGGCTAGGTAAATTTAACTGTGTACAAATGTACACTTCAATTTAGTGAGTGACACTGTACATAAAGTCAAAGGACACACTTGGAAAAACATTTGCATGTAATCCACAGTAAAAATAAAAAGCTGATTGTCCACTGATAAGGAATTACTCAAGTAAATTATGTTGCATTCATATAATGGAATACTATGCAGTCATTCGAACACATGTAAAGTCAAGGAAGAAATTAGAATTGGGTGATGGTCAAAAAGAACGTTAGCCTTACATTAATGCTTCAGAATTTTTTAAAGGATCATCTACTCCTATATTACTTGTGTAATTAGAAATTATTAAAACTAAAAACGGGGGAATTAACAAGAAAGCATATATCTATATAACTCAGAATAATGTCAAATATATAGTGTTAAGTGAAAAGGCACTTGCAAAATAGTAACCAAAGTATGATCCTATTTTTGATAAAACATTACTATTAGCATAGAAAAATATATAAAGACTATATAACAAACTTAATAGTTATCTCAAGGGTGTGAGATTATGAGGGACTTTTGGCTTTCTACATTAAATGTTTATGTAATATTCAAATTTTTAAACATGTATCACTTTCATAACCAGAAAAAAAAATGAAGATATATATTTAAATATTCTAACCACCTATATCCTTTACTAGTCATGGTTCTTGATTGTAAATAATGCATTACAGCACTGATGACTTTGGTTAACTGTAGCAGAAAATGAAACTACTGGCAGGTGTGGCCAAGTCATTTGCCGTTTGCTGGATATCCTTGTGCCTCCCCACATTTCCCAGTCCTCTCAGAGTTAGATGAGGCCACGTGAAGAGTTCTGGCCAATAGTGCATTGAAGAACTGATGCTCAATCCTTCTGCTCTCTGTTCCGCTAAGGCAACCATGGAGGCCTCAAGTGCTAGATGAGACAGCCACAAGATGTCAGCCTGTATCCCTGAGTTCCCATTTGGAAAGGAGCAGTCTTGAAAAGTCACGGAACTTGCTATAGATTTTGCATGAGCAAAAAATAAACTTTTATGTGTTGTTATTGAGATTTGGGGTTCATTTATTATCAAAACATAAACCATCCCATCCTGACTAACAGAAAATGGTGTCACATATTTCATGAGGTCCATAAGAGCCTGGAGAACCAGATAGGGTCAGGAACCAAAGGTGGCATGACATGACACAGCAAAGATTTTGTTGCCAGAATGGTCATATAGCATGATGCTGTTGCCTCCATTGCCAACTAATACTTACCACTACAGCTGGACCCTGTTGTCCCTTGATACCATTGCTGTACTATCAGATTTTTGACTTTGTTGGTTGAAAAATCACTAACTGACTGCACACCTTTGCATCACTCTCTCAACATTCAAGGTTCCAGGCAGGATCATGTGATTTGCCATCCTGAGGTCACATGACTATGCACTAGCCATGAGGGGATGGGGAGAAGAAATATGTGCCCTCCTTCCTGGTTTTAGTAGTGCGTGGTAGGGCCCTGCTTCCAAACCTATCTTGTGATTCCTCCCAAATAGGAAGAGTGTTTGAATTCTGAACAGCCAAAATACCTATGTTCACTCCAGTCTTCAGATCCTTCACTAACCAATCTGTTACCTCCTGACTTAAGTGAAACTTGCCTCTCTCCCCTGAAAAGTGGAAATCTGCCCAATCTGCCATTCTCTAGCCAGTAATATCCTCAATCATATGCCTTATTGTCCTTCCATCACAGCCCCAACCCCAGATGAATACAACTCTCCACCTTCTCTATATTAATCCGAGGCTCATACAATTGCTTAGTTGGAAACCAATAAAAAGTCATGGTCCCCAACCTCTACTGCACCCTGGGAATCCTGTTTCCCTGCTCTCTTCTCCAAGTCTCCATAGCAGCTTTGCCAAATCTCCATTTCCTTAGCCCTCTTACACTTTCCTCGTCCCCCTCACTTCACTTCCTACTGAACTTAAAGATCCCAAGCAGCAATGCTCTCAACAAACTACCTGCAAACTCATGAGCATCTACACCTAACGAATCCTTGCTCTTTCCCTTGTGTCATAGTGAAGAGATGCCCTTTTTCATGCTGACTAATCCTTCTGCTGATGTTCTGTGCCCCTTGCCCCACTACTTCCTCAGGAACCTTGACCTATCAGTTTTCTCTCTCCCTCCTCTATCTTCAGTCCCTCCCTCTCTACTGACCCAGCCTTTAAACATGTTCAAGTCTCTTGCATCTTAAGAAAATTTCAATAACATCAAAAATAATATAGTTCTTAGGAATAAATTTAACCAAGGATATACAAGAGTTGTACACTAAAAACTACAAAACATTACAGAATGGAATTAAATAAGAACTAAATAAATGGAAAGACATCCCATATTCATGGATTGGAAGATTTAACTTTGTTAAGATGGCGATACCACCCAAGCCATCTATCAAACAAATGCAATCCCTATCAACATCCTAATGATCCTAATATAGCATTGCATGACAACTATGCTTCAAAAATAACCCCAATGATCTTTTTTGCAAAAAAGGAAAAGTTAAACCTATCATTTATATGGAACTGCAAGGGACCGCACATAGCCAACAATTTTGAAAGAAGAAAACAAAGTTGGAAGACTCACACTTCCCAGCTTCAAAACTTACTACAAAGCTACAGTAATCAAACAGGGTAATACTGGCATAAGGATAGACATATAGATCAATGGAATAGAATTTGGTGTCCAAAATAAGCTGAAACATCGGGTGCCTGGGTGGCTCAGTCATTACGCATCTGCCTTCGGCTCAGGTCATGATCCCAGGGTCCTGGGATCGAGTCCCGCATCGGGCTCCCTGCTCTGCGGGGAGCCTGCTTCTCCCTCTCCCACTCCTCCTGCTTGTATTCCCTCTCTTGCTGTGTCTCTGTCAAATAAATAAAATCTTCAAAAAAAATTAAAAAAAAAAATAAGCTGAAACATCTATGGTCAATTGATTTTCAACAAAGATGCCAAGATCATTCGATGGGGGAAAGAACAGCCTTTTCAATGATGGTGCTGGAATAAGTGGATAGCCACATGCAAAAGAATGAAGTTGAACCCTTTCCTTTACAACATATACAAAAATTGACTCAAAATGGATCAAAGACTTAAATGTAAAAACTAAAATAATACAATAAAACTTTTAGAAGAAAACTAGGGGTAAATCTTCATGACCTTGCATTTGGCAATGGATTCTTATATATGACACCAAAAGCACAGGCAACAAAAGAAAACAGATACATTGGACTTCATCAAAATTAAAAAGAAAAACTTTTTGTGTATAAAGGGACACCATCAAGAAAATGAAAAGATAGCCTATAGAATAAGGGAAAAACATTTGCCAGTCATTTCTCTGATAAGAGACTTGTATCTAGAATATAACAAGAATTCCTACAACTCAGTAACAAAAAGGCAAGTAACCTAATTGAAAATGGGCAAAGGGGAGCACCAGGTGGCACAGTTGGTTAAGCATCCAACTCTTGGTTTCAGCTCAAGTCATGATCTCAGGGTCCTGACATTGAGCCCTGCATCAGGCTCCACACTCAGTGTGGAGTCTGCTTGAGATTCTCTCTCCCTCTCCCTCTGCCCCTCCTGCTCGTGCTCTCTCTCTCTCTCAAATAAATAAATAAATCTTAAAAGAAAAATGGGCAAAGGACTCAAATAGAAATTTCGCCAAAGAAAATATAAAAATAACCATGAAGCACATGAAAAAAATGCTCAGTATTATTAACCATCAGGGAAATGTAAACAAGTGAGATACTACTTCACATTCACTAGGATGGGTATAACTTAAAAAAAGGAAAATAAGTGTTGGCAAGGATCTGAAAAAGTTGTAACCTTTGCATATTGCTGATGGGAATGTAATGTGGTATAACCGCTGTGAAAATAAGTTTGGCATCTTCCCAAAAGATAAACATAGATATATGACCCAGTAATTCCATTCTTAGGTATATAGTCAAGAGAGTTGAAAATGAGTATTCAAACAAATACTTGTACATGAATGTTTATAATAGCACTATTCACAATAGGCAAAAGGTAGAAACAACCCAAATGTTCATCAACTGATGAATGGATAAACAAAATGGTGGTATGTCCATATCATGAAGTATTATTCAGCCATGAAAAGGAGTGAAGTACTGATACATGCTACAACATGGATGAATCTTGAAGAATGACGCTAAGTGAAAGAAGCCATACATAATAGGCCACATATTGTACAATTCCACTTACATGAAATGTCCAGAAAAAGTAAATTCATATAGGCAGAAAGCAGATTGTTTGTTTCTGGGGCTGGGCACAGAGGAAGAATGGGAAATGACTGGTTAATGGGTACAGGGTTTCATTTGGGGGTGATGAAAATGTTTTGTAACTAGGTAAAAGTGATGGTTGCACAACACTATGTATTTACTAAATGTCACAGAATTGTACACTTTAAAATAGCTACTTTTATGTTTTGTGAACTTTACCTCAAAAAAGTCATTGTCTCTATTTCTTCAAATGTTAAACATAAATTTACCATGTGACCCAGCAATTCCACTGTTAGGTATCTACCTAAGAGAAATGAAAATGTGTCTGCATAGAAAATTGTACTTGGACGTTCACAGCAGCATTATTCATAATAGCTAAAAGGTAGAAACAGTCCAAATTGTTCACCAACTGGTAAATGCATAAACAAAATGTGATATATCCGTACATATTTGTCAATAAAAAGCAACAGAGTATTGATACGTGCTATACCATACATGAACCTCAAAAACATTTTGCTCAATGAAAGAAGCCAGACACACACACACACAAAAACACATATGAGTCTATTTATATGAAATTTCCAAAAATTGCAAGTCTATAGAAACAGAAAGTAGATTATTGGTTGCCTGGGGCAAGGGGTGAGGATGGGGAGTGACTACAAATGGGCATGAGGGACCTTTCTGGGGAGGTGGAAATGTTCTAAAAGTGGATTGTTGTGCTACTTATACAACACTGTAAATATGTTACAACCAATTAAACTGTATATTTAAAGCAGGTGAATGTTATGCTATTTAATTATATCTCAATAAAACTGCTTTTTTATTTTTTAATTTTTTAAAGGATTTTATTTGTTTATTTAACAGAGAGAGACACAGCAAGAGAGGGATCACAAGCAGGGGGAGTGGGAGAGGGAGAAGCAGGCTTCCCGCAGAGCAGGG
>NC_138385.1:67088437-67164160 GCF_054177405.1 Leptonychotes weddellii
AAAACTGTTTTTTTTTTGAAGAACAACAACACAGAACATGCCATCCAACAGCAGCAGAATACACATTCTTCTCAAGTGCACATGGAATATTTTCCTGGATACACCATGTGATAGGTCACGAAACAAGTCTTAATAAATTTCAGAAGATTGAAATTATATCAAGCATCTTTTCCAAACACAAGGGTATGAAACTAAAAATCAATTACAAGAAGGAAACTGGAAAATTCACAAATATGTGGAGATTAAACAACATGCTACTGAATAACCAACAGGTCAAAGAAGAAATCAAAAGAGAAATAAATATTTTGAGACAAATGAAAATGGAACTACAACATACCAAAATTTATGGGATACAGCAAAAGCAGTTTTGAGAAGGAAGTTCATAGCAATAAATACCTACATTAAGAAAAAAGAATAATTTCAAATAAACAACCTAACTTTACACCTAAAGGAACCAGAAAAAGAACAAGTCAAGCCCAAAGTTAGTAGAAGGAAGGAAATAACAAAGATCAGAGTGAAATAAATAAAATAGAGACAAAAAGACATTAAAAACTATCAAAACCCCTTTGAAAATGTAGACAAACCTTTAGCTAGACTTAACAGAGAGTGAGAGGGAGAGAGAGAACCCAAACAAATTAAATTAGAAATGAAGGAGGAGTCATTACAACTGAAACCACACAAATACAAAGGATCAGAAGAGACTGAATAATTGTTATGCCAACAAATTGGACAACCTAAAAAGAATGGATAAATTCCTACAAACATACAACCTATCAAGACTGAATCATGAAGAAATAGAAAATCTGAACAGACCAATCACTGGTAAAGAGATTAGATTAGCAATCAAGAGCCTCCAAAAAAGAAAAGCCCAGGACCAGATGGCTTCACAGGTGGATTCTACCAAACATTTATAGAAGAATAAATACCAGTCCTTTTCAAACTTTTCTAAAAATTAGAAGAGGAGGAAACACTTCCAATCTCATTTTATGAGGCCAGCATTACCCCAAATACCAAAACCAGATAAGAACACTACAAGAAAAGAAAATTACAGGCCAGTGTCCTGTCCTGAATTCAACAATACATTAAAAGAATCATGTACATGATCAAGTGGGATATATTCCAGGGATGCAAGGATGGTTCAACATCCACAAACCAATCAATGTGATACACCACATTAACAAAATGAAGTATAAAAATCATATGATCGGGGCACCTGGGTGGCTCAGTTGGTTAAGCGTCTGCCTTCTGCTCAGGTCATGATCTCAGGGTCTTGGGATGGAGCCCCAAATAGGTCCCCCTGCTCAGCGGGGAGCCTGCTTCTCCCTCTCCCTCTGTCACTCCCCCTGCTTGTGCTCCCCCCTCATTCTCTCTCTCTGTCAAATAAATAAATAAAATCTTAAAAAAAAAAGTAGGGGCACCTGGGTGGTCAGTCGTTAAGCATCTGCCTTCAGCTCAGGTCATGATCCCACAGTTCTGGGATCAAGTCCCACATTGGGTTCCCTGCTCTGCGGGGAAGCTGCTTCTCCCTCTGCCTCTGCCTATCTCTCCCTCTGTCTCTCATGAATAAATAAATAAAATCTTAAAATAAATAAAATAAATAAAAAATAAAAATCATATGATCTTCCTAATGGATGCAGAAAAAAACATTTGACAAAATTAAACTGGGTATATGGGGTGCCTGGGTGGCTCAGTTGGTTAAGCGGCTGCCTTTGGCTCAGGTCATGATCCTGGAGTCACAGGATTGAGTCCCGTGTCAGGCTCCCTGCTCAGCGGGGAGTCTGCTTCTCCCTCTGACGCTACCTCCACTCATGCTCTCTCTCTCATTCTCTCTGTCTCAAATAAATAAATAAAATCTTTAATAAAAATTAAACTGGATATAAAGGGAACATACTTCAACATAATAAGGGCCATATATGACAAGCTTACAGCCAATAGCACACTCAATAGTGAGAGCTGAAAGTTTTTCCTTTAAGATCAGGAACAAGACAAGGATGCCTACTCTTTTTTTTTTTTTTTAAGATTTTATCTATTTATTTGACAGAGAGAGAGAGAGCACAAGCAGGGGGAGCAGCAGAGGGAGAGGGAGAAGTAGGCTCCCCACTGAGCAGGGAGCCCGACACGGGGGCCCGATCCTAGGACCCCGGGATCACGACCCCAGCAGAAGGCAGACACTTAACCAACTGAGCCACCCAGGCGCCCCGAGGATGCCTACTCTTGGCACTCTTGCCACTCTTACTCAACATAGTACTGCAAGTCCTACCCAGGGAAATTAGGCAAGAAAGAGAAATAAAAGACATCCATATCAAAAAGGAAGAAGTAAAACTGCTTCTGTTTGCAGATGATATAATATTATATATATAAAACCCTAACGCTACAAAAAAAACTGTTAGAATCAGTGAATTCAGTAAATTTGCAGAGTACAAAATCAATCTTAAAAAATAAGTTGCGTTTCTATATGCTAACAGTGAACTATCAGAAAGAGAAATTAAGAAAACAATCCTGTTTACAATTGCATCAGAAGGAATAAAATACCTAGGAATAAATTTAACCAAGGAGGTGAAAGATCTGTACACTGAAAACTATGATACACTGATGAAAGAAATTAAAGAAGACACAGATAACTGGAAAGATATTCCATGCTTATGGATTGGAAGAATTAATATTATTAAAATGTTTGTACTACCCAAAGCAATCTACAGATTCAATGAAATCCTTATGAAAATTCCAATGGCATTTTCCCATAGAAATAGAACAAACAATCCTAAAATTTATTGGAACCATGAATGATCCTGAATAGCCAAAGCAATCTTGAGAAAAATAAAGCTGGAAACATCATATTTCCTGATTTTGAGCTATATTACAAAACTATAGTCATATAAGTAGTATGCTCTCAGATCCTAAAAGTTCTCATCATAAGGAAATAGTAATTTTGTAACTATATGAGGTGATGGATGTTAGCTAAACTTACATTAATTAACTTAATTATTTTGCAATATATGTATGTCAAGTCATTATTCTATACACCTTAAACTTATGCAGTGTTGCATATCAATTATACCTCAATAAAACTGGAAAAAAAAACAGTATGGTATTGGCATGAAAAGAGACACACTGATCAGTGGAAAGAATAGAGAGCCCAGAAATAAATCCATGCATATACGGTCAATTAATTTACAACAAAGGAGCCAGGTATACACATAGGGAAAGGATAATCCCTTCAATAAGTGGTATTGGGAAAACTGGACAGACACATGCAAAATAATGAACTGGACCTCCATCTTACAACATACCCAAAAATCAGCGCAAAATGGATTAAAAGCTTGGATATAAGACCTGAAGTCGTAGAAGAAAACATACAGGGTAAGCTCCTTGACAATGGTCTTGGCAATGATTTTTTGGATTTGATACCAAAAACAAAGGCAACCAAAGCAAAAATGAATAAGTGTAACTACATCAAACTAAAAAGCTTCTGCACAGCAAAGGAAAGTCATTATGCTGCACATCTTTTTGAAATGGAAAGACAACCTATGGAATGGGTGAAGATATTTGCAAATCATATAACTGATAATGGTTAATATTCATAATATATAAAGAACTCATACAAATCAATAACAAAAAAACCAAACAAGATTAAAAATGGGCAGAGGAACTGAAGAGACATACAAACGGCCAACAGGTACATGAAAGGTGCTCAATATCACTAATCATCAGGGAAATTCACATCAAAATCACAATATCGCTTCACACCTGTTAGAATGGCTATCATAAAAAAGACAAGAGATAAGTGTTGGAAAAGACGTGGAGAAAAGGGAACTCCTGTGCACTGTTGGTGGGAAAGCAAATTGGTGCAGCCACTATGGAAAACAGCATGGAGGTTCCTCAAAAAATTAAATCTTGAACTACCATATGATCCAGCAATCCTACTTCTGGGTATATATCCAAAGGAAATAAAAACAGAGCCTCAAAGAGATATCTGCATTCACATGTTCATTACAGCATTATTCACAATAGCCAAGATATGGAAAGAACCTAAGAGTCCAACAAAGCATGAATGGATAAAGAATATGTGATATACATCCACATATTATATATTCACATAGATATTCAGGCTATTATTCAGCTAAGTGAAAGAAGGAAATCCTGCCATTTGCGACAACATGGATGGACCTTGAGGTCATTATGCTAAGTGAAATAAGCCAGACAGAGAAAAACAAATATTACATGGTTATCAGGCAATGTGTGGAATCTAAAAGAAAAAAAATCAAACCCAGAGAAACAGACAGTAGAAAAATGGTTGCCAAGGGCGGGGGAGTGGGGAAGATGGGGGAGAGGTTGGTAAAAGGGTAAAAGCTTTCAGCTATAAGAAGAGTAAGTCTGACAGGGCACCTGGGTGGCTCAGTCGGTTAAGCGTCTGCCTTCGGCTCAGGTCATGATCCCAGGGTCCTGGGATCGAGTCCCATATCGGGATCCCTGCTCAGAGGGGAACTGGCTTCTCCCTCTCCTTTCCCCCTGCTCATGCTCTCTTTTGCTATCTCTGTCTCTCTCTAATAAATAAAATCTTAAAAAAAACTAAAAGTAAACTCCTTTAAAGAAGTTTGAGGATCTAATACATAACGTGGTGACTAGAGTTTACAACACTATATTGTATAATTGAAATTAGCTAAGAAAAGTAGAACTTAAATGTTCTCACCAAAAATAATAATTAAATTAAATTAACAACAACAACAATGCCTCAGTGCCTCATTATTCTCTAGCTCCTGCCCTATTTCTCTGCTCTCTGTCATGGGCAAGCAGCTTGAAAATGTTGTTTACACTCGTGTCCATGCTTCCTCACCTCCTGTTCACTTTTTTCTTCTTTTAACCTTTTTTTCCTCCAGTATCCTCTTAACCCATTGCATTTTACCTTCCACTCCTTCCTAAGTATTCTCTTTTTCAGAGATTCTACACAGGGGTTCATGGGCCCTGGAGGGTTTTAGAAAATCCATGAACATGCTGAGTTGTAGGCAAAATTTGGTATGATTATGTGTATTAGCATTTTTCTGGGAGAGTGTGCAGGCCATAGCTTTCATCACACTCTCATACAGGTCTGTGACTTGACAGAAAGTTAAGCATATGGGCGCCTGGGTGTCTCAGTCAGTTAAGCGTCTACCTTTGGCTCAGGTCATGATCCTGGGATCTAGCCCCACATCGGGCTCCTTGCTCAGCGGGAAGTCTGCTTCTTCCTCTCCCTCTGCCCCTGCTCGTGTGCTCTCTCTCTCCCTCAAATAAATAAATAAAATCTTTATAAAAAATTAAAAAAAGAGGGCGCCTGGGTGGCTCAGATGGTTAAGTGTCTGCCTTCGGCTCAGGTCATGATCCCAGGGTCCTGGGATCGAGTGCCGCATCGGGCTCCCTGCTCAGCGGGGAGTCTGCTTCTCCCTCTGCCTCTGTCTCTCTCTGTCTCTTATGAATAAATAAAATCTTTAAAAAAAATAAAAAAAGAAAGTTAAGCATATTGCTCTAACTCCATCCACTTCTCTTCATCCACCCCTCCACTCTGACCAGATGTAGTCACTACAGAGGGTTATTTCTCCATATAATAGTCTCTTTGCTCTCTAAGGCCTGCAAATAAGGAGGGGATCTTGCTGAGGAAATGGGCTGAGGCTAGCAGGGCTGGAAGCACTCTATTCCTAGAGGCTCCTGTATGCTACTGAGGCCTGCTCCTCTCCCCACTTTCTGCCAACAGATCATTTATTCTTTCCCTTTTCCTCCCCTCCCCATCTTTCTTTCTTCATCTTCTCCAAAACTCTATCCCCCATTCTCTTTCCCTTCCCCTTCCTTCTCCAGCTCCTCCCTCATGCTTCATTAACACATAATTATAGGGTAATCAGATCTTTGATACACATAGCTTGAAGCCTCTTAAAACCAAGACTAGAGGCAGCTTCACCCTGTTCATTGGTTCCCACTTGCAGAGAACTCCCAGCAACCCCTCCGAAGAAGAGGAAAGGGGACTGAGCTTGAGGTGTGGTGTCTGTAAGTAGGGAGACACCAACCCCAAGTATACCTGTAGTAGGTTAAGAGAAATATGTGGGGCAGGCCAAGGAATCATAGACCTTACAATTTTTTATTAAAACTTAAAGTTTGGAAGAAATTTTTTTAAAGGTTTTTTTATTTATTCATTCGAAACACAGAGATACAGAGAGAGAGAGAGAGAGAGAGAATATGAGCAGGGGGAAAAGCAGAGGGAGGGGGGAGAAGCAGGCCCCCCACTGAGCAGGAAGCCCGATGTGGGGCTTGATCCCAGGACCCTGGGATCATGACCTGAGCCGAAGGCAGATGCTCAACCAACTGAGCCACCCAGGCGCCCCTGGAAGAAATTTTTAAAAGGATCTAACCTGATCTTCCTCTCATCTCATACAGATGGTTCTTCTTGCTTCCCCTCTTTTCTTCATCCTGTACATCCATCAACAAGTTTTGGGGCTCTATTTTAAAATATATTTCATTTTTTTCCATTGACCTATGTGTCTATTCTTTCTTTTAATACCACTGCCTTATGTACTGTAGTTTTATAGTGTTGTAGCTATCTTGAAATCGGTAGTGTGAATCGTCCAACTTTGTTCTTCAGTATCGTTTTGGTTGTGCTAGGTTTTTGGCTTTTCCATATAAACTTTAGAATCACTTTGTTTATATCTACAAAATAGTTTGGTTGTATTTTAACTGAAATTATGTTAAACTCTATAGATCAAGTTGGGAAGAACTGACATATTTAACAACATTGAGTCTTCCTATCCATGAACATGGAATATCTCTCCATTTATTTAGATCTTCTTTGGTTTCTTTTATTTGTGTTTTGTAGCTTTTCACATTCAGATCCTGTACATAATTTGATATTTTGTTACATTTATACCTAAGTATCTCATTGTTTTGCAGCTGCTATAAATAGTACCATTTTATTAAAAGTTCTAATTCTAATTTTTCATTGCTGGTATATAAGAAAGCAATGATTTTTGTGTATTGAAGTTGTATCTGCAACCTTGCTATATATGTTCTCATTAGTTCCAGAAGGTTGTGTGTGTGTGTGTGTGTGTGTGTGTGTGTAGATTGTTTGGGGTTTTCTACAATGCTACAAATTTTGATAAATTGTATTTTCATTTTCATTTAATTCAAAATATTTTAAACTTTCTCTTGAGACTTCTTCTTTGACCCATGCATTATTTAGAAATGTGCTGTCCAATTTCTAAACACTTGGGGATTTTCCAGCTATTTTCTGTTATGGATTTCTGGTTTAATTCCACTGTGGTCTGAGAACATATTTCATGTGATTTCTATTCTTTTCAATTTGTTAAGATGTGTTTTATGGCCCAGAATATGGTCTATCTTGGTGAGTGTTCACTGCAGACTTGAGAAGAATGTGCACTCTGATGTTGGATGGAGTAATCTATAAATGTCAATGAGATCAAGTTGATTGATAATGATGTTCAAGTAAAAATATATCCCAAATCCGTCCACTTACTTTCTCCACCATCACTATCCTAGCCAAAGCTATAATGGTCTCTCACCTGGACCTCCAGGCTGGTTTCATAACTAGCCTTCTAACTTGTCTACCTGTTTCCTGTTTTGACCTCACTATAATTCATTCTCTTCACATCACACAGAATGATCATAGATCATATCACTCCCAGCTCAAAGTCTCCATTGGCTTTTCATTGTTGTACCTACAATAAAAGCTAAATGCTTTCCCATGGCTGGCATGGCTGGACACAGTCTTTTTTTAACTTATTTTTTTTAATTCAAGTATAATTAACATACGGTGTTATATTAGTTTCAGGTGTACAATATAGTGATTCAACAATTCTATACATGACTCAGTGTTAATCATGATAAGTGTACTCTTAATCTCTACCATTTCACCATGTCCCTACCCACCTCTGGCAACCATCAGTTTATTCTGTATATTTTTGAGTCTTTTTGTTTGTTTGTTTGTGTCTTTTTTCCTTTGTTTTGTTTCTTAAATTCTGCATATGAGTGAAATCACATGGTATATTTGTCTTTGTCTGACTGACTTATTTCACTTAGCATTATACCCTTTAGCTCCATCCATGTTGTTGCAAATGGCAAGATTTTATTCTTTTTTTATGACTGAGTAATATGCCCTACACAGTCTTGCTCCAGAACTTCTTTCCTGCCTCATCTGGTATCAGTCTCCCCTCTTGCTCTCTCTAGTCAGACTTCTTCCTGAAGCCCCTTGAATATACCAAACTCATTCTCTCCTTAGGGCCTTTGCCCTTGTGTTTCACCCTGCCTGGGATGCCATGCCTCTGGATCTTCATGAAATGACTGCCTTCTTGTCATTCAATCTTGCCTTAACTGTCACCTCCTTGGAGAGACCATCCTTGCCTATTCTATTTTATCTTGTTCCACATCCCTACCCAGTCACACTGCCTTTGTACATTTTTTTCATTTGTTTTCAAAGAACTTTTAACTTTTGAAAATGATCTTCTTGTATGTGTTGGTTGTTTGTGTCTTTCATCTTTTCTCTAAAATGTGAGCAGCAAGAGAGCTGGGACCCTCTTAACCACTGAGTTGTCTATACCTAGAACAGAGCCTGGTACCTAAATATTTACTGAATGGCTGCACTTCTGCTTGAACATTTCCAGTGACTTGGAGCTGACTGCTTTGATCTATGAGGCAGCCAATGCCTCTGTGGGTGGTTTTGTAATTTAGAGATTTCATTTTTCTCTTGAGCTAAATACTGCATTCTTGACCATATAAACAGATTAGAAAAGAAAAAAAACATGATCATTACAAAAGATGCTGAGGAAGCCTTTGATAAAATTTAACACCTGTTAGTGACCAAAAAAAAAAAAAAAAAGAAAAAAATCTTAACGTACTAGGAATAAGAAGGAACATCCTTAACCCGATAAAAGAATCCTCCAAAATCTTATAGCAAACATATCTAATGGTGAAACTTCAAATTTTTCCTTTTAAGATGAATAACAAAACAGGGATGCCCATTATTTCCCCTTTTGTTCAGCATTGAACTGGAGATCCTGCACAGCAAGACAAGGACATAAAATAACAGGAGTAAGGATTTGGAAGGAAGAAACAAAACTGTCATTTAAATCTACTTTCTCAGATCTTTCACCCACTCGTCCTCCTTCTGTTTTCTGGAGGCCCACAGACCAAAGCTGTCCCCTCTTCTGCATGACAGCCCAGGTCTTCTTCCCTCTCTGGTCCTCAGTCACCTCAGCTGGAAAATGATGGGCTGGACAAAGTAATCCAAAAAGCTCCTTGTGGTTCCATCTTGCCATGATTTATGAGTCTGTATCTTCTCTACTACTAAACACCTCTATTTTCCTTAACAGTTTCTAATAGTGATGACTTCCAGAGCCCTCATTTCCTACCAACACACTCCATCTTGTTTTTTTTAAAGGTATGATGCCCAGAACTGGGCAGAAGGTGAAGAAAGGTTAGAGCACAAAAAGACTGGAGTAGAGGGAGATAGACTGAAAACAAAGCCTAAAAATGAAATGGTAGAAAGAGGCAGCAGAAGGAATGGGCAAGGGACAGCAGTTGAGGGAGAAATTGTCTGGTGGGAGAGAGCTCCTTGACTTCTTTCCCTGGGATGGGAGGATGGTCCCCTGCATGGTTTTGGGGACAGTGATGGGAACTGAGTTTGTAGTTGGTCACATGCATTTGATGGCTCTGTCAGTCTTCCTTCCAGCTTTCCTACCCCTAAGCTGTAGGACTCTCCTTTCCATAACTGAGGTTGGGGGAGGAATATTGACAAAAGCCAGCTCAGGATGGGAAGGGAGGCTGCACTGAGCCAGGTCCCTGTCCAGGAGGCAGGAACCCCATCACAGTGGGAGGGAGCAGCAAGCCAACAGCTGAGTGAGACAAGGCCTGGGTTATTTTTTTTCCAGTTTGTTGGCATGTGGGTGGATTTTTCTCCTTTTTTCTTCTCTCCTGCTCTCTGCCGTTTCCACAGAGATGTGGGAGTTTGCAAATTTGTCTCCGTGGAGGGGAGAGGCAAGAGCTGATTTGGGGGGTCCTTGACAGGGACCAGGGGAGCACCAAAGGACACAGCAATTCTGGTAGCAAGAAACTAGGACCTATTCCCTGATGGTATCACTGGGGCAAGGAAGGCTCTCACTCTCCTTTCCTCTTAAGGCCGCAGGGATGCCTTCTCACCTCTGCTCAGCTCTTGGCTCTCAAATCCATCCCACCTGGTAATTGCAAAAATCTCTCTCTGCTTCTTTCTTTGCTCTGCAGTGCCAAATGCCTTTTCCTCAGGGCCCTGAACAAACTATGGGCACACCTGACACTCGTGCCCAGAGGCTGCTCTCCTCCCCAGCACCTGTGGGGGTTTGGTGGTGGGAGGCCAAGGAGCCTTCCTTTTTTTCCAGTTATGTATTTAAAGCATAAAAAAAAACCCAGTACCTATAGCACATGCTAAGTGTCAGATGAGTGTTTCAGGGGAAAGCTTTCTGAAAGGATTGAGAGGTGGGTAGTTTAGGAAAGGCTTCCTGGAGGACGTGGGACCTAGACAAATTGACAAAGTAGGCAAGGGCATGCCAGGCAGGGGCAGAGAGCACAGCACTGTGCGTCTGGACACCTACATGATGATCCCAGTTCTGCTATAAATTTGTAATGTGATGTTGAACAAGGAATTTGCTTCTCTTGGGCTTTCTTTTCTCATCTGGAAATCAGGCTGGATATCTCAAGTTCTACAGATCTCTGGAGCTGGAATCCTGATTCCTGGCCTTGGGGGTTATGAGCCATCGAATGAGATCATGTGTATGCATCGTGCGCTGAACACCATCAAGGGGTAGGATGACCAACTGTCACTGTTTGTCTGGGACTCAGGGGTTCCCCGGAAAGCGGAACTTGAGTGCTGAAACGATCCCGGACAAACCAGGATGGTTGATCACCCTAACAAGGACCACATCCACTACTTGTTATTATCGTCATCATGATCATTATTACCACTAGAGGGCAACACTCTCTTATGCCTGGGAGTAGGTCTTACCCGCCCCCACCCCCCCAAAGGTGCAGAACTGCCCCCTCATTCCAGAACCAGTCAATCCTCAGAGTCTTTCTCCTGTAGAGGACATCACTGAGGAACAGAGAGATCTGTGGATTTCGAATACCAGGAGCATCCTTTTGGTCTTGCCAGCCCCATGTGGTCTGATTTTGCCTGTTGTGCCTGGTACTTAGGTGCCTAGTCTGTCCTACTGTGGCAGAACTACCCTGCTTCTCCGGGGACTGGGGAAACAGACGCTACCCACAACTTCGGTTTGTCTGAACACAACAGGGACTTTCTTTTCTTTCTTCCTTCCTTTCTTTTTTCTTTCTTTCTTTTTTTAGGTAATCTCTACACCCAACGTGGGGCTTGATCTCACGACCCCAAGATCAAGAGTCCCATGCTCTAATGACTGAGCCAGCCAGGCGCCCCCAACAAGCACTTTCTCAAGGCTCTGCTGTTGGCCCCCTGCTTTGTCTGGCAGCGTAATTATTCTACAAGGCCAGATCCGTTGATACAAGAGCTGACTTTCTCCCTCCTACGGAATTAACTTCTGTATTACTATAGATCCCTTATCACAGTGAATTGTAGTTATAATTTATCTATCTATACAACCCCATTAGATTGTTGATTCATGCATTCAACAAACATGGATTGCTTATTGCTTACCTACCATGTCCCAGGCTTTTTGCCAGACTCGTGGTACAGTGGAGAGCAAAACAGACAGAGTATCTGCCCTTGTAGAGCTAACAGTCTAGTGAAGGAGGCAGGAGGAAAGCAAACAAAGAACCGCACAAATCAATGTGTAATTACATACTTGCTAAGCTCAAGGAAGGAGAACGACTCGCTGAGAGCGTTTATCAGAGGGATCTGCCTCATCTGGGAGTGTGACGCGGAGCTGCTGAGGAATTGACATTTGAACTGAGATCTGAAGGATGAATAGGCAGTAAGTAGGCAAAGGCAGGGAAAAGAGCTTTCCATGCCAAAAGAACAGCAGGTGTGTAGGGCCCAAGAGGGGAAGAGCCCAGCTCCCAGGAGGAGCCGTTTGCTCCTTGAGGGCACAGCCTGCCTCTTGTTCAGCTCTCGCTATAGCTCCAGGCCTGGCACACAGATATGCCAAATCAATGCCTGTTGCATTGAATTGGATGAAATTTTGTCATGGAAAGCATCGTGGGCTGGGGGTGGGGGTGTCAAAAGACATAACTTCTATTTCCAGCGCTTCTGGGCAATTCAATTCCATTTTCCAACTGCTTACAGTGCATTCACCATGTGCAAGGACCTGCGGCCACGTCTAGTTGGGGGATTGAAAGGTAAACAAAATTATCTCTGCCCTTGGGCGCCTGGGTGGCTCAGTTGGTTAAGCAACTGCCTTCGGCTCAGGTCATGATCCTGGAGTGCCGGGATGGAGTCCCATATCGGGCTCCTTGCTCAGCAGGGGTTCTGCTTCTCCCTCTGACCCTCCCCCCTCTCATGTGCTTGCTCTCTCTCATTCTCTCTCTCTCAAATAAATAAATAAAATCTTTAAAAAAAAAATTATCTCTGCCCTTTAGCAGCACATGGTCGGTGAAGTGGCTGACCCGTAGACAGGCAGGCCCCTTGCTCTCTCTGGGCCTCTTTCTCTCCAGTTCTAAAGTGAGGGGCTGGGGTTATAGGAATCTCTAAGCCTCCTTCCAGCTCTAACAGTCTTGAGGTGCTCTTTCTTGGATAACAGCAGGGAGCAATGGAGCTGATTCTTTTGTTTCTCCTGCCCTATAGGAGTCACATGGACTAGGACTGGGGAAATGCGGCCTGGGATTCTGTTTATGGACCATTTTCCCATGTACAAGGATCTCAGAAGCAGTTAGGGTTCGCTGCTTTTGACTAGAGTGTTCTGGCATTTGATGAACTTTTGTTTCTTTCTTTCCTGTCTCCTTTCCCCAGCTGCCCCCCTTGCCCCAGTCTTCTTTTCTACACCTAGAGCTGCGTTTTGCATATATTAGGGCTGGAAAGGGACTTTTAAATCATTTTATCCAACCCCTCCATCTAGTGTTTACATTCCCTATGCAACAGACCCTCCAAATGAGGCCATCCAGCCACTGTTTGAAGACCTCCAGTGACAGTGAACTCACCGTCTTTGCTAAGCTTTGCCTCTGAGAGGATTCTTCCCTCTGAGAATTTGTCTTCCTGTACTTTTCATACCTTGCTTCTGGTTGTGCCCTGCGGAGCTAAGCACAATAATTCCACTGCATTGCCCCTCTGACAGCCTATTGGATATTTGAAGCCGGTAATCATGTCTTCATAAGCCTGCTCTCTTCTAGGCCAAATTATCATCTGTTCCTGCAAATGTTCTTCACTAGTTCAAATCCCCTTAGCATCTGTAAATATAGTTTAGTTTATGTAAGATTTATATCCCGCCTACTTTAAAGAGGATATTAGGAGACTCATCAGTTATAACATGAAAGAAAGACAATTAGGGATAAAAATGTGGAAGAAAACAGACCAGAGACCATGTAAAGGAAGCACGAATAGATGTTGCCAGGTACCCAAAATGAACTGGCTTATAATTGGACTCTGAATTTGGCTCAAAATTTTATGGCAGCTAGGACAAATTTGGAAACACATTGGGTTATGTGGTTTTATGTTCTGACAGGATCAAGCTTACAAATCATCTTCAGAGAGAAAATTTTTCCTGAAACAAAACTCCCGACTAGCCTATTAGGATTGCTTTCTGTGAGACTGTTCAAGACTGACAGGTACTTTGGATATATCTTGCCCCTTCCCCCACTAGGGGAAAGAGGGCTGGAAGGATGATTAATTAATTAACTAAATGCTGTCTCAGTTTTAAGCACCGCTATCTCTTTAGGGATCCCCACAGAGATGAGAGACTTCCTTTTCCCTTCCTTCTTCTTTCTCCTAGGTTCCTCACAGATAGTCACCTTCTTAGCGTTCTGCTCTTTAAAGTCTGCAATCTTAAGACTCTTTGGAACACCAGACCTCAGGAAATCGCCCAAGTAAGGAACTGTAGCCTAGTGGTCACACAGCAAGTATGTGCAAATCATTTCTCTGGGGTCCTCAGTGTCCTCATCTGAAAAGTGAGTTAATCTCTAACGTCCCTTCAGCTCTGACATTCTGGACCTGTAAACTCTTTGATGGATAGACCAATGATTGCTTGTTGTTGTCGTTGTTGTTTTTTAATTTTTGATTTTCCCATCTCGTGTCTGGCAGCTAACCGGTATAAGAGAAGATCTGTTTATGGACAGAGCTGTGAGAACCCAATAGGAAAAACCAATTTGAACAGATGCTACCTTTGCATCTGAGGAAAATATTTCCTGGCTCTCATTATCATGACGAGTTCTTGTTGACTAGATACTGGTAGTGGCGAGACGTGGTTTTCAGGGCTCTTTCCTGCTCTGGCTCCATATTCCTTGGCAAAGTTGACCCTAGGATAAGGAGAATGAGAGCAATCACACCAGGTGCTGGGGCTTCTGGGAAATGACCCTGGGAGGCAGCAGGCAGGAGAAAACAAACGTACCACAGTTTCTGCTGAACAACAATGAACCAAGACAAAACTCACCTCGTAGTGTGTAATATTTGGTACATATGATATCCATGTGGACCGCCCTCGCCACCTACCATGTTACTCTCTTGCTTAAAAATGTTCCATGCCTTTTCATTGCCTATAAGGGAAGGTCCTGATGCTCCAGCTTAGCAATGGAGTCTTCTCTAAGCGAAATCAAGCCATGTCTTCCCACTACCTCCTATCCCTTACAACACACACACACACACACACCTGCTCACGCACACATCTCTTGTGCTCTCTTCAACCAAACTGTGTGTGGCTCCCTAAACACACACGGTTTTACTGACTGTTCCTTTCCTCCCGCCACACGTGGTTCCCTTCAACAGGTATTTTCCAGCTCTTCCGCTTGGACCTGTTGAAACCCTAAGCTCAGCTCAAACACCTTCACAGCCGTAAAGACCTCCCAGCACCCCAGTCCTGCAGTGCCTCTGCTCTGGCGCTTTACACATTGTCTGGTTAGTCCCGTTTGTGACCCATGGTTGTAGCTCTCTGACTAGATGGGGAGCTCCCTGAGGGCACAGGCTATGTCTGATTCACCCAGGGCCCTCCATCCTCCTTCCCTGTTTTGTCTTTCTCCAGAGCACCTATCACTACCTGTGTCCGTCTCCTAGGGCTGCTGTAACAAAGCACCCCAAACTGGGTAACTTAAAGCAATGGAAACTTATTCTCTCAGGGTTCTGGGGTCCAGAAGTCTGAAATCAAGGTGCTGGCAGGGCCATGCTCTCTCTCTGAAGTCTCTAGGGAAGAATCCTTCCTTGTCACTTCCTACCTTCTGGTGGCTGCTGGCAATCCTTAGCATTCCTCGGCTTGTAGACGGCAATCTCTGCCTCTGTCTTCACATGTCATTCTCCTCGGGCGTGTGTGTGTGTGTGTGTGTGTGTGTGTCTATGCCCACATTTCCCTCTTCCTAGAGGGACACCAGTCATTGGATTAGGACCCACACTAATAGAGCATGACCTCACCTTAACTTGATGACATCTGCCAAGACCTTTATTTCCAAATAAGCTTGCATGCACAAGGTGGGCATCAAGTTTTGAGGGCTACTATTCAATCTGGTATACCATCCAGCATGCTCTGTATATTCTATTTGTTTATTGTCGCTCTGTCCCACTAGATTTGTTAGCGTCATGAGGTTAGGGATTGTTGTCTATTTTGTTCATTACTCTATCCTCAGTGTCTAGAACAGTGCTTGACACATAGTAGAGACTTAACAAGTATTTTGTGAATGAATGTTCCTACCCATTTGCCCCATGCCCCACAGGGAATCTGAATGAAAGAAGCAAGGATAAAGATGAGAATGCAGGTATTGCCTAGAACATAATAAATACTCTGTAAGTATTCACTGGATGAATAGAAGTATTTGATGGATGTGTTAACACTTATGGGGCACCTTTTTTGTATAAAGCTCTGAGAAAAGGTATAAAGAAGCGAGAAGGAAACATCTGAGCATCCCGGCTATGCCTCCGTGTGACCCTGGGCAAGTCATTCAACCTCTGGGTTTCACTCTCCTTACCCGTAACATGGAGGTAATAACACTACCTACCTCATAGGATTGTCATGAGGATTAAGTGAGCTCATACATGTAAAATGCTTAGCACAGTGCCTGGCACATGGTGAGCTCCATAGATGTGTTAGTTATTATTACTGTATTTGCTCTTATGTGCTACACTCTGTGGAAGGTATTTGGTTTTTTTTAAACTAGCCTTATCGAGATAAAATTCACGTATCATAAAATTCTCCCTTTAAAAATGTACAGTTCAGTGATTTTTAATTAACAGAGTTGTGCAACCATCACCACAATCGAATTTTATTTTTTATTTACTGTATTTTTAGAGAGGGAGAGAGAAGGGTGTAGGGGCAGAGGGAAAGGGAGAGAGAGAATCTTAAAACAGCCTACACGCCCAGTGAGGAGCCCACCTCGGGGCTCCATCTCACAACCCTGAGATCATGACCTGGGCTGAAATCAAGAGTCAGAGGCTTAACCAACTGAGCCACCCAGGCGTCCCACCACAATCTAATTTTAGAACATTTTCATTCTCCCTCAGAAAAACCTCATACCTGTTAGTAGTCACTCCCCTTCCCCCAACACATGCCCCAGCCCCTGGCAAGCACTACTCTGCTTTTTGTCTCTATGAATTTGCCTATTCTGGAATTTTATATAAGTGAAATCACGATGTGGTCTTTTTCTTTTTTTTTTTAAGCGAGAGGGCGTGCATGCAGGGGGGAAGGGGCAGAAGAAGAGGGAGAGTGAGGAACTTAAGCAGGCTCCACACCCAGCATGGAGCCCAATAGGGGGTTCAATCTCACGACCCTGAGATCATGACCTGAGCCAAAATCAAGAGTCGGCCGCTGAAGCAACTGAGCCGCCCAGGCGCCCCACGATATGTGGCCTTTGTGTCTCATTTAGCATAACGTGGTATGTTTTTAAGGTTTATCCATGTTTTAGCATGGATCAGCACTTTATTCCTTTTTGTGGCTGAATAATACTCTATTGGGTGGATATGGCGCATTTTGTTTGCCCATTCATCAACAGATGAACATTTGATTATTTCTACTTTTTGGTCATTACAAATAATGCTGCTATGAACATTCATGTACATGTTTCTTGGTGGACATATGTTTTCATTTCTCTTGGCTATATACCTAGGAGTGGAATTCCCGGGTCATGTGGTAACTCTATGTTTAACATTTTGAGAAAATTTCAAACTGTTTTCCCAAGTGGCCACACCATTTTGCATCCCCAAAGACCACCCAATGGTTGTTCCTATCCATTCAGTGGCCAAAGCAGTGGGAGATGCGGACCAGTCTTCTGTAGTGGGCTGAGCGCTCCAGTCTTCAATAGGGAACTTCTGGAAAGGCACCAAGGGCACATGCACACCTTCAGACCAGTTTGTGACCTTGGGTTGAGTAACAGTAAACTCAGGAGCTGGAGCAGTCCATTCACCTCGAAATGCCTCCTTGGACACGGCCTTTTCAGCAGTGGCCTGCTCTTCCTTTTCAACCTCTTCAGGATCGCTGTAGAAGTAGAGATCAGGCATGACCTGCCCTGGGTGCTCATGGGAGATGATGGCACGCATGCGCAGAAAGAACTTCCTGGTCCAGCACCCACCACATCAGACCCACTGAGGGTTCTGCCTTGTTGTTGCACGGGATGGCAATGCCCACATGGCCCAGAGGAGAGTCTGTGTTCCACAGAGCGATGGTAGGCAGGTTAACATAAGACACCTCTGTGACAGGCCGGTGGTCAGCCCTGGGACCGGTCACCACCAGAAGTCATGGCTCCTGGGAGGCTGCCGGCAGCTGGCTAGGGAAGCTTCCAGGAGTGAAGCGGCCAGCAGTAGGAGTGGCTCCGGTAGCCACAGCGGACTTCAGCACAGCTCGCTGGCCACTATTCCTGGACGATATGACACTGGCATCAGCCAGGTTTTCAGTGGCAACAATGGTACAAGCCACCAGCAGAAGGTTCTCCCAGGTTCTCTTCAGATTTAAGATGTAGATGCCTTCACTCTTCCTTTTGTAGATGTACTGTTCCACTTGGAAGTCAAGCTTGGTGCCACCTAGAAGGGTTCCTGCTGCAAGGAATTTAAGGACAGCCTCCTCCTTCATCTACAGGACACCAAGGGCTCTGGAAATCGTGAAAGTTATGACAGGAACCCAGAACAACACCGTGTGGGTAGCACAGAAAGCTCAGTGTGTGTGTGTGTGTGTGTGTTTCTCATTGTGGTTTTTGATCTGCATTTCTCTGGTGGCTAATGGTGGTGAGCGTCTTTTCATGAGCCTATCGGTCCTTTGTACATCTTCCTCAGAGCAATGTCTCTTCAAATTCTTCGCCCATTCAAAAAAATTGGGTCGTCTTCTTTGTTGTTGGGCTCTAAGAGTTCTTTGTGTATTTTGAACACAAAACACTTATCAGATATACCATTTGCAAATATTTTCTCCTATTCTGTGGGTTTTGTTCTCTGTGCCAAATGATTTTACCTGCTTTTTTCCAAGACCACTCCTGTGAGGCAGGTGTTATTATTTGGGGAAATGGAAGTTCAGAGAGGAGAAGATAGAATTTAAATCCATTTTTGTCTGACTGTAAAATGGATGCTTTCTCCTCTACCCCAACCTGCTCACAAAGATGAATGTAGACATGTTTCTGGCTTTAAGGAGCTCAGCCTGGCAGGGGACATAAAACAAAGAACACAAACGAATGTGCTTTAAAGCAGAGTTCCACTTGTCCCACAGTACCCCAGGAGAAGTGTAGAGAAGTGCAATGGGAGGTTGAGAGGAGAGCGAAAGCAAGCGCTTCTGGCCAGGGAAATCGAGGTTGGCTTCAGTAAGGTGACATTTAAGTCTTGAAGGATGGCTACAGTTCCACTGGCTGAAGACGATGGACAGAGTGGAGAAGAACATTTCCAAAGGAGGGCAGAAAGTGAGAGTTGAATGAATGAATGGAGCTTTGATCCTAAGACCAACTGCCATGGGGAGTCCCAGAACTCGTTGGGATGGGATCCTGGGACTGCCTTGGTTGGAGCACCCCGGGACCAGCCAACCTTGGCGATCCTGGGGTTCACTGGGGTAGGGGATCTGGATGCTGCCTTGGATGGAGAGTTTAGGAACTGGCTGGAGTGGGGGGGGGTGACTGTGATGTTGTGTGTGGGGAAAAGGGGGTGATGTTCCGGGGGCTGCCTGGGAAGGGGGAGCTGTGGACTGCCTGGGCTGGAGGGACACGGGGCTGGCTGGGATGGAAGAATGGTCCACGGACTGGCGAGGATGAGAGATCCTGGGACTACCCGGGATGTGGGCGGGAGGGAGGTCGCCTGAGATAGGACGTCCAGGGGTTGGCTGGGATGGGGAATCTGACACTTGGGATTGGCAGACCCAGGGCATGCGGAGTCCGTGGGGGTGCCCGGACCCGGAGGCTGTCGGAGACGGGGGGTTCCAGGGATGTCTTAGATGAGGATCTCGGGCTGAGAGGACCCGAGGGACACTGGAACGGACCGGGATGGAGGGCTTCGTTGGGCTGCCTTAGGCGAAGACCCTGGGAGCGGTGGCACGGAGAGATCTCCCGCAGCCTGTGATGCGGCCGGCCCCGGCCTGGCGCGGGTGTCTCGGGGCGGGTCCGCCTTCGGGCGCGGGTGGCGGCGGCAGGTGGGGCGCGCGGGGGCGGGCCGGGCGCGCGGGGTGGGGGCAGGGGCGGGGGGCGGGCCGGCGGCCGGGGCGGTCCCGCGCGGCCGCGCTGCGCAGTGACTCCGCAGCGGGCGGAGCGCCGTGGGCCGCGTCCTCCTGAGCCGTGGCGGTGGCGGCGGCAGCGGTAGCCTCAGCTCCTGCTCCCCGTGCCGCCGGCCCCAGAGCTGTCTCCCGGGCCCCCCCGGGCCCCCGGGCCCTCGAGCCCGGTGCGCGCCCTCGCGTCCCGCCGGCCCCCTCCCCCGGCTGGGCCCGGGGGAGGGTGGCGCCGTGAGCGAGCGGGGACCGGGCTCTCCTGCCCCTTCCCCTGCCCCTGGGCCGCCAGGATGGAGGCGGGGTCGGGGCCCCCGGGCGGTCCGGGATCCGAGAGCCCCAACCGGGCGGTGGAGTACCTGCTGGAGCTGAACAACATCATCGAGAGCCAGCAGCAGCTGCTGGAGACCCAGCGGCGGCGCATTGAAGAGCTGGAGGGCCAGCTGGACCAGCTCACCCAGGAGAACCGCGACCTGAGGGAGGAGAGCCAGCTGCACCGCGGGGAGCTGCACCGGGACCCCCACGGCGCGCGGGATAGCCCCGGCCGCGAGAGCCAGTACCAGAACCTGCGCGAGACCCAGTTCCACCACCGCGAGCTGCGGGAGAGCCAGTTCCACCAGGCGGCTCGGGACGTGGGCTACCCGAACCGGGACGGCGCCTACCAGAACCGGGAGGCAGTGTATCGGGACAAGGAGCGGGACGCCGCCTACCCGCTCCAGGACACTACCGGCTACCCAGCCCGCGAGCGCGACGTGGCCCAGTGCCACCTGCACCACGAGAACCCAGCCCTGGGTCGCGAGCGTGGCGGGCGGGAGACGGGGCCAGCTCACCCGGGCCGCGAGAAGGAAGCCGGCTATTCGGCGGCGGTGGGCGTGGGGCCCCGGCCACCGCGGGAGCGGGGCCAGATGAGCCGTGGCGCATCCAGGAGCTCCAGCCCCGGGGCCGGCGGCGGCCACAGCACCAGTACCAGCACCAGCCCGGCCACAACCCTCCAGAGAAAGTAAGGAACGTGTGTTCGTAAACCACCCCCCGCCCGACTCCGTTCACCCCAGCTCTTCCCCTCTAGTTCCCTCTCCAACTTGTCCGGCTGATAAAGTAAGAAGCCCGTGCCTGATGCCATGTCCTCCTCTCCCGTCCCAGCCTGTCAGGAGGAGCTGGGTCCTCCTCCAGGAGCCGCCACCCCTTCTCTAGCCACCCCAGCCTGGGTTGGCCAGATGAGTGCAGGTGTCTCTTCTTTCTCAAAACCACGGCCAGTGAGGGCCTACAGCAGTCCTCACCCCTCCACTTCTTCACCCCCTTAGCTGTACCCTTGCCAGGGGATGGCTTTTCATTTATTTATTTATTTTGGATGTGCTGCTTGGGATTTCTATTATCTGATGGTGTCACCTCAGAGCCCCAAGGGAAAGAAAGCCCCCATCCTCCCCCCACCCCCACTTTGGGTCTCCTCTGCAGGTCCTGAGTGCAGGCCTGATCTTGTCTCTGGCGGCCTCAGCCCCATCCTTTCCCAGAGAGGCAGGTGGGGACCGGAATGGCTGCTGGAGGCTGAGACGTCCCTCTGAGGGGAACTGCAGCACATCCTGGCCAGGGGAGCAAAGATGGGGGAGCAAAGATGGAGGCCAGGCCCTTGGTTAGTTCCTCAAAGACCACCCCCTCTCCACCCTGGAGAAAAATACCCCCCAGTTAAAGAGCTACTAGGAAGGGAAGTCTACAGAGCTTCCCTCTAGTTGGATCAGTGCCAGTTTCTGTGCTGGGGTCTGTGTGTTGGCCTATTTGGGACACCTTGGCAGTATCTCTTGGGTTGGTGGGCCATGGGCTGGGTCCACTTCTTCCCTGCAGACACTTCCAAGAGCTGGTCGGGATAAATGTCAGGCTAAGAGAGTCAAGGGCATGCAGGCTCACAGGGCTGCCCTGAAGGCTCCCTGCTTTCCCTTTTGCTGTATTGGAAAGAACACTGAACCGGGAGTTAGCAGACCTGGGTTCCCCTTCCAGCTGTGCTGTAGACTGACTTCGTGACCTTGACTGAGTCCCTTCCTCTCTCAGGCCATCAGGTCCCCGCATATCTTGTCTGCCTTGAATGCTCTTTAAGGTCCCCCAGCTTAGATTTGAGGGTTCTGCGACTAATCCAGCCACACTACCGAGCAAGTCTGAAGTCCTCTAGCGAATGGACAGCCTTCCCCTTCCTCTCACTGCTCAGCTGGTCCTACCATGTGCCACAACAAGTGGAGTGTCTCTTGGAGGCTGGGCTGGGGGTGGGGAAGCCTTCTGCCTCAGGAAATCTGCCGGGAGACAGCTCTCTGCAACTCCCCCGTGGTGAGGCAGCAGGCTGGGGTGCTGGGTTGAGATGGCTGGGCCCCAGGAGCTGCAGCTGCAGCTCGACGGCTCAGCTGGGCTCCACTGCAGTGCACCCTCAGCTGAGTTTTGGTGTGGACTGCCCCAGAGTAGTCCGGGGCCGAGGGAGATGGGTTCTCCTGTCCAGGCGTGGTTGCTGGGAGCCCATTCCCCGTAGACTGCCTGCGTGGGTCCCACACTGGAGGAAGGGGCCAGACCCACCAAGCGAGGCTGTTTCAGGAGAGGGCCATGGTGGGGGTGGGAGCAGGAGACTGGATGGGCATGGTGGCCCTTGAGCCTGGCTACGGACGACTTTTCTAGAGTGGTCACGCCTGCGACAGCCTCATTATGTGTGGCTCCAGGGAGCAGAACCAGGAGCAGGGGGAAATTGGGGGGTTAATCAGGGAGAACTTTGCAACCTGGCTGTCGGGTGATGCAGTGGACTGACTCAAGAGGTGGGGGGTGGGAGCTGGCTGGACGTGTCCGGCAGAGGCCCAGTGGGTGTCGGGAAGAGCTGGAGAAAGCACCGTTCCTGAATCGGGTGTAAAGCCCAGTGAAGTGACCTGGGTCTTCCCCAATTCCAGGATTCCATTACCCTCAGATTCTCCATCCTGCAGACGTGGATCTGGATCTCTTGGCTGGCTGGAAGCCCATTTGCTCTTGATCTCTGTGCTTCTGCCATCCGCACAGGCCTGTCTCTAGGTCTGTCCCTCTTTTGTGCACCCTCCCGGCTGTTCCTTGGATTTCTTTGCCTCACATTTCCTACTGGATTAATAAGAGGGTTTAGATGGTACTGTGACTCTCTCCTAACCATATATTAAATATTTGCACATCCATTATTGCCTCTTCGGGGCCTCACAACAGGCCCTGTGCGGTGAGCAGTAGCAACTCCATTTTAGAGACGGGGAAACTGAGGCTCCAAAACGAAAGGGTTTTGCGCAAGGTTACGCTGCTGGCTCCCAGTGGAGCTGGGACTTGAACCCACGTCCACCTGTCTCCGAGGCCTGTCATTTTTCCACCAGAGCTTCCAACCCACAGGAGTCTCTTGGCTTCAGGACCTGGCCAGGTCACAAGCTGGGAGAGGCCGGGAGAGCCTTAGGTACCCAGAGGACTTGAGCAGGAGGAGCTGACTCTGGGAGGAGTGGGGGCGCCGACGGGGGAGGGAAGAAGGCTGTGTCTCCCTCCTCTCCACTCTCCCTCCCGGCCGGGCATCAAGAGGGGGCCCGTGGATGTAGTAGCCACTCCGCCGCCGCAGCTGCCAAGGAGAGGCCCCTGCCAGGCCCGTCCTGGGTTTGCAAGGAGCGGGTGAGAAGGTTACAGCTGGAAGCCGGGCAGCAGAGGCTGCAGCGCGGGAGGGGGGTGGGGGGGGGATAGGTAGAGCGGGTACAGGCTATAGGCGTTTCTGGTCCCCAGGCTCCCTCTGGCGGAGGAAGGGGGGAGAGAGGGGGCCAGGGCCCAGCTGCCGCTTGGTGAGGGTCCCGTGTGCCCGGGGACTTAATTTAATCCTCCCTGCGACCCTGTGGGGCTGCCACCACGATCCACATTTTCTAGCCGAAGAAACTGAGGGGGCTCAGAGGAGGGAAGCGACACGCCAGAGGTCACACTCGCCCGAAGACGGACTCTCGGTCCTGTGAACTGTCCATCTACTGCAGCTGATAGCCGCGGTCGTGTCCACCCCCCACCCGTGTCATAGCCCCAGGATTCCCACATCCTCCCGCGCTGTCTCCTCTGGACAGGTTCCCGGATGCCAGTCTGCCTTCTGCTGTGCTCTGGGTGTGGCCTTTTTCGTGCAGCAGAGAGCGAGACGAGGCTCAACCTCCTTCTGGCCACTGGTCTTCTGGATGTGAGGGCTTCGCTTGTTTGTTTGCTTGTTTGTTTGTTTGTTAGTCGCTGCTGGTCTCCACCAACGTTCCTTCGGGTCTTTTATCCTTGGCATCGTCACCCGTCTCCAGATGATTGGAGAAGAGCTCTGCGTTCGTTGTTGGCCCTGGCCTGGCCCCCCTTGCAGCTCTGGCGCCTGGAATGATTTACGGGTGTGCTGGGGGCCACTGCTAAGGCGCTCCACACTGAAGAGAGCTGGATTTCCCATGCTCTTTGCATGGGCCCAGCCCCGGCTCTGCTGTAGGCGGTGGTGGGCTGAAGCTGGTGTGGTGGTAACTCTACATCCTCTGCCCCCGCCCGGCCTGCACACAACCCCCCCACCCACCCACCCTGCAAGCTGGCTCACGTTGGGGGACAGCAACCAGAGGGCCTGGCCTGGTGTTCCTGACAGCCAAGGCAATGCGTGGTCTACTGCTTGGCTGCTGGGCTGTGTCAGTGTGTGCTTCCTGCGGGGCGAGGACACTGGGAGGGAGTGTGGTGGGGGCGGGGGGAGTGAGCCCGGGGAGGGGGCCCTGGGGAAGTCTGTCTCCTCTGGGGTCTAGGGTGCTTTTCCCGGGGAGGAGGGTTTCTCCTTCTTCCCAGGAGGGTAAGCCATTTATTTTCCCCCCACTGTGTTAGGAGCATTATACTTGTGTGGGAGGAAATGATAATGTCGAGTTGAATGAGAATTAGAGGAATCTTGCTTCTCTGTCTAGATCTGGGGCAAGAATGGGGTTGTTGTCATCCACAAACATTTCTTGGCTGCATGCACAGAGCAGGAGGGGCCACCAGGCTGAGTAAACACCATGCTCTCTGCGCTTGCAGAGCCCCTTCTTCCTGGCCAGAGATGCAGGGTTCCAGGCTCAGCCCACCATAGCAACAGTGCTCAGCACAAAACGAGCAGCAAGGGTGGTGGGGTGTGGAGGTTCTGGGAGGAAGGAAGGATCAGGGCAGGGTAGGCCACTGGCCGAGGACCCGGCTGGAGGGCTTTGAAGAGAGTGGGTGTCTCCTGGTGTCAGATGGGGGCCTAGGTAGGAGGAAGACTGGACCCAGGCTTGCCCTCTGTTACTCTTTCATCTCACAACCCGCCCCCCCGCCCCCCGCCTTGCCTACTGGGGCCTCTGAATTTGCTGAGAGCATAGTAAAGGCCTGGAGCATAGAGAAGAGGCCACACACGTGCTGAGTGAGTCTCAGCCTTCTGTGTGCCAGGCACCACCCTCTGTGGCTTTATGTAATAATAGCTAGCACTTTTTTTTTTTTTTTTTACTGCATTTACTGTGTGCCAAGCACTATTTGTTCTAAGTGCTTTCCATGCATTAATTCATTCAGTCTTCATGTGAATCCTTTGATGTGGATATTGTTATTAAATCCATTTCACAGATGAGGAAACTGAGGCCCAGAAAGGTTGGTTAACTTACCCAAGGTCACTCACTGAATAAGCAGCAGGACTGAGAAAGAGCTCGAAGGAGCCCAGGTGGCCAGGCTCCAGAGTCCATCTGCAGCATTCTCACCCACCATGCAGTCCGGCCGCTTATCTCACTTGCAGAGTCCCTGCCAGGTGGGGGTTAGTATTATCCTCATTGTTCTGACAGGGAAACGAGGATCAGAGAGGTGCAGTGACCTGCCTGAGGTTACACAACCGCATGGGGCCCAGAAGTGTCTGGCTCAAGTCTGTGCACACCATTGCCTCCCGCAGGCAAGGTGGAAAGACGTTAAAGACATTCCAGGCTCGGCTCTGGCCTCCCCCATCCCCCCCGAGCAGAGCTGCCGAGACCACTGCTGGAGTCAGGGTCCATCTCCTGATGGCCGCCTGGATTTTTGCCACAGTCTTCTCTCACAGATGCCGCCCCTGCTCTTGCTCTGACAAGCCAGGCCAAGCTTTCTGCAGGGCTCCCGGGGTTTCGCTCTGCCTTCGGCCTGTGGGAGAATGTTCCCACTCCTCCACCCGCCACGCGGGGCCTTCTTAGGAGCGGGATCCAACTCGCCGCTCTCCTCTCATCTTCCTCCAGGCCCCTTCCCACAGACCATGCTCCAGCCAGAAGGGCCGGTGTACCCCCCGCGTTAGCCCACTCAGCCTGCTGATGGTCTCACGGGCTTTACTCATGCTGCTTCCTTCTCCTGGGCTGCAGCTCCATCCACTTCCCAAGGCTGAGCTGCACTGTCCCCTCTCCCATGTTGGTTTGCTGGTTTATCTCCGACCCTTGAAATGAGCACTTCGCCCCTTTTGATACCTTTCCGGTTCTTTGTTTGCATCTCATGTCCTCCCTACTGGATCGAGGGTCCCTTCAGTTTGAGATTTAACTGACATGTATCGAGAGCATGTTGTGCTGGCCCCTGTGGCAGGTGCTCTGGGCATGAGTGCGAGAGCAAGCAACTTGGAAACACACAGCACAGCACAGCACAGCACAGCACAGCACATAGTAGCTGCCCAGTAAATGTCGAATAGACAAATGAATGTCAGCTTAAGCCTCAGTGCACTAATGGCCAGAGGGGCCTACGTCTTTCCCCATTCCGGGGCTCCTGCGGCACGAGATGGCTCCACTGCAGGCTCCTCTTGGCTCCTCTGTGGCCTTGTCCTCATGCTCCCAGGAGTGGTTTGGCCTCCGCTCTGTGCGTTTCACACTCACCCATTTTGCCAGCTGCTAGGATGTCAGGGTAGCAGAGTCAGATGAACCTTCGGGGACATCGAGGCCAATCTGCTCATCGTTACCTCTCCCTCCCATGCCGTGGCCGTGTCATACCATGGTCTTGACCCTCAGTGCAAGGTGTTCTGCTCTGAAAGGAGCCAAGAGACACACATAGGACCTGCGTGCAGTCTACCTAGTCTAGTGGAAAGTGCCTTCTTTTCCATTGAGTCTTTATTGGGCTCAGACCCTGGGCCGGGCATGGGGTCTTAGAGTCAAAATGAGATGCAGCCCCTTTGGCTCTTTCCCTGCTGCGTTCTCTGGCAGAAATGATAAACCCTGGTCATGGGGAAGAATGATGAGTAAATGGCTTGTTTCCACTTTTGATGTAACTCACTTAGGACCAGGTAATTTGCTAGTTACTCCGACTTTCTCCTAGAAGGAGGTGCTCTCCAAGCATCCACGTTGAAAGCATTTACGTGGGGAAGCCTGTTCTCAAGCACTTAAGAGCCAAATCTCTCTAGGGGCCTTAGTAGTCAGGGAAAGTACAGGGCCGTGGAAGGAGGACTTTTCTGCGACTCTGGGCAAGTCATTTAACTTTGAGAGCCTCGGTTTTCTCAAGTAGCAGATGAGGATAAAACTATGTTTTCTGATAGATAAGATTCATGTTGTGCCTCTCCCCCGCCCCCCAACCCCGCCGCCAAATATATCAGAAAATTGCCTGCCTAACATACCCATCAAGGTTCTGATCAGGATGGAAACCTGAGAGACAAGGATGGAAAATAATCTGTGGGGCTGCCCTGCCCCCTAGAGGTGTAATGTAGCAAACAAAACAATTCCACCAAGATCCTCGCCTCACATCTTCAAAACAAAGGTAACAAGCCAGAGCTCTGCGGGCTCATCAGGATGATTCCTCTAACATTTTGGAAGGAAATTTATCACAATTAGCACCTGATATGTATCATTTCCCTAATATCAGTGCATTTCTTTGTAGCTATGTGATTTTTATACCCTTTTAAAGGGAAAATATGACCGCATGTCTGGGCCCTGTGATTTCCTACTGGATTCCAGGATGCTGCACTCACCTGAATAAAGCCAATATTTTCCTCTCTATAGCCACTTTAGAATCATTGTCATCATATCCGTGATGAAAACTACCTAAATTGTATTCCCTCCCCCAAATTCCCTTATAAACACTGGGAGGGAGGCAGTTGTCCATCTGATAGGCTGGCCAATTCCTAAATGGTTATAAATCTTCTCATGATCGTCGTGCAAATTAAATAAGATGACATAGGTGAAGTGTTTAGCACACAGTGTCTGCTTACTTAGCAATAGGCATTATTTTTATTAATAACTTTGCCAAACTCTGTGCTGCAGAAGAGCCAGAGGGAGAGGCCATGTGGGAGCTCACCGCGTTTCTGAAAGAGAGGTCAGTCCAGTGAGTATCGCGGGCCTCGTTCGCGCCATGCCTTGTCCTACTGCAGGCAGGAAGTTCCGTGGTTAGTATTATACAGCTCCCGGCTTCACGGCATTCTCAGTTGGGTAGCGAAGATGAAGGTACTGGGGTTTCCTGTGTGCTGGGCCGGAGGGGAGCCCAGGGGGCTGTGGGTGCCCAAAGGAGGGACATCTACCTAGACCGTCGGGGAGAGCTTCCTGGAGGAGGTGATGCCTGAGCTGAGACTTGGGGGATGAGTAGGAGTGAGTTAGATGAAGAAGGATGGTATGTGGGTTGGTGGAAATGGAGAGCAAAAGGGAGGCTAAGGCAGAGGGACTGCATGAGTGAATGTGCAGAGACATGGAACCAGCAGGGTGTGTGTGTGTGGCGGGGGGAACACTTTTATGAGGTCAGTACAAACTAAAGCACAAACAGCGAGGCGGGAAGGGTCTGAAGGAGGGTCTGAAGAGTCAGCCAGCCCAGATCAGGAGGACACTTGAATAGCAGGATAAGGAGCTTTATTCCGTTGGGAATTGGGAGCCAAGATAGGGTTTTATCCCAGCATAAAAGCCAAGAAACTTGGAGCTAGAAGGACCCTTAAAAATCATCCTGCTCAAGCTGTTCATTTCACAGATGAGAAGGCTGAGGCCCAGAGAGAAAGGACTTGTCTGAGGCCGCTTGATGTGTGAGCAGAAGAGTCACGTCAGTGTTAATGCCAGTGGTCAAAGGACCATTCCTTAAGTGTGCAGTTTTATGCCTTGAGATCCTGGGAAGGTTGCAAGGCTCATTGTCTTTGTGTCCTACAGATGAGAAAACCGGGGCTCAAGGAGGTTTGGTGACTTGCTGGGCAGGAAGCCATGAAGAGGAGGCATCACCCAAAGAAAGGGTCTCTTGCTTCCATGGCAGACAGACCCTCCGCTTTGTCTGGCTCAGCCCCTCAGAAACCCGATTTTCTAGATTCACAGTGAGGGAGGGGACACAGATTTTTCCCTTTCTCCACCCAGGCCCACCTTTTTTCTTGCCGCTCTCCTCTGCCTTCGGGGTCCTCATTTAATGTAACAGGCGGCTCAGAAGCAGTTTTCCGCCTGAGAGCCAGGCCTGTCATCCATCCCTCTTTTTTCTGTCTTCATGGAAGAGGGCGGGCTTGCGTCTGTCATCACTTCTGTGCCCATTGCCTTGGGCAGAGCATCTCCAGCCCGGATGCCTTGGTTTTGAGGCCCCACCGTATGATACACAAAGAATGAGCTTTGGAGACAGACAGACCTAAGTTTGTCTCTGCTTTGTTTTGTTTTGAATGCAGTGGACACACAGTGTTACATTCGTTTTCAGGTGTAGGACACGGTGACTCCACAAGTTTATACGCTATGCTATGCTCACCGCAAGTGTGGCTACCAGCAGACAGACCTGAGTTTGAATCTCGGCTGTGCCCCAGCCCACTGGAGGACCTCAGCTATGTCATCAGGATTAACCGAGATCATTTGAATGGCGTTCCCTGATAACTTGTAGGTGCTTAATAGTCATTTCCAGGGGGAAGAAAACCTATGAAATAATGCAAGATTGTGCCAAAGCACATGCTCTTATACTTTAGTTTCTTTTTTTTTGTATTTTTAAAAAGATTTTATTTATTCATTTGAGAGAGAGAGAGAGAACAAGTTGGTGGGGAGAGGGAGAGGGAGAAGCAGACTCCCTGCTGAGCAGGGAACCCCATGTGGGGCTCAATCCCAGGACCCCAGGATCATGACCGGAGCTGAAGGCAGACGCTTAACCAACTGAGCCACCCAGGTACCCCTCTTATACCTCATTTTTATAATCATGGTGTTACCTGAGATTCTTTAGTTTTTATAGGAGATAACTCATCCAAAAATCTGGATAACACATCATTGAAGTAGGACAAATTAAGTTTAAAAAACAAAACTTTCTTTCTCCTTCATGAAATCTCCCATGGACAGTGAATTGCAAAATTCCGTGCCTGGCAAAGATTTGCATCCCCTGAGAATGGGTGTATTTCCTCCTTCCTAATATGAGGCTATCATGGCTCATTGTATCTCGTTCTTCTTCCCCGGCTACCAGCCAATTTGAAATACAGTTTGAGCATCTTTGTTGATCTCTTTTTCTGAGCTCCTATTTTCTAGTTCATTTTTTTATTCTTTCTTTATCTGTGTTATTGGAGTAAGCCACCTCAAATCCTTTGTGACTCAGGCAGGTATAAATAACTATCGGGTGTAAATAGTCAAATGAATGGAAGGCTGGGGAGGCCGGACGGGTGATGGTGGGGCTGGAAGGGGACCGGAGGGCAGTGCTGGCTGGGGCAGCTGAGAAGGCATCCTCACGGACTACTGAGGTTCCAGAAGGAATTGAGGTGTTAGTTGGGGGGGGGGGCATCAGCCCTTCACTTGCCTGTCTCATTCCTGCTCTAAAAAGAAGCCGGCATTGGAGAACAGGACCTCACATCACGTGGAATCATCACCCTCCCTCTTTTGTCCGTCCCATGCAGGAGACTGAGGTCCAAAGAAAGAGGAGGGACTTGTCTTTTAAAATTAAATTAAAGCAGTACATATACATATTTTAAAAAGGCAAACAATGGGGTGCCAGACTGGCTCAGGCAGTAGAGCATATGACTCCTGATCTCCGGGGTTGTTGGGTTCGAGCCCCACGTTGGGCGGAGAGATTACTTAAAAATAAAATCTTAAAAAAAAAAAAAGGCAATGAGTACACAAAGACCTGTGTAGTAAAAAGCTGATGTCTCCCTGTCCCCCCCCTTTCTGGCCCCCAGAGGTGACTGCTTTTACCATTTAGGTTTTCTGGTGGCGATTTCATCTCTCTAAATAACATGCTTCAATGGTTATTTCTTCATTTATCAACTTTATCTTTTTTAAACATTTTATTTATTTATTAGAGAGAGCGCGTGAGAAAGAGAGGGAGATCACAAGCGGGGGGAGGGTCAGAGGGAGAAGCAGACTCCCTGCTGAGTAGGAAGCCTGGATGCAGTACTCCATCCCAGGACCCCGGGATCATGACCTGAGCCAAAGGCAGACGCTTAACCAACTGAGCCACCCAGGCACCCTTCATTTATCAACTTTAAACATTATCTACTGACTTCTTTCTACTAGGACAAATGAGGATTTAGCTTATTTACAACACCTGACTCTTTCTCTCCCTCTCAGGTTGTGATAGTTACATTACCACTTTGGTTCCTCTGTTAGTTACCTTTGTAACTTTATTAAGTGGTGTTTTAAACTGCGGTTTCCTATTCCATCCATTTTCCACAGTATCTCTTCACCGCTCGGTCTGTAAGACCTAGTTATTAGGGTCTCATCCTTCCCTCCATCTCTCCTCCACCCCTGCACCTCCCACATTCTGTGCTCCGTACTTTTGCATTCCGCAAGGTTGATTGCATTTGCATCCTATAATCATTAGGTCTTCGGTGCTTTATCAAGACAAATTGGTTTTAAAAGTTGACCACCAATACGCCGTGTTTATGTGCTTATGACTATAATTGCACCTTGGCTTCCATGGTCCACTGTCGCAACCTCTGTACTCCCAGGAAGGTTTCCTAGCGTCAAGAGCAAATGAGTTTTCCTTTCTTATGCTCTGCGACATGGTTCAAAATCATACCACTGTTTACTTGGTTTTATATTTGGGACCAGGACTTTCTTTCTACCTTGTTTGCTCGCTTGCTCACTTGTGTCGTTACTGTTGTGTGGAGTTCCTTGAAACTGCAGGAGAATCATAGCGTATCTTCTGGGGACAGTTGGCTTGGCGATTTCTAGAAGAAGGGTTTTTTTTTTTTAAAAAACATCACACTAAAATATATATAATATGCCTACAGAAAAGTGCTCATGTCACTAATGAATAGCTTGGTCAATTTTTACAAGCCAAACACACCTATGTAACCAGCTCTGTAACCACCTATGTAACCTATGTAATCAGTTCAAGGTCTGTTTTCCATTCACCTGACCTGGTACTCAGTGAGTCCATTCAATCGGATGCCTTTTGTCTTTTCTTACATAATTTCTTTGGTAGTTTCCTCCCCTTCGTTTTCTCTGTTTCCTCTTTCTGGAATGTCCACTAGTTAGATGTGGAACTACCCGGATTGATCCTCGAGGCTGCCTGTCTTTTCTCTCATATTTTCTATTTTATAGTTTCTGAGTGAGTTAGGAGAAAGTCTGATTGAGATGTCTGTATATCCAGGCTGGCTTGTCCACTTGCTGGCTTTATTTTAGGTGAGCCTCCAGGGGGCTGGCTGTTATAATGGGTGCCCCCTAAATTCCCGAATGAAAAGCACTTCATTCTGGGTATACCAGCATGCCCCTGGGTACCCTAATTCATCCCAGATTGTTTAATTCCCTTAGCCAGGAGCTCTCTGATATTTTGCCATACCAGGCAGCTTGGATTCTGGATTTGGGGGTTAGAGGAGCAGGGGAGAATTTCATGTACTTACCTTCAGCATATCCCCCCTGCCCCCCGTTTTCAGATCCTGATCATTTCTGCCCTTCCTCATACCTATCATCTCTGAGTCTGGAGTCTCTCTGGGCCTCTGCTGGCCCGATTGGCTCCCACCCTGGCTGCAACCCCCTGAGTGGCGTCCCTGGCTCTCCTTCAACTATGAACACTCTTCTCTTTGTTGTTGTTGTTGTTGTTTTGGCTTCCAGAAATTTGTTGAAGTCTCTCATCCATTGATACTGCTCTCTTCCATCCCCTTCACTGTTATGACTTCATACCTTATTTTATTTTTTACATTCATTTTAGTGGGCTCCTGGGAGCGCAGCCCAGCCTCCTTTGCTTAGGCAGTGGGAGCAGGTAGGCCAGAGATGGGCCCCTAGCGTGCAGGAGGGGGCTTTGAGGCTGAGCTGAGGCTTCTGCAACAGGGAGCTGCTCTAAGCTGCTCCCCCTCCCACCCACTCTCCTCCCCATCATGGCTGAACCTCCATCCCTCTGCCTCTAGCAGAGGGAGGCAGGAAGGGAGGGCTGGAGAGAACCAGTTCCATTTTCCTTTTCTCTCTCTCTCCCCCTTCTTCTTCTTCTTTTTTTTTTTTGGCATAATGCTGAGCTGATCTGGGCTGCAATACCTGTGCCTAACCTCACCTTCCCTTTTTGGTGCTCCCCCTCTGACCTTGAATGATTGTTTCTTCCAGAAGCTCATCCCCCCCCACCCCCGAATGCTCACTGGCAGGGGGGCGGGGGGGGGGCGGGCTTGGGCGGCTTGGGCTGCACTGTGTGTAGGGGAGATTGGAGCCAGGTAAGGGAGAGAGGCCAAGCTCACAGGCTGGTATGGGAGATGAAGTGCCACTTGGCTCTGACATGACAGAAGGAAACCACAGCTGTAGCAGTTAAAAGCATTGGTTTTAAAGTCAGACCAACCCAGACTTGAATCTCAGCTCTACTGCTCATTAGCTGTGTAACTCTAGGCAAATCACATCGCTGCCCTGAGCCTGAGTATTCACATCTATACAATGGCAAGAAGAATAACCATCTCGCCCAGCTGTCAAGAACCTAACACAAGCCCCGAACCGTCGTAGGTGCTTAATAAATAGTCCCTTTATTCTTTTTGGATTACTAGAAGGCAAAATATGCTAAAGACCAAATAAAGCCTGCTTGACAGGAAGGAGCATGAGGTTTGGGGAAGCAGCATTTGACCTTATCAGTCCTAGGGCTGAGCCCCCCAAGTGCTCCCCAGAAATTATAGGACAATACATTGTTGCCTGGTATTCAAGGCTCTTTGTTGTAGTCTCTGCCTGTCTTCTTTTTAAAATAAAAATGTGAAGTGGCACTTGCCTCGTTATTTCCCAAGGAAGAAATTTAAAAAGTGATTGCCAAATATTTCCTCTGAAGTATGCAGCCATCTTCATCATCATCCTCAGCATCCTTGGCCTCCCAGAACTTGTTCAATGAGTAGTGGTGATCAAGGACCGTGGGAAGAGTAATCACCAGCAAAAGGATAACTGGCCGCCGAAATTGCCATGGCCTTCATTTTGCATCCCTGCCACCATCTCGGCCTTCAACGTCAGGTGGATCCATTGCTGAAAGTGGTTTCATTATCCAACAAGCTTTCTGATTTGTCCAGTGATTCATCTGGTTGTTCTCTCTTATTAACCTTTATGAGATTTTCTTGCATGTCACCATTCTGTCATCCTCCTGACCTCTCTACCTGCCTCTGTGTCGTTTCTAGGTCTGATTCTGGGCTCAGATGGGTCCCCTAGGCAGGAGTCTTCTTCTCCAGCTGAATTATCTTTCAAAAGGTTTTTACAGTCACTTTTCACATTGTCATGATTTAGGTGGCTCTTGAACTTGAAAGGTATCTTTGCCTCTCCCCGAGGGCTTTTCCATTCCCTGGCCATCATCACATGTAAGTCTTTACACCATTTGTGGTCTAGGAAAGCTCTTGTATGCCCCTTTTGGCCAGGCCATGGCTCCACTCATCTCTCTAGCCACGGTCTTCCCTTTCTGACCAGTACTCAAGTTGGATTGAACTGTCTAGGGTTCCCTAAGCATAGTGGACTTCTTTGTGACCCCATGCCTATATTCTGGCTATTTTATTAGCCAAGAATGCCTTTTTACCTCTAAGTAGCAGATTATCTACTTAACTGTAGGAGAACATCTTCTCTGTTCACCTTGTTCTAGGTACTTGGACACAGTGAACAAAACAGATAAAATCTCTGCCCTGCGGAGCTGATATTCTAGTGTGTGTATGTCAGGGGTCAGGGGAAGAAAAGAAACAAGAAGATACAGAATATGTCCTATAGTTGTCAGGGCTATGGCAAAGAATAAAGCTGGGCAGGGGGATGGGGAGTACAGAAGGCCCCGTCAACTCCACCATAACCAATATTTGCACAACGATTATTAAGCAGCCTTTCCTCATTTAAGCATTTTCCAATGTTATTACATATTCTTTACAACTACAATCCTTCCAACAACTCTATTGGATTAATATTGTTATCTCCATTATACTGAGGAGCAAACTGAGCCTTACAGATGTAAATCACATAGTTACGAGGGGCAGAGCTGTGATTGAGGCCTAGGCCTGTCTGACCCAAAGCCTGTGCTCATAACCACTAGGCCATTGTGTCCCCAGCAAGCCTCACCACAACCCTCTAAAGTTGGAATTACTATACCTATTTTATAGTTGGGGAAACTGAGGTTCAGAGAAAGGAATGGACTCATTCATGGTCGCACAGCAAATAAGTGGATTTGAACGCAGATCTGTCCACCTCTCAGTGTTAGGCCTTTTTATAAACCCTGAGGCCTAAGGACCTATGGACTTGCCTACCTCTACTTCTGCAGGGCCCAGGCAAGGTACCAGCTGAGGCCCTTGGCCCTCCCCCCTTCTCTTCCCACCTATGGTTCATATAGAACCTTGAGATGTATGTGGACACTCCAGGCCACATCAAAGCCCTGCCTCCCTCCAACTTTCCCTTGGCCACCTGTTGGGCCTAGCAGATGGACCTGGATAAGACCACACAATTTTTGCAAATAAGCTCAAGAGATACAGGCAGGGAATTCTGGGGTTCTGGTTACCTGGAGTGCAGTCTAGAAGACAGAGGACCAAAGATCATGATGGTCATATTCCCTTGGCCCCACAGACCCTTTACCTCATGGAGAGGGGCATCTGAAGTTTGGGGCCCAGTGTAGGGGCCTCTGTTTCCCAGTATGGCCTATGGTGTTGCGATTTGTAAGAAGCTAGACTCCAAGATCCTCCTCCTTTGGCTTCCTGAGCTAGGTCCTGCTTTTGCAGTGAGAGGGGTTGGTGTTCTGTGGGCCTGAGTCTTCAAGGCCTCTGGACGGTGGAGAACAGAGCCTTCCCAGCAAGCACTGTTGGGCCTGCACACAGACTCTTAGGTACCCCTCACAGTGTTTTCTCCATAGCATTCTCAGGACATTTACCTTCGTTTCTTAGGAGCCTTTTTTAAAATTAGACATTTAATGCATTCTTGCATTAGAAAATGTCGAAGAACTCAGAAAAGTAGAGGAGAAAAACATTACCCTTAATTACAGCACACAAAGGCGGCCACTGTGAGCATTTGGTGTATTTCCCTTGTTCTTTTTATTCTTTTCATATAGCTGAAATGATACAGCACATACAAGTTTTTCCTGCTTCCTTTCACTTGAGCGTTTCCCCCATGTAATTGCATATTCTTCACGAGCATTATTTTTAACAGCAACTGATATACCATAATGTACTTAACCATCCTCTGAATGTAGGGCATAGAAGCTGGGCCCGTTTTTCCACGGCTTTAGATCATGCTGCAGTGGGCAAGTGAGCGCATATAGCTTTTAGGGAACTTGCGGCTTTTAGGGAACTGGCTTTGGAGAGAAACAATCGTCTTCAGCTTATTTCCCTTTCTGGATGGTCTGATTCATTCTGGTAGTCATTCATTTATTCATTCATTCTATCACTGCATAGTGGCTCTGTACCTCTGTGGGCCAGAACCCGAGATCTGGGGGGGGGGGGGGCGCAGGCGTGACTAAGTCACAGCCCCAGACCACCAGGGGCTCCCAATCTATACGGAGAGTCGGGCATGGAAATGGACACTTTAAGAACAGTTTGATCGGGGCTGTGATGGAAGCAAGAAAGGGACACTGTGGGAGAACAGAGGAGGGCCTCCTCATCCAGCCTAGAGACATTAAGATAAGCTTTCTGGAGGAGGTCTTGCCTAAATGAGTCACGGAATATGAATAGGAGTTGGCTGCAGTAAGAAGAGGAACTTCCTGTTAAACATAATGAGTTGAATAAACTTATTTATCTCTGCTGCGTCCCCAAATCCAACTGAAATATGAGTAAAGAAATAAAAAAGGTAGAAACACACGGGGTCCGGGATGCTGACCAAAAGTAAATCATTACGCCCAGAGAGCCCCAGAAATGCTTAGGATTCAGAGGTGCTAGGAACCACAGAAGGCTGGGTGAGGTGTGGAATTGAAAACAGGGAGAATATTGAAAGTCTGTGAACAGACCCTCTCGTCCCCGCCCTGGCCCCATCTAGTGAGGAACCTCCACCACCAAGCCCCATCTCTGCAGATGGGGGTTGATTCTTTGGAGAAATTGAAGTTAAGAAGCCCTGGGCTTGGGGATACCAGGCACAATGAAGGGTGGGATGAAACAGGGTTATAAGCAAAGGGATCTCCATCCTAAAACAGTGGGACCCCAACCTCCTGCCACTCTCCTACTGCCAGGACACCAAAGTCAGGAGCATACAAGAGAACAAAGTAGTCTTCTCTGAGGAAACTGAGAGGCTCTAGAAAAAGGCCTCCAAATGATGACATGTGGGAGTCTTTCAACAGAAGAACAGGCTTCAGCCCAGCAACTGTAGTGAAGCCGACTACTTGGCAAGTTCCGTCTATACACAGAGCTTCCCATCTGCTTGTTAGTGTCATGGGAACCAATCGCCAAGGATCACCAGCCAAGGACCCTTAAGATAGGTATATTTGATTTTATGTACATTAAACCTCAGTACAACTGACACTTAACACACACACACACACACACACACACACACACCCCACCGGTAAGCCTTAGGTAGCTAGAGATGATCGGATAGTACAAGGGTATTTGAACCTATAAGAGTGACCAAAAAAGCAAGCAAACAAACAGAAAACAAAGGAACTTGGAAGGAACAGAGGTCAGGAGGGAGGAGAAGAAACCTGGGAAATTAAAGATAGTGAGAGTCAAAGATTTCAGCGAGAAGGATTAGAAAATAAAAGGAGACAAAATATCCTAGGAAGCAGAATAATAAGACGAAGAAATAGACAACAGAAGAGAAAAGATGAGAAAATTGGAGGATCAGTTGAGGAACTCCAACATCCAACAACAGGAGTTCCAGAAATAGAGAGTGGAGGAAACAGCAGGAAGGAAGTGATCAAAGCCAAAATACAAGAACATGTTCCAGAACTGAAGGAATGAAAATCACACTGAGTAACCAGCAAAATAAATGATAAAAAAGACCCACACCAAGGTATCCCTGTGGAATTCCAGAATACCAGGGATAACGAGAAGATCCTGAAAGGTTCCAGGAAAAAAAAAACAACATTTCATGAACAAAGGATCAAGAAAGTGAATGGCATTGGATTTCTCAACAGCAACACTGCAAGCTAGGAAACAGTGGAGCAGTGTTCTCAAAATTCTGAGTGAACATAATTTCCAACCTCTAGAAGTCTATACTCAGTTGAATTATCAGTCAAGGCGGAGGGTGTAAGGAAGACATTTTCAGAGAGATGAGGTCTAAAGATTTTGTGTCCCAGGCCTCTTTTCTCAGGGGGAGCGCTGGAGAATGTGCTCCAGCAAAATGTGGACATAAAGTCGGAAAAAAGGGCAAGGGATCTAGAAAACAGGAAATCCAACGCAGAAGAGAGGTGGAAGGAATCCCAGAGTGACGGGGCGGGGACAAGATCCTCTGTGCACCCTTATGCAGGTCTAGAGAGCGCCCAGCCTGAATTGCAGTCAGGACAATGTCTCGAAGGGAAAAAAAAAAAAAGAAAAAGAAAATCTGATGGATTATTTGAGGTGTCAAAAACACATTGAGAGGAGAAATGCACTCCTGACAGAGTTTGGGGAGAACCGATCATAGATATGAAGAAAACTAAGCAAGCAAAGTCATCATCACCATCAACACCATCAACACCAGGGAAAAGGAAAAGTTGTATGGGAAGGGAAATGTAGTTACAGCATATGCTATGGCGAGCAGGAGCAGGGGAGGGGAGGGGCAGAGGAACCTGATGAGGGACTCCACCCCAGGACCCTGAGATCATGACCTGAGCCAAAGGCAGGCACTTTTAAGGAACTGAGCCACCCAGGTGTTCTGCATGGGTTCTTTAGAAATGAGGAGGCAAATACCTGAACAAGCAGTTTAAAGAGTTGAAGAGGGTTTGTCCCTCAGAGTGGGGGTTGGGTGTAGGAAGGGGGTAGAGTGGGGAATTTGAGTTTTCTGTTATAATTCTCGAAGTCCCTGTAACTTGAAAATCCACATACATGTATTGCTTTGGCAAAAAAAAAAATTGTAAAAGGACACACAAGAAAATAAATTTCACAAGAGATTAGCAATATAATATGAACATATATTTTAGAAATCTGAAAGTGAACTCAAAAAAAATAATGTTGAAAAGGAGTTTCATTCTGTTGAGATCCTTTTACAATTTGACTTTTATTTATTTTTTTAAAGATTTTATTTATTCATCTGACAGAGAGAGACACAGCGGGAGAGGGAACACAAGCAGGGGGAGTGGGAGAGGGAACACAAGCAGGGAGAGTGGGAGAGGGAGAAGCAGGCTTCCGGCAGAGCAGGGAGCCCAATTCGGGGCTCGATCCCAGGACCCTGGGATCATGACCTGAGCCGAAGGCAGATGCTTAACAACTGAGCCACCCAGGTGCCCCTACAATTTGACTTTTAAAACTATTTCACATATCACTTTAATACAATTAAAAGACCTAAAGAGGGGCAGGGGTTGTCCAGGTAGCAAATGCCTGATGTGCTAGAAAAGTCAATGGGAGGGCAGAGTGAGATGGAGAGCTTTGGAGAGTTTGGGCTGGACAGGCAGGAAGTCAATTGGGCGGGGGGTGTTACTGAATACTTGAAGCAGGAGAACCACGTCAGCTGATTTGCCTTTTAGAGATGTTCCTTTAGCAGTGAGAAGGGGGTTCCCCATTGAAGAGACTTGCAGTTAGACAAGGTGATGCCTAGGAGAGAGGGTGCCTGACTGCCCCAGGGCTGGTTCTCAGCTTTTTGAGAGACCTGTGAGATCCCTGGGCCAGGGTACCAACCTCTTTCTCCTCAGGGCACTGCTGGAAGGAGCCCTGTTCATAGTTGTCTTCAAGCCTCCTTTTTTTTTTTTTTTTAAGATTTTATTTATTTATTTGAGAGAGAGCATGAGCAGGGGGAGGAGCAGACTCTTTGATGAGCAGGGAGCCCGATGCGGGGCTGGATCCCAGGACTCCGGGATCCTGACCTGAGCTGAAGGCAGATGCTTAACCAGTTATGCCACCCAGGTGCCCCTCCTTCAAGCCTCCTTTAAAAAAAAAAAAATCTACATCCATGGTAGATTTCTCCTCTCTGTTGGACACCTGAATTTTTAGACATGTTACTCAACTCAAATCCTGACTCGAGGACCTGTCTCTTTCGGGTAACTTTGCATGTGTCATTTCTGATGTATTTTATGTTTATTAGTTTAGCTCTCAGAGGGTGGTCTTGTTTATCTAATTCCAGGTTCTTGGGGTGAGACACCTTATCGTTTCCCCAGATACTGTTTACAGGTGGCTCAGAGGACCAAACCCAGGGGCAGGGAACCAGTCAGGAGGCGAGGGTAGAAACCCCAACATGGCAACTCAAGGGCTTACCTTCTTTTCCATTATTCTGCCCTGTTATCCCCCTAAGTCCCCCAAAGGTTCAGGAACTTTCAATATTTTGCCATTTATTGTCCCATCTGCCAGATTGCTTCTTGTACCTGGAAGCAGCAGGGTCAAAATCTTTGGTCAGGGGCTCCTGGTGGGCTCAGTCAGAAGAGCATGAGACTCTTGATCTCGGGGTCGTGAGTTTGAGCCCCACATTGGGGGTAGAGATGACTTAAAATCCTAGGTCAGATTACATAGCCAAGTTTTTGGTTCAGAAAATGTGGTCACTGTACTCGCAGGCTTCAATAAGTTACTGTTTATTGAGAACCACTCCTGAGGATAGGAATTGGCCCCGCTAAACCTTTTGAGAACCCCGGCGTCCTAAGTGGCCTTTCATTAGGAGAAGGCTGTGGGAGTAGCAGGAGAGATGGATCTCTTCTCCTGATATGGACTGATAAAGGGAGGCCTGGTACCTTGGGTCTTTGGGTCTCTATGTAGGCAGCTGAACCCAGTTGATACAAAAGAGAAACTGGCATTCTGAAGAAACGAAATATTTTAGGGCTTGATGATTGCCTGGAACTCAACTCGCATAGCCCCATTGTTTATAGATGAGGAACCAAAGTCCAGACAGCAGTGACTTATCCAAGTCTGTGCTGCCTCCCAAAGAATGGTGGCTCAGCTCCATGGAGTAAGAGGTAGACTGATCATTAGGCAGGGCATTAGCCCCAAAGAGGTAAAGCGCAGCAATAGTGATGATTGTTATCTACACATAATTAATAATATACTAAGTGCATAAGGGGCTGTAAACCTCTGAGGTGGGATGCACCCCTACATTGAGGGTCACACGATGCCATACACTCTCAAACTAGTAAGAATCAGTCCACAGTGAGGAGAACTGGTTAATTCATTCCGCATCATGGCTCGGAGCTCTTTTGCTCCCTTAGCTGCCGTCTTGAGGACCGTAACACATCATATAGAAATGCTTTTGGAGGGGCGCCTGGGTGGCTCAGTCGGTTAAGCGTCTGCCTTCGGCTCAGGTCAGGATCTCAGGGTCCTGGGATGGAGCCCCGAGCCCCGCTCCCTCACCCAAGCCCTGCGTTGGGCTCCCAGCTCAGCAGGGAGTCTGCTTCTCCCTCTCCCTCTTCCCTCCCCCCACCCACTCGTGCTCTCCCTCTCTCAAATAAATATATAAAATCTTAAAAAGAGAGAGAAATGCTTTTGGAGCAGAGGTGCATATGTGATAACCTCTCAGAACAAAGAACCCTAGAGAGGAAGAGTCGGTCTTGACATTAGGGAAGTAGGATAAGGGAACTCACCTTAACCGTGCATATGTGCCCAGCACTGAGCCCCTGGTACAGTGGAGGGTGGTGGTAAGAGCACAAGATTTGGGCTTCATGCCAAGCTCCCCTACTTGTATGATGCGTGGCAAATCATTTCCACCTCTCTGAGTCTCAGTTTCGTCATCTTAAAATTGGACGAGCAGTTCCCACATTGCAGGACCAAAGTAAATAACGTAAGGAAAGAGCCTGACACTATGCCTGGTGCATAGCAGGGGCTCAGTGATCAGTCACATGATGATGGAGATGATTATATAGGTGGCTGATGCTCTCAAGTAGATTGGGGCAAGGGGGCCAGCCCGTGAGCTCCTGGAAGGTTCGTATTCCCAGGTCTGGGTCTGATTAAGTGTGTGCTGGGGGTTGGGGATGGGGTGGGGGTGTGGCGAGAAGACGAGCCTGCCTGGAGCAGAGGATTAGTGTCAGGGAGAGTGGCTGAGGGGCTTGCCCTCAATTCTGTTGGCAGGTGGGGAGTCGTTGAAGTCAGACCCCTCCCACCTGGCACCTGTGAATAATTGGGCCGAGTCTCAGAAGCAATTTTGCTGCTGCAGAGTGAGATGGAAAGTTTTAATAAATGTGAAAAGGTGCTCTGTGGCCCTGGTCCTCTGTCCCTTTAGGGGGCTGTGAAGGCTAAAGGTTAGTGCCACCATCCTTGGCTGAACACGCATCATGTGCCACGCGGACACTGTGCTGGGTGGAGCCTCACAGCCACCTGAATCTCCCCCACCCCATTTTCCAAGTGAAAAAGCCGAGGCTGGGCATAGGGGAGTGCCTTCCCCAGGATTATGTGGCTAGTAAGTAGCAGAACTGGGCGCCTGGGTGGCTCAGATGGTTAGGCATCTGCCTTTGGCTCAGGTCATGATCTCCAGGTCTTGGGATCGAGCCCCACATCCAGCTCCAGGCTTAGTGGGAAGTCCGGGGAGTCTGCTTCTCCTTCTCCCTCTGCCTCTCCCCCCTGCTCATGCTCTCTCTCTCTGTCTCTCTCTCTGTATCTCTCTGTCTCAAATGAATAAATGAAATCTTAAAAAAAAAAAAAAAAAAGAACTGGGAGGGCTGTACTCACCCAGTTAGAGCTCCAGCACCCTGATGCTTGCCTGCCCCCCCTCACCCGTGAGGGCTCCATTCACTCTTCTAACAAATACTCCCTGCTGAGGTCCACCTCCCCTCCCTGTGCATCCCTCTATCATTTTGCACCCAACGTAGATGATGCTCCTCTCACTGAGGTTGAGTCTTGGTTCCCTCACCTAAGGACAGAGCCGATGATGATACGTGTTATCTCTGTCTTCTCCGCAGGGCAAAGGTGGGGCGGGGAGTGGGGAGGGGTGTAAAGGAGGAGGAAGAAGACAAAGGGGATGAGAAAGGCGGCTTCCCACACTTTCCCACTTCTTCCAAGTTCCCTGGTCCTTCTTCCTCCCCTTCCCCACCCCCAAGGCACGGGCTCCACTGTCCCAATCCTTCCCCCAACCCATCACACACACCCCTCTGAAGAGAAGCAACCAGAGGGGTGTGGTTCAGATTTCGCTCATCCCCTCAGTTCCTTCAAAGCTGTTCTCCACTCCATTCTCTTCTCTCGCCCTTCCTTCACCTCTGAGGGGGCCTCACAATGAAGAAGGCAGACCAATGTAGTAGAAAGGAGCCCAGCAGCTGACTCACTTACCCCCTCAGCCTCTTTCTCTTCATCTAGAAAATAAGCAGGTTGGACCAGGCAATTGGCAAAGCCTTTTCTATGTTGTTAATAATACCTGGCATTTGTCTGCTGGGTTCCAAAGGGCTTAATCATCCCAACAGCCCTGCCAGGATTGGCCTTGGGTTCCAAGTGGGGAGACTGAGGCTCAGGTCCTGAGAAGGGAAGGGGCTTGCTTGGGTCACAGGGCTGGTATATGGCAGAACCAATTTCCCAGGCTAGGTCTCTCTGTGTTTAAAGCTTCGGCTGTGCCCTGGCCCATAGCTGCAGGCTGCCTCTTAGCCACTTGGGTTTGGGCCTAACTTCTCCCTCCTGAGCCACCAGGCCCCACATGGTTGGTTCCTGGCACCTCTCTGACCTCACCGCCTACCACTCCTCTCCTTGCTCGGTCCACCCCAGCCACACTGTCCCCCTCCCTTTCCCAACAACCCGGCCAGGTCCTTCACCATCTCCCAACCTCCGCGCTGGCTCTTCTCTGCATGAAACACCCTACCCCTCACGTTCGTGACATGTGTTGGGCTGCAAGGCCATTGCATAGGGCACAGGGAGAAGAAGCATGGAGAGCATATGGCTGATTGTTGGGTTTTTTCTTCTGTTTCCCTTTCAGATCTGACGGTGAGAATTCCAGGACAGTCAGGTCAGTACCCCCTTTCTCTAGTAGCAGTTGGGAGATGGGACAGGGACTGGGGTGGGGCCCTCTGGTTTGTTACGTGGGGAATCCACGGGCAGGGGTGGGGGTCAACCCCAGGGGTTTTGTCCCATTGGTATTAGGAGCAGGTATGGAGCCAAGTGGGAGGGCTGGGGTGAGTGTGGCAGGCGTGGGCAGGAGGTTGAAAACTGTTCCTCAGTCTCTCTGACCCTAGCTCCTCTGGGCTGGGCTGAACCTCAAAGGGGCTCATGGTTGCTGCCCTGATGGGGAAGCCAACCCACAGAGAGGCTGGCTCCGGACCTGGGACCTTCTCCGCCTTCTTTCAGGAGAAGGGGGCATGAGAGAAGCAGGGCTTCCCTGGTCTAGTGTTGGTGCTCCACCCCGAACTGCGCTGGCCCTGAGTAGTGGGATCCGGGTGGACTTTCGATGTGACACATTCTACACATTAGAAACACACATTATGGTGACAGGGGCACATTTTTTATTTATGTGCTTGCTAAAAAGGGCTTACAAGCTTCAGTAAGTTGTCACGGTGCGAGCAATCTGCCACTTGGGGAGGTGGGAGTAAAACTGGGGTAAACACAGGGGCTCTTTGTACCTTTCCCAGGCCTTAGCCCATCAGAGGCCTCGTGAAGACACAAGTATCAAGGACAGGGTCTAAATGGGAATGATGGGGGACTCAGGCTAGGGCCCATTCAGTCTTAGCATCTAGGCCAGGGGCGATGCAGTGGGCCTCTGAGAAGAGAGGGGCCCAGGCAACCGAGGCATGGGATGGGTACACTGTGTCCCAGCCAGGGCTGCCCAGTGCCTAGCTAGCATACACGGTGCCTTTGGGAAGGGTGGAATCCACTGAGCGGATCAGTGGGAGGAATGTGTCCTTCTTACACGGATACTGCGGCCTCTCACCAGGGTTCCCGGCTCAGTGAGCAGAGCACAGGTTGCATGTCAGCCCCCGTTTGTGGCCTCTTGTCTGTGAACCCTTGCGCAGGGCACAACTTACCCAACCGTATGCAGCAGCCCGGGTCCTGTCATTCAGGCAGTGGATGTGGGAAGGGGAGCTGAGGATCCCAGCATATGGCCGGGAGTGTGTAATGGGACACACCGTGTCCTGGCATCCCAGGCAGGGGCCGTGGGATCAGCCTGCTGATGCCTAGGGCCAAGGTAGGGGCTGTGGCCATGTGGGAAAGCAGGGGACTGTGAGGGAGGCAGTCAGGCCCAGTGTCCTGGCAAAGAGTATGTGACGAGATGCAATTAGTCCCAGCATGCAGCCAAGGAGTAAGGCATGGGCACAGCCTGTCCTAGCATTTAGGAAGGTACTAGTCTAGCAAAGGACACGGATCCTACTGTCCCACTGCGGGTTTGGAGAAAGGCAACGGGGCATAGCTCTGAGCACAGGCCCACAGGCCTCCCCACTGATAGCCCTGCTACTCGTCAAGGAACCTGATCAAAGGCATCTCCAGCTCCCAGCTCTCCCCAGCAGGGAAGTTCCTGGGACCTATAGCTTGGGGTATTTACTACTGCTCATAATCATGAGTCATGATGACATGCCTTGGGCCTTTACAACTTACAGAAGTTGTCAGGGACTTTCTTTTGTTTGATCCTCCCAGTGACCTTGTAGGTGGAACCTGGGCTGGCCTTATCATCGCTGTTTTACAGTTGAAGAAACTGAAGCTTGGGCTGGTTATGGGTTTTGCCCACAGCCATGCAACGAAGAGATAGATGGCTGGGCCAGGATTCAAACCCAGGTCTGCCTGGCACCAAGCCCAGAGCCCTGCCCACACTGCCACTGCGGGGGCTCTTGACAGCCTTGCAGATAATAATAATCCTCCTCATCATCATCCTAATATTAGTAATAATAGCGGCTATCATTTGCTTCTCACATATTAAGAACTCTGAACATGATCTTATTGAATGCTCACAACAGCCCTGTTAGACGGGGATTGGGATCCCTGATTTACAGATGAGGAAAATGAGGTGCCCCAGAGGGTCACCGCCTTGCCCGAGGAAAGAAGAGCAAGAGGTCAGGGTGGCATCACCCTGACTCACACCTTGTGCTGTCTGGTTCCAAAGCCAGCATTTGTTTTACTAAGACATGCTTCCTGACATCCGTCCTGGGCCCACAGTCCAGGAGGCTACGGGGGTCTTGAGGACTCAGCAGTTGAGAAGCAAGGGTCACACCGGGCTGTGGGAGGGTCCTAAAGCATAGCACCTGTGGGGCAAGATCTGCCAAACGCGGTGGGAAGACCCCGGACCTTGGAACCAGGGCTGGGGTGGGGCCGTGTGGGGATGCTCCCAGGACCGCACATAGATTCTTGAGCTTACTTCAGTGAGGGGTCCGGGAGAGCTTCCTGGAGAAGGCAGAATCTGATCCGAGCTGTGGAGGACTGACAGGCCGACTCTGCATGGCGACGGCGGTGGGGGGGGGGGGGGGCGGGGTTTGACAACCCTGCAAGTGGGACCAGCGTGCATCAGAAGCGAGGACAGGATCAGAGTGGGAGCAGTGGGTTGGGTTGAAACAGATCTGGGCAGGAAAAGAGGTAATGTTAAAGTTGCGAACACGGACAGGGGCTGGTCAGATTACCGTCTGTCATCGGTGGGAGCCAGGGAAGGCTGGAGGAGAGAGACTGGGCTCTGCAGGGTAGCAAGGGCAGTGACTGGATCCGGGCAAAACGCTCCATTTCTGGCTAGGTCACTTTCTAGTTATGTGACTTTGGACAAATCTGTTCATTCCCTTGGAGCCCCCAGTGTCCTCATCTAGTAAACATTGTGTGTCTGTGTGTGTAAAAGGGAAAGGTTTAGGTGGGGAGAAGACCCGCCAAGGAGAGGGGCTAGGCCTTGGCTATTGTGGCAGCAAAACAGCAAGGAGGGAGCAGGGTCAGTAGATCGAAAACCAGCGGGGCCTGAGGGCTTCTAAGTATGGGGTGCCAGAGGAAGTGTGGAGTCTAATTAGAGCTGAACAGCTGGTGTTGTGCGAGGGCTGTGGGCAGAGGAAGGTGCCCGGACTTCCTGTGGATTTGTGAGAAGTTGTCAAGCCTACAGGCACTTGAAACCGAGGTCCGCAGAGGGCAATGGCTCAAGTTCACAAAGCATGGCTCTCAGCGGAGCCTGCCTCCTAGCTGTGCGCTCTCTGCAAAGTCCCTGAACTTCTCTGATCCTTGGCTTCCTCATTGGTGAAATGGGGACAACAATTCTGACTTCTCTGGGTTAGATGAGAGAAATGAAAGTAAAACAGTGTTCAGCATATAATAGTGCTCAATACAGGGTAGTGCCCTCTGCCCTCCTCTACCCATTGTCTTTTACTGGATAGTCAAGCTTGAGGAATGTGGAGATGCCCCCCTCCCTCCGAGGTAGGAGGGGCCGATACCTCTGCCCCCAGAAGCCAGAAGCCGAGGGATCCTAGGTTTGGAGGCCCTGCCGCGGTAGGGAGGGCCAGGCTGAAACTAGGGGGCCTTGGGGACCAGGCTGGGGTTGCCAGGCACGCAAGGATGAGAGCCGAGGAGGTGGCCTGTTGCTAGGGAAGGAGGGAGGAGGTGGGGGGAGCCACTGACACCCGCAGAGCCAGGGATGTCCCCATGGCAACGGCCTCGGGGAGGAGAAGTGGGAGGAGGAGCCCCTGCTGGCTCGGTTCCCAGAGGAGGCCTCCCACTCTGGGCCTCAGTGCCCCCATCTGTCCGACAAGAGTTTGCATTAGATAATCTCCAAGATTCTTCCTTGCTTTGACCTCCTGGCAATCTGGGGTGGCTGAGACCTCATGGACCTTCCGAGGCTCCCGCGGCCACATGTCTGAGACGCCACCAGTCCCTGGAGGCGAGCCAGCTTGTCTAAGTCTTCCCTCCCATGCTGCGTCCACCTCCTGTTCGGTGGCGTAACCTGCTTGCCCGCCCTGCCCAGCTCCCTGTTCCCAACACATCCTGTGCCTGGAACCCTGTCACTCAGTGTCTGCTGAATGCTTTCTGGCTCTGGGGGCTCAACTCCAGTCCTGCTCACTCTGGGAAGCCTTCCCTGGCTGCCCTGGTCCACCCCACCTGCTTCCTCCCTCCTGGGATGCTCTGGCCCCAAAGGTCTGAGCTCCTCCTTGCTGCCATTTATCTGGCAGCTTCTAAGGGCTGGGCTCCACCCGGGATGCTTGACAGGCTCAAATCTTTACAGTAGCTCTCTGGCGTCACATCACGAGTCCCCTTTTGCCTATGAGGCAGTGCTCCGTGAGCTTATGTGACTTTGTTTGAGGTTCCCCGGGCACTGGGTGGCAGAACCGGGCCTGGAACCTGGTTCTGTGTCGTTGCCACTCCCCCAGGCCTGAGGTGGGGTGTCAGGAGCAGCAGCATTTAGTGAGTGCTATTGCTGAAGCTGTCATATGCCGGGCACCCTGCTGGCCACTTCACCTATACTTTCTCATTTAATCTCCATAATAATGCTGGCGGCTGTATATTCTTGTCATTTTACCGGTGAGGAGACTAATGGGAGCTGAAATTATTTACCCCGCAGGAGAACTAGGATAGGCATTCAGACCATCAGAGTTGCCGTCCCCACACTATACTGGAGTCAACCCGACTGTATTCCAGAAGCACATGGACAGGTGTCCTAGACCTGTGTTGGGTGGTCTGTCGGGGGTGGGGGTGGCGGGACAAAAGCGGGGTACAGACACCAATGAGCCGGCTCTGGCAAGCCCATATGGGAGCGTGCTGAAGAGGAGAAGCCAGTTGTAAGGACGAGAGTCGGGAGTGGGTAGAGCTGGAACGACAGTGGGATAGAGGAGGATGGGGGGGGATGTTGGGTAATTTTCCCAACATTCCAGGAAGCTCCTGAGGGACAAGAAGGGGTAAGAGGGTCTTCCCTCCCTTCCTGTTTTGCGTTCCCCTGCCTCTGCCTGGCCCAGCCCCAGGAAGCGGGTGACCCCTGAGCTGGCTGTGTGCCTGGTTGGCACCAAAATAAACTTGCCTTCTCTCTCTTCCCCTCCCCTTGCCTCTGTCCCCTCTGTCCTGGCTTTAATTAGCAGCCCTGGGGATGAGTCATTTGGCAGCTGGGGCGGGAGGCTGCACAGAGCCCAGCCAAGCCTCGCCTCCTGCCCCGAGCCTCGCGGGCCGTGCCACCGTGTTCACGCGTGTCGGCGCGCTCCTGTGTGCCACCCGGTTCCGTGTCCATGTGGGTGTGGAGAGCACAGGGGTGCTGGCACGTGGCCATGTGCGTCTGGGTGTCTGCATCCCGGCATATCCAGCCATCGCTGCCTTTGTTTCTGCGTGCCACTGAATGTCAGCGTGTGTGAGTGCGTGGCTGTAGCGTGTGTCTGGGGTAGCAAGTGTCAGGAAATGAGGGAGCAATCACAAACACTTTATAATTGCATTCCCCCCTCCCTGCATAATGTTCCCTATGCGGTCTGGCTTATGCAAGCCCTGCACTTATATCCCCAATTTTCCCTTGTCTTAGTCTGGGTACATTTTGTTGCAGGGAACAGAAACCCACTCAGACTTGCTCCAGAATAAAGAGTGGTGGTGGTGGGGGACTATTGTGAGACTACCTCTTACAGAATCTGAGAAATGAAGTGTATATATAGCCAGGCCTCACACCAACTGGAAGCAGGACCACGAAGTCAAGGACCAAGATTTCTCTCTCTCTCCCTCTGCACCTCCCGGGCCCATGTCTCGTCTATGTATCTCATGGCTTGCTTGGTCCCTGTCATCTCTTTGTCACTGACTCGTCTCTCTGGACTAGCCTCCTCTGCTTTCCCACGACCTGCTCTGACTGCCAACCCGCAGGCTACGTGACCTTCTAGCCTAAGCGTCCATCCCCTATGACCGCAGTGTTTCTGTCCAGCTTGTGGTAACACAAGACAGCAAGGGGCTGTCGGTGGGAGTCCGTTCCCTTAGAAGTGGATGAGGAGAGAGAGGTCAAATACTTTTCACAGTGAGCAGTTTTCTGGGTACACAAGTGAGGTCAGCGCCTGGGGCGGGGACAGTCTGCTCAGAGCCCATGGTGGTTAAGGTTGCCCATCCATCAAGACTTCCGCTCCTACTCTAATGCAAGTTGACCTTTCCTCACTGTGCTTTCAAGTTCCGTGCTCTTGCCTCAAAACACCCTATTTTATTGAAATAATTCCCCCCTTTAAATGCCAGAACAGCTTTTAAGTGCACAGTGAATATTACCATTGCTACCAGTGTGTGGTGATTTTCATAGCCTCAGAACAACTGGCATAAATGCTGCTCATGATACCAGCTGCTACCAAGTTCTTGGGTGCTTTGGGAATTTTCACATTTTATTAGCACAGCAACTGAATTTATAGTTATCTGCAGTATATAATTACAAGCACACATTATCAATATTATCAGCTTGACGCTTGAGCTTACTTTTCCATTAATACAAACCCCTGCAGTTTTTACATTAATTAAGAGAGAATTAATGACCTCTTAGACAAGTTTTCACCTATGAGTAAAGAGTTTGGAACCAGCTGTGCCCATTATGACTGCTCTCCAGACGCAGGGGCAATGCCCACGGCTCTGACTTTGGCCTTGGCCTCACATCCTCTGGCTGAGATTTAGAGGCTGCCCACCGCCTCCCCAGGGGCCTCCTGTTTCTGGCCTGGCACACGGAAGGTGCTGTTGTTATTTTTAAACAAGAATGATAGTTTTCTCATGATCGTTAAAGCCATCTTCCACGTGTAAATGGTAAATGTGAGTGGGAGAGATCATCCCAGGTTCAGGGCAGAGTCTCCTTCAATTTCTCCCCTCCCCTCCTTTTTTTTTTTTTTCTGTTTTTTTACTATTCCAAATATTAATAATTGCTTTGATCCACAAAATGTCTGTTGTGTATTAGGTACTGTTAGGGAGCATTCGGCACACATTCTCTTTAAGCCTCCTGGCCACCCTGTCAAGTAGGGGTGATTGTGTGCACTTCACAGCTGTGGGGAAACTGAAGCCTGTGGAGGTAAAGTGACTTGCCAGAGTCATCCATCCATCCATCCACCCACCCACCTACCTGTCCACCCACCCATCCATCCATTCATCCATCGATCCATTCACTCACTCAAGGATGGTTTGTTGGGTACGTCCAATGTGCCAGGCACTGTGCTAAATTAGATGCAGTTGATACAACGATGAATAATAGAGTCCTGCTCTGAGGAAACTCACTGGCCAGTAGGAAAACAGACGAGAAAACAGACTATAACCGGGGAAGCGCAGGGCGGGAGCATCTCAGAAGCGTACCCAACCCAGCCTGAGAGTCAGGGAGGCTTCTCTAAGCAGACATCTAAGCTGAGACTTGGAGGGCGAGTAGGAGTTGGCCAGGTGAGGAGTGGGGTGGGGTGAGGTGAAGTGGAGAGTGTCTGGGGCAGAGCAGAAAATGTATGCCACGACTGTGGGAGGCGTGTTTGGCGCCTGCACTTGTGAAGAACTAAAGCTGTATCTGCAGAGGAAAGGGGCTGTCGTGAGAAATGGTCTGGAACGGGAGCAGAAGGTAATTTGGGAGGCTGTAACGGGGACCCTGGTCAATTAGGCCCAGAGCTGAGGAGCTGCAGGCCCTAGGAGCAGAGTTTCCCTGCTTCCCTGCACACCTGGTCCTGGGGCCTGCCTTGGGTCTGCCTGGGCAGCCTCTGGCCAGGATTCCAGTGACCGCAGTGCCCTCTAGTGTCTAGCAGCCCATCTTGCAGCCTCCGCCACAGGGTGGATTGTCTACCCCCAACCACCACTTACTGACCTGTGTGACTAGGTGCCCTGTGCTGGGTGCTGGGGACACAGGGATAAATAAGCCCCAGCCCCTGTCCCCACAGGGCCTCTGGCCCAGAAGGAGCATCAGCATGTGAACAGACGATGCTGAGACAAGCGTGGGGAGGGAAGGAAACAGGGGAAGGGTCAGGGCGAGTTCCCAGAGGGCACACCCTCTAAACTGACTTGTGAAGAACAAGGGGGAGCTAGCCAGGTGGAGAGGGGGGAGTGGGGGCGGGGTGGGGAATGGCTTTTTGAGCCAAGACAAAGAGAAGGCTTGGACAGCCCTGTGGCTGAGAATGTAAATGCTTCTGTCTGGGTGGAGCACTGATTGAAGATGGGGGGGGTGGCGGCGGGGAAGGCTGAGACTAGCTGGAGGGTTGGGGGGGTAGCAGCCAGCTCAGAGAAGGTTCTAGGCTGCCTGCCCCTAGCTTATGGTTGGCGCTAAGTGAACAGAATCATATTAGGAGCTTCCCTGCCCTCTGGGGATCATAAACCCGTCTGCTCTCCCCCCAGACATGCTGTTACTCGTTAATATTTTCCATACAACTTCAGGGGCTTCAGAGATACTCCCCCTTCCCCACAGTGGGGGCACCCACGAACCACAGCCTGCCAAACTGCTCTTAGTATCAATATGGAAACTTTATCGTGGCCTCCGAGGCTCTGCATGATTGGACCCCTGCCTACGTCTCTAGTCTCGCCTCTCTCCCCTTTGCTTTTTCCACTCAGCTGCATTGGCCTCCTCGCAGTTCCTGGAAATACCGCCTCAGGTCCTTTGTCCAAGTTGTTCCCTCAGCCTGGAACATTCTCCCCTGCTACCTCCACTTTTTGCCCAGCTTCGCTCCATTCATTGGTGAATGTCTGTCTCCTCTCAGATACAGGCTCCATGAGATCAGGCCCAGTGCCTGGTCCACAGGATCTGTTGAATAACTGAGTGAAGGCCCCGTCAGTGCCCTGCAGCTGGGGTCAAGCTCCTCACCCTTAATTCCTCTTCCTTTCGGCCCACTGGGTCATCCCATGAGTCTACCCAACATGCTCAGATATGTCTGAATTCCAGGAGTGGCTCAGAGAGATTTTCCGAGAATTCTCCCTTTCCCTGAGACAAATAGGCTTCCCCATGGGTCTCCCCTGTCTTCCTGGGAGAGGGGTCAGACTCTTTCAGGCTCAAGCTGACTCTTCATTATATATGCACATTCGTTTCACTGAATTCTCACAAGAACCCATGAGGTAGAAATTGCCACTTGTCTCTTAGAGATAAGGAAACTGAGCCTCAGAGGGGTTATCCAGCTAGAAAGTGGTAGAGCTGGGACTTGGCACTCGCTCTACCAGGCACCCGGGTGTAGGCTCTTTGCCTCACTACAGAGGGGAAGGAGCTTGCCCCGGGTCGCACAACCTCAGCCTTAAGGCCAGGACTAGAATTTCTATCTCTCAGCTCCTACCAGGCCAAGAGGAAGGTCTGGGTCAGGGGTGCTTGGGCATAAGGCACAGCTGGCTGCAGGAGCAAGAAGGGCTGCTGAAGGAGAAAGAAAAAAGCAGGGGTTAAGGCCAGAGCTGAGCCCCGAGGACCAGGGGCTTTAGAGGGTGGGAGGAGGAAGAGGAGGCCACAACCAACCGGCCCACAGATGCCAACTTTGCGGTGGTCTGGAGGGCCTATCTCTCTCAGCGGCTTTGGCTTTCTTGAGAGGAACCAGCTGCCCCGGCAGGGAGGCAGGAAGACAGGAAGGCTGGCCTGTTGCCTGTCAGTTCCTATTCCTTCTAGATCACTGCCCCCCTGGCCCCTCCCAGGGCCGCCTTCTGCTCAGAACAGCCAGGGACCTGGGCTCTGGGGCGGTGAAATGACAGGAGCGCTCTGAGCTGGAGCTGTGGGACTCTTCAGGAGCACCCCCCCCCCTCAGTCCTTCACACCATCCAAATTCTCTCCTTTCTCCAGCCCCACCCATGTGGAGGAGAAAGAAAGAGAGAGAGAGATTACTGTGATAGGTAGGTGGGGAGTCAGGGCATCTGGATTCTAGTCTGACTGGCTATGTGAACATTAGCAAGACTCTGCCCTTCTCTAGGCCTCAGTTTCCCCATCTGTCAAGTCAGGCAGGGCAGTTTCCTTGGGAGAAGAGCCTCTTGATCCAGAACAGCGTTTCTTCTGATTTTTTTTTTTGCTTTTCTGTTCACGGAACATTTCTCTTAGCCAGTCCAGGAAACAACACAGAAGAGAATGAGAGCTTATTGCGGTGCTCAGGAATCTTGGCCAGGGCCTCATCTTGATTTCCCCAAATGGTTGATTTAAATATTACTTGATCTGGAGCATCTGGGCACAACAACAAAACAGAGTCTCTTTGTGCGGAAGATGAGAATGTTTGTTGAAAAGCTTCTGTGGAAAGTTTTCTGTATTCACGAGGCAGCAATATGGCCGAGGGGACAGAATCCCGATCCGGGGAATGGTCAAACCAGGCCCTGATCTTGAGGTTCTGCCGCTTAGTAGCTGTAGAACCTGTGCCCAGTGACTTACTGTCTCTCTCTCCCGCTCAGTTTTCTCCTCAGGAGAATAGGGCTAGTGACACATACTTGAGAGGGTGCTTAGGGAGATTCCAGCAAAGATGCGTGTAGGGAGCCTAGCCTGGGTTTGGCCCGGAGGAGTCACTGTGAGTTCTCAAAACTGCTTCCTCTTACTTGGAGTTCCCAGCCCTCCTGGGGGAGCAGGGGAAGGAGCAGAGTTTCCAGCTGCAGTCTGGCCTACCGCCCGGCTGGCCCCGCCTCCTTGGTTCCTCCTTCTAGGGAAGGGCTGGGCAGGAGGGGGTGGTGATACAGTGGAGGCACCGGCTGGCCAGGGGGCCTGCCCTCGGGACAGGTCCAGACCCATGGAGCCCCCCGGGAGGAGTAGCAGGTAGGAGCCTAGCGCCCCCTCCCACCCTGCAGCCTGACCCCCTCCTTCCCTGCCCCGGCCTGGACTCGGTCCTTGGGCTGCTGATTCAGCAGCCTCCTGGCTTCCTGGTTCCTGGCTTCCCCTCTTGGACTCCTGGAGGCCTTTGGCTTGGGGAGGGAGTTAGCGAGAGCGGACATCTGGGTGCCCGGCCCTGCGAGGACTCTGGAGCCCTGAGCAGCACAGTCCGTGGCCCATGAGGGGTGTAACTGTGGCTGCCTTGGCATTCTGGCCTGGCTTAGCACTGCAGGTCTCCCCACGGCCGCTAAGAGTCTCTGAGGCGAACATTCCAGCAGCCCAAGGGGCTCTGCTTCTCAGGTTTAATGAGATAATGAGTCAAGAACTGGGGCTGGTGACGGGCACCTAGATGGCACTTGAGAAACAGTCGTTCTGATGATGACGATTACTTCAGGGTCTCAGATTCTAAGATCTCTAGAAGGATCTAAGATTTGGGCATCCTCAAAATCACAAGTGAGATGCTGGGTAGCTGGAATGGCCTGCAGCCACATTTCCTGGTCTTTACTTGGGCTCTGGAATGGCTAGGCCCTGACCCGCAACCTGCCTTCGGGGGCTTGTGGGGGACAGGGGCTGGCTGACCTGGAAGGGCCAGCTGCACTCCCAGCATCCACCCTGCACTGCATAAACCAGGCCCTCAGCCTCACTAACCTCCTGTCCAGCTCCCCCCACCACCCATTCTCTGGACTTTAATCGTGGGAAGCAGGAGGCACAGGGGCCTTTGGACCCTGCACTAGGGGTGGGGGCAGAGCGCTGCAGGGTGGAGTGTGGGCCCTGCTCTGGGCTGGGGGCACAGCACTGGCCTTGGAAGCCAAGACTCCTGCTGGGAACCACCCTGTCCCCTGGCTCACTGGGCCCCACCCACCCACTCAGCCCCAGTCCCAACCTGTCACCTAGACCACTGAGACCTTGTCAGCTCTCCTCCGCCCTCGCCTCGCCTCTCCTCTGCTCTGGCGCTCTCTGCCTCTCCCTGTCTTCTCTCTGTGTCTTTTGTCTCGCCCTTTCTCTGTCTTCCTCTTGCTCTTTCTCCTTTTCTGTCTCACCCTTTCCTTGTCTCTTTCGGTTTCTCTCTGTCCCTTTCCCTCTCCTCCTACAGTGTTTCCTCCACCCACCTGGCCTGGGTTCTTCCCCCTCTTTGGATACAGAGCTCTTCGCTCTCCATCCCTTCCTCCCTTCTTATAAGGGGTCTTCTATAAGGGGGAGCCCCCCCCATGCAGCTTTTCCCTTTCTCTTTCATCCCCCCTCCCCTCCCCTCTTCCCTACCCGTGTGGCGTCTGGTGTGAGGAGGGCTCCCTTCCCCCTTCCCTGCTGTGGTGTCCCAGTGTCTCCGTGGCTCAGGTCCCCACGGAGTCACCTGGATCACAGGAGGCCCAGACCGGCTCTTTTGTCTCTGCTGCCCCCTGTTGTCGTTGTGTTCTGTTTGTGGTTCGAGTGCCGTCCTCTCTTTCTTGACTTTGTGGTTTTTTTCTTTTTTTCTTCCTTCCTTCCTTCCTTCCTTCCTTCCTTCCTTCCTTCCTTCCTTCCCTCTCTTCCTTCTCTCCCTCCTGCCCTGCCTCCCCACCTCCCAACCCTCCTCTTCCATTCCCAATCCTCTACCACCCATTCCTCCCAGTCTTCCTTCTCCCCTTCCCCACTCGCTCTCTATTCCTTGTCCTTACTCCCCACCCTGCCTCTCCCCTCCCTCCCTGTCTCTCTCTCTGTCTCTCTTTCTCTCTCTGTCTCTTGCTGTCTCTCAGGTCCACAGCGTCTCATACTCTACACCAGTATTGCTGTCCTACTCAGGTCCTTGACTCCATGAAGCTTACCCCCTCAGGCAGGCTGGCAGAGAGCAGGTAAGAGCTAGACCCATCCCTCCCCCCATCCTAAACCCTTCCGGACAAATCTGCCATAGCATTGCCAGACCCCCTCCCCCATCTCCCTCTAGCCCCTGGAATGAATGTGGAATGGATGTCTGAGCATGTGAGGAGAGTGACTGGGAGACCAGGTAGGAGACCAAAGAGGACATTCAGATTCTGTTTGTAGTTTGTCCTTCCTTAAAAATCCTTCCCTAGATACCTGCCCCCAAAAGTGGGAGCGGTTGGTTCTAGAATATGTAATATTTGAGCTGCTTTGAAGGATGAGTAAGAGTTGGCCAGTTGGATAGGATGGGGAAGGGTGTTTAGGCAGAGGGAAAAATTGCCCACACCTTTGAGAACAACATTATTTCCAAGGTAATTGGAAATCACATTTTACATTTTCTAATTATAATGCAATATCATGAAATACTCACAGCAACGGCAAAAAAGGTCAGGCCTACTTGAAAGTTGAAAAAATACTTGGGTGAAAGAGGAAATAAGAATGGAATTTATAGACTATTTAGGGTAAGTATCAATTATAGGCTATTTGGAATAAATGTCAACGGGAATACTATATACCAAAACCTACGGGATGTGACCATGGGGGATTCCCAGAGGAAAATTTATAGTCTTAAATGCTTTTATTAGAGAACAAGACAGTTTAAATTAAATGAACTAATTATTTCACTCAAGAATTTAGAAAAAGAACAACCAAAAGAAAGCAGAATAAAGTAATTATTATAGATAAAACCAGAAATTAATGAAATAGAAAACAAAGGACTTGATAAACTAAGAGGTGGTTTTTTAAAAGACCAGTAAACTAGACAGACAGTCCTCTGACAGATATGACAGAGAAAAAGGCAAGAAAGACATAAATAAAATAAGGTATGGTGAAGGGGATTTAGCCACAGATTTTGAAGAGATGAAAAAAGTCATAAAAGATGCTTTGTATAATTTTATACCAATAAATGTGAAACTCTAGATGAAATGGGTGGTTTTCTAGGAAAATATAAATCACCGAAATGACTTAAGGAATGACAGAAAAGCTGACTAGAATAGAACAATATAGAAGAAGTTAAAAAGATGGTCAAAGTTTTCTCTTCAGAAATGGTACCAGGGCCCAGTTGGTATGATGGAAGTTCTATCAAATCTGGAAAGATCGGATAATAGAAAAAAATGGACAGCCTCCTAGTTCATTCCAGAAAGCTAGTATAACTGGATAGGTTTAGACAAAAAAAAATGAAAACTATAGCCTAATCTCATATATTAATACAGTCACAAATATTTTAAATAAAAGAGTATCAAACTGAATCCATCAGTGTATTGAAAGAAGAATGTATCTTGACAAATGAAGGTTTGTCCCAGGAGGGCAGGAATTGTTCAACATTAGGAAAGCTGTGATTGTAATGGATTACATTAATAGATTAAATAGAACATATAACTATCTCCATAAATGCTGAAAAAATAATCTGATAGAATTACACATCAATTCTTGATTTTAGAACTCTTAGTAAGTGTCCTAGTTATTTCTTGCTGTATTGGGGTAATTTGTTACACAGCAATAGATAACTAGTACAGTAAGCTATCAGTGAAAACATCCTTAAATTGGTAAAGAATTTTTTATCAGAAACCAAAGACAATCATCAAATGTAATAGTGAAATACTAGATAAATTGCCATTAAGTTTGGGAACAAAAGAAGTATGACCGCCATCACTGTCACTAACCAACATTTTTTTCTAGAAGTTTTAACCAGTGGGGTTAAAAAACAGAAATAAGTTGTATAAATGTTAGAAAGAAAGACTCAGAATTAGCACTCTTTGAAGATGATGTGGTTGTCTACTTAGATAATCAAAGAGAATAAAAGGAAAAATTTATTAGAACTAATAAGAAAATTATGTGAGATGGCTAGATACAAGAGAAATATACACCTAAACCATTAGCGTCTCTGAATACCAGAAACAACTAATTAGAAGAAAAAATAGAAAAAGATTTCCTTCACAATAATAGCAAAAATGATAAAATTCCTAGGAATTGACAAGAAACATGAAATGCTTCTCTGTAGAAAACTATAAAATTTCATCAGAGGCTGTGGGAAGACTTGAACAGTCAAGCGTCCTATCCTGTTCCTGGATGGGAAGATTGAATATGGTAAAAATGACAATTTTTTCCCCTCAGTTTGGTCAAAAGGTTCAACACATTTCTCATTAAAATTTCAGTGGTATTTTCTTTGGGGGTTGGGCAATTGGATTTTAAAGTTCATTTGGAAGAGTAAATGCCCATGGATTACAAAGAAAATTTTGGAAAAGAAGAACAGTGAGGGGGAACTTGTCCTATTAAATACAAAACTTACCATAAAGCTGCAGAAATTACATATATTAACACAGAAATAGAGGATGACATACATGGAACAAAATAGAGATTTTAGAAACAAACCCATATATTCATAGGGGAATTTAATTTATGATAAAAAAAAAAAAACACATGTCAAATCAGTAGGGACTCAGTAAGTGGGATAGGACCATCGGCTTATCAGTTGGGAAAAAGTGAAGTTAAACCCCTGTCTCATATAAAATCAAATACAAAGGATAGAATTATAAATGTACCAGAAGAAAATACAGAATATTTTTATAATATTAGGGTGGAAGAGCCTTTCTGAGCATGATGGAAGAACCCAGAAGCAATAAAGTAAAGAACAGTAATTTCGGCTACAGTGAAGTTAAGGACTCCTGTGTGGAGAAAGATACTATACACAAAATTGAAACATAACAGGCTAGGAAAAGGTATTTGCTACATAGATATCAGGCAAAGGTTAATATCTCTGTCTATACATCATCACCTGGAAATCAATAAGAAAAAGATGTATACCACATTTAGAATAGAAAAATAACGTGATCTGGCAATTCAGCAAAGAAATCGACATCCATTAGCTGATGAATGAGAAAGGATACTCGAGCTTGCCAATAGCTGAAGAAATGTAACTAAAACAATAACGAAGTACCAATTTTAAAGTGCCAAAATTGAGAGGATTGAAAGAGTTGTGAAGAAACAGAACCTCTCACATTCCTTGACTGGAGTGCAAATTGGTGCGATTTTTTATGGCACCTTTTTGTTAGTTGTCCCCAGAATCTTACATGTGCATATACTTCTAACCTGAGAACCATATCTTAGAGGTAGATTTCTCTAAGGCTTTACTACGAGATGGTCCCCCAACCAGAGGTCTTTTCTAAAACATTCAGTCCCAAACTGCAAGCATAAACCATACTGCGCAACTCTTTGTCACATGCCCTTGTAGGATCACATTCTCAGCCAGCTCTTAATGAAAAGGTTGCATGATGTATGCTACTCAAAATAAAGACAGGATTATGTGAGTAGGAATAATCTTTTAGCCAGTCTATAAAAATGTTAAAGCAACAGAAATAACTTTTAGCTACATTTTAAACAAAATGTGCATTCCTTTGGCCCAGCAATTCAACTTTTAAGAGCTTATCCTTCAAAACCACTTCCAGACATACACAAAGATATTCACTGCAGCATTGTTTATAATAGCAAAAAATTAAAACAACCTTCATGTCCATCAATAGAGAGCAGCTTTTCCTTCATGATTCACCCCTACTATGGAATACTCTTACAGATCAAAAGAAGAAGGTCTATCTCTGTATACTGGCATGGAAGGATCTCCAAGACTTATTGTTATATGAAAAGAAGCAAGTTGCAGAACAGGGCTTGTAGTATTATCCCATTGTTGTAAGGAAAAGAAAATCCACATAACAATGATGAAAACATGTTATGCACATCCTGTCATAATTTCAAAATCACTGGCCTTTTTTCTTGGTCCCATTTCCTTGCTTTTACTAACTTATTTCCTTCTTCCTCTGTACCATTTCCCTATGTCCAGTTGTTCAGATCTTTTTTTTTTTTAAAGATTTTATTTATTTATTTGAGAGAGAGAGAATGAGAGAGAGCACATGAGAGGGGGGAGGGTCAGCGGGAGAAGCAGACTCCCCGCCGAGCAGGGAGCCCGATGCGGGACTCGATCCTGGGACTCCAGGATCATGACCTGAGCCGAAGGCAGTCGCTTAACCAACTGAGCCACCCAGGCGCCCCAGTTGTTCAGATCTTGCTTTTCCTTTTAATAACTAGCTCAGATACCACCTTATTCATTCAGTGAGATTTGTCTTGCCTACCCTTGGTTAGGCCTTGTGCTGAACCTTTGTGGGATACAGGACTGAATTGTATCTGGTCCTGCCATTAGGGAGCTCAAGTCTAGAAGGGAGAGACACATAAACAATGACAGCATAGTGTGGTTTGGTATGGGACAGAAGTAGGTTCAGAGGGCTTCCTGAGGAAGGGCACCTAATCCCATCTGTCCCCTACAGGAGGGGACATGGGTACTGAGTCTTGAAGAGTAATAGCTTTCCTTCATCCCCCAACGCTGCCAGAAGGGGTCTTGCCTACTTTTTGGCTCTTCCAAGCAGGATGACCTAATGGGGGAAAATAGTTGAGTCAGTACCTTTCTTTATTCAAATCTAAGTCTGACCACTTACCAACTCTATGACTGTGGCAGGCCACTTAACCTCTGAGCCTCTGTTTCCTCATCTATGTAGTGAGGATAATGCCTACTTACCTCTCCGGGCTGATTTAGGATTGGAGATGGTACATGTAAAATTCCTGGGTGACTGTCAGCTCTTGAAGGGAAGGGACCACCCGGGTCTTCTGTTCCTCATAGCCAAGTGTGTAGCATTGGATTGGATTGGATCTGGGGATGGTTCTGGAGCAAAGAATGGGCCTGACCATAGTGGGGCTTTGAGATGAGAAGGCTGAGAGTAGTGCATGGGATAGAGGGGATTGCACTATAAGAAGAGAGAGCCACATCTCTGGTCTTGCCATGAAGGTGACACAGGAGGGAAAAAAATGGGCAGGTGGCCTGGGAAATGGAGCCCAGACAGGGCATTCTGGCCCTGGCTGTTGGCCCTGTTCTTCTATTGCTCCCATCTTCCAGTCTCACAGTCCAGGGCAGGGAAGTATGGTGGACCAGTATTTGCACTGGTACTAACACATCTCCATTTCATTCCCAGTTCTTTCACTCACTAGCTGGGTGACCATAAACAACTCCCCTCACATCTCTGAGCCTAGTTCCTTATCTGTTGAAAGAAACACAATACCACCAACATCAGGGGTTTGATAGATGAGATCAGTTGCTGAGTGCCTGGCACATAATGGGTACTCAAAAAAAGCCTAGCTCTTCTTAGTGTTCATCTCAGTAGACACTTACGGAGTTCTGCTGTAGCCAGGGCCTATGCTAGGTAATGGTTCTTGCCTTCCACAAGTCCCCAGTTAGTTGGGGAGACCAAGGATGTCTATGATAGAGGGGCTTATGGCGGGGGGTGGGTGCTGTGGAAGCCCAAAGGAAGGGATCTGGCCTGGTCCAGGACTGCTACAGGTCAACTCAGCCTAAGAGCTGAGTCTTAGAGGATGAGTAAGAGGTAGTCAGGGACAGAAGGGTGAAGTGTGGAAGAACATTTCAGGCAGAAGGAGTGGTATATGCAGAAGAACCTAGATGTTATTGGGTAGGGCCAGAGGTTCTGAACCTGGGTGGCATGGGCTTCAGGTGGTCCATGAGTCTCCTGAATTGAGTGCAAAATGTTTTGTGTGTGCACCTATGGGCTTTTTTGTTGTTGTTGTTGGGGAGATGTTCCATGGCTTTCGTTATATGCATAAAGGGTTTGTGTTACTCCAAAAAGGTCAGGAACCAATGTGGCTAGTGACAAAGTGTCATGGGAATGGATTCTAAATAGGAGAGAAATTTGGTAAAATTTGTGTTTTAGAAACATCACATTAGCATTCGGTATGAGAAATGGATTGTATGCATGGGGGCCAGCTGGAGGGCCTAAACTGGGGTATTGGCACAGAAGGGAATGGATTTGAGCAGAACTACCCTGTTGCACTACTCCACTGGGCACTGGTCATATAGAAACATTTTAATTTCAAATTATGGAATCAAAAGCCTTTGAGAGTTATTAATGAGAGACCCAATAGAAGGTGAAGGAAAGGGAAGAGACAAGGATATGTTGGCATTAGCAGAGGGCCACAGGGACATGAATCCAGGGTAATAGTGCAAGAGGAAAAGGGAACCTCTGTTAATGCTTACCCAGCACGCAATGTCCTTGGTGGTTACTAACTTCCATCCTACTCGGTTGTTGGAGATCCCAGAGTGACGCTGGAGACACTTAACACTCTATGGACTTTGGAGAGGATTTACGTCTGGTTTGTGAGTCAGGTTGTTTCCTGAAGAAAGTGGTGTTTGAGTCAATCATTCAAGGTCCATAAAGATTTGGAGAGCTAGAGATGGGGGAGGATGCTCTGAGAGAGCACACCAAGGCCCAGGGGTGAGGGATGGTGAAACTGAATGAGGGAGGGGGCGGAGCTTAGGCCTGCTTCCTTCTTCACGGTAGGCAGCTGGGAAGCCTTGAGCAGTTCTTGAGGAGGCAAAATGACACTAGTCGAAGAGGCTTTTTAGAGGAAGGGAAACTAGGGAGGAGGCTGCTGTGGTAATCCAAGAGAGAGATAAGCTTGGGTAGTGGCTGTGGGGAGAGAGCAGAGGAGATGCATTTGAGAGGTGACTGGGAGGAGGAGAGAACTGGAGTAGTAGGCTGAATAAATGGTGGGGGTGGGAGGGAGTGGAGATGGCAGAGGTTGGAATTCACAGTGAGTTTCAGTGTTCAGGTCTGGCAGTGGAGTCATTCATTCAACAAATATTTATTGAGCGCCAGACGCTGTGCTGGGCATTGGGAATACAGCACTGAACAGAACAGATGCTGGTCCTGATGGATCTTACGGTGGGTGGATGGATAATAAATAAATAAGCAACCAAATGTATAGAATGTGTCTGGTGCCACGCCTCTCTGGGGGATGATGTTCCAGACAGAAGGAACGTGGAGCGCAAAGGCCCCGAGGCAAGAGTGTGCGGGTCATGTTCGAGGGACAGCAGGGAGACCAGTGTGATTGGAGAAAGAGCCAACAAGGAGTGAGAGGAGTAGAAGATGAGGAGGTGGAATCGGCAGAATTTGGTGACTGACTTGTTAAGGGAGCATGCAACCTAGCATGACTCCCAGGTGTGTTTTGGGCTTGGGCGACTGGGTGGATGGTGGTGCTTTTCACTAAGGTGCAACATGCAGAGGACAGGTTTGCAGTGGTAAGATGCTGAGTTTGAGGTCCCCGTGAGCTCTGAAGGCCCTAAAGGCCATCCTGGTGGAGCTTCCTGCAAGCATTAGGCTTGATGGGTCTGAGACCCAGGAGAGGGATCCATGAGACAGAGATGGGGATGGGGGAGGGGTCCTAAGCCATCCCTGAGGTTAAGCAATGGAGTGAGACTGCTGGCAAAGGGTATGGAATGAAAGAGAAGAGGACCAGAGCAGAACTGGGGAAGAGGGACCAACACAGAAGAGATGGGGAGAGGAAGAAGAGATGGGGGTGGTCAGAGAAGTAGGAGGAAAACCAGCAGGGAGTGGGCTCACGGAAGCAGAGGAAGGAAAGAGCCATCCGCGTGCACAGGAGGGGCTTGTTAAGAGTGGCAAATGTTACAGCTGGGGGAAGGAAGATGAGGGTGGGAGAGAGTCTATTGGCTTTAACCACTAGGAGGTCCTCGGCGACCTGGCTAAGAACAGTTTCGGTGGCAGGGTGGGCGCATGAGGCAGATTGCAGTGGGTTGGAGAGCTCGTGGGAGGTACTGAAGTGGAGATGGCCAGTGGAGATGAATTTCTCAAGAAGCTTAGCTGTGAAGAGGAGAGAGGGACAGTGATTGCTAGAGGGAGATGTGGGGGCAGATAGAGGGTTTTTATTCCCAGATGGGAGAGACTTGAGCTTCTATAAATGTTGGTAAGAAGGAGGCAACAGAAAGAGAGAGAGAGAGAGAGGTTGAAACACAGGAGGGAGAGGGGATGATTGTTGTGGAGGAGGTAGCAGGGGTGGGCACCAGAGCCCGAGTGGAGGGGCTGGCCTTAAATAATATGGGGGCCCTCTCTTTCTCACAGAGAGGCAGAGCAGGCGTAGTGGGGGCGAAGACAAGGGCGTTGAGGGGGTTGGTGAAAGAAATGCTTCAGTGGAGTTTGGAGCAACCGCCAAGGGCAGGAATGGGGGAGCTAGGAGGAAGCAAGGGATACTTCTGCTTGAGAGTCAGGGAGGACTTCCTGCAGGAAGCAGCATTTAAGCCGGGCCATAATGTTCAGATGGGATTTCAGTAGCGGAAGATGTGTGCAGAAGGAAGAAACAGAGTCAGCGAAGGCACAGAGGTGTGAAAAGGCCAGTCATCCTGATGGAATAATGAACGAGCTGGTTTGATGAAGGCTGAGCATGAAGTGAGCCACTGATACTGAAAGTAATAATAACAGTTACTGTGTATGAAGCACCAAACCTACCCTGTAGCAGGTGCTCGATATACTTGAATCCATTTAATCCCACCACTCCCTGTGGAATGGGCATTTGCTCACTTTGTAGATGAGGAACATAAGTCCTAGAGAAGTAAAGAAGTGGACCCGAGGTCACCCAGCTGGTAGGAGGTGGGGCTGATAGTCATACCCAGGTCTGTCATACTCTAAAGCCCATGCTTTCTCCACCGGACGAGGAAGGCCAAGTGAGGCCATATGGTGGGGGAGCCTTGAATGCCAAGTTGAAGAGTCTGACCTTTTATCCAGGAAGCATCGGGGAGCCAAGGTGGGTGTCTAAGCAGAGACAAGCAAGAGATTCATGCTTGCTGACTTTATTAGGAAGGCTAATGGGTCCAAAAGAGTAGAGAGAAGAAATCAGGAGGTGACCGCAGGGCCGGGGTGAGGGGTGGCAGAGGCCTGACCTGGATGCGAGGGGAGGGGGGGGTGGCCTGGAAGATCACTTGTCCTCCATGACAGCCTTGAGAGGTGTGGCATTTTCTCCTTTTCTAGATAAGGAATGGGAGACTCAGAAAGGGCGAGCTGCTCGCCCCGGGCTTGAGCTCTGCTTCACGTGGTTCTGCTGACTCAGTGACTCTGTGGAACAATGTGTCAGAGGGAGCTTTGAGTATGAAGAGTGGGGTGTGCGTGTGTGTGCGTGTGTGTGTTATGTGCACGTGTGTGGGCTCGTCTGCCTGTCCGATGGACAGCAGTGCCTTCCCTTGCCTGTCCCTGTCCTCTTTCCTTCTCATCTCTTCCCAATCCTCCAGTCGCCTGGCTTCCATACCTCCTGCCTCTCTTGAGCCAAGGGGTCTGGGAGCAGGGCAATACTGTTTCATCAGCTATCTCCAGAGGAGCAGCCTTTCCATTCCCAAGGCAGCTGGACCCCCTGAGCCCTACTGTCCATCCATCCACGCCGCGCAACCGTAGCCCGGCTCCAGGGCCTGCTGCGCGCAGACTGGCTCCCGGTAGCCATCCACAGTACCCCGGGGACAGGAGCTTGCTCCCTCACCATCTCCTCCCTGCCACCGTGGCGCTTCCGTGTGGGTGCCAGTGGCCGCCTTGGGAAACAGATTCAGTTCCCGAGCAGTTAACAAGAACCGCCACCATGTTCCTGTTGCTCTTCTCTGCCAGGCACTTGACGTATGTTCCAGTCCTTGCAACAGTCCCGTGGGGTTGGCATCACGAGCCCCGTTTTTACAGATGAGGACCCTGAGGCTTCAAGAGGGGCAATAGCATGCCTGGGCACATAGCCTGGAAGCACTTGCAGAGCTGGTGTTGGAACCCAGGTCCGTTTGCTTCCAAAGCTGTGGGCTTTCCACACCCCATCTCCGAGCATCACCAATTTCCCCGACCCTGAGCGTTCAGGAGATACAAATCTTTGTCCTTCAAGGGCAGGGTAAATTTCTAGAGATAGTGCCAAGTTCACCTCAAGGACCCAGTGGGATGAGCCTGAGACTTGGAGCTCTGAGAACTCCAGGCTGAACTCCCAACTCTACCACCCACCCAGCTATGTGACCTTGGGCAGGTTATCTCAGCCTCTCTGAGCTTCAATTCCCTCATCTCTAAAATGTTGCCGTGTTGTTGCAGGGGTTAAATGAGTGATGTCTGCAAAGAGCCAGCACCGAGCACGCTGCTACTATTTCTTTTCAAATGAAGGTTGGGCCGCCTGTCAGGTCCGAAATGGAATTGGTATTCTCTGGGCATGACCTTAAGCCAGCCCAGCTTGGGTGTGGGGGAGGGCTGTTGCAGCTCCTTGGAGACTGAGTTGGGCGTGGCCCTAGATAATCTGTGACAGTGGACTCCTCATCCAGACCCCCATCCTAGCCCCGCCACCCTGGTTCCAAAGCCGTTCATGTATCTCCCCTGCTCTGCAAACTAATGCCTCTGCCTCTCTCTGTCACCCGCCCGCCTGTGGCCTCTACCCTGCCCTTCCTGGCCCCAGGGAAGAGGAGGAGGAGGAGGAGACTGAGGAAGAGGAAGAGGAAGACGCTCATCAGTTCTGCTGTCCGGCCTCCGAGTGCAGTAGTCCCTCCTCTCGGTAACTGAGAGGACAAGGGTCATTTTCTATGCAGAAGCAAAAGCCTTAACCAGCCCCCCCAGCCCGCGATCCCCCATGGGACCCTGTCCCTGCTTCAGGATGGGCAAGCATCGTGCCCCTTCCTCCCCCACCTCCTTGGAATTCCCACACCCTCCCCCCCCCCCACTGCTGTCTCCCCTGGACTTCAGCCACCAATTATAAAGGCTGGAGCCCTAGGTCTGACTAAAATGTGGGAGCAGCAGAGCTTGGAGCTTGGAACCTGGACCCTCCTGCACCCGCACCCCACTTCCCAGGCACCCTGGAGCCTGCCACTCCTGGAGAGGTCTCCAAATGACATCCCAAGGACCTACCTCTGTCCTCTGTGAGCACAAACAGAGATGCAGGGTGCCTAGGGCTCAGAGGACCAGACGGGGGCGGGACCCGGCCTGCCTAGTTCCCCGTTGCTCGTTCCCTCGCTGTGGCCATTGCTGCCATCCCCTCTGCTGCTTGAAGGCCTCGTCCCATGCCCCCTGCCACTCCCACAGCGCTCTGTAAGTGTGGTCAGGAGGAAAAGGCCTTTCAGAGTGCGCGTGTCGCTGTGTACAAAGGAATTGCCATCAATAAAAGCTGATCTCTTCTCTCTGTCTGATGTATGTTCCACCCTTCCCCCCACTTCCCTCTCCGCATCCCCACCAGGGCTTTCCCTTCTTTCCTATCCAGGGCTGGGGACAGGGCCTGGGAGAGAGAGTAGGGTTCGATTCTTGGTATTGCCAGCACCCAAGAGGCAGGCACTCACTCACTCAATGAATGAGTGCTGTGGCGCTCTCACCACGGGCAAGCCTGCTGCCTTCTCCAGCCCGTCAGCCTGGCCAGCCCAGACACACCGCTCGGCCCCTGTGCTACCTAGTTTCTGCGCCCCCCCCCACCCCTGCCGCGTGTGAAAGGAGGAGGGGGGTTGGATCAGAGGATCTCCAAGGGCTCCTCCAGCTCCAACATTCTTTCGATCTCAAATGCGACAGTTTTAAGGAAGTATGATTACATGCGTTTAAAATATAATTCAATGACACATTCCATGCAATTCTGTGGTTTCTATTTCCACAACACTGCGATTTGGGGAAGTCTCCAATCCTGTGGATTTCATGATTCTATTATTTTGAAAAGTTTCTGATGGTATGATTTTAATATTCTGTGATGGTGAGAGTCCTTGATTCTGTACTTTCAAGGTTCCGATTCTACAACTTTAGGGGTCTCTGAATCTAAGGGGAAGCCATTTCCTCCAGATGCAATGACCTAAATATTTCCTGCACCTTCCTGGAGCGAGTTCTAAGAATTCCTGGAGGCTGTTGGCAGGAGGGTGGAAGGTATCCTTTTCGGACTGTAGGACCCACACCTTCCATAATGTGTCTTCGGTGGGAGCAAAGTCAGGAGACCGCCCCCCCCCCCAAAGCGGGCTCATACCCCGGCTCTCCCTTTCTAAGCCTTTGGCATTGAACAAATCTGAGTTTACCTTCTGGTTCTCTCACTTATTGCCTGTGTAATCCTGAGCAAGTATTTTCTTCTCCTTGAGCTTCATTTTCCTCCCGAGCACAGTGAGAATGTATCTACCTCTGTGGGTTATCGTGAAGATTAACAAGGAAACACAAGGAGCCCAGCATAGGGTCTGGTGCACAGTTGGGCAAGTGTGCAGTGACGGGTGGCTCTTGCTTTGATTAGAGCCCACGAGAGAGTCCCCCCCCCCCGCCCCGTCCTTTCTTTCAGCCCTCCCTTCAGCACCCCCATCACATTGGTCCTGTCCTTTCCCCAGAGGCTCACCTTATTCCCTCACTCTCTGTTTCACTCAGCCTCTCAACTCATCTACTCACTTACTCATTCAAATTCTAATTTATTTCTCATCTCCCTCTGGACTTTCCTCTGTCGCTCCCCCTCTCTCTTCCTCTTCTCCCTCCTTTACTGTTCCAGAAGGCATTGCTTGAGCACCTAACTGTGGGCAAGGCTTTATTTTATTATTTTATTTTTTAAAGATTTTATTTATTTATTTGTCAGAGAGAGGGAGAGCTGCAGGCAGAGGGAGAAGCAGGCTCCCCCCTGAGCAAGGAGCCCAATACGGGACCCGATCCCAGGACTCTGGGATCATGACCTGAGCCGAAGGCAGACACTTAACCGACTGAGCCACCCAGGCGTCCCCTGACGAGGCTTTAAGCTAAATTCTGTGAGGGCTCCAAAAGAAGACAGTGGCTGTGTTCTCCCTAAGTTCTCCGTCACCCAGGGGAGAGGAGAATTCCTTTGGAAAAATAGGCAGGGCCTGAGGGGCAGAAATAATGGAGTAGATACGGCTTCACTGGTGAGCAGCATCTGTTCCTGGCCCAAAGAGGAGGGGGTATGTCAGGGTGGGCTAGGGAGGATGGTGGTGTCAGGGATGGCTTGCTGGAGGAGGAGGGGCAAGAAGTGGAAGGCTGGGAAGGGTTTGAGAGGCATTACAGGAGACAGGCACAGCCTGGACAAAACTCTGGCAGGGAGCCCTAGGGTTGTGCTGGGGAATGGTGTGTAGATTGCTCGGTCCAACTGGCTCTCCAGGGAGTGGGAGGCTGGATGACCTGTGGCTAGAGAGACCGTTCTACCCTTTATCTGACTGGAGATACAAGGAAGTAGGGTGGGGGTGGGAGTTCAACTAAATGGAGGCAGAGGGCAAGCCAAGGTCAGGTGATCACGGTGGGAGCCAATGAGGTATGGACTTCTGTGTAGGCAACTGAATTGGCCGAGGGCCTGTGCTGGGGGGCGGAGGAAGGTTTCTGTCAGCTGTGAGGGAAGTGTGTGTGCCTGTGCATACGTGCGCGTGTCCTTACGTGCGGCGGGCAGGTGGAGCAGTACTGAGAGGCTGGGCATTGTTATGTATCTAAGGGGATGTGATTGTGTGTGGCCGGGTGTGAGGAATTCTGAGTGTGTGTGTGAGTTTGACTGTGTGAGGGGCTGGCCTTCTGTGCCTGGCAGGTTCTCTGTGTCGGCTGGGTAGAGATAATCACGAGACCGGGTGTGGGTGGCTTTTGAGCAGGTGGGGCTGTGGCTTTTAGGGTGACGGTTGTCAGGCAGGATGGTCACACACACTCAGACACACACGACTGCCACCTGTCTTAGGGGACCAAGATGGCTGCTGAGCACGTGCCGTGTGCTGGGCCCTGGCGCGGGCATGCAGGGTCCACAGAGGTGTGACGCATACCCGGCCACTGCCGTTGGGAGACAGGAGCAGGGAAGGGGAGGGACGCTTCAAGGGGGTATCACAAGTTAGCTGCCGATAAGGACCACCCGTGACGTGAGGGTGCACAAGACGCAGAGGAGGGAGTAGCTGACCCTGTCAGGTTCTGTGGGGGAGTGGGAAGTGAGTCAGGATTGACTTTCCGGAAGGGCTCACCTGCTCAGAGTGGTGCAAGATGCAGATGAGGTCTGGGGCCAAGGGGAGAGGGAGGCCATCCTGGGCAAAAGAAACAAAGGAAGAGTATGAGCACGGGCACTGGGCTCGCTAGCCTGGCAAAGGCAAGTTGCCTGCCTTTGCCCAGCTGTTGTCTGGGAACTTCAAGGCGCAGGGCTTGCGGGGAGCTGGACAGATTCAAGGCGCCGCTCACACTAAAAGCAGGGACACTGGCCTGGAAGGTAGGGTATTTGGGTTCTCATTCTTCGCGACCCTGGGCACGTCACTTTGACTTTGTGGGCCTCAGTTTGGATCTTGGGGATTGGACGGTTCATAAAGCCCATCCCCGTTCTGTGGCTCTTCTCCCCATGGCCAGTCAAACCCATGACTCACTGTTCTCGAAGTCAGGCACTTCTTCCATCTAACCTCAGTCTTTCCTGCTTCCTCCTGGGTTGCTTCTTCTCACACTCCACAGATATTTACCCAGCATCTGGCCCTCTGCATGTCACTGTGGGAAGGCACAGGGAGCTGGAGAATGCAGACCAGACCTGGGAGGGGCAGTTCAGTGTCGGGGGTGGGCGGGGGGGCGGGTAGCTGGCGGGTAAGAACAGGAGTGTTGATTTGGCTCCTGGCTCCACCACTGCTGAGCTTTGAGATTTTGGGCAAGTTACTTCATCCCTCTGCACTTCAGTCTCTTCATCTGCTATCTCCTTCAGGGAGAACAACCCGGACCTTGCAGAGTGGCTAGGCCTAGCCAAAAGCAGGTACTCATTAAAGGACAGCAATTCTTTTTAGGGCTGCAAAGAAGTAGAGCTGGGATTCAAGCCCAGGTCTGTGTGCCCCCAAGCTCACGTTTGCCTGCTGTCTCCCCAGTCAGCCCCTATGATGGCTGCCTCCCCTGCCAGCCCCTGTGCCAAGCCGGGCTGGCCTCAGGTTTGGAATCTCCACGGCACTGGGATTGGGCAGCAGAAACAGCTTGCAGAAGAACCATCAGAGGAGACGGAGGTGATTGGGGTCCCTCCGCCCCTCTGCCCCACCCACCCCTTTGTCCGGTCTCCTGACAGGGTCTTCCTCCAGGGCCCGAAGCCCCTGCTCTCATCTAGGTGCGCTGACCTCCTCCTCTGGTTTTCTTGTCTCCCACTTCCGGTCCCCCGCCCCTTCCAGCCTAAGTTGTCATGGGGATAGTCCTCAGCATCCCTAGCTTCCTCTTGCCCTCATCTTATGGTATCCATAGCGACAGCCCCCATTCATTTCCATGGCAACTGCATCCTGATCCTGTCCCCTGCTGGCTGCCTGGCTCCGGGCAGTGCCAATAAAGGGAAGGAGGGAAAGAGACCTCCCATTAGGAGCAGCATCTGGGGAGAGTCAATGCCCCATGCCTTGGGCAGGCCACCCTAAATCCCTACAGAATGTCATGCCCTGCTTCTCCCCATCTTAGTGCCTTGGCTCACACAAGGTCACTCACTCACTTCTACCAGCTCCTCCTAGGCAAGGCCCTGGTCAACGCTTTCTCCCCAGGGAAGCCTCTAAGGCAGCAGGGGAACTAGTCCAGGCTCTGGGCTTTGGATTCCTGTTCTGCAACATGCTAACTCTGAGACCTTTGGCAATTACTTTCCCCCTCAGAGCCTTTTTCCTCACCTGCAAAATAGGAATCCTAATTCTTCCTTCACGTTTGTCGTGCAGATTAAATAATGTGCGGAAAATGCCTGACACGGGGAAGGTGCACTGTAAGTGTGAGTTTATTTTTATTCTGCTCAGCCACCCCCAAGCCGAAGGAATCTCTCTCCTGAGCTCCCCCAGCACTTCCTCTGTTCCCCAGCCTTGAGAACTTTCAGCTTTGTACTGTGGTTATTTGTGTAACGTGGTTTATTTCCCCCGCTGCAGAGGATGCGCTTCAGTTTCCCGCACAGAATGGCCCAGAAGACAGTGCACATAGGCACATGTGTGTGTCTGTGTGTATCTGTATTCTTGTGTTCTTTGCTCCTGGTGGGGAGGAGTCTGGGGTGGGGGGGGGGGGCTCCCAGGCCCTTTCTGAAGTCCAGGAATCCAAAGAGGGAATTGCGTTTCCCTCTAGCCCTGCACAGATGAAAAACAAGTGCAGAGAGGTAAAGGGACATGCCCAGGCTCACACGGCTGGTAAATGGCACTCAAGACTTGAAGCCAGGCTTCCCAGCTTTTTCCTGCCCGTATTATGAGTGTGTGTGTGTGTGTGCATGCGCGCACACACCTGTGAGTGCATATGAGAGAGAGAGGAGAGATTTTCCATGCGATCAGCATGCCCCTCAGTGTTTTGGGGGCCCTGAGTAAAGGGATTTCACATGCCCAGGTCTGGTCTCTTCAGCAGTATGTATGATATCAGGAAAAACACCCTCAAACACTGTCCTTTTTGCCAGGCCCTCTTGGGGGAGGCTGTGCTGACAGCCTGACCCCCCTGCCACTCTTCCCTTGGCAACCAAAGTTGGGGGCCAGCTCCGAAGGGAAGAATTGCCAACGAGTGGAGAACCAGGGGCAGCATGGAGCCAGAAGTGGCGAGAGGCAGCGAGATGTCATGAAAAAACAGCCTGGGCCCTGTGTTTGCATCCTGACTTTCTCACTTAATAGGCTGTGTGACCTTAAGCAAGTTTATATCACCTCTCTGAGCCTCCATGTCCTCATCTATAACACGGGGCTAATGGCGTCTTCGTCGATAAGTTTCAAGGATTCAGTCAGCTCATTAATGCTCTTGCCCTAGGGATAGAGGTGACCATAGAGCCCTATGGCAGCAGAGGAAGGACCTGTAAGCCAACCCGTGTGGAGGGGGCAGGTAGGCATGGAAGGGCACATGTGAGCTAAATGTTGAAGGGTGAGCAGGAGGTAGCCAGGTTGAAGTCATGGGGCAGAAGGTATATGAGGCAGGGGTCAGGTCAGGAGAGCCATCCACCGCTCTGCTGAGGTAGTTGGAGGTTATCCCCTGGGTGATGATTCCTATAAAGCCTAAGGTAGATCACATCCCTCTTCTGCTCATCTCAGTCAGAGCAAAAGCCAAAGTCTTTATCGCGGGCTCAGTGTCCTTCACGATTTGGTCCCCATTCCCCCTCTGATCTTACCTCCTCTCACTCTCCCCTCATTCACCCCGCTCCAGCAATACTGGCCTCCTTGCTGTTTCTCAAACATGCCGGGCATTGCTCTACCTTAACGTCTTTGCACTGGCTCTACCTTCTGTCTGGACTCCTTTGGCCTCAGGTGACCCCAGCACTCACTCCCTCACTTCCATCTGGGCTCAGCTTATATGCCATTTCTTCAAAAAGACCTTCCCTGACCGCCATGTTGAAAACAGCACCTTGGATCACTCTGCCGTATTTTCCTTCCTAGCACTTATCTCTACCTGAAATGATAGTGTATATTCACAGTCTGCCTCTCCCACTAGAATGTCACCTCCCCTAGGGAACACATCTTGTGTGTCTTGTTCACTATTATATACCCAGCACCCAGCACTGTGCCTGGCACATGGAAAATGCTCAACTGTTGCTCGTTGAATGAGTTCTGAGGAGCTGTGGGAGGGTTCTAGTGGGGGAGTAAAATGGTCAGATCTGTACTTTGGAGGGCTCTCTCTGGCCGCAGGCTGGAGAATGGATAGGAAGAGGACACTGGCGGCGGAGGTCAAGGCTCAGGTGGGAGGATTTATTAGCACAGCCACCAGAGCTCATTCATTGACTCCTTCACTCCAGAAGCTTTTATCGAGCTACTCTGTTCCAGGCCTTGTGCTCGGTGCTGGCAACAGATTACCAAATTCTCTTCCTGTGCTGGGATTCTGGGAGTTATGAACACAAATAGCTGTCACGCTTTGCCAAAGCTAACCTGCACCATAAAAAGAAGGACAGACATGTGCTGTGTGTGGGAGCTCTGAACAGGATCAGCAATAATTTCTGGCTGGAGGCGGGCTTCAGGAGGGCTTCTTAGTGGTGGCATATGACCTGAATCTTGATAGAAGTAGGGTGTGGGGGGATTTCTCAGATTGCAGATGGCAGAGATGATAGGGACTGCATTCCAGGTGGAAGGTACTGTATGAGCAGTTTGGGAGGTGGGAAGCAGAGGAGTATTTGGGAGAAACAGGATCTGGGCCAGGCTGGAGGGAAGGGTAGATGGATGGGGTGGGGGGCTGGCAGCTCACCCTGCAGACTGGCTGAATGTTTAAGAGTGTGAGCTCTGGAGTCAGACTGCCTGGATTTGAATCCTGGCTCCAGCATCAGTAGCTGTGAGAGCACTGATAAGTTACTTACCCTCTCTGGGCCTCAGTTTCTGGATGCATAAAATGAAGATAAATCACAATATCTATCTCGTAGGGTTGTTTTGAAGAGTAAACAGGTTACTAAACGTGAAGTGGTAAGAACAGTGCGTGACGTGCTAAGTGCTCTATAAGCATTAGCTATTGTATCTTTGAGAAGCCTCAAGTGCCAGAATGAGAAACTTGGGCTATCTCTTGTGGGCAGCGGGAGCTATGGATGGTTCATGAACAGAGGAGACAATTGGATCAAACCGGTGTTTGAGCTGTGTGCTGAGAGGGAGAGGTTTGGAAGATTGGTGGGCGGGATCCTTCAGTCCTGAGGAGCATCTTAGATGCTGGGGTTGGTTGGGGAGGGGCTAGACTAGGTCTGACCCCCAAAGTGGGACTTCACAAGCCCCTGAGACCCAGGAGGAGAGAGGATTTGGGGTAGAGGGCAGTTCCCCAGTCTGTTTCTGCCTTGCTCCTGGCAATGTTATAGACTGACGTTGGGAGGGTGGAGGATGAATGGTGGGCGGGGGGGTGCCCCTCTAGGGTGGAGCTGAGCTCTACCCCTGCAGCCCAGGACCTGGCCTGATGGGTGGGTGCAGCCTCCCCCCTGCACCCAGCCCCCAGCCCAAAGTGCTCTCCCACAAGGCTGGCAGGTCTTCAGCTTAAGTTCCTACACAGGTAGGGAGTTCCCCTACATCCAGCCCAGCTTGCCCTGCCCTGCGCCCTGGCCTCTGCTAAGTAGGGGTTGGGGAGTGGCCCCTTAAGCCTTTCCAGCCAAGAGCCCCCTCAACCATGTGCCTGCCCAAACCAGACCATTCTCTGGGCTCCACCACACCCATTCCCCCCACAACCCCCATGCCTCACCCACCTGTCCCTTCCCTCCCGGCCCCCCCTCCTCCGTTCTCCTCACCTCTGTGGCTCCTCACCTTGCCTGCTAGGCAGGGCGCCTGGGCGCTGTCGCCACCTGGGTTCCCTGGCAGCCTGGTTGCCATGGCACCATGGGAGCAGGTCTGGCGGAACAACAGCTCTGGGCAACCAGGGCAGGCAAGGCCCAGTGCCCCGCTCCTGCCAGTCTTCAACCTCAAGACTTTTGCGCCCCCCTCAGCTGAGCAGAGGAGGCCATGAGGAGAAAAAAGAAATTGCCCCGCAGGGCAGCTCTTTACCTGTGAGGAT
>NC_138385.1:67164260-67238311 GCF_054177405.1 Leptonychotes weddellii
GGGGGTAGGGCTTGGGAGGGGAGGGGTGAGTCTGGAGGCTCAGGATGCAGGAGTGGGCCCCAGGCCTGGGGTCAGGGCTGATCTGGGGTGGTGCTGGGGGATCAGGGTGGGAGGGAAACTGCAGCACACAGTGTTGGGGACAGAGCCATGGCGGGCTGGAGCTGAGAGGGGAAGGGGACTGGGGGGGTGGGGGCTGTGAGGGAACTGGTCCATGAAGGGAAGGAGGGTTTGGGGATGGAGTTGTTAGGGGCCAGGACTATTAGAAAAAGGGACTTGAGTGGACAAGACTAGGAGGAAACTGGTCTGGGGATAAGGCTATGAGGGGACGTAGCCATGAAGGGGCCAGGTGTGCGGCGTGAGTAGGAACGGGGACAAGCCTGTGAGAAGACCCAGCCTTGAGGTAAATGAGTCTAAGCAGCTGGAGCTGTGAGCGGTGGGGCGGAAGGGCACTGAGGGTAGGGCTGTGAAGACAAGGGGGCCTGAAGGGAAGGGACTGCAAAGGGCAGCTTGGAGGGGAGGGTAGAACTCCCCTCTGGCCTTTAAAAGTTGGGGTTCCTATGTCTGTGAGGAAGCTGGGGAGGATGGTGTTGTGGGAAGGGGATCTGGTCCACCCACGTTCAGTCTGGCTGAGCAGGCCCATCTCCCGGTCCCACATCCTGGCTCATCTTATCTCATCCCCACAGTGTGGAGGGTGATGCCCCAGGCAGTGACCTGAGCACAGCAGTTGATAGTCCTGGGAGCCAACCCCCCTACCGGCTGAGCCAGCTGCCCCCCACCAGCAGCCACATGGGGGGCCCCCCAGCTGGGGTGGGCCTTCCCTGGGCTCAGCGAGCTCGCCTCCAGCCAGCCAGTGTCGCCCTGAGGAAGCAGGAGGAGGAGGAGATAAAGCGCTCCAAGGCCCTATCGGACAGCTATGAACTCTCCACGGACCTGCAGGACAAGAAGGTGCAGAGGAGATGGCTCTGGCTGGGAATGGGAGCTGGGAGCGGGAATGGGGGTGCAAGAGAACCAAGGGAGGGATCGGGATGTGGCATTTGAGGGTGGTATCCAGGGAGGGATAGGGAGCCTAGAATGGGAGACTAGCTCTAAGATCCTTCACCCTACTGGGGATTCACCCACTCATTCACCACCCATCCGCTGAGTCTCCTGTTCACTCAACAAACACCGACTGAGCTCCAAGCCTGCACTGGAGACATAAAGATGAATGAGACCCGGACCCAGTCCTCCAAAAATCTGTCAAATAGGAGAAACACACACATATCTTGACACTTTCAGAAGAGTGTGCTATACTATATCACATATATCACACAAGATATCATTTAGCTTAAAAAAAAGGTGGGGGGGGCACAAAATACCATGTACAGAAAAAAAAAAAAACCAAAAACCAAACCTGGAAGGACATATACCAAAATGTTAATGGTGGTTATTCCTAGGTATCGGGACTTCAGGCAAACCAATCTTCCTTCCTCTCTTTGTTCCTTCCTTCTTTCTTTCCCTCTCTCCCCACTCCCCCTCCCTTCCTTCCTCTCCATCTTCTTTCTCTCTCTTCCTCTTTCCTTTCCTCCTTCCGGCTCTCAATTTATTTCTTACTTTCTCTCCATTTTTGGCTTCTCTGGGTTTTCTTTCGAACTTTTTTTTTTTTTTTGAATAATGTACCTCTACTTCTTGTAAATAAGAAAGAAAACCACAACCCAGCCCCATGTGACAAGCGCTATCGAAGATTACAGTGAGGACACCACACAGAGCCCAGCCTGGCATGTCCAGGCAACTCTAGGCAGTTCGCTGTGACTGGGGGGGGGGGGGCGGTGGTGTGGTTGAGGCCCAGGGAGATGAATGAGGCTGGCGTGAGTTTCTGACCTTGCTCCCCTCGACCCTCCCCTGCTAGGTGGAAATGCTGGAGAGGAAGTATGGGGGCTCCTTCCTGAGCCGCAGGGCTGCCAGGACCATCCAGACGGCCTTTCGCCAGTACCGCATGAACAAGAACTTTGAGCGGCTCCGCAGCTCAGCCTCAGAGAGCCGCATGTCCCGCCGCATCATCCTTTCCAACATGAGGATGCAGTTCTCCTTCGAAGAGTACGAGAAGGCACAGAACCCCGCGTACTTCGAGGGCAAGCCTGCCTCGCTGGACGAGGGCGCCATGGCTGGTGCTCGGAGCCACCGGCTCGAACGAGGGCTCCCCTACGGAGGCTCCTGTGGAGGGGGCATCGATGGTGGCGGAAGCTCTGTCACCACATCCGGAGAGTTTTCTAATGACATCACAGAGCTCGAGGACTCCTTCTCCAAACAGGTCAGCATCCCTGCAAAGGGCCTTTCCTCCCCAACCCCATCCCCATGCGCTGGCTACTCCTCCCGCTCTTTACCTATATTCCATACCAAAAGGAGTTGCCTGGCAAGCATTTGAGGAGGGGCTGTGAGATCGATGAGAAAGATTTGGCCAGAGGAAAGGATCAGATCGTTAAAAGAAGCAAGTTAAAAATCTAGGTGTGGAGAACACATAAGAAAATTTACGTTCCCACTCTTTGGAACTTGATCCACTGTCAAGTTCAGGCCTAACTCACAAGTGATGAGCTCCTACTGTGTGCCAGGGGCTGGGTGTGCCTCATAACAGTCTGCAAGACCGGCGTGGGGGGGTGATGGTGGTGGTGGTGTTTTCCCAGCTTTACGGAGAAGGAGACTGAGGCCCCAAGTCCCTGAGAGGCGAAGTGACTGCTCCAAGCTGGAGTGGAACTCAGCTCTGTCTGGTTCCAAACTCTGTGCCCTTTCCCTTATACCGCACTCCTAGGGACCAGGCTCTGTGCTGGGTACCGTGACAGAGACAGATGAGAGCCTTCCAGGGTCCTTGTTCTTAAGGATCTACGAGGCCAGTAGGAAATGGCAGACGTGTGTGCGTGGCTGTCTCCTGAAATAGTGTGCTCCAAGCCATGAGAAAGGATCGGGGAGAATGGGGGAGAGGGGATCACAGTCTGGTGCAGAGATTGAGGAACCAGGCCTGGGGCCAGCTATCAGTGCTGTCCACATCCAATGGAGAAGTACATTAGTTACATGTATTAGTTACATTGCTGTGTAACAAATGACCCCAAAATTCAGTAGCTTAAAACTGAACTTAAAGACTGAGCTTAAGCAAGAAACATGTATTACTTCATACAGTTTCTGAGGGCCAGGAACCTGGGAGTGGCTTGGCTGGTGGTTCTGGCTCAGGGTCTCTCATGAGGCTCCAATCAGGCTGTAGGGTGGGACCACAGTCTCTGAAGACCTGACTGGGGCTGATGGGTCTGCTTCCAAACTCACTCACTTGACTACTGGCACGAGGATTCAGGTCCTCACCATGTGGGCATCTCCATAGGACTGCTCATGGTGTGGCTTCCCCCAGAGCAAGGGGTCTGAGAGAGAGAGAGAGAGAGAGAGAGAGAGCACGAGAGCAGAGTGAACAGGAGTGCTCAAGAAGGAAGCTGTAGTCTTTCATAACCTAATCTCGGAAGTGACATCCCATCCCTTCTGCCATATACTGTTGGTTCCACAGACCACGCCTGGGACAGTGTGGTACATAAGGGTGTAGATACCAAGAGGTAGGGATCATTAGAGACCAGTTTGGAGGCTGGATACCGCAGAGAAGCCGAGTTACCAGCCATGGTTTGGATTCTCACATAATAAATATTATGCATTTCCTAAGACAGAACCAGACGGAGGGCTCTGGGAGCCCGGAGGAAGCCGAGATTTGGGTTTACCCTGGGGGATGGCAGAGGCAAGAAATATGGATTGAATCAAGGAGGAGGTGGCATTTGGCTTGGGTCTATAGGGACATGAAGGAGGTATTGAGACATTTGAGAAGCGAACTTGGCACCATTACCCAGCTCCTGTGAGCTCACAATGGCTCCCTGGGAGTTGTTTCATATACTGCAGAGAACCTATGGAGGCGGGGGAGGGGACCCACTTCTTCTTGGCTGACCCATTAGGAAGATTCCCCCTTTTCCCCTCCCTCCCATCCTCCCTTCCTCCCTCCCTCCTCCCCTCCCTTTCCCCCTTCCTCATTCCCCCCCTTGCACCATCCCACCCTCCTTCCCTTCATCTTTCCTTCCTTTCTCTCCCTTTCCCCCTTCCCCTTTCCGCCCACACAGGTAAAGTCTCTGGCTGAATCCATTGATGAGGCCCTGAACTGCCACCCATCAGGGCCCATGTCTGAGGAGCCAGGGTCAGCCCAACTGGAGAAGCGGGAGTCAAAGGAACAGCAGGAGGACAGCTCGGCCACATCCTTCAGTGATCTTCCCCTCTACTTGGATGACCCAGTTCCCCCACCATCCCCTGAGCGACTGCCCAGCACAGAGCCCCCACCCCAGGGCCGGCCCGAGTTCTGGGCACCAGCCCCTCTCCCGCCAGTTCCTCCACCAGTGCCACCAGGGACCCGGGAAGATGGTGCCCGTGAGGAAGGCACTCGCAGGGGTCCTGGGTGCTTGGAGTGCCGGGATTTCCGGCTGCGGGCCGCCCACCTCCCCCTGCTTACCATTGAGCCTCCTAGTGACAGCTCCGTGGACCTGAGCGACCGCTCAGATCGCGGCTCTGTCCACCGCCAGCTGGTGTATGAGGCTGATGGCTGCAGCCCCCATGGGACCCTGAAGCACAAGGGGCCACCGGGCAGGGCCCCGATCCCACACCGCCACTACCCAGCCCCGGAGGGCCCAGCCCCAGCCCCGCCAGGGCCCCTGCCCCCAGCCCCCAACAGTGGCACCGGGCCCAGTGGTGTGGCTGGGGGTCGGAGGTTGGGGAAGTGCGAGGCAGCAGGCGAGAACTCTGATGGTGGAGATAATGAGAGCCTCGAGAGCTCCAGCAATTCCAACGAGACCATCAACTGCAGCTCTGGCTCCTCCTCGAGGGACAGCCTGAGGGAGCCTCCAGCCACAGGCCTGTGCAAGCAGACTTACCAGCGGGAGACGCGGCACAGCTGGGACTCGCCAGCCTTTAACAACGACGTGGTGCAGAGGCGGCATTACAGAATTGGCCTCAACCTGTTCAACAAGTACGTGCTCCCTCCCCTGCCTCCTCAGCCCTCCCTCCCCTGCTAGGGGCGTTCGGACCGCTGGGGCTGAACTCCAAGCAGAGGCCCTGCTTCCGCCGGCCGTCTTGTTTTGTGGACGGGCTTTCTCCCTGGCCTTTTCGGGGAAGAGGATGGGCAGCAGGGCGGCCGAAGAGAAAGCCCTCCCCACCACACACACATACACACACACACACACACACACGCGCGCGTGCACACAAGTACGCACACACACCCCTACCTCTGTCAGAGGCAGCTCTAGGCCTAATACTGCCTCTGACTGGCTGTGGGACTTTGGGCAAGAAGATTCCTTCTCCCCAGTTCGCTGTCTATAGGGATGGGTTCTGAACCTTGGTTCCCCCACATCCACTTTATGGTGGGGAGGCGATGTGAGGTATCAAGAGCCCTGCCCCGAGTCACAGGAGCCCTGGACCCCTAAACCGACTTCGGCCAAACTCTGTGTGCAGCTCTGGGCAAGGTGTGTTCCTTCCTTGGGCTTCGGGGCTTCCATCTATTGATTAGCAGGGTGTGTATATTTGAGGTGCTGGGGGCCCAAGGTGGGGTGCTGGAGTAGTCCGTGACCATGACCCAGCTCTTTCTAGATGCCTGGTCTTGTGCCAGGTGCTTAGGAGCCGGGTGGAAGTGTGACATTTGGTCAGAAAAGAATGAGAAAGCGAGTGGCCTGTGTCTTCATAGTCTAGTAGACACTGCTACCTGTATTTACTTCTCGAAATAGCTCAGGAAGGTGGGAAGTAGTGTCCCCATTTTAGAGAGAAGGAACTGAGGCTTGGAGAAGTAAAAGGAGTTGTCCTGAGTCATACAACTGGTAAGTAACGGACTTGTGACTCCGGTGGCACCAAAGTCTCTTCCAAATTCCAGTCTCGTGGGGGGGCCTCAGGCTCTGGGGTTCTGAATATGGGACAGTTCAGACCCGGATTTGGCCTCGTGGAAAGCAGGGCGTAACTTGTCGGTTGAACCACCCACAGAGGCTGGGTAATACCTTGTCTGGGCTCAATGTGGGATGCAGACAAAGTAACCTCTTTGCTTTCCTGTTTAGAGGGTCTGTGACCTGGAAAAAAGGGCGTAGCCTGGAGCTCAGGCCTTTTTCCCAGGAGTCCCCTGTGCCTGCTGGGAGTATGGAAGGCCCTGGCATAGAGCAGCCTCTCATTAGATCTTAATTTTCTTTCCATCATAGTGTGGCTCCCGGGAAGGAAGGAGTTGGGTTGAGGATACCTTGGAATTTGGAAGCTCTGTGAGAGTGGCTTCCTCTCCTTGGGCCTCAGTGTTCCCATCTGTGCCGTGAAGGGATTGGACCAAATTATATATTCAACTTCCTTGGTTCTCCGAGGCTATGGTTGGGCCCCAAATTAGTTCAAGCAGTGGGACAGACGGCCGAGTTCTTCTGAGGACAGTCATCTCATCTACCTCCCCTCTTTCTGCAGGAAGCCAGAGAAGGGCATCCAGTATCTGATTGAGCGGGGCTTCCTGTCAGACACACCGGTGGGAGTGGCTCACTTTATCCTGGAACGGAAAGGCCTGAGCCGGCAGATGATAGGGGAATTCCTAGGGAACCGGCAGAAGCAGTTCAACAGAGACGTGTTGGAGTGAGGACCCCAGGATGGGGAAGACTGGGCCAGGGATTCCTGGAAAACGAGGGCAGGAGGGAGGAAGTGGGCAGCTGGTCCTTTTCACTCCGATAAACCTTACAAAACAGGATGAAGAGATCTTCCTGCTCCCATACCCCTGTATACTTCAAAAAGGTTTGATCTCTCTTAGCCCTATCCCTAAAAGTCTTCTGGGTGGCCCTGCTTGTCCTCTGACCTGCTTTGGACCTCAGTTTTCCGAACTCTGAAAAGAGTGGGTCAATGGAAAGGACCCTTAGTAACATGTGTCTGGCCTTGATTTTTCTGGGGTGGATTCCATTTCAAACATTCCATCCTCGTAAGGATGCGAGGGCCATGGGTCCAGATTTTAGCAGTCTGGCCCTGGGGGCGTTTGTCCACTCGGGCAGGTCAGGGTAGGGCAGAGGTTTTTCTACAGAGGACTTGAGAGTGCCATACCTACTTCTTTGCTCCTCAGCTGTGTGGTGGATGAGATGGACTTCTCCTCCATGGATTTGGATGACGCACTCCGGAAGTTCCAATCCCACATCCGGGTTCAAGGCGAGGCCCAGAAAGTAGAGCGACTCATCGAAGCCTTCAGGTGTGCCTGTCTCCCACTCCCGAAGCTGCTTCCCTCCTTCCAGGGGGCTCTTCCCTCACCTCTCCGAGCCCCATACTTTCCTGACCAGAAAATGGCAATCGTAAGTCCTGTCTTGCCAGGCAGTTGTGCAGTTGTGAGGAACAGAGGTAGTGAGCCTAAAGCGTCCAGCTCAGCACCTGGGGTGGGCGTCCAACAGGTGACAAGAGCAGCTACAGCTAGTGCTTATCAACTACTCACCAGGTATCAGGTGCTGAGCTAGGCACTGTATACGATTATTTCGCCGAATACTCCCAACAACCCTACGAGGTAGGGGCTTTCATTATTATTCCCATGTTGCACGTAAGAAATCGGAAATTTAGAGAGGTTAAGTAACTTGCTCGGGCTCATACAGCAAGTAAGACGCGGAGCCAGGATTTGAACTCAGGTGTGTTTGCCTCCGTGCCCCAACACCCTTAGTTCTTCTCCTCTACTGTTCATGCTTTGGGGATCAGGCAGACCTGGATAGAAATCCTGGTTCCACCACGTCAGGGTAGGTAGCAGAGAAACAGAAGAATTGCCAAGAACCTGTTGCCCATAATGGCAGAAGGATTTGCCTTATAGTCAGAAAGATCTGGATTTTCATCTTGTCTTCGCCATTTGCCAGCTCTATTATCTCGGGCAGGTTACCTCTTCTCTTTGGGCCTCATTACTTCCTCTGTAAAATGGGGCTGCTAATCGCTACCTTGCAGGATTGTGATAGGATTACATGACACAACGTACCTAAGTCCCCTAGCAGAGCTCCATAAAAGGTAGTGGTTGTGATTTTTACATGCTAGTCTTGGGGAAACCGAAGGAAGAGGACATGCCCGAAAGGCTTGGGAATATTTCTTGGGGGAGAGGGTTGGGGGCACCAGACTGGGTTGTGGGGGGAGGGATGGTGGGTAGGTGAAGATCACTGGTGCCTGACCTTGGCCCTGATCCTGCCCTGCAGCCAGCGGTACTGTGTGTGTAACCCAGCCCTCGTGCGCCAGTTCCGGAACCCAGACACCATCTTCATCCTTGCTTTCGCTATCATCCTCCTCAATACCGACATGTACAGTCCCAGCGTCAAGGCTGAACGCAAGATGAAACTAGATGACTTCATCAAGAACCTGAGAGGTGACCCCAGACCTCCCTATCGGCTTGTCCCATCCTTCACCTGGGAAGGGAGAGTGGGCAGGGTGGGGGTGGGCTAGGGAAGGAGGGGGGAGATCACACAGGCTCCCTGGAAATGAGCCTGTGATGTTCTCTCATTTTCTGCCAAAGCTGCCACATTCCCCTATTAATTCACTCAAATATCGTTTGTCTGCTCATTCCTGCACCGAATACTGACCTAGTGGGTTCTGGGGTTATTACAGCAGTGAACGTGAGAGAGAAAAGCCCTGGTTCTTACAGAGCTTATACTAATCCACTCATTGACGCATCACTTTCTCTTTCCCACTCCTCTTTACTTATGCCCATAAAGGCTTATTTAATTATTCTCTGTACCCTTTCCTCCATCCATGCATTCACTTAGTCCCTTGACCAGCCAGCCAGCCAGCCAGCTGAGACTGAGTGCCTCCCGTGTGCCCGGCCCTGTGATGGGCACTAAGGACACCATGGCCCCTGCCCCAAGAGAGCTCGGGGACAGTCTGTTTGTGGGACAGACTGACTTAGAGGACCAGATACCCAACACAAGAGAAAAAGCGAATCGTGATGTCAGACGGGCCAAAAGTGCAGTCAGAGCTCAGAGGAGGGAGATCCCACCTCCAACACACTTCCTGAAGGAAGTAGCATTTTCATTTTAAGGTGGGCCTTGAAGGCATGGATAATGTGACAGAATAGTAATAGAGGAGGCTTACCTAGCGGTAAGAATACAAAGGCACAGAGGTAGGAAAAGGTGTTGGGAGAACAGTCAGGATGGGAAGGTCAGTGAGAATCAATATGTGAGGGCCTTGAATGCCGGGTGAAAGGTGTCACCTTGACGTTTTTTTCTTGGTTTATCGTATTGATGTCAAGCCCCGGCATCTCACCAAAGAGCAGCCTACGAAAAATGGCGCAGGCGTTAGGATTATTTAAACAGAAATGAACGAGGGAAATAGAATTGAGGAAAAACAAACAGATGAGACAAATTGGCTGACCGGCAGGCTGTGCGCGGTTGCTGGGCTCAAGCTCTTTGGCAGCTGAGGTAAAAAGGCGGTGTGAGGAAGGATGTTCTCTTAGCACCTGTCCAAGGAGGAGGCGTGGCATTCCCAAAGGAGAAAACATTTTCTCTAGCAGGAGGGTTAGAGGGAAGAGTGAGTGGGTTTCACTCAGCAGACAGTCAGGAGTGGAGAAGGATGGTAGACTTAGGAGGAGGGAGTTAGATCAGAGGCCATCTGGAGCTGTCTCCCAGAATCCTGCTATTAGTCATTCATTCATTCATTCATTCATTTCACCCATCCTCTCTCCCTCCCTCCTCCTCTCTCTGTATGTATGTGTGTGTGTGCACACATTCGTATATGTGCGTGCGCATATGTGCGCACATATATGTACATACATATGTGCTTACATGTGTATATGTGCGTACATATATGTGTATATATGTATTGTGTGTGTGTTTGGAGAGGCGGTACCTCTCCAAATATATATACATATATACACATATACATATATACAAATATATATACGTACGCATAAATGTATGTATGTACATGTATATGTATATATGTATTATATATGTGTGTTTCTTGCCCCTCCAATTATTAAATAAATAAGCAAACAAACAAACGAAATGAATACTTGTTCATACCCAGAAATTATGGAAATAGAGCAAATGAGAAAAAATTGTTTAATCATCCTGAATTCTGCCCCCTGTTGGCAACCGTGGTTGATATTTTGCTGTTTTCTAGTCTTTTTTTCCCTATGCATATGTAACTTTTTATACAGTTAAGATCATGCCAGGAATGTAATTTATTACCCTGCTCTTCCCACTTACCTTGCTACAGGAATTTTCTCATGCTTTTTGTAAACATCAAGTTTTGAATAGCTGTGAATTATTTTAAGTGGATACACTCAGCTTTAGTTAATTATGCCTCTATTGTGAGAACTTAGGTTGTTTCGAAGTTTTCCTGTAAGTAGCACTCGTACCTGAATCTTTGCACATATTTCTGAGTAATTCCTTAGAGCAGATTCCTAGAAAAAGAATCACGGAATATTTAGGCTTTTGCCAAGTTACCTTCCGAAACAGTTATGTTAATATACGTGCCCACTTCCCTGCCCCCTTATTAACACTGGATATATCATTTAACATTATTTTTGCTAGTTAGAAAGGCAAAGCTATCTGATTATTTTCATCACAGTGTGCTCTGAGTTGCCTAGAAAAAAATCCCCACACTGGGAAAGAAGGCAACTTGCTACTATCCAGTTGCTTGGCAAAGGACGCCTTTTCTGGCCCAGTCCTCCTGACCAGGGGACTGAGGGTGCCCGCTCCCTCCAGTCCTAGCCATTGTTTGCACTCCTGCCTCAGTGTGGGACATTGTGGAGAACCCCTGCCACCCACTCCCCACATCATGCAATATATCCCTGTGTCGCTCCCCTCCCCAGGGGTTGACAATGGTGAGGACATCCCCCGAGACCTCCTCGTGGGCATCTACCAGCGTATCCAGGGGCGTGAACTGCGAACCAATGATGACCATGTGTCCCAGGTGCAGGCCGTGGAGCGCATGATTGTGGGCAAGAAACCGGTGAGTGCCTTGGGAGGCTGCAGAGGGGACAGGGTTTGAGTCGGCTTCTGCCACTGAGTGATAGGTAAGTCAGTACCCCTCTCTGAGCCCCAGACTCCCCCCTCTGATGGAGTGGGTGATAATGCATTCCTCAGGGGTCGTGGTGCAGAGTGAGACCCTCTTGGCGGAATGAATCTAGCACACATCCTTCCCACCTGTGGTTTTGCCTCTCCATCCCAGGTGAGGAGCCAAGCTAATAGTTAGCTGATAACCAAAACCAAGAACACCCTCTGGTCTTGTAGTCAACAAACATTTACAGATGCCTTTCCACAGAGCCCAGCATTTCACTAGGGAGTAGGGACACAGATACGAATCAGACAGAGTCTCCATCCTTGGGGGCATTCACAGACTGGGAGTGGGGATGTCAGCCCAATACGTCTGCCTTATCGTCAGTCTAAGGGAGCAGCAAGGAGGGAGAGGTCATTTTCAGTCACTAGAACTGGGGTTTGGAGGAAGAGTGGAATATGGAACTGGGCAAGAAAGGTACTCCAGACAGAGAGAGCTCTACGGACAAAGGCAAGCCCAGGCCTCCGCTGCTCAGACTCCTCGTGTCAGAGTGACAGTGATACAGATCAGAGGTAGACTTCCTCTTGAGGTTGAATGATAAGGTGCCGGAGGCCCGAAGCTGGCGTGCTAGCCTTGCTGACTCCTATTTCCCCATGCCTGCCTAGGTCTTGTCTCTTCCCCACCGTCGACTGGTTTGCTGCTGTCAACTCTATGAGGTGCCAGATCCAAACCGCCCCCAGCGGCTAGGGTTGCATCAGCGGGAAGTCTTCCTCTTCAACGATCTCCTTGTGGTATGAGCACTGGGGCGGTGGGGGGCGGAAACGAAGGGGAGGTGGTGAGCTTGGACCCTGGGTCTGGGGTGAACCATGTTAACGTTGGCGGGTGGGGGCGTGGTGGGTGAGGTGCTTTGCCATGGTATCTGCGCAGTCTCGGATAAGGCACAGGCCCCCTCTGCCCCTCTTTTCCCTCTCGGATCCATTTGGAGGTGGCGACAGTGCCACAGGGGGAGAAAATGTGAGGACCAGGGGAGTTGACAGACATACAACCTGGGAAGCGGTAGGAAAAGTCCCTGTCCATCTCCGTAGCCCAGAGTGTTGGCTGGAAGGAGATGAACCTGTGACCCTGGGGTCACTCTGAAACCTTCGGGTGGTCAGGATGCTGGAAGTGAGTCTTAAAACCAAGCTCGTCACCACTGTAGACGTGCATCTTTTAGAGCTGGGACTCTTAAGGACCCTGCTGGTGGGAAGAGAATTTCAGGGTCTCCCGTCCAACCTCTTTCCCCGGGGCAAGAACCAGTTTCCTGCATGGCCCCCTGCTTGCATCACTGCGGAGACAGTTTCCTGGTTAGACAGCTCTGACTGATAGAAACTGTCTCCCAATGGGTTTCCTCTAACCATCTTCCCTGGGCCCTTGCAATCACAGAGAACAAGTGTTCTCCTGCTCTGAGACAGCTCCTCAGGGATTTGAGGACAGTGACCTGTCTCCCCACCACCACCCCACCCCCGTGGTCTTTTCTTCTTTAGAACAGCGTCTCTCAATCTCAACACTATTGACATTTGGGGCAGGATAACTCTTCTTTGTTGGGGGGGGGCGCTATCCTGTGCATTGGAGGACAGCATCCCTGGTCTCGACCTCCTAGATACTAGAAGCACTCCTTCAACCAAAACTGTTTCCAGACGTTGCTAGATGTCCCCCGGGGTTCAAAGTCACCCCTAGTTGAGAATTGCCGCTTTAGATGAAGCCCCTCCGATGCCTTCTCTAAGCCTCAATTTCCTCCTCTGTGAAGTGGGGCTAATCCCTATCTCATGGGGTTGTCATGAGAATGGAGTTAAGAAGTCAGATGTGGAATAGCCTAACCCAGAGGAGTGCCTGGCCCACACAGGTGCTGAGTAAATGTCTCACCACCTGTCACGCACTGACGCCTGTGTGTGTCCAGCCCCATGCTAGGCACTGGGTTCACAGAGATGAGTGAGACTCAGTCCTTGCTCTCGGGAGCTCACAGTCTGAAGGACTAAAAAAAAAAAAAAAAAAAAAAAAATGCTCTGCATAACCGTGTGCTGTAACTGTCCTGAAATGAAATACTTTACTTTTGAACACCACTTGGAGACTGTCTGAGGTGTTCACAGCCTATGGTGGTCAAATCCAGAGTGCCCAAGTCCTTGATAAAGACCTTGGGCTATTGAGAGGAAGACTCCTTAACTCTAGACATGGGTTCATTGGCATTTGCCATTGTTTGCTGGGTTCTTTGGGGGGGGATGGGGGGGGGGCAAGAAACACGAAAACCAGACTCCTCTTGGCGCTCCCGGTCCAGCAGGGGGCGACCACACCCTCAGAGTGCTCACCTAAAGCCTCATGGTGAAAGGCACCGAAGCAGCACTCTGGAAGCTCCCGGAAGGGAGCAGGGTGGGGGAGTCCGTGTGAGGTGTTAGATATAGAACGGGCTTTCTGGAGAGAACAGCATTCAGTTACTTCCTGTAAAAATCGTAAATGCCTGTTGTGCGTCGTCATTACATGAGGAACTTGCATTTTCTCCCGTCTCTCCCGTTCTGCTCCTCAAGCTTCAGTTCTTCCCAACTCGTGGGTATGTGTGTTTGTGTGTTTATGTCTGCTAGTGGCGGTGGGAGGGGAGGGTGGCTATGAGAAATAGGTGTCATGTGGAAATTCCCCACCCCAAACCCTGCCTCTTGTCTTTTTCCCGCCCCCTGCCAAAGGTCACCAAAATTTTCCAGAAGAAGAAGATCTTGGTGACGTACAGCTTCCGTCAGTCCTTTCCTCTCGTGGAAATGCACATGCAGCTCTTCCAGAATTCATGTGAGTCCCTTCTTGGATCCCAGCATCCCAAAAGTCTATGCCATGGCCCCTGTGCTCCTCCTTCATCCATACCAACCACCAGCTTTTTGGAGCCCTTTACAATGGGACTAAGGTCTCCAAAGCACCTACGTGGTCCTGGGATGCAGGGCAGGCTGGGGTGAAGTATAATTGGGGTCCATGCCCTGGGGAACTCGTGGTCTGGCCGAGAACCGCGGTGTGTATGTTTTCTGGTGGGCCGAAGAGATGGTGATCACGCTGCGCTTTGAAGGACTGAGCCAGAGGAGCTTTGTTGGGTGGCAGCAGAAGCAATGTGAGTAGAGGCAGAGGTGTGAAGGAAGGGGTTCGAGAGAGCAGCTCGAGTCCAGCTTGCCTTCGTATCTGGAGTATAGGGAGTAACGGGGCCATGACTACCAGGAGCTTGGGGGCTTCGGGGGGACAAAGGGGAGCCGCTAAAGATGCTTGAGCAGAGAGGAGGCTGGATCAGAGTTGGACAGTAGAAAAACCAATGCACGTGTGAGCCACTTGGCTTCAGTCCTGACAGAGGTGCCTGACCTCCCCCTTCCGCACAGATTACCAGTTTGGGATCAAGCTGCTGTCCGCAGTACCTGGCGGGGAACGCAAAGTCCTCATCATCTTCAATGCGCCCAGCCTCCAGGACCGGCTGCGCTTCACGTCCGACTTGCGCGAGTCCATTGCCGAGGTGCAGGAGATGGAGAAATACCGCGTGGAGTGTGAGTAGCCCAGCGGCGCCTCTTTCCCCTTTTCCTGACACAGCAGCCTGCAGACACCAAGAATCCTGTCCTCTGAGGATCTCAGAGTTGAGGGTTAGCTTGTCCAGCCTTCCTACCCTCATTCTAGGAACCTTTCAGTGACAAAGGGCTCATTACCTCTGAATGGCTGATTATTACTCCAGGCCCTAATTATGAACCAACTCTTCCTTCTATTGAAAGGCAGCAGGGAGAAGAATCAGGGTTCTGGAGGTAGGACTCCAGTTTCAGATCCCAGGTTTGCTACTCATTATTTAGGTAAACCGGGGCAAGTTGCCTGACTCCCAGAGCCCCAATTTCTTCATACATGACATTGGGAAGATGAAATCTCCTTCACAGAGTTGTGGCATTTCGATGAGGTAAGGTAGACAAGGTGTCCTCTTCCCACATTCCAGTTCCTGAGCTGAGTCCCCATCGCCCATCTTTCTGGCCCCCAGAGGGCCACATCAAGTCATTTTCAGCATATATAATGGGAAATAGAGATCACATCTCATTCCACTCGATGCCCTCCAAGTTTTCTCTTCTCCAGGCTAAGCAGTCACAGTTAAGTAACATGGTGTTGAGGAGAAAGAGACAGGCAGACACAGAGAGAGAAACTGAGGCAGTGGACAGCTGCTTGGTGAGCTCTTCAACGTCCCAGGGTCGACGCTACTCCTCAGCAAGGCAGGGTCACACATTTCAATTCACAAGATCCCTGAGACCCAGGAGAGGGGCGAGCATACCAAGATGAGGGGGAAGGCGATAGAAGTCTCCATGACCTCCTCGGAGAGGTGGGGGTGTAAAGAGGCTGGAGAATGCAGGCTTTGGACTCAGGCAGACCTGCTTCCAGAATATGGGCTCCCCCATTTCCAGCTGTATGACCTTGGGCAAGCTCTGTGACTTCTCAGGTTCTCAGTTTCTTCCTCTGAAAAATGTGGATGATAATACTTACCTCTGAACTGTTGTGAGATGGAGCGAGATCAAGTACGCACAGCTCCCAGCATACAGCTGGCACATAATAATAGAGGCTTCGATTCCTGTTGGTTTCCTGCTCCTGTACTTCCAGGAGCCCTGGACTGTGGAGCAAGATATCTGAGAACTGAGCGGACTTTGGAAGGATTGCCCTTTGCTGTAATCCACAAGGGCCTTCCTGCCCCTGCTGTGACCAGCAGCTGTGAAGCTCTGTTTTGAAGGGCAGGGGTGGGTTGGGAAGAGCAGACTGAGAGTGGGCAGGGGAGCCGGGAGCAAGAGGGAGCAAGGAGAACGAGAGGAAGGGGGGAGGAGCTGGAGGAGCGGGAAGAGCAAGCACCAGAGGAGGAACAGAGGGAAAACCCAACCAGGGGAGATGGCACAAAACGGGGCTGGGCGCTGTGGGGCGCTGTGGGGCGGGGGGGGGCGGGGGGGACTTCAGAGATGGAGCTGAGGTTTGGGGGGAGCGTGCTGCCTGTCCAGGGGGCAAAGCAGGAGGCCTGGGGAGAGAGCAGGCAAGGATGGGGAGGGCTCATGGAGGGCTGGGGTCAGTCAGGTGGCCTTTTACTCCTGTCCCTGACCTTCTGTCCCTGTCTCCCCCGCTACTACCCAGCGGAGCTAGAGAAGCAGAAAGGTATGATGCGGACTAACGCCTCACAGCCCGGAGGGGCCAAGGACTCAGTGAATGGCACACTGGCCCGCAGCAGCCTGGAGGACACGTATGGGGCAGGCGATGGGCTCAAACGGGGCGCGCTCAGCAGTTCCCTGCGAGACCTCTCTGACGCAGGCAAGTCTTCGGGGCCCCCGCCCTGGCTGGGGAGATGTGGGACCGGGTGTCCTCTCTGCCTCCTGTCACTGGCCGCCAGCCTTCCCTGCACCCGCCACACCTGCACGCACCCTGCCTTTATCCAGAGCCCTGGGCGTGGCACCACAGGGGGCCCGGGAGCCAGGTCAGATCAGGTGGAGCCCAGAGTCTGGGCCAGGGAGTGTGAAGTGGGGCCACAGTCTTAGCCCCTCTCTCTCGCTGCTCCACCTCTCCTCCTCTCTTTCCTCTTCTATCTCTCCAGCACCACCTCTCCTCCTTCTCCATCTTTTCCTCCTCTCACGCCTCCTCCTCCACCTCTCCTCCTCCCCACCTTCCCCTCTTCAACGGGGGAAAGGGGATAGGGGTGTCTGTCCCCGGGAGGGGCCCAGGCCTGGTGCCCAGCTCTGGAGCCCAGCAGGGTGGGGAGGGGGGTTGCTGCTCTGACGCTGGGCTCCTTGCTTGTGGGTGCAGGGAAGCGGGGGCGGCGTAACAGCGTGGGATCGCTGGACAGCACCATCGAAGTAAGTGCCAGCTCCTGCCCCACTCGCCCTCTGCATGAGCCCTGCCCTGCCACGGGGCCCCAGAGGAGGCGGGGACCTGTGGCTTCCCCTCTTCCCTGATGGGGACCTCGAGGCTGCCTCTCCCAGCCACCCACTCTCTCCATCTGTCCTCAACTCTGTCTGTCCTCACTCTGCCTGTCTCTCAGTCTGTCTTCCACTCTCCCTAGCCCCCTCTCAACCCCAGGGCCGACTCTGAGTAGAGATGCCCTTGGAGTTGGACCATGAGAAGCTCTCCCCTCCAAGTCCTGCTCTTTGAGCTGGAGCAAGTCACTCTGTGTCTCGGGGCCTGCAAAAGGGGGATGAGGAGGAGGTCCTACTGATTGTTTCTCTCCCAGCGGAGGCTCAGATGAGATAGTGGATGCGCCAGCAGAGCCCTGCAAGCTGGGGGGCTCCATGTACAAAGCACAGGACTGTTACTGGTTTTCATTACGCCCTGGGCGTTCCTGTCTCCCCAGCTCCAGCCCTCAGGGACCGGGTGGAGTTTAGGGTTGGGGGTTTAGGAAATCTTAGACTGGCCTGACTTTCCCCCCCCTTCCCCGCTTCCAGGGGTCTGTTATTAGCAGTCCACGCCCTCACCAGAGGATGCCACCTCCACCCCCACCCCCGCCGCCAGAGGAGTACAAGAGCCAGAGGCCCGTCTCCAACTCCTCATCCTTCCTGGGCTCCCTGTTTGGAAGCAAGCGGGGCAAGGGGCCCTTCCAGATGCCACCACCGCCAACGGGCCAGGCCTCTGCCTCCTCCTCATCTGCTTCTTCCACCCACCACCACCACCACCACCACCACCACGGTCACAGCCACGGTGGCCTGGGGGTGCTGCCTGACGGGCAGTCCAAGCTCCAGGCCCTGCATGCCCAATATTGCCAAGGACCAGGCCCTGCCCCGCCACCCTACCTCCCACCCCAGCAGCCCCCTCTTCCCCCACCTCCTCAGCAGCCCCCACCCCTGCCCCAGCTGGCCTCCATCCCACCACCGCCCGCCTCGGCCCCACCCGTGGGGCCACATCGCCACTTCCATGCCCACGGCCCAGTCCCAGGCCCCCAGCACTATACCTTGGGCCGGCCAGGCAGGGCCCCCCGACGGGGGGCTGGAGGACACCCTCAGTTTGCTCCACATGGCCGCCACCCCCTGCACCAGCCCACATCCCCATTGCCCCTGTACAGTCCTGCCCCCCAGCACCCTCCAGCCCACAAACAGGGCCCCAAGCACTTCATCTTCAGCCACCACCCACAGATGATGCCAGCAGCGGGGGCCACTGGGGGCCCTGGATCCCGGCCACCAGGGGGCTCCTACTCCCACCCTCACCACCCCCAGTCACCCTTGTCACCGCACTCCCCCATCCCACCCCATCCTTCCTACCCACCCCTGCCCCCACCCTCACCCCACACCCCACACTCGCCCCTGCCGCCCACCTCCCCCCATGGCCCACTGCACGCCTCTGGGCCCCCTGGCACGGCCAACCCACCCAGTGCGAACCCCAAGGCCAAGCCAAGCCGGATCAGCACCGTGGTCTGATGAACGGAGGGAGCGAGCTGGGGCCCAGGGAGGTCTGGGGAATCCACAAGAGATTCCCCGGTTTTTCCAAAATATATATACACATAGAGATGTCCTCCTCCCCACTTCCTCCCTGCCTCGGAACCTCTCCTCTAACCCCCAACAGGTGCCGTGGGGTTTCCTTCCAGATTCAAGGATCCTTGCCACTTGAAGCCTGGACACAGGGCTCTCAAGCTCTGGGGAGTGGTGAGGACCTTTTGGAGATCCTCGTCCTTTTTTTTTTATTTTTTTTCCTCTCTCCATCCCCCACCCCGACCCCCGCTCCCCAGAGGTGGCCTCAGACCTCTGGGCCAGTGTGGGCTCCCTGTCAGCTCTGGCTGGTAGAGAAGGGCAGGCAGGTGTCAGGAGCGGTGAGGGTGAAGGCTTCCCCAGAGCACCTCTAGCCACACGGGGCTAGGAGGGAGTTCTGTAGAGTTGTGGCCAAACCTCAGCTGGCTCGGCCCTCTCTCAGACCTCAGGGCCTGGCTAAATCCCTCCATGTGTCTCTCCACCTGCCAGAGGAACAGGGCTGTCGGTGCCCTCGGTGGGTGGGCCCCCACTAAGGCTGGCCCCCCAAAGGGGCAGTGCTTCCCCTCCAGAACCAGCCTCTGTCCTTTCTCCAGTGGGCCCCAGCCCATACCTCTTCAGCTTCAGGACCTTGCCTCTCACAGCAACGTTCTTACCCTGATCAAAGTCCAGACAAGTTTGGGGGGCGGGGGCTCAGGTCTGGGATGAGAAGGGCACTGCCCTCCCTCACCCATATTGCATGCCCCCCCCCCCATTCCCTTACACCTACCCCACCTACAACCGAAGACAATGCACTTTACAGATCTTCTTGCCCACATACACCTCGCTGGGGCAAGGGCACCCAGCATTAGCCCTGGGGAGAGAGGCTCCCAGAGGGCCACCATAAGCCCATGATGTCCTTCCTGAGGCAGATTGAAGCCATCAGAGCGGGGGCTGGGAGCCAGGATGCCTGAGTCCTTCTGTCCGTCAAAATCTCTGCTGCCTCTCCAGCCCCTTTACAGCCCTGTTTATTTATTATAAATATATTTTTTACAAGCCCCAGCTCCTCTTCTTGCCCCGCATACCCAGCTCCTTTCTCAGCTCCTGCCTCCCCCTCCCCCCCTCCACCGTGGGCTGCAGTACAGACAGACAGACCCTGGCTGTATGAAGGTCCAGGGACCCAGGGGCTTGGGGGCGGGGGAGGGCAGCAGCCGGAGGGGCTGTACGGAGAGGAGCTGGGGTTCAGGCATTGTCTTTTTTCCTCCTTGTATATAAGAATGTATATTTGATGCCTCATAAAAGACCTTGTGCTCACCTCCCGCCTCTGCCTCCTACTTATGCCCCCTCCCCCCCGGGGTGGAGCCCATGGAGAGAGAGGCCTTTAGCCCCGGGAGGTGAGGACTAAGGGTAGCAGCCAGGCACCTGTGTGGGTGAGATGCCTTGGTTGGGTGCGAGGTGGGGGAGGAGGGAGGTTTCCCCTTCTCAGCTCATTAACTCACTAACTGCCTGCCGGACCGCAGCAAGGGTGTGGGCTTTGGAGTTGAGCCAGTTCAAATCCTGGGACTTTCCCTCCTGAGGCATGCACACTTGGGAAAAGCACCCTCTCAGTCTCGGTTTTCTTAATTTAAAACTGGAGGTGATGAGCCGTTGCCACAGGGAGGCGCGATGATGACAGGCGGTGACGAATGTCAAGCAGACAGCATGGAGCAGGTGCTCTTGGGAAGTTTAGTTCCCCGCTCTTCCTTTCACAGGTTGGAGACTTCCTTCTGCTCTTGTGCCACCTATGCTCACCCTTCCTGTGGCTGGCCCGGCTATGCCCTGGGGCCCTCCCCACCCAGCACGCCCCCCGCCCCGGGGTGAGCCGTGTTTCTGCCCTTGGGTGGGGGTGGGTAGGTGACCTGAGCCAGGAAGCCAGGGGCTAGATCCATTATAAGAGCTCTTACGTGTATATACTTAGGTTGTCAGGTAACAGATGGCTGGATTCTCTTCAGCTCACACAGGAGGGGACAAGTCCAGAGAAGGGAAGGGTCTTTTCCAAGGCCACACAGCAAGTCAGGACAGGGGTTCCTGACTTCGAGGCCAGGCCACTCTCCAGTCCCCCAAACTGCCCCCCCCCCGGAAATGAACATGTTTCCAGCCCCGCCGATTATGTCCTGGCAGAGTCCAGGAGGAATGGGGCAGATCGTTGGCTCTTGGTTAGGGTCAGCAGGGTCCCCAGAAGCAGCAGCCGGTAAACATTTTTGGTGCCTTCTTAGAGTCTGGAATAGCCTCTTAGAGGGAATGGTTTGAGGGTCCCTCGCTAGCAGCTTGGACCTATGTCTCAGTTTTCATCTTTGTATGCACATTCGAGTGGAAGAAGCAGCTGGGGCCATCTAACCATTTGATGCCTCCTCGAGGACCCAACCTGAGCTTTCGAAGAGCTTAGATCCACAGGGGCCAGAATGAAATCCAATAAGCATTCTGTTTGTTTGTTTCTTCCCTGGTGAGCCAGGCTGGACTCTCCCTTCTCCCACCTTCAACTTGATGCTGGTTTTGTCTTCCCAAAGCTTAGCTGTTAGCACTCGAATCCTGGCTCAGTCTCAGACTTGACCGTGTTGCCTTTGGCAAATCACCTAGCCCCTCAGAGCCTGGTCTTTCACCTGTATAATAGGGGTAATAATCTTGCAGGGAAATTGTTAACAGATGCATGTGAAATGCCTGCCTCCTGCCAGACACACAGTAAAGCTGTTCTCTGCCACCTACAGAAACGAACGCAAACTCCTTGTCTTGACACTGGAGGTCCTCCACCACGCGGCCCCAGTCGAACTCCTCATCCTCATTCCTCGCCCACACCTCGACCACCCACTCATTGTTCCCTGAGAAGGCCTGTGCGTAATTTTCCGGCTCCGTATTTTACCTGTGCCTGCCCCCACCCCCGCCAAAAGTGCTCCCCCCCCCCCAGCCTCCCTGAGGAAGTTTTCCTCACTCTGCTGAGATGGGCTTAAAAGGCCCATCCCTCACAAAATGTGCCCTTGATCACATCCTCTGAGATCCTTCATGTCGCTATCTTTCTTCCCCACCAGGCCCTAAGTGGCTCAAGAATGACAACGGTCTGAATCATCGCTGTTCAGAGCGTTGCACAGCACAGATAACACGGAAATTCTGTTGATTTGAATGAATGTATAGTTCTTTCTAAGCTGACTCTTAGAGTAAGGTATCTTTGCATTGGTTGGTTTACTGATTGGTGCAACCTGCGTATCGAGCTTCTGGGCCCCCTGGGACCTCTTCGTGCCTCCTTCAGCTCTTTCCTATGTTCTCCCTGCCCCTCCTCATTGCAGCACCAGCACTGGGCTGTCCCTGCCCCTGCCCCCCCCCAACTCCCCGGAGCCTCACCATCCAGACTGTGGAGGAGGGGTAATTTGATTCCTCGCCTCCCCATTTCTTTGAGGGCCTGAAGACAAGAAGCCCAGTGGCTGTCTGGCCATCAGAGGCTCTACTGCCAGTCTCTTTGGGGATGTGGATGGGAAGGGGCAACACATAACAAAGGACAAAGGTCCTAGATTCTCACAGAGTTCTTTGTCTTAGACCAGTGCTGTCCAATAAGTCTTTCTGGGATGATGGAAATGTCCTATATTTGTGCTGTCCAGTACAGTAACCCCTAGCACATGTGCCTATTGGGCACTTGAAATGTGGCCAGTGCAACCGAGGAACTGATTTTTTTTTTAAATTTAAATAGAAATAGCCACGTGTGGGTGGTGGCTACCATATTAGACAGAGCAGGACAAGACAAGTTCAGCAGGGAACAGCCTGGCAGGGATAATGTCCATGCCATATGATACTAAGTACAGGCCCAGAAGGGAGCAGAGCACCCTTGCCCAGAAGGGGTGCAGAGAAGGGGAAAACCCAACTTGGGGGTGGGGGTGGGTGGGCAAGGAAGGAACTGCCCCTTTAGCTGAGTCTCGAAAGGTGAGTAGGAATCACCCTGGTAAAGAAGGGCATTCGTCAGAGGGAGCAGGGTATACAAAGGCGTGGAGGTGTGTGAGTGTGTGATCTGTTAGTGGCACAGTGAGAAGGAATGGGAGACGGATGCCCAGGTGGTAGGCACGGCATATTCCGGAGCCCGGAGGCTGGCAGGCAGTGTGCCTTCTTTCCTCTGTTGCCAATAGGTTTTTTTTCACCCGAGCCTCATGAGGACCTAAAGGAAGACCCGGTGGCACATTGAGCTACACAGTGTTCCCCACTGTAAAGTTACTGTTTTTCCCCTTTGTAGTAAATGAGCAACTCGTAGAGAGCGACGTTGAGATTATGTAAATATCCCCCGTTGATGGGGGGGACACATTAGTATCATTCTTTATTATGACGTTCAAAATGCCCCAGATTTGGCCAGCAGGAGGCCCTCTGGGAGCTGGCTCTTATGTCCTTTTGGCAGGGCTCCATCTTTTTTTTTTTTTTTTTTTTTTTGAGCACTTCCTTGTATTCTGGCACCACAAGATGCTCCAGGCCCATCATGTACTTTCCCTGCCCCAGTCTTGGAATCAGCCACTTTTTCTAAGGAGCCCTGGTTCTTTTTAGTAGAGAATGGCATTTAGGAAGCAAGATTTGGGCCAAGATTTCAGTGTTATAGCTATGTTTTAAGAATTTATTTCTTTGCTTGGAAAAAGTCTGAACATCTGTTGATGATCTTCTCACTCCATCCTTCCTTTAAGGAAAAGCTTTCCTTTTTCCCTCATTTTATTTATGTATATCAGTGTGGAGTCATGGATTTTTGTTTCACTCTTCAATGAGTTATAATCCACTATCATAATTCATTTGGAATTTTATTTTGAATATATCATTTTATTGTTATGTGTATGGATATATCCATGAATTCACACAGATACCTTGATACCTTGAGGAGGCTCTTTTAATAATCCAGGCTAGAGACAGTAAGTGGCTCTCAGGGGAATAGAAGAATAGACAATGGTAGAGGGAGGAGGGAATGGATTCCAGAGGTATTCAGGAGTTAGAACTCACAGCTCATACCTGCTTCAGAACTAGAAGGGACCCTATTTTACAAATCAAAAAAGTAAGGTACAGAGTCACTCTCATCCTGTCCATTCAGAAAACACGGATGGGGTGAGGGTGGTGGAGAGCCCAGCCTAGGCTTCCAATCACTGCTTTGCACTGGCTCCATGCCAGACTCTCTCTCCCAGGTGGGTGGGTGAGGCCGACATAGCCCCCAGCCCAGGGTGAGCTCCCTGGTGCTTATCAGTTCTTTACTCTGCAGTGCCCGGATGCAGGTTGATCTCCAGCATGACCCAAGGGTTGGGAAAGGAACCCATTTCCTGAGCACCTCACTGGGGCTGGGGCGGGGGGGAGCACCATCTGAAACTTTTACAGGCAGAATTGTGCAGCAGTCAGACAGACCTGGGTTTGAATTACAGCTCTGCCACTTACTAGCCACATGCTGTGGTAAGTTCACACTTCCCTGAGCTTCAGTCCCCTTAATGTGTAAAACAGGGATAACAATACCTATTTCATAGCCCTTGGCCCTTGATGAATGGCAGTTATCATTATCTCTAATCTTCATAACTACCCTGTGAGGAAGGGATTACAGAGCCTCATTGGATAAATGAGAAAATCAAGGCTAAGGAAGAAGAGGTACTCGGCAGATCTCTGTTGGTGAATGTAAGCTTCAGGAAAGCAGGGACCATATGTGTCTTGGTCACCATCATATTCCCAGGGCTCAGAAGAGTGCCTGGTGCATAAGAGGAGTTTAATAAATATTTGTGAATGAATGAATTAGATCCGACTGGCTTCAAAGACTCTGTGCAATCTCCATTTGCCCTTCCAAGATGGTGGGTGTGGTGTCTGGGCTAAGGACCTCAGAGAAGGCTATGGGATGTGTGGGCTGAGCTGAGCCCCCAAACCTGGTCTCCTGACTCCTTATTCATTTCTTTGCCCTTCACTGAGCTGCATTTGATGGAAAGGCTGACCTGCCTTCAGCCTAGGATTTGGCATATCTCCCACCTTCTGCATTCTCCTCGCCCTTCTACCTGGTCCTATTCCTGGTGAGAGCAAATGATAGGAAGAGCATTTGACCAGGAGGTAGCAACTTCCTGGGCAATAGGAGGCAAGTTGTTTAATCTTTCTAGAATTTAGTTCCTCATCTACAGAATGGGTAAGTTAACCTACATCTTTCCCGGGACAAAGGTTAAGGGAAATTGCAAAGATTAATAATAATTAAAATAATTAGGCCTATCTGACACTAGGATGTGAGCTCCTACTGGTGTGCACTGCTCTATCAGGATGTCTTCAGCTCAGTCCTGAAGTAGGCAAAATGATGTACCTAACTGGGACATGGTACAGTTAACTGTTCCTGTTTCAAACATATTCAAGCTTGTAACAGATGCTTAATATACACAGGAAGTATTTGCAAAGAGCATGTATTATTTTCAGTCAATATATGCTAAGGATGCTCAAAAATATACGTTCGTTTTTTCTTTTGTTTACTCAACATTTACTGCTTACCATGACAAGTGCTAGGGATGTATAAAGCCACATGGTCCCTGCCCTTAAGGAATTCAGTCTGATGGGGGAACACAAAATAAGCATTTAATCAGCATGTATACATGTACTTTAACATGTGCACAGGTGTTCAAAGTGTATGCAATAGGCCCACAACCAAGAAATAACATAATCCTCAAATGCAGCAGATGCCTGATGTGTGGGCAAAGTACTGGTCTGATATTCAAACTAGTTGCCATAAACCTATTCAGAAACTGCTCAATGAACATGCACACAATAGGAGTAGATGTACACGTAGTAGGTACTCAAATGCATGTGACAGGGACTAAACACAATAAATACAACCCATGTACACAGATGTTTGATAAGTACGCTGTGGGCTCACAAATGCTGTTTCATACAGTAGGCGCTAGTATGCGATAGGTAAATATGCTGTTGTTAAACATCCAACAATGAAAATATATATACACTCAGGCCTAGTTTATGGGAGTCCATTCTGCAAATGTGCACACAATAAAAGTGCATACAGAAACAGTTCAAAGAGTTCAGTAAAATGCTGACTGACAATGACTCTTTGCGGGGTATGAATGGAAGCCCCATCTCCGAGAGGCCTCTGCACATAACCATGGATGAAATATATATTTCCTTCCTCTCCTTGGGACCCAGAATTCTAAAAATCCATAATCCCCAGGGGGTGAGCAGCAGCTTGCTCTCCTTGTTTCAAAGCCCCAGAGGTATCCGCGCCTAGAGCTGGGAGCTCCCTAAGTCTTTCCCAACATGCTTGCCGGCATAAGGGATCCTTAGCAATCAGGCACCCAAAGCCGCTTTCGGCGGCCCACACCGGAAAGACCCTGAAGAAGAAAATGTTGGGGCGGGGCCCGCGCCAGAGCTGAGGTCATAGAGGGGGAGCCAGTTTGGGCCCACCACCCACCAACGCCAGCTCCTCTTCCGGTCTGTCTTCATAACGCGCATGCGCACCACTGGCCTTTAAACGTGCGCCGCCGGTCCATCCGGAAAGAGGATCCGGCAGTTTAATTACAATTTTGCTCCTCCGCCGCCGAGGTGAACTATTTGCTCTCAGTCTGGGAGGTACTTTTGAGTTCCCGCTTCCAATTAGGGAACCTACACATGAGATTCAGCTCGGTCCCCACGGGATGAAAGTTTCCTAGGGCTTGGCCTCACGCACGGTATACGAGGCTCGGAGGGACACACCGCGGAGGGATTCGGTTTGTTGTGGTGTGGGGAGGGGGGGAGACGCTGACAAACCAAGATGGCGGCGGCGGCGGTGAAGGCCGTGGCGGCTGGGAGGTAACTGTATTGGTGAAGGCTGAGGTAGTTGGGAGGCAGCGGCAGAGTTTGGAAGGAACGGAGCAGGACGAAGAGGCGGTAGCAGTAGCGCCAGCCTGAGCCTCTCAGAGCGCGGCAGCTACACGCCCCCCAAGGCCCTCGGCGGGCGGCGGCCACCCCGCTTAGGGCCTAGTCCCCGAGCAGTGCCTCGGCTTCATACAGCGGCGTCCGCCATGAGTCCTTAAGGGTGGTCCGAGCCCTCCAGTCCTAGGGCCCACCATGGAGCCGGGGTCCGACGACTTCCTGCCGCCGCCGGAGTGCCCGGTGTTCGAGCCTAGCTGGGCTGAGTTCCGAGACCCTCTAGGCTACATCGCGAAAATCCGGCCCATCGCCGAGAAGTCGGGCATTTGCAAGATCCGCCCACCCGCGGTAAGGCCCGGGGTCTGTGGTCGCCGCCCACGATGCCGGGGATGAAGAACTAGGGTAGCTGGCTGAGAATTCTGGGGCGGAGGGGGCATCTCGAGGTGCGGGGAAATGGGGTGGCTGGGACCGCTGTGGATGTGGCGCGGGGTCGGAGAAAGGGTGATGGGGCCCGGGGGGGGTCCTCTCGTGGTGTGAGGCACCCAAGGTACCAGGGGGTCAGAGACCCACCCTCGCTTCCACTCCGCCTTTCAGATTCATTCCTGGTAAGGTTCAAAACAGGGATGCCTGGTGGGCCGGGGAGAGTTCAGAGAGGTACCTGCATATCTCTCAGTTACCCTGGACCACCCAGGTCAAGGCTGCACTGAATAAGGCCATTTTTCCGTTTATTGTCATCGCTTCCCTTAAGGCAGGCAGTGTGGTGTAGTGGAAAGACCACAGCTGTAAATGGAGACAGACCTTAGTTCAAAATTCCACAGTGCAGCTTACCAGCTGTGTGACCTTGGACAAGTAACTTAATCTCTCTCAGCCTGTGAAATGAGTCCCGTGAATGGTTATTTCGAGAATTGGATTAAACTAGGTAGAGTCTGTGTGTAGTAGGCGCTAGATAATTATTGTGACTGCGAAGGTGTTTGATGTGGTCATTGGTTTGCTTCTATGTGGGTTGACTCATATTTACTCACACCCTGCCAGACCAATCCATCTATGATAATGTCCTGGCAGATCAGTCAGGAAATCAGTCTCACAGGGAATGTTGTATCTGACTCCCCTGAGATGGGTTTAGGGAATTGTCCCCTTTTCCTAGTTGAAGGCAATATCCTTCCCTGCACATCACCCCCTAGACTTGACTTCTATGGATAGGCTTGGACCAGTCAGCTTGGCAGTGGGGTATGAGTCCTCCTCAGATTTGTACTATGTTCTGTCCCAGGATGTAGCAGGTCCCAGAGGATAGGGGATTCTTGGACTCCTAAAAACAGAATGGAGCTATGGAAGTCTGTCTCCTGTAGAACACTTGATTCCCAGAGGTCAACGACAAAGGGCATATCTTTGTTCCTAGGCCTGGCTTCAGGCCGCAGGAAGTCCCCCAAGGGCTAGGATAGGCTGCCACCTTGCTGGCATGGAGGAGAAATGATATGTGTTGTTCCGTCTCCACTTGGGATTCCAAAGGCAGGAATTGAGTTTGGAACAGGGTGTTTTTGAGTGGGTGTCTCCTGTCTGAAAAGGGCTGGGAAGCCTCACTGCCACCTGAGGAGGGCACCACAGGCCTCCTTATCCAGCTTGGTGTTTTCTGGTGTTCATCCACAGATGTAGGCTAGTTTCAAATGGATCTTCTGGGAGGTGTTGGGTAAGCTAATTTTTTCCTAGTTGGAGCCTGGCCACAGATCTCTGAGGTATCCTTATTCATAGTGAAGGAGTGGTATTAGGTAGTGAGAAGTCAGGAAGGCTAGCAGAAAGGAGAGGCTAGAGTCCGGGGCAGCCTTAAGGAGGCACTCCCTGTAGTGATCCAGGAGACCTGTGGGAAAGAAGTGTATCTGACATAGGGGGTGCCTGAGGCCTGCATTTCCATGTTTGTGCCTTGGACTTACGGGCAGGCTGGCCTTGTGCAGGTGTTGTTACCCTTCCTTGGGGGACCAGGAAGGGGAAAAGTGACATGTCCCCTGCGCGTGCGTGCGTCTGTGTGTGCGCGTCTGTGTGTGTGTGTGAGAGAGAGAGAGGGAGAGGGAGAGAGGGAGAGAGGCAGACCTGCAGGGGGCCATCTTTTGTTGTGCTTCTCGTCTCTACCTCAATAGTGTGCTTCCCTCCGATCCAGGAGACCTGGTCTCCCTGGTTTTGTTCAGTTTTTTTCCTCCTGTAGGGCCGCTCCTACGCCACCTTTAGGCAGCCAGGCCTTGTAGCTGGAATTTGAAGCACTCGTCCAAGTGGTGCTTGGGCCCAGAGTGGGAACCTGTGTATGGGTGGGTGCTTGGAAATTGGAGGTTTGCCTGAGGAAGGGTGATTAGGGTTTTGAGTTGCTAGACGGTTGACTACTACTAGTCTTGGGGAAGATGGGTGGGAGGAAAAGTGTTGGTACCCTGGTGTAGACCCAGGGGATCTTGGAAGGGCCTTGCTTCCTGCATCAGGTAGCCAACTTTTTTATCACCATCCTGATCATACTGGTGTATTTGGCACACAAGTGTATGAGACCGAAGGCAGGATGAGGGAGCTCGTAGGTCCCAGGGAGAGCCGGGCCGGGAGGTTTGCTGGACCTTCCCCAACTATCTTGCATCTACAGCTCCTGCTCTAGGATTCGATTTTGCTGTTTCCTGTCAGGTTGCTTGATGGTGTACTTATCTAGAACTTGATTCAGCAGGGAAGAAGGGTGCCTGGAGTTTTGGGTTTGAGTACCTTTCTACCTGCACTGAGGGGAGTGCCCTACTGATAGGTGGCAAGAGGGCACGGGGAGCTGGTCTGGGCTTGAGCCATACCATTTTAGTGTTTTCTCTCTCTCCCTCTGTCTCTCTCTCCTTTTTTTTTTTTAATTTTCCCATGCTTCACTGAGCCTCAGGTGTTTGCTGAAAACCTGCTTCAGCTGGGGGCTTGGGGGGAGTATGTGTGCATGCAAGTATGAGTCCTCTGGCCTCTTTTCTAAAAGTGTGTGCGGAAGAGGCCAGCAGCTTTTTCTTCTCTTTTACTACTGCCCGCTTCCATATGTATGCGTGTGTGTGTGTGTGTGTGTGTGTGTGTGAACACTGGTATCCTGGTGTAGTGCAAAGAGCCTTGGACTGGAGGTCAGAAGACATCGGTTCTAGTTTTGGGTCTGCCACTAAATCAGCATGTAATTTTGGAGAAATCGCATTTCTTCTCTGGGCCTCACTTTCCCCATTCATAAAATGAGGGCATTGGTCTAGGTTACTCTAGGTTCTTCTTACCACTCCAGCAGGAGCCGGGGCTCTGGGGAGGAGAGGACTGCATGGGAGGTTTTGGGGGGGAAAGGGCATCAGTGAGGGGCTCTCCGCAGCCACCCTTTGGGTAGGACACAACAAGCTCCAACTTGGCAGGGCAGAGTCACCCCCCCACTTTCATTATCTTTCCCTGACTTACTTCCTCCTCCCCAAATCCTCCCATTCTTTGCCACCACAGTTGGGTATTCCATCACTAAACCCCCCACCCCCCCACCCCGACTCTTCCTGTACTGGGCAGGTGTTTGAGAGAGGACCCACAGGAAGCCTTCCAGACTGGGCAAGTGATGCAGATTCTTGCTTTTCCCCCGCAGTGTTTGTCTCAGGCCCTTTAAACTGAGAGAACAGACTTTAAAGGCCCAAACCTTTAAATCCTGCCAGAATTGGAGCTGAGCTACCCTGCATGTGTGGGGTCAGCTTAAGATATCAAGTTTTAAGGACGACTCCTTTGGATAACATTTTCATTTGAAAACCAGTTTAATTTTCCATATCAGTCTTATGAGGAAGCCAGGGCAAGTGTTCATATTCCCACCTTACAGATGAGAAAAACAGTCTCAGAAAAGTAAAATCCCATAGCTCGTAAGTAGCAGAGCTAGAACATGAACCAAAGTCTTCTGACTCCAGATCCTTTGTGCTTACCAGTACTTCCAGCCTGTGTCCTACAGCACATGCCTGGGGAACAAGGAGTTAATGTGGATGTAGGAAGAGTTTGGGGTCAACTGTTTTGGGCCCCATCTCTCTATTTCTTGAAATCCTGGCACTGTACTGTTGGAAGGGACTTGGGAGAAATTTCCCAGGACATGTGCTTTGGGCATTGAGTGTGGACTTGAGGGGCTGCTAGGGCCCTGTTGTGAGTTCGGGGGTGTGGGTAGTGGGTTGGGTGTTTGTCAGGTTAGAGGGTCTGGGGTGGCCAGAGGTCTGGAAAGGCACAAATGGGATGCTGAGCTGCTTGTGGTGCCCTCTGGTCTTACACTGTGCTGGAATAACCCAACTCCCTTTCCCCTCTGTACCCCAGGACTGGCAGCCACCCTTTGCTGTAGAAGTGGACAACTTCAGGTTTACTCCCCGAATCCAGAGGCTGAATGAACTAGAGGTGAGAAAACTAGCAGCTGGTGGTGGGGTTGGGTGAATGGATACCTGAGCTCTGATCCCACTTCCCTCATTCCTTCTCGGGCTAAGGTACTTTCCCCGACTCGACCTTTATTCTGTCTTCTGTGAAGTTGCATGGAGGTCATGGAGGAAGCTTTAGAGCTCGGAATATAACCAAGAGCAGGAGCATTTAGCATCTCCAGTGTGATAGCTCAAAGACTGGGCATGTCCGTTTCCCTAAAGCTTTGCTACTTCTGAAGCTCTCCTGCCAGCTAACCTACCATACCTGAGTCAACAAAGGGAAATGGGTTGGCTGAGGCCTTTTCTTGGCCAGCTGAATGTGGCCTCATTATCCAATTCATCCACAGCCCTGTGCTTCCTACCTTCCTTCTGTGGGGCTTGGTAAGGTGGGATGCGAGGTAGATGGTCAGGAACAACACAAGAACCGGTCCGTATGGGGGCTAGAATGGTTATAAATTTGAACCGGGGTCAGGCAGGTAGGCTTTTCCCTCTCTTTTGTTCTGCAGGAAGTCCAGGCCCTTTGTATGGATAGGTGAGGTTCTCCACTAAGGGCTTGAGAATGCCCTGGGGTCATGAGAGTGGGTGCTTTGAAGCCAGTTCCAGGGAAGATCCTGGAGTTTCCCACAGAAGATGTGGTTTAGAAGTTTGCTGCCACCTTTCTACCTCACTGTTACATATCCAGGAACCTTACTGGATGACCTGGGGAGGGGACATATTAGGCCCGACTGGAAACCTATGACCTAAAGGCTTACTTGTTTCTAGACCACAGTTCCTCAACCTTGATACTATTGACATTTTGGCCCAGATAATTTTTTGTCGTGGAGGGGCTGTCCTGTGCATTTTAGGATGTGTATCAGCATCCCAGGCTTATTTCCACCTGTGTTAGATGCCAGTAATACCTTCTCCCAGTAATGGCAACGAAAAATGTCTCCAGGCATTGCTAAATGTCTCCTGGGTTGGGGCGGGGGGGGATGCAAAATTGTTCTCCTCACTGAGAACCACTGTTCTCGAGTGAGTCTATGTGCTGTCCTAGTCAGATCAAAAGTCTTCTCATGGAGGGGGGTATAAGTTTCTTAAAGAAATGGATCTGACCAGGTCTGTGGGGGTACAGCTAGTGCAAGATGTCATCTAGCATGGGACAAGAGCAGGTTTTCTAGAGATACTGTGCTGGCTAATGATGGGGAAGAGCAGGGATGAGATTGGAAAGCTAAGGAGTTAAGGTGGAGGGAGTAGAGTTCTTGGCCTCTTCCAGGTTCTCACAGCTAAAGAGCCATAGGTTGTTTCTTTCTACAAATAGACCTTAGTTTTCCCAATCTATGAAAGAGAACTGTTTCTGTTCCTCTAATGGGATCTGAGCAAGGTGGTGAATGGTAATGACTTCTCTAGTTCTCCCTAGAATCAGGCCCTCTGACCCATGCAAGGTGGTTCTAGACTTGGGACCTTGGGGAGCCTTTCTTGGGTCACTGCAATTTCAGGGAAGCATGGTACATGCCTTGTTCCCAGAATCCTCGGACCCGATGTGGACCTGGGTTGGCCAGGTGCTAGTGCTGCTTTGGTACACTATCTCTTAGTTCTTCAGCATGCACTCTCAGCCTTCAGCCACCATGGGACAAGTTTTGTGGTGCATAAAGAAGAACTAAATGTGCTCTTTTGGAGCCTTCAATCTCTGAAACATGCCTAGAGCTTAGATGCAGTTTTGGAGGTTCCAGAGGGACCTTCACTGTCTTTCTTGTAAGTCCACCTTTCTGGAATAAGTGGACTGGGCAGTTATTTTATTTCCCTTTTATAATCAGAAGATGGAGGTCCAGAGAGTAGAACCAATTTGTTCAAGGCTCTACAGCAAATCAGTAGCAGGGAATAGCTAAAACTTAAGTTATTTGATATTCGGATCTCTTGGTACCTGCTCTGTGACTTAAGGAAGCAGAGGCTCTCTGTAAAAGAGACGATGATACTCACACAGCCCTGTCAGGGAGATTGAGAGGGTGTGCATGTAAAACTGTGGCTCTTGTGACTCGACCTTCTCTGTGTTGGGACCTTGGGCTTATCCTATTGCCTAGAAGGTGGCAGAGATGAGAGAGAGGTGGGCTAAGCACTGCCTAGAGTTTGGGACCCATTTCACTGGGAAAAGCCCTGGATGGTGGGCTGCTCTGTACCCTTTCTCCCCTCGTAAGATTAGGCCAGAAGACAGGGTTCAGGTGGAGGGGGAGGCCGGCCTCTTTGAGCCATTTCTTTTCCAGGCCCAGACAAGAGTGAAGCTGAACTACTTGGACCAGATTGCCAAATTCTGGGAAATCCAGGGCTCCTCCTTAAAGATTCCCAATGTAGAACGGCGGATCTTAGACCTCTACAGCCTCAGTAAAGTAAGAAAGGCTTTTCTCAAACCCCTCCCCACCCCTTAATATCCTTCATACTCTGGGGGCTCCCTTGGTTTGGGATATTAGATTTCTATGCTGCAGTGAAAGGGGCACAGCCTCGTAACACATGAGCTGTCATCGGAACTTCTTGGCATCTCTCACTGCAGTTTGAACCTGAGTGGTGGTGGTAGGAGGAGGGGATAGCCCCCAGTGAGGTGAGGGGCTGGAGTTGTCCTCATCACCCTTTCTGCAGGCCAACTCCCTTATGTACATACACACAGCACATCCACATCCCTTCCTGCTTGTCCCTGCAGATCGTGGTGGAGGAAGGTGGCTATGAAGCCATCTGCAAAGACCGTCGGTGGGCCCGGGTGGCCCAGCGCCTCAACTACCCACCAGGCAAAAACATTGGCTCCCTGCTACGCTCCCACTATGAACGCATCGTTTATCCCTATGAGATGTACCAGTCTGGAGCCAACCTGGTGGTAAGGATGCCAGGCTGGGGTGGAAGAAGCCTTTCCCCGCCACCAGATGCAGATTTCTCATACTTGCTCTTAATGGAACTGGTTCAGTGGGCTGGAGACCTGGGAGCTAGACTCTGCCCTTTTCTAGTGGTGCCTATTCTTTTCCCATGCTGCCCAGGGTCAGAGGTCCTGGAGTTGCCCACAGGGCCAACCTACTATCCACTGTGTGACAAGATGGTAACTGATAAAGGAATTCCAAGGAGGGAGAGACATTTGGGGCTTGAGAGGTCTGGGAAGAGATGGCATCTGATTGAGTTAGAGAGATGCTTGTGGAGAGGCGGTTTGAAGGTGGAATGACACAAGCAAAGGCAAGAGAAGAATTCTCAAAGTGTGTGCTGGTGTCATTGGTAATGACCAGTTGAGCAGGGCCTATTGTTGTGGGTCAGGTGGGTGCAGCCACAGTTTTGTTTGCCACTGGGTAAGGATAGAGGGAAGGCATCGTTGGGGGCTGCAGCCCCATACCCTGACCCTTACTCCTCACTTGTCCCCAGCAGTGCAACACACGCCCATTTGATAATGAGGAAAAGGACAAGGAATACAAACCCCACAGTATCCCCCTTCGACAGTCTGTGCAGCCTTCCAAGTTCAATAGCTATGGCCGGCGGGCCAAGAGGCTGCAGCCTGATGTGAGTACTTCTGAGAGCTTCGGGGGTGGGAGTCCACAAAGTTCTGACCAGAGTTCTGTTCCCTGTTGCACTCTCCCTTCACTCTGTTCTCTGAGATCTGAGCAGTAGTGTGCCCCCCTCTGGCTACACTCTTGCTCTTTCCTTTACTCTCAGCTGAGCTTCTGAGCTGGGTCTTGATCTGCTCCTACAATAGCTTTTCTGTGTCTGCCCTTTTTTGCCTGTCTTGTTCTTTCCGGACTCACTCTGCTCCTAGGGCTAGACCTCTTCTTTTCCCTTATACCTATATCCTAGCTTCAGGCAGAAGCTTATGTGCCAGGCATTGTTCTAGGCACTGGGGATACAACAGAGAACAAGACAGACATTGTCCCTGGGCTCACCAAAGCATGTCATTTAGTAGACCGTATTAGTCACTGCCGTTTATTGGTAGTGCCACACACTGTTAGATTTCTTTCTATATGTTATCCCCAAACCCTTTTGTAAACCTGCTTGTAAGGTAGGAGTTAATATTCTTATTTTACAGTTGGGAAAACTGAAATTCCACCTTAATTTCTTTCCAAGAGAGGGATAATGGGGGAGCTCACTTAACCCTAGTCTCCAAAAAGCAGCTCTGAATTCTTGCCCAGGCCTGCCTGTGCCTCCTGGCATGAGCTCAAGTGATATATAGTCCAAGCTATTGTTCTTTTAGGATGGGGCAGTTTGCCTCACATAGCAGACTTGATTCATTTCCTTTTTCCCTCCCAGCCGGAACCCACGGAGGAAGACATTGAAAAGAATCCGGAGCTGAAGAAGCTACAGATCTATGGGGCAGGCCCCAAGATGATGGGCCTGGGCCTCATGGCCAAGGATAAGACCCTGCGGAAGAAAGGTAAGGCCTGACAGGCTGGGGCAGTGTGAAGGATGGCCTCACCTGGGGAGAGGAGGCGGGGCCCTGACTGTTCTAGACCTGTACTTTAGAGCCCCTCTTCCCTCTCCCAGATAAGGAAGGGCCTGAGTGTCCCCCCACCGTAGTGGTGAAGGAGGAGTCAGGCGGGGATGTGAAGGTGGAGTCAACCTCACCTAAGACCTTCCTGGAGAGCAAGGAGGAGCTGAGTCACAGCCCAGAGCCCTGCACCAAGATGACCATGAGACTGCGGAGGAACCACAGCAATGCCCAGTTTGTAAGGACCCAGCCCTGACTTCTTAATGCTCTGCTTTTCATCCCTTCAGCGAGCATTTCCCCAGCATGGCTCTGGACCAGGTTGCATTAAGCAGAAAAGTGGGCCTGATGGGCCCTGCCCTCAGGTAGCTCACTTAATTGGGGAAACAAGGCCAACTCACATGGAACAAAGGACAAGAAAGGGTGAACAAGTGCTGTCAACAGGAAGTGCTGGAAGGGTCCAGAGAAGGAGGCTCCCTCCATTGCTTCAGGATAAAGGCTAAGCTCCTCATTACCATGCATGATCCAGCCCCTGCTGACCTCTAGCCTCATTCCCCAGCACTGCCCACCTCACTCCTCTGCTATAGCCACACTGAACTACTTGTAGGTATGTTCGTTTTTTCCCCTGAGACGCACCATGCTCTTTCTTTCCCCCGTCCCTTTGCACCTGCTATCTCTCCCACCTGGAAGAGTTTTCCCCTGGGCTCTGCCCCATTGCCAAACTTCAGTTTGCCTTCAGCTTTCAGTCAGTTTCAGATGTCATTGTTGGGTGTCACCTTTTCAATGAAGTTCTTCCTCAAGGCTCTCCCTCCTCATCTCCAGCCGATTTGAGTGCTCCCTTCTCTAGGGTCCCCTAGTCCCCTCTGTGAACTGGTATCGGCGGTTTCCACATTACCTTTTAATTTTTATGAATATGTGTCTCTGGAGTACTGTGTGCCTGTCGAAGGCAGCTGCCATGTCTTACCCATTGCTGTACTTCAGAGTCCGGCATAGTGTTGAACACCTACGTGCTCGGTGTTTATTGAATTAAAAATGGGAGATTTCACGACAAAGACTCTGCTCTCACAGCTCTACCAGTTTATTTGGGGAGATGGTACGTGCATGCAGTTAAACTCCAGAACTAGCACGACTAGCCTGTGACAGGGCCGTGAATGAACGATCTAGCCAACAAGCACGGTGGGTTTCTAATGGAGAGCTCTGTGGACTAGGGTGCTGTCTGGAGGACAGTTTGAAGGCTAGACGAGCTTCGATTGATGAACTGTTGCCTCCTTTTCCTGGCAGATCGAGTCCTATGTATGCCGGATGTGTTCCCGAGGGGATGAGGATGACAAGCTTCTGCTGTGTGATGGCTGTGATGACAACTACCACATCTTCTGCCTGCTGCCGCCTCTGCCTGAGATTCCCAAGGGTGTCTGGCGGTGCCCAAAGTGTGTCATGGCGGTAAGGCCTTCCCAGCCCCAGTTCATGTCTGCCGCAGAGGGCATTCTTGCCTTCCTTCATCAGGCCTTACTGACGGCAGCTTCCCAGCTCAGCCACGGTTTAATGTTTTGGGTCCCTGGGGTGGGGCTAGGCTGGGCCAAGTTCGGGGAGAAAGAAGAGGAGATGTAGCCTTTGCGTATGTCCTCTGGGAGCCCCCAGACCACCTGGGGAGGTGAGGGTCCTGATTGGACAGATTGTATGCCGACGTATAGTCAGATGCTAGATTATGCGTTAGAAACTGAGGCGTAGAAGTTCAGAGGAGAGGGAAATGACTAAGGGTAGTAATCAGGGAAGGTGTCAGGAATGAGATTTGGAGGACAGGAATATGAAGAAAAAAACTGTTCTTTTGATTTCCAAGTTTTTTATTCTTTGTTTTTTTTAGAAAGCTTGGAAAATAGACAAATTACCTATCATCTCACCACCTAGAGACAACCATTGTTAATAGTCTGGTATATTTTCTTCTCATCTTTTTGTTGTTGCATATATATAGCTATCTTTAACAAGTTTGGGCTCTTACATATTTTCATTTGCTATTTTATAATCATTTTTGTACATCATTACATTTATTCATGGGTAGTGATTTGTGTTTGTTTTTTTTTGTTGTTGGGGGGCCATCATATGGGTATAATACTTAGTTTGTTTTCCTTTTGTTTTGATAATTTGATTAAGTTTGCAGTGATACAGGCTTTAACTAGAAGAGGTGGGCAGGGCTAGTAAACTTGGGGATGGAGGCATGCCAGGACAAGGGTATTTGGCGGGAGGTACTTAGGAGGGCAAGAGGGGCAGTCAGGAGAGCATCTGAAGCAGCAGTGAGGGCTGAGAGGCCCGGTAAGTTGGCCAGGTCCGTTTCATGAGCTTGCTTCCTTCCTTCATCCAAATTCTGGGCGCTCATCTATATTTAACTCTGGGTTTCTGGAGAGCAGATGTTGATGGTCTCTCGTCTTATGTCAGGGACTCATCTGTGGTCCTAGAGACCAGCTGTGCGTGCACGCACGCGCACACGCACACACACACACACAGCTGAGGAAAGAGACCAGGGCAGTGCATAATGGCCTTGGAAGTGGTGGAGATTTCCTTCAGGGAGGAGTTTGGACACCAATAGTATGATAGACAGTGAAGGCTGTCAGCCCTACTTGGCTCTCTTTAAGTGGTTGTGGGCCAGTGGACCAGATTGACATTGATTTTTTTCAGACATGAGTGAGTCTGTCTAACTCTGGGGTACATATAGCTCTCTTCTAAAATCGTGAACCTAGGTACAAAGCAAGGTAGTCTCACGTCCTATCTTCTGAGACCGTCTAAAGAACAGGAATGTTGTAGGGTTTGATGATGTAGAAGCTGGTGCCTTTGACTTCCATCCTCTGAGCTACTAGAATATTCAGTGCCATTTTCCCAGGCTTGTAGTTCCAGTCTGGGCATAAGAAAGCTTCCTTAGGCATTCTGTTTTAACTCCCTATTTTAGCTCAAGAGGAAAAAGCGGTAGCAGAAGAGCATAGGATAGTGTATTTAAGTCAGAGGTGGTGGTTTCAGTAGTAAAGTCCTAAAGGAAGAAGAGCAAAAGCGTGGCAGCAGTGCATGTGGGGATGAAAAGACTAAGCTGAAGCGCTGGGAGAAAAAGGTGGAGCTGTAAAGTGAGGCCTGCCTCCGGGGCCTTGAGTGCAGACCTAGGGCTGCTCTTCCTCCCTGCTCCTCCCCCATATTCCAGCTTCGCTTTTGAGGATACTCCACCTCTGTGCCCTTTGTCTTGGTGACATGTTCTCCTTTGGGTTTCAGGAGTGTAAGCGCCCCCCTGAAGCCTTTGGCTTTGAGCAGGCTACCCGGGAGTACACTCTGCAGAGCTTTGGCGAGATGGCTGACTCCTTTAAAGCCGATTACTTCAACATGCCCGTGCACGTAGGTGATGGAGGGCTGGGGTAGCATCAGGGCTAGCGTCATAGGTGTTGGTGCCTGATGGGCTTAGCTCTTTTGAGTCACTGGGGCCAGGATGTGATGGGCCACGGTCATCTGCTACCCCTGTTCCCCAGATGGTGCCTACAGAACTCGTGGAGAAGGAGTTCTGGCGGCTGGTGAACAGCATTGAGGAAGATGTGACTGTTGAGTATGGGGCTGACATCCATTCCAAAGAATTTGGCAGCGGTTTCCCTGTCAGTGACAGTAAGCGGCACCTAACCCCCGAGGAGGAGGTGAGTGGATGATTCATGGTTATATGTCAGCTGTGTGTGCTTTGGCAAGTCATTTAGTATCTCTGTTGGGTGGGGGTAATTATGCCCGCTTCCCACAGCTGCTGTGCGATTTAGATAAGATGGTATACGTAAAGAACACAGCCCGGTATCTGGCATGGCATCTCTAAGCATGAGATTGGCTATTTCTTTGTAGGATGGGGATCGTATCTACCTTACAAATTTGTTGTAAGAATTAAATGAGAAGGTGTATGAAATACTTGGAAGGGTGCCTGGCTCATTCATAAGAAGTGTTCAGGGACTGGTATATGTGGGAAAAAATGAGGGCCCAGGCCTACCTCCAGAGAAGGGAGCATTTTGGTCCAGAGTGGGGGCTTTTAGCTTGCAGGTATTTTGGTGAGTGAGTATATCTGTAAAACTCCCTAAATTGAAGGGAATTGAAATTTTGTGTGTGTGCATTTGGCAGGTAGGAGGTGGAGAACATCTATAATATTTCTCAGATGTGTCAAAGAGGTCTGTGACCTCAAAATTAAGGTTCCCTGGGCTAAAGAGCTCAGCTCCTTAGCATAAGCCTCATCCCCTTTCCACCAATACCCAACCTGACAGGAGTACGCCACCAGCGGCTGGAACCTGAATGTGATGCCAGTCCTGGAGCAGTCCGTGCTGTGCCACATCAATGCGGATATTTCCGGCATGAAGGTGCCCTGGCTCTATGTGGGCATGGTCTTCTCAGCCTTTTGCTGGCATATTGAGGATCACTGGAGTTACTCCATTAACTACCTCCATTGGTGAGTGGGGGTCCTGGGAAGCCAGGGAGGCAGGGTAGGCTCCCTCGGGACCACGTGTGTGACCACTCTGTGTGTCCCCTTTCCACGTGGCCAGGGGTGAGCCGAAGACCTGGTATGGGGTACCCTCCCTTGCGGCAGAACATTTGGAAGAGGTGATGAAGAAGCTGACACCTGAGCTCTTTGATAGCCAGCCTGACCTCCTGCACCAACTTGTCACCCTAATGAATCCCAACACCCTCATGTCCCATGGTGTGCCGGTGAGTGCTCAGGAAACAGGACCAAGGGGTAGAAATGATGTAGCGTGTCCTTCGTGGTGGTTGTGGTCGTGGTTGTGGTGGCTGTGGTGGTGGTCATCATCTGGAATCTACCCCTGCCTCTTTCTCATTCTTCTTCTATCTTAATTTGACAACTCTAATAGAGACCTCACATCATAGTAGTTAGATAAGCAATGTGATGGTGAGCCCTCTGGGCCATGTGTTTGAGGGCAGCACCTCAGGATGGCTTCTTTTCATGTCTGTATTCTAGCCAGTGGAAGAGCGAAGTGGGAGGACAGGGCAAGACAAGTCTCCTTATTCCTAAAGACGCACATCATTTCCATTCATCTCCTGTTAGTCACAATTTAGTCACATTGCCACATCTAGCTGCAAGGAAGACTGGAAAATGTGATTCTTACTCTGGATGGTCATGTCCCAGTTACAAATTCATATTGTTGTGAAAGAGGGTGAGAATGAATATTGGGGGGTTACTAGCCGTCTCTGACATGTTCTATATAGTAGCCCTTCTGGGAGCAATGGGTGTTTTTTTTAAATTATGTAATAGGTCGTAAGTTCTACGGTAGTAATTTTTTTTGCAACATGTAAGTGTATCAAGTCAACATGTTGTACACTTTAAACTTAAACGATTTTATGTCATATCTCAAGCTGGGGGGTGGTACATAACCTCTTCTTAAAGAAGTGCTAATGTCTATCAACATTTAAAATAAAAAAAGTTAAACCCAGAGTCCTAGACTGAACCTGTCCTCCTCCTCTGTGGACTCCTCTCCCACTCCATAAAATGTTTTGCTGCTTATACAGTCTGGCTTGCCTATAAGGGAATTTCTAGCATTAGCATCAGCCGGTTTTCTGATGTGGCTCTTAAGACAGCCTGATCAGCACTTCTGTACGAACAGTAATTAGTACATCCTCCACCTGTGTTTAAGTCTTATTCTGTGCTACTCCTCCTTCCCACTTCCTTCAACCTCCCCCCGGTGCTCCCCACCACCACGACCTTGGCTGCCCTGCCACTTGGTCTAATGCATAGGACATGGTAGGCAGTCACTGCATACTGAATTAATGTCTCCTTGAGATCCCCACTCATCTGTACAGTAGGGCTTTGGACTAGGCCAGTGGTTCTCACTCAAATTTCTTCTTGCCTTCAGCTTGTTTTGATACACTACATACCTTGTAATATTTTTTATTGTATACTTTAGTGATACTTAGTGATACTTAACTAAGCATTGAGGGATCTAGGGAATTAGAGGAAGTATATCCCACAACAGTTCAGGCAGCCTTTCTCCACTCAAGGTGGTGGGACGGGTGGGGTATCCTTTTCTCTCACTGCCTCACTCCTTTTAAGAACTATTGGACTCGAGAGGTAGAGGTGATCGAGGGCCCTTCCACTTCTGCTCTTCCTAAGTAGGCGTTGGGTCTGACTTTTCCTCACACTCCTTTCTTCCTCACCCATAGCACAGCATTGGTCCTTGCGTACAGTGTCAAGAAAAATTGGTAAGAGTGGAAGAGGATCTTTAAGGATTTCGATAGATAAGATATATAGCTGTTTAACTCTTACCTCTTTTTAAGAAAACTTTAATACAGATTTTTAAACATGTGCTCTTTGCTTCCAGCTCCACAGCATTTGTCCTGCTCATGGCTCACCAGCTTCTCTGGCCAGTTGCTGCTTCCCCCCCGCCCTCCCCTCACCCCCCAGCCCTGCCCCTCCTGTAGGTGGTTCCCAGCATCTCCAGGCTTTCTGGACTTGGCAGTATCCCCTCAATCCAAGGCATCTGATTTTCATATTCTCATGCTGGCAGGCTGCAGTTGTGCCAGCTGAAGCTCCCCAAGGAGCTATCTTTAGCCCACCCCCTCCCCCCTTCCCCTTTGGTGGAAGGCGGCCATTTCTTTTTATAGCTATGTAGCGTAAGTATTATCTTCATTATAAAAGAAACCTGCCCCCTTTCCAGAAAATGGAAATTTAGAGTGGTCATCTCTATTTCCTCCACACTTTGTTATGTTTCTGTTATTTTTCTACATAAATTTTGACATAAGAATAATCAGTGTATGGATTTTATAATCTCTTTTTAAGTTTAAATGGTCTAGAACGGCACTGTCCAGTTTGGTAGCCACTAGCTACATGTGGCTGCTGAGCACCTGAAACACGGCTAATCTCATCTGAAATGTTCTGAAAGTATAAAACACATGTTGGATGTCAAGGCTTAGTGTGAAAATACCTCACTAATAATACTTTTGTATGCCACATACACATTGAAATGGTGATACTGTGGATATATTAAATAAAATACATTGAAGTTAGTTTCACCTGTTTCTTTTTACTTTTTTAATGTGGCTACTAGAGAATTTAAAAGTATATATGTGGCTGGCATTATATTTCTGTTGGACAGTGCTGGTCTAGAATGATTTTTGCTTCCTTACTATGAATTGCTTATAACCATCTTTTAAAACAAACAAAAAAACCCCACAACTTTATTGCAGTATAATTTACATACCATAAAAGTCACCCATTTTAAGTACACACAGTTCAGTGAATTTACAGAGTTGTGCTACCATCACCACAATCCAGTTTTAGAACATTTGTCACCCCAAAAAGATCCTTCGTGCCCTTTTGTAGTCAGTCTCCATTCCAACCCCGAGTTCCAGGCAACCAGTCATCTGCCTTCTGTCTCTAGAGATTTCCCTTTTCTAGACAGTTCACATACATGCAATAATATGTGGTCTTTTGCATCTGGCTTCTTTCAGTTCGCATAATGTTTTCGAGGTTCATCCATGTTGTAGCATGTGTCAGAACTTCATTCCTAAATTTATGGTGGAATACTACATTTTATGGAAGTACCACATTTTATTTATCCATTCACCACTCGATGAACATTTGGGTCATTTTTAATGACTGCAGAATGTGAGGAGAGCCTTTTTAGATAACTACATAGGAAATGGTAAAGGGACATGGCCAAAGTGAGGGTGCAGGTTGAGATGAAGAGTCAGGAGCCTTAAGTTCTGTTTCTGGCCCTGCTACTTGACGCTTCTCTGGAACTCAGTTTTCACATCTATAAAATTAAGGCTGGGTCTAGATCATTCAGCAAGTACTGGCTAGAACTCCCTCTGTGTACGGGCCTTTGGCCAACACCTTGAAGACAAATAAACCGGTCCCTGCCTTTGGGTATGTGCAGTTGAGTGGAGAATAGAGGTGAGTAAATGTTAGAGGTGCTTCAAAAGGACAGCAGACTGGGTCATTGGGGGGGGGTGGTCAGTAAAGCATTTGTAGAAGTGGTGATCCTTGAAGGAAGATAAGAGTTTGCCTGTTGGAGCGTGGCTTCATCATGTGGACATGGGGTTTCAAGTAAGGGGTTCTCGGCCATGGCTTTGCCGGTCAGATTTGCGTTTTTTGGAAGATCATTCTAGTGCTTGGTAATGGGGGCCAGTGCAGTAATCCAGGCAAGAAATACTGATGTTGCCCCTAAGTAGGGATAGATTTGAGAAGAAAATGTATTGGAGGTGGGAGCTGATGTATGACCTGAATAAATGTGGAGATGTATTCATGAATGGGCAGATTCAATATTGTGAGGATGTTAATTCTCTCCATAGTAATCTAGAATCCTTACAGAAGAATTGTTGGGTTGAAGGATATAAACATTTTAGGTTCTTGATCTATATTAGCAATTTGGTTTTCCAGAGAGTAGAAGTTACTGGTCCTATTATCAGCACTGCACCTATTTCACTCTGTTCATCAGCATTGAATGTTCATCCTAAAAACCTTTGTGAGACTTCTCCTATAGATGGCAAATTAAACATAACACATGGCTGCTTCCATTCCTTACTGAAACCACTCAAATGGCACAAAGGTTTGTTTTTTTTTTTTAAGGTTTTTACAAGAGAGGATACAATGATAAAATTCTTGAAACCAGAAAATGGATGAGAAAACTGAATCTTAGGCCAGTATTGAGACATCTGAGAACCAACCAATCTGATTGATACCTCAGAATTCCCCCAGAGGTTCCGTAGTCAGTGACACCAGGCATTCTCGGAAGAAAGATGAGTGAGGTGAAAATAGGGATTGGTTCATGTCTATATAGGAAGCTGTGAGGTCCCCTTCCACACTGGGCAGCTGGAAATGTGACCCTCCGTCACTAAAGCAAAAGACTTTACTTCTGAAGAGGTAAAAATAAAAGATCTCTGGACTGAGGTCTTCTAGATACAGTTGAGGGTGGAGGTATAGTGAAGATAGTAGGATTCATCATTGTGTCCATAGTGGATGCTGAGGTTCCCAGCTGTCTTCTTCCACTTGGCTCTTAGAACACTGGCAGACAGATCTTTTTCCTCCAGGCAAAAAAATGGGAGCGTTTTCTCTGGAGACTCTGAGTGGCCCGAAAAGAAAGACCTAGAGTTTCCCAAACTGAATGGCGCTTCCAGATCACCCTGCAGTGAAGCTCACAGTTGACAGACTTCATCTATATACTCAGAACTTCCATTCAGCTTTTCCATTTCTTACTCTTAAAGTTGACAGTCACAGATTAACAGACAGCTGAGGAAACTCTAGAAAATAGAACCAACCAAACAAAACAACTTGGATAAACAGGTTAGGCAGGCAGAGAAGTAAACTTCAAAAAGGGAAAGAAACCTCATGAAGATCTTCAGAGATAAGCATATAGCACAAACTGAAATAAGAACAGGATACTATTTGAAAACACCCTGAAAACAAAAAAGAGCTCTTGGAAATTAAAACTGTGATAGTAAAAGGGGAAGAAAAAAGTTTAGAAGATCAATAGTTAAGGAACTCTCAGAAAATAGAATAAAAAATAAAGATGGGAAATGGTAAAGTTGAAAGAAGAGATTTTGTTCAGGAGGTTCAATATTCAAATAATGAGTTTTGAAAAGAGAGAATAGATGAAAACAAAGAATCAAATCATTGATGAAATCATTCAAGAAAATTTCCCTGAACCAAAAGGCTGAGTTTTCAGAATCAAAGGGCCTACCCGGTACATGAATGAAAATAGATGCACACCAAGGTATATCTGGTGAATTTTTATATCAAACACTGGGATCAGAAAAATCCTACAAGCTTCCTGAGAGAAAACAGGTTTAATTCAAAGCATTAGAAACCAGAGTGGCTTAACACTTTGCAAAAGCAACACTAGAATCTAGAAGATTAGAGCCATGCCTTCAAAATGGTTTTCAATTTAGAATTCTGTATGGTCAAATTATGAAGTACAAGAGTAGAATAGAGACATTTTTTTAAAAAAAAAGTTCTTCACACCACTTCCTGGGAAGCTATTGGAGGGTGTGCTCAAGTATAGCCAAAGAGTAAATACCAAGAAAGAGGAAGACCTGGGATCTAGGGAACAGGAGAGATCATCATGGGAGAGGGACAGTCCGGGGAGGATGACAGCTGGCTCGAGTTGGAACAGATCATAGGGCTCTGCTACAGAAAGGTGAAAACTGATAGGCAAGAGGAGGGTTGGACACTTGTCTTAAAGGTTGGGATTGAATTACTGAGACATGTGCAGAAAACTAAGCAAACTGAGAAATAATAGGAGGCTATCTTTAAAGTCTAGAGGCATGTTATTTAAGGTTGTTAAGGTAAATGCCAAAATAATCAGAAGAGGTGAAAGTGATTGGCTCTGAGAAGTGGAGAATGGCAGGGCCTGCTAACTTTAAAACAAATCTTATAGACCATTTGGCTCTTGGAACTGCCTATGTGACTGATAAAAGTAATTATTAATGAAAAAGCCATTGCCAGCTTAATGAAAAGTGGTATTTTAAATTTTTATAAAAATTAGTAGGAAAGTTGAGATATTTTGGTATGTACATTGCCTACTTTTGACGCAGATCTTCCTATTGCTGCTAACATAAATCTCAACTTTGAGAGCCGAGGCCAATGGTCCTTCCTTTTAGAATTGGAGGATCTGAGAGTCTATTGTCACATTGTTCCTTCAGGCTCTCCTTTGTCTCCTTAAGGATCCTGCTTTTTTTTTTTTTTTTTTTTAAGATTTTATTTATTTGACAGAGAGAGACACAGCGAGAGAGGGAACACAAGCGGGGGGAATGGGAGAGGGAGAAGCAGGCTTCCCACGGAGCAGGGAGCCCGATGTGGGGCTCAATCCCAGGACCCTGGGATCATGACCTGAGCCGAAGGCAGACGCTTAACGACTGAGCCACCCAGGCGCCCTGGATCCTGCTCTTAAATCAAGTTTCTCCCGACCCTGGAAAACCTGTCTCAGTGACCTTGGCCTTTTTCTTCCTCAGGTTGTCCGCACAAACCAGTGTGCAGGAGAATTCGTCATTACCTTCCCTCGTGCTTACCACAGTGGCTTCAACCAAGGCTACAACTTTGCAGAGGCTGTCAACTTTTGCACTGCTGACTGGGTGAGTCTGGAGTGTGGTGGGCTGGCAGGGAGAAGCAGGAGGGTTGTGGGGAAGCTGAGGCACCACGGCCTTCAGACTTGGCCACGCTCAGCCTTGAATCTGTCCACAGTTGCCGGCTGGGCGCCAGTGCATTGAGCACTACCGCCGGCTCCGAAGATACTGCGTCTTCTCCCATGAGGAGCTCATCTGTAAGATGGCTGCCTGCCCAGAGAAGCTGGACCTGAACCTGGCAGCAGCTGTGCATAAGGAGATGTTCATCATGGTGCAGGAGGAACGGCGTCTGCGAAAGGCCCTGCTTGAGAAGGTAGGGTGGAGGGGAGAGGGCCCTGAATTGGGCACGCTATCCTGGCAGAAGTGGGGCAAGGAAGAAGTAGGTGTAGCTTCTATTCTTGGGGTATAGTAAAAAGAACTAGATCCATCTGGATTGGAAATCACATTCCTGTGCGCATGGGTGGCTCAGTCAGTTAAGCGTCTGCCTTCGGCTCAGGTCATGATCTCAGGGTCCTGGGATCGAGTTCCGCATCGGGCTCCCTGCTCAGCAGAGAGTGTGCTTGTCTCTCTCCCTCTGCCCCTCCCTCCTGCTTGTGCTCTTTCTAGCTTGCGCTCTCTCTCTCTCTCTCTCTCAAATAAATAAATAAAATCTTAAAAAAAGGAAGGAAATCACATTCCATTGTCTGCTCTGCCATTTATCAACAACTGTGAGCAAGTTAATTTACTTCACTGTCAGTATCCGTCTCTGAAAAATGGGGATTATGATGTTTATCTTTTGGGATAGTTGAATAGATTAAAGATTATGTTTATTAAGTAACTGACCCGTAGCAAGTGCTGGTGTCACTGCTATTCGTCATTATTTAAATAACCCAACAGGACAGGCTGGCATGTGAAACCTCAACTGCTGATTTAGCTGGGTGACCTTTTCAGGTTATTTAACCTCTGATAGTCTCACTTCCCCACTCTGTAAAATGGGAATAAATACCGAACTTGCAAGGGAATTGTAATTGCTTGAGGAAGGTGATTTATGTCAAAGCATCTGTTAATTGCACTTGCATTGTAATAGCTGCTGTTATTGGTAATAGTAATGCATGAAGAAAATGATTGAAATATGGAACATTTCTTAGGAAATGCCATTTTATTACATTCAGATGATTCAGTAGCTCAAACTAGAGTGCTACTACCAAATACAAGGTGGTCCTCCTTTATTTTTTTTTAAAGCAGTCCTCTAATAGATCTCTCATAAGCAGGTGGTCAGTTGTGTTTGTAGGTGAGTGGGACTGCTGCTCATGTAGTTCAACTGCCTTCTTAAAGCTCCACACTTGCCCAGTTAGGAAGTGACTTAGTGAGAGTCCTCTTTAGTATTACAAAGGAATGCTGGTCCTGAGTGACCCCTTGCTGCCCATTTAGGGTAATACTTTCTTATGTTAAAGCTCATTTATAACTTGCCCGTGAGCATGGACTATAAGGAGAATTTCAGCTGTGGTAATGTTGGAAGTTTGTGGTGTTAGTTGGTAAGCCCCTGGGCTTTCCCAGGCATCATTTTCTCTCTCTTGAGTGCTATTATTAAATGATGAACCTGGGGTTGTTCCAGACTGTAAGAAGGAGTCGAAGCAAGGTGGGAGACTAGGTACTCTCATCCAGACATTGAGAATTCTTTATACTTGGCTCTTACCTTAGAGAAGGGTTCTGGACCCCCCAGTCTTAAAAATCTGTAGAAGATTATGTGTGTGTGTGTGTGTGTGTGTGTGTGTGTGTGTGTGTGTGTGTTTGAGTACTTTTATGGGGAGAGGGCTCCTAGCTCGCATCCAGGTCTCAGCGGAATCTATGATCCTAAAATACCTAGGGACTGCATCTGAACTTAGAGCATTCTCTGGCTTTAGAGTCAAAATATACTGTCGCCAGATTCTTACTTTGGGCAGGTTACAGACCCTCTCTCTGAGACTTAGTTTCCTCCTTAGTAAAATGGGATAGGCCTGTGAAATAGGTATCCTTAATCTGCAAATTAGAGCTAATAATAGTAAGTATTTGTTGGGTCCCCCAAACTTCTAACTGGTGTGTGCCCTTGACCAACATCTCCCCATTTCCCCCACTCCCCAGCCCTTGCAAACCATCATTCTACTCTTGTTTCTATAAGTTTGGCTTTTTTCGATTCCACGTATAAGTGACATTCTATAGTATTTTGTCTTTCTGTGTTTGACTTACTTGACTTAGTATAATGCCCTCAGGGTCCATCTATGTTGTTATAATTGGCAGTATTTCCTTCTTTCTTGTGGCTGGATAATAGTCTTGTATGTAAATACCATGTCTTCTTGATCTGTTCATCCACTGATGGACTCTTAGGTTGTTTCTGTATCTTGGCTATTGTGAATAATGCTGCAGTGATCATGGGAGTGCAGATATCTCTTTGAGATTCTGATTTCATTTCCTTTGGATATATATCCAGAAGTGAGATTGCTAAATCATAGGGTAGTTCTGTTTTGAATTTTTTGAGGTACCTCCATACTGTTTTCCAGGTAGCTGAATCAATTTACATTCCCACCAACAGTGCATGAGGGTTCCCTTTGCTCACATCCCTTGCTAACACTTACTATCTCTTGTCTTTTTGGTAATAGCCATTCTGACAGGTGTAAGGTGATATTTTGATTTGCATTTCCCTGATGATGATGATCGTCACGTTGAGCATCTTTTCGTGTACCTCTTGGCCATTTGTATCTCTCTGGAAAATGTCTGTTCGGGTTCTCTGCCTATTTTTGATCAGATTGTTAGTAGGGGGTTTTTTTTGCTATTGATGTTGGATGAGTTCCTTGTATGTTTTGGATGTTAGCCCTTTATCAAATAGATGGTGTACCGATACTTTCTCTCATTCCGTAGGTTTCCTTTCATTTTGTTGATGATTTCTTTTGCTGCACAGATGCTTTCTTTATAGCTAAATGTAGTCCCACTTATTTATTTTTGCTTTTGTTGCTTGTGCTTTAGGTGTCCTATCCAAGAAGTCATTGCCAACCAATGTCAAGGAACTTTATCACTATGTTTTCTTCTGGGAGCTTTGTGGTTTTAGGTGTCATGTTTAAGTCTTTAATCAATTTCAAGTTAATTTTCGTGAGTTTATAAGGACCCAGATTTGTTCTTCTGCTCATGGTTACTCAGTTTTCTCAGTGCCACTAATTGAAGAGACTATCCTTTACCTGTTGAGTATTTTTGGCTCTCTTACCAAATGTTAGTTGACTGTATATGCAAGGGTTTATTTCTGGGCTTAATTCTGTTCCACTGCTCTGTGTGTCTGTTTTTATGCAAGTACCATACTGTTTTAATTACTATAGCTTTGTAGTATAGTTTGAAATCAGGAAGTATGATGCCTCCAGCTTTGTTCTTCCTTGTCAAGATTGTTTTGGCTGTTAGGGGTCTTTTGTGGTTCCACTTATTCTAAATGTTCTGATACTTTTTTAAGTCCTTAGTTGCTGTACCTTTTTAATCTTCATGACAACACAATGAAGATGGTGCCATTATCTCCCATTTTATAAGATGGGGAAACAAACCCAGAGAGGTGTAAATTATTTACTCCATACCACACAACTAGTTAAATAAGTGGCAGAGCGGGATTTGTAATGTACAGCAGACTCCTATCTGATGCAGAGGTTAGATGTTACAGTCAATATAGAACAAAAACTGTTAGTCAGAATTTCCCTTTAAAAATCCCTAAAATTGGCCATAATGCATAGCGTCATACTGTCTTTCAGTTACTTCAGCATAACTGGCTTTTCTCCATTTTTGGAACAGAATGCTTTTTCTTCATCTGAGTAACAGATGAAGTCATTGGCATAGGTTTGGAAGCCATGTTGTTGAAAAAAAAAAAATTGTATCTTTAAACACTGGACACAAGCACAGAGTTTTGTTTCTGTGAGTTCTATATGTGCTTTGCAGTGTGTCCTGCCTGCCAGGCTGCCGGCACGGCGCCTGGAACACAGGCGCTGAGTGACTCGAAGCCAGCCTCGTTCCCCTTGTTCTCAACCTTTCCCTTGGCCATTCCCACACAGTGCCACCTCTCTGGCGCCTTGGCCCACCACTTTCCTCACCTCCTCTCACCCTAAAGGCCCTTTCTGGTGATCTGATTCTCACCTGATTTTTTTTTTCCTCTCAGCCCACACTGATCTTGCCCTGGTTCATCCTATTTCCCCAGTGTGGAGAGCTTGAACTTCACAGAGGCAGTATGTTCTGTGGGGTTTGCTCTCTAGAACTCTCAGCACAGATTGGAGTCTAACGTGGGGCTCAGTTGTGGCAGAGATAGGGGCCTATCTGCAGCCCTGTTCTGGTTCTATATAACGCGCGTGGGTTGAATGCCCCCAGGGCATCACGGAAGCTGAGCGAGAGGCTTTTGAGCTGCTCCCAGATGATGAGCGCCAGTGCATCAAGTGCAAGACCACGTGCTTCCTATCAGCCCTGGCCTGCTATGACTGCCCAGACGGCCTTGTCTGCCTTTCCCACATCAATGACCTCTGCAAGTGCTCCAGTAGCCGGCAGTACCTGCGGTAAGCAGGGGGCCTACTGAAGGAAGCAGGCTGAGGAGGGGGCTGCAGAGCTGGGCCAGATGTGTGCTTCCCTGCCATCTTCCTCCAGGTATCGATACACCTTGGATGAGCTCCCTGCCATGCTGCATAAACTGAAGGTTCGGGCCGAGTCCTTTGACACCTGGGCCAACAAAGTTCGAGTGGCCCTGGAGGTGGAGGATGGGCGGAAGCGCAGTGAGTGATGGGGGGACGGAGGGACTCCACAGGCAAGTTCTCTTCCCTTTTCTTCTGGACCCCACTCCCACCCCCTTCCTCTGCCTTTACTCAGTACTGCCTACTCCTTGCTGCTTTCATTCTCTCTCCAGGCCTTGAAGAGCTGAGGGCGCTAGAGTCTGAGGCCCGTGAGCGGAGGTTCCCAAACAGTGAGCTGCTGCAGCGACTGAAGAACTGCCTGAGCGAGGCGGAGGCTTGCGTGTCCCGGGCTCTGGGACTCGTCAGCGGCCAGGAAGCTGGGTATGGCAGTGGGAGGTGGCGGGCTCAGATTCTGCCTGCTGAGGAGCTGGCACCTAGGAGGAGTGGACTCTGAGCGCCACTGGGCAGATGACAAGCACTGCCGTGTGGGGTGGCCTAAGAGGTGTTGGGAGGGCAAGGAGATCAGGCAACTAGAATGGAGAAGAGTGCTAAGAAAGCTAGAAATGGTCCTTTTTATCAGTACCTGGAGATTTCCGGCAGGCTTAGGGATTTTGTGGGCAAGGAGGAGTTGTGGAAGGTTTAGGGACAAGAAAAGAAGCATCAGCCTGATCAGAGAATTCACGGTAGAGGATGAGTTGAAAAGTCCAGCTTCTGTTACCATCATTTAATTTCTAAACTACCCCCCCCCAGCCATATATCCTATATTCCCCCCTTCTCATTTGCTCTCATCATATGAATGTGCTGATATATTAAACCCACCTCCTCTAATCTGGACAGTTGGGGGCACTGTGGAGTAGGAGAGATCAAGGTGGGCAGGTGTGAGGAAAGGCATTGGATCTGAGCACAGAGATGGAGGGAGGGGACTGGGTTTGGACCTGAAACCCCACATGTGAAACTCCATAGCCCCCACAGGGTGGCTGGTCTACAGATGACCCTGGCTGAGCTCCGGGCCTTTCTGGACCAGATGAACAACCTGCCTTGTGCCATGCACCAGATTGGGGATGTCAAGGTGAGGAAGAGTGCACTTGGAGTGCTGATGAGGGTTCAGGGGGATTGGGAGACCTGAGCAGCAGGCCACTCTTGGCTTCCTTAAAAAGCGTCAAACGTTTGGGCAAGACAGGATGCGCCTGTTAGAGTAACAGGAGCTGGGAGGCAAAGGGGCAGGTGGCAGGGGTGTAAGTACAGGATGCAGAGTCAAGAGAAGGTGTCCTGGTGGAGGTGGATGAGGAGAAAGGAACAAGGATGTTTGTGGGCCTGGAAAGCTGAGTCAAGTTCAGGAAGGGAGAGGAGAGGTGGGACGAAGAGGGCAGTGGACACCAGTGGAAGCATAGGGGTTTGTGAGGAGGCCAAGCATAGCAGAGTGTTTTTAGGGCAGAGGGTCTCCTGGTGCTGTACATCAGAATCCTCTGGGGACTAAAACAGAGCATAGACTCCTGACCAAACCCTATTAAGACTCTCTAAGGGTGGGGCCCAGGAATCTGTGTTTTAACAAATTCCCCAGGGTATTTTAGCGGGCAGGGAACCTTAGGGCATGGCAGAGGAGGAGAGCTCAGCCCATGTTAGGCTCTCTTCCCAAATACTGGCGGGTAAGAAGGTAGGTGGGGCAAAAGTATTTGGTGGTGGGACCTCCAAGTGGGTCCAGCTGAGGAGTTCGTTCTTCTTCTGTATCCTGGTAGGGTATTCTGGAACAGGTGGAGGCCTACCAGGCTGAGGCCCGTGAGGCCCTGGCCTCACTGCCCTCCAGTCCAGGGCTACTGCAGTCCCTGTTGGAGAGGGGGCAGCAGCTGGGGGTGGAGGTGCCTGAAGCCCAGCAGCTCCAGCGGCAGGTGGAACAGGCACGATGGCTGGATGAGGTGAAGCGCACGCTGGCCCCCTCAGCCCGAAGGGGCACCCTGGCTGTCATGCGGGGACTGTTGGTCGCGGGTGCTAGTGTAGCCCCTAGCCCTGCTGTCGATAAGGCCCGGGCTGAGCTGCAGGAGCTGCTCACCATTGCCGAACGCTGGGAGGAGAAAGCCCACCTCTGCCTGGAGGCCAGGTAGGTCCAGCCGCCCCCCAACCCCCCCCTCCCCCGCCCCGACCTTCAAGGTTTAGTGGGAAAGCGGATGGGGTGATTCCCATGGGTGGCCTTGGGTACCAGACTCCAGTGCTGGTGTATTGACTTTCTTCCTTTTTTTTGTTCCCTAGCTTATCTTTCTTTCTTTCTTTTTTTTTTTTTAAACTACATGTACACATAGAGACAGAGCTAGGCTTACGGGGAAGCAGAGATGGACAGATACAGACATGGATAGAGGACTAGCCCCACTGGCTGACGTGGGCACACGCACTAACGGGCGGACAGGTGCCGGGCAAAGCCCCGCAGGGCCCCCTGACAGACTGCGGCACCAGGGGAGCCCCGCCACTTGTTCCGGCCGTGCGAGCAGGCTGACAGGCAGACAAGCCGAGGCGCAGAGGCCACGGCGGAAGTTGGGTGGGGGCATGCGGTCTGGAGCGAGCAGGACCGGCAGCCCCCTGTAGGCAGAGTGCTAGCAAGTAGGCCCAAGTGGCCGCTCCAGGGGCCCCTGCCGATGTATCTGGTGGGCAGGCCAGGCTGCCGGTCAGGCAGATCACTCTAGACTGAGGCCTCTTTTTTCCCCCTACCTTTAGGCAGAAGCATCCACCAGCCACGCTCGAGGCCATAATCCACGAGGCAGAAAACATCCCTGTTCACCTGCCCAACATCCAGGCTCTCAAGGAGGCTCTTGCTAAGGCCCGGGCCTGGATAGCTGACGTGGACGAGATTCAGGTGAGGACCCTGTCGCCCCCTGAACCTCCACCCTAGATCTTCAGTCCAGCCAGGAGAGCTGGCATACATTGGGTTAGGCTGGGTTGGCTAGAGAAGCAGTCCAGCCCAGTGAGAGGAGGCAGAATGTGCTTGGCAGCGAGCCATGGGAGGCCAGCCTGAGGGTGGAGAGGTTGCGGAAAGGGTCAGGAGGGTAGGGGCAGGGAGGGTGGAAGAGGCAGGCCACAACAAAATGATGAGTCCGATGGTCACGGGCACTGACCGGATTACCTGCGGGCTGAGCCGGCGGTTGTGGGGGTTGTAGGGGGCACTTCCCTTAGCATGATCCCTGTTTGGTTCTGCCCAAAGACTGCAAGTCTGGTGCCTCTTCCCGGCTCAGGGCCGGGCACATAGTAACCTCGGTAGATGCTGGCAAGTTGACTTGAGCTCTCTCTCGCCTCTGCCCCAGAATGGCGACCACTACCCCTGCTTGGATGACTTAGAGGGCCTGGTGGCTGTGGGCCGGGACCTACCTGTGGGGTTGGAGGAGCTGAGACAGCTAGAGCTGCAGGTGCTGACAGCGCACTCCTGGAGGGAGAAGGCCTCCAAGACCTTCCTCAAGAAGAACTCTTGCTACACACTGCTGGAGGTGAGGCCTGGGCCCTGACACCCCAGCCTCTCCTGCCTCCGGCCCGGCTGTTGCGAGGCGGCTCACAGGAGACTGGGGGGGTTGGGGAGCCCTGGCAGTGGGAGGGAGGGGAGGCCTACTCATCCGCGCCCTGTCTGTCTGCCTTAGGTGCTCTGCCCGTGTGCAGATGCCGGCTCGGATAGCACTAAGCGCAGCCGGTGGATGGAGAAGGAGCTGGGGTTGTACAAATCTGACACGGAGCTGCTGGGACTGTCCGCACAGGACCTCAGGGACCCAGGCTCTGTGGTAAGGAGCGAGGACCCACAGTGAGAGGAGAGCCTGGCGTTGATAAGTGTCTGAGCGGGGCCACCCTGGGCGGACCGCTTGCTCCCTGGGCCTCGCTTCTCCTGGTTTGGGAGTAGGGTGTTAATGGGGCCAGAGGAGGGAGGGGACGGACGGGCCGCTGACGTCCTCTCCCGCTGTCCTGGGCATGCCAGATCGTGGCCTTCAAGGAGGGGGAACAGAAGGAGAAGGAGGGTATCCTGCAGCTGCGTCGCACCAACTCCGCCAAGCCCAGTCCACTGGCGTCGTCGGCCACGGCTTCCTCTGGACCTTCTGTCTGTGTGTGTGGGCAGGTGCCGGCTGGGGTGGGAGCGCTGCAGTGTGACCTGTGTCAGGACTGGTTCCATGGGCGATGTGTGTCGGTACCCCGCCTCCTCAGCTCCCCGAGGCCTAGTCCCACCGCGCCCCCACTGCTGGCCTGGTGGGAGTGGGACACCAAATTCTTGTGTCCGCTGTGCATGCGCTCACGGCGCCCGCGCCTGGAGACCATCCTGGCACTGCTGGTGGCCCTGCAGAGACTGCCCGTGCGGCTGCCTGAGGGCGAGGCCCTGCAGTGTCTCACAGAGAGGGCCATCAGCTGGCAAGGCCGCGCCAGGCAGGCTTTGGCCTCTGAGGACGTGACTGCTCTGTTGGGACGGCTGGCTGAGCTTCGCCAGCGGCTGCAGGCTGAGCCCAAGCCTGAGGAACCCCCTACCTACCCTTCAGCCCCTGCCTCTGACCCTCTCAGAGAAGGCAGTGGCAAGGATATGCCCAAGGTGAGCTGCCCGCTCCAGCTCTGGCCCTCACATTCCTGTCGCCTAGCCCCCGCCCCCGTTTAGGCTCCAGCCCTGTCCCCGCTCTCTGACTTCTGACCTCTCTCTCAGCCCGGCCTCCCTGCCCCATTCTACATTCTGTCCAGATCCCCCGACTGCTCCCTGCCGCAGCCTTTGTCTGCTCTCCTCCTCCAGGAGGCAGAACGTGCCGAGTCGGGGGTCGGTGGGGAATAGGGCCTGGTTCTTCAGTCACCACCATCCGTTCTCGCTCTCTTTGGCAGGTCCTGGGCTTGCTGGAGAACGGAGACAGTGTGACCAGCCCTGAGAAGGTAGCCCCGGGGGAGGGCTCAGGTAAGAGAGGTAGGTCTAGGTGTGGGTAGGCTGCTGATTGGATATCCCCAGTGCCCCGTGTGCTCCTCGGCTCGGGGGGGGGGGGCGGGGGTACAACCCGGAGCAGCCTCTAACCCAGCCTGTCCCCGCAACCCACCAGACCTGGAGCTGCTGTCCTCGCTGTTGCCACAGTTGACTGGCCCCGCGTTAGAGCTGCCTGAGGCCACCCGGGCCCCTCTGGAGGAGCTCATGTTAGAAGGGGACCTGCTTGAGGTGACCCTGGATGAGAACCACAGCATCTGGCAGCTACTGCGGGCTGGGCAGCCTCCAGACATGGAGCGGATCCGCACACTTCTAGAGGTGAGGACAGGGATCATGGACAGGGCCAGGAGGTCAGGCCAAGGAGGCAGGGATCCCAGGCCTGACCACTGGCCCACACCTCTTTCTGCCTGTCTGATACACAGCTGGAGAAGGCAGAGCGCCATGGGAGCCGGGCACGGGGCCGGGCATTGGAGAGGCGGCGACGGCGGAAGGTGGATCGGGGTGGGGAGGGCGATGACCCAGCCCGAGAGGAGCTAGAGCCAAAGAGGGTACGGAGCTCAGGGCCAGAGGCCGAGGAGGCCCAGGAGGAGGAGGAGCTGGAGGAGGAGACTGGGGGTGAGGGCCCCCCCCAACCCCTGCCCACCACTGGCAGCCCCAGCACCCAGGAGAACCAGAATGGCTTGGAGCCGGCGCTAGGGGCCACTTCAGGCCCCTCGGCCCCTTTCTCTACTCTGACTCCTCGGCTGCATGTGCCCTGCCCGCAGCAGCCGCCTCAGCAACAGTTGTGACAGTGGCTGAGCCTAGCACAGACCCCCCACAGAGAAACCCCCTTGGCCTCAAGGATCCTCTTTCTGACCATCAAGCCTGCTTCTTGGGAGGTGGGCAAGAAGGGGGGATGGCCACCCCCCCCACCCCACCCCCCGAGCCCACTCCTGAGTCCCTTGACTTTTATATTCTGACTCCAAGGTATTGTTCAGACCTCAGCTCCTGGGGGCCGGCCCCTGGAGTCCCCCTCCCTGGTAGCCTCTAACCAGCATTCCCAGACACCTGAGGCAGATAGACAGATGGATGGGCAGGTGGGCAGGGGGGTGGCTGGGGCTGGGCCAGCACCATTCCAGAGACAAGGCCAGTGCGTATGCAAACTGGGGGAAAACTCCTCTCCCTTCTCTCCCCAGTTCTGGCCCTGGCCAGGCCATGCTACACTAACCTCACCTCCCTCTCACTCTTTCTCCTCCCTCCCCTTTCCTGCCTCTCCCTCCCACCCCCCCACCCCGACCCTACTTTCTCCCCCCTTCCCTCTCCTTTCTCCTCCCCCTTCCCCTGACTGTTCCACCCAGGAGGAGGAAACTTCACATAGCTGTGCTCACAGTTTTTTATTTTAAATGAATTTGGTTGGGGAGCTGAGCAGGCTCCCTGTGATCTGAAGAAAGCTTTTGGTGCTTGTCCTCACAACCACCTTGACCTTCTCTCCCTGTCCTGCCCTGTCTCCTTTCCTCCTCCTGGGTTCATGTTGTAATAAAAGAAGATCGTTGGTGTGTAATTAATTTGTTCAAAAAAAAAAAAAAAGGCAAAACAAGAAACTTGGTTCCAACTGAAGCCTATTTTAATTTTATTTTATTATTTTCCTCTTGTTAGAAATAAAACCCTTAGCAACATTTTTTGGAAATATGTTTCTGAAGTGCATTTCTCTTTGAAGGGGGAGAACAGTGCCTCCATCACCTGTCAGCGGAGGGCTGAAGTCTGGGAGCTCTGGGTTCTGAAAACAAGTTCTACCGGGTTCTCCTTACCTGTGGGCAAGACATCCTGAGTCTCCCCCCACCCCATCCCCAAACCAGTTTTCCCCATCTCCCAACAGATGGGCCTGACACCTCTCACCTAAACTTCTGCCCCAGCCCCCTCCCACTTTATGCCCTCCAGTCCGTCCTCAAAGCCCCCCCAGAGGCATTTTTGGTTTTGGCTTTATTGAGATATAATTTATACATCGTAAAGTTTACCTGTTTTAAATGTAAAATTCAGTGATTTAGAGCGATGTTTCTAAAGTACAGAACTGATCATGTCACTCTTGCTGCTTAAAACCATCCATGATGCTTTATTGCCCTTAAGAACAAGGTTATATTTATAATCTCATTCTTTCTGGAATGCTTTCCTGTCCGACCCATATGCCATGTTCAGGGATGCTTCCCTGACTTTTCTCTACCCTAAAGGGTTTCTTTGGCCCCTGTGAATGGAGAGTAAAGCTCAGATGTGTGGTCATTTGCAGCCCAAGTTCACTTTTACAGCTTTATTGTGATATAATTTATATACATGATACAGTTTACCCACTTAAAGTATACAATTCAGTGGCTTTTAGTATATTCTAGTTGTGCAACCGTCACTGCAAAAGATTTTAGAATGTTTTTTCATCATTCCAAAATGAAACCACACTCCTTAGGCATCACATCCCCGTCCCATCCCCCCACCCCCCACCCCATCCCACCTCACTCCCCCCACCCCGTCCCCCTGGCCCTTCAACCCTAGGCTACCACTAATCTATATGGATTTGCCTATTTTGGACATTTTATATAAATGGAATCATACAATTTGTGATCCTTTGTGACTGTGTTCTTTCACTTAGCATAATGGTTTCAAGCTGAGTTCGCTTTTAAATGTAAATATGAATGGTGCCTTTATATTGGACAGTTTTCTTCCCCCCCGCCCCCCCTTTCTGGGCCCCGGAGTTCTGTTTTGTTTTGTTTAAGATTTCATTTATTTAGAGAGTGAGCGTGTGTGTGAGCAGGGGGAGGGGCAGAGGGAGAGAGACTCTCAAGCAGACTCCCCACTGAGTGCAGAGCCCCAACCTGGGGCTCAGTCTCACGACCCTGAGATCATGACCTGAGCCGAAACCAAGAGTCGGGTGCTCAACCGACTGAGCCACCCGGGTGCCTCCAGAGTCATGAAAATGAGGGTGTTGGACTAGATCGGGGACTATCACTACTCTGCCCTTTCTCATCGTGCGTGTTCACTCAGTGGGTTCATTTTGCTCCATTTCTCCCCCTTCCCAAGATTTCCAGTTGATAGGAACCTAGTGATGAGTGAGAAGGCCCACCCTCTTCTGGTAGCTTTGATTGGTGGGAGGGACTGGCTCAGGCCTGCCTCCAGTCTTCTGGTCAGGAGGCACTGGGCTGTACAAGTGAAGGGGAGGCAGAAGCCAGTGGACACCCCTGTCCTGCACCCAGTTCAACCCCAGGCACCGGTCTAGGGGAAAAGGCTGGCCTTTTGTCTGCCTGCCTGTTTGGAATTGGTCATGAAAGGAGGGTTGTTGGAGACACCTCAGAAGAGACGGGCTTGCGAGCTACGACAGAGACAGGAGGGGGCTCAGGCTCAGCACTTCACTGCCATTCCCACCTGAGGCAGTCTGCCCCCAGAAGCGGCCCAACAGGACAGGAAGAAGGGTACCTGTGACCTCCAGCAGCTCCCAGGCCGGCAAACTGCTGGGCCCAGGCTGGGGTCTTCCAGGTTACGGCCCAGCCCTCAGCGGTTTGCAGAGCACCTTTTCCATCTCGGCACTGCCCTGCCCTGTGCCTCACAGCGGACGTGCATCCTGGGGCTTCTGCCGGAGAGGCCCCCGCTCCGAGCCTGTAAGCCCCAGGTTAAACATGGCCTCTTCCAGAGAGCTCGCTCTGGTGGCACAGAGGTCGCCCTTTCCCAGGCACTCACGTAGGAAGGAGTGACTGGCCGTGGCGGGGAGGGGACGAGTGAGGGGGCAGACGAGTGGGGGATGGGGAGAAAGGATCCCGAAAGAAGAGGGTATCCTCACGTCGAAGTTGTTTTCTAGGAGACACCTCCTTGTGCTGCTGCTGCATCCTCCCAGAGGTTATCGTGTCGCTCAGGATGGCTCCTGAGTCTGCAGGTGGCCAGGAGGGGAAGAGGCCGTACTTCTACTGAGGACTTAGCCCAACTCCTTCTCTCAGGCCCAACTGACTCCTTTCCTCCTCCTAGTGCTTCCACTGTCCCTTGCGTGGCATCTGAAACACTCTAGGATGAATGGGTCTGCTTCTCCCCCTGAGGGAGGGCAAGGCCCAGGCCCAAGTCCTCTGTCCCCGCTTCTCCCCAGGCTCCTGCACAGTCAGGGCTCCGAAGGAGGGGGACAGGAGCAGCGTTTGGAGCCCCACTGCATATGAACTCTATTCCCTTCGCACTACATAAATCTCGTTGGTAAAGGTGTTACCCTATGAGAGTGGGGTCTGGACCCCAGGTCCGTGGTCACTGGGGGCCTGAAGGAGCAGACGCTGACCGTGCTGCTCAGAAGTCCTGAAATTGTGGGGATGGGAGAAGAGGGATTTCGAGGCAGATACGGCCTCCGCCCCTGGGGCACTCTTTGCAAAGGGAAGGGAGCAGTCCCTTAGGAACCCCCTCCTGGGTGCCAGCTCCATGTGACACTTCACAAAGTTCCCGTCGGACACGCGGGAAGCAGACCCCTCAAAGAATAGGCCTGGCCTGGGCATGTCAGCCCGGCAGAGCTGGGATTCCCACCAATTCTGAGCCTACAGCTCTGTGCTGCAGGACACAAGGGGCCCAAAGTAATCAGCCTGCACCCAGGAAATATTTCATGGGGGTGGGGGCTCCTTATTGGTCTCTGCCACTGGCAGGTGGGGACTCAGCAATGCTACAGCCAGATCAGCCTTGGTAGGTAGAAGTCCGTGTTGCTGAACTTGTGCGTAACCTTCATGCCTGCCTGTGTTCATTATTGTTGAGTAACAGATTACTCCAAAAACTTGGTGGTTTAAAACCATGACATTTATCTCACAATTCCTGTAGGTCAGGAATCTGGGCACGACTTAGCTGGCTCTCAATTTCGGGGTCTTGCAGGCTGCAGTCAAGGTGTCAGGCGGGCCTGCAGTCATCTCAAGGCTCGACCGGGGAAGGATCCGCTTCCAAGCTCACTCACGTGGGTGTGGGCAGGATTCAATTCCTTGAGGGTGGTTGGACTAGGGCCTCAGTTCCTCACTGCCTGTTGGTTGCCCTGAGGTCCTTGTAATGTGGGCCTTTCTCCATAGGGCAGCTCATAACATGGCCACTTGCTTCATCACACCAGTCAAGTGAGATGAGACCGAGAGAGAAAATTGCATGAGTGCAAGATGGAAGTCAGTCTTGACCCACTCTCTGAAGTGACATCCCACCACTTTTGCAATATTCTCCTCAGTAGGAGTAAGTCACTAGGTTCAGGCCACACTCGAGGGAAGGGGATGACACAAGGGTGTGAATACCAGGAGGTGAAGATCATTGGTGCCATCTTGGCAACTGACTAGTATAGCTCATTCTCTGGCCCCCAATGATTTACATCCCTTCCACTGGCAGAATACATTCACCCAATTCCCGCTCCATTTTGGCATCACCTCAAAGTCCAGAATCTCATCGAAATTAGGACCAGATGTGAACATGGCCCCTTGGGTGTATTCCTGAAGTATGACTCCTTAAGTACTATTTTTCTCCACCTGTAGATCTGTGAAACTTACGACCCAAGTTTTCTGTCCCCAACACACCCACCATGCAATGGTGAAACAGGCACAGGGTAACTACCACAGACATTGCACTTCAAAAGGGGGGAAAATGGGAGACACAAAGGAGTCGTTGGTCTGTAGCAAGTCCGAAATCCAGCTGGGCAAATGGAAGTTCCTTGATTAGGTCATACACACCCACAAGGGACATTGGAAACTGTAGTCCGAATTTGTCCTGAAAAGGAAGAGGAAACAGGTTTAACGACCACCTAGCTAGTCTCTGCCACACCTCCTGATGTATTTCTCAAAGCCCTTGTGAAAGGAATGTCCACGTGGCCAGAGAGTGGGTTTAAATGGGTTACACATGATGAGTTAACTCCAACATTCTTGTTGCCCTAAACATCTGGAGAGCAGCTATGTTCACTACGCTATCAACACCACTGGCATTTAGAGATTCCTCCCTCTACATTGTATATCTGGCATCTTAACCTCATTTAACACAGGCTACCGTTGAGTACAGCTTTCAGTCAGTCAATAGAACAAATCTTAGAAATGCTCCTAGCTGCTTCAGCTAACACAGTACATCCAGGATTGCTGATAAGTGGGCACCCATATTGAAATGTTTGACCTTACCAACCAAAAAAACCCCCCAAAAGTAAAAGTCCAGGGCCAGAGGGCTTCACAGGCAGATTTTACCAAACATTTAAAGAAGAGTTAATACCTATTCTTCTCAAACTGTTCCAAAAAATAGAAGAGGAAAGAAAACTTCCAAATTCATTCTCTGAGGCCAGTATCACCCTGTTACCAAAACCAGATACAGGCACCACAAAAAAGAGAACCACAGGCCAATATCTCTCATGAGTATAGTTGCAAAACTCCTCAACAAAATGGTAGCAAACTGAATCCAAAAATACATTTAAAAAAACCATACACCGCGATCAAATGGGGTTTATTCCCAGGAGGCAAGGATTGTTCAATATTCACAAATCAATCAACATGATACAACCACATTAATAAAAGAAAGGATAAGAATCATAGGATCATTTCAATAGATGCAGAAAAAGCATTTGACAAAGTACAACAGACTCTCATGAAGAAAACCCTCGGCAAAGGAGGTCTAGAGGGAACATATCTCAACATAATAAAGGCTTTATATGAAAAATCCACAGCCAACATCATACTCAATGATGAAAAGCTAAGAGCTCTTCCCCTAAGGTCAGGAACAAGACAGGGATGTCCACTCTCACCACCTTTATTCAACATAGTACTGGAAGTCCTAACCACAGCCATTAGACAACATAAAAAAATAAAAGGCATCCAAATTCCTAAGGAAAAAGTAAAACTTTCACTATTTGCAGATGACATGATACTATATAGAGAAAACCCTAAAAGACTCCACCAAAAAACTACTAGAACTGATAAATGAATTCACTAAAGTCGTGGGATGAAAAATCAATGTGCAGAAATCTGTTGCATTTATATACACTAATAATGAAGCAGTGGAAAGTGAAATTAAGAAAATCCCACTTATAATTGCACCAAAATAATAAAATATCTAGGAATAAACTTAACCAAAGAGGTGAAAGACCTATACTCTGAAAACTATAAAACACTGATGAAAGAAGTTCAAGACAATGCAAAGAAATGGAAAGACATCCCATGCTCATGAGTTGGAAGAACAAATATTGTTAAAATGTCTACACTACCCAAAGCAATCTACAGATTTAATGTGATCCCTATCAAAATACCTACAGCATTTTTCACAGAACTAGAACAATCTTAAAATTTGTATGGAACCACAAAAGACCTCGAATAGGCAAAGCAATCTTGAAAAAGAAAAAGAAAAACCAAAAATGGAGGTATCAACAATTCCAGAGTTCAAGTTATATTACAAAGCAGTAGTAATTAAAACAGTATGATACTGGCATAAAAATAGACACATAAATCAATGGAATAGGATAGGAAACCCAGAAATAAATCCACAATTATATGGTCAATTAATCTGCAACAAAGGAGGAATGAATATACAATGGGAAAAAGTCTCTTCAACAAATGGTGTTGGGAAAACTAGACGGTTAGATATAAAAGAATGAAATCACTTTTTTAAACCATACACAAAAATAAACTCAAAATGGATTAAATAACATAATAAAATTTAAAAAATGCAAAAAAAATGGATTAAAGACCTAAATGTGGGAAAGGAAACCATAAAATCCTAGAAGAGAGCACAGGGAGTAATTTCTGTAACATCAGTCGGAGCAACATTTTTCTAGATATGTCTTCTAGGGCAAGGGAAATAATAGCAAAAATAAACTATTGAGACCATATAAAACTAAAATGCTTCTGCACAGCAAAGGAAACAATTGACAAAACTGAAAGGCAACCTACAGAATGGGAGAAGATATTTGCAAATGATATATTGGATAAAGGGCTAGTATCCAAAATATATAAAGAACTTTCACAATTCAACACCAACCCCCCCCCAAATATTCCAATTAAAAAATGGGCAGAAGACATGAACAGACATTTCTCCAAAGAAGACATACAGATGGCCAACAGACACATGAAAACATGCTCATCATCACTTATCATCAGGAAAATGCAAATCAAAACCACAATGAGATACTACCTCACACCTATTAAAAGGGCTAAAATCAAAAACACAAGAAAAAAGTGTTGGCAAGGATGTCAAGAAAAAGGAACCCTCTTGCACTGTCAGTGGGGATGCAAACTGATGCAGCCACTGTGGAAAACAGTATGGAGGTTCCTCAGAAAGTTAAAAGTAGAACTACCCTATGATCCTGTGATCACACTACTGGATATTTACCCCCAAAATACAAAAACACTAATACAAAGGGATACATGCACCCCTATGTTTATTGCAGCATTTACAATAGCCAAATTATGGAAGCAGCCCAAGTGGTGTCCACCAACAGATGAATGGATGAGGAAGAAGTGAGAAGCACACACACACACACACACACACACACACACAGGAATATTATTCAGCCATAAAAAAGAATGAAATCTTGCCATTTGCAATAACGTGGATGGAGCCAGGGAGTATAACGCTAAGTGAAATAAGTCAGAGAAAAACAAATGCCATATGGTTTCACTCGTACGTGGAATTTAAGAAACAAAACAAGCAAAGGGAAAAAAAGGGAGAGAGAGAGAGAAGCAAACCAAGAAACAGACTCTTAACTATAGAGAACAAACTTATGGTTACCAGAGGGAGGTGAGTAGGGGAATGGAGAAAAAGAGAAGTTTGACCCTACCAAAACCGGATAAAGACATCACAAGAAATGAAAATTATAGACCAATTTCCCTTATGAAGATAGACGCAAAACTGCTCCACAAAATATTAGCAAGCACAACCCAACAGTGTATTAAAAATAGTATACTCTATTATCAGTGGGATTTATCCCAGGAAAGCAAGAGTGGGTCAACATCAGAAAATTGATTAAGGTTATACATTACATAATAGAACAAAGGGGAAAACCTACATGATCACTTCAATTGATGCAGAAAAGGCCAATAAATTCAGCAAAGTCGCAGGGTACAAGATCAACACATAAAAATCAGTTGTGCTTTTATACATTAGCAATGAACAATCCAAAAATGAAATTAAGAAAGCAGTTCCATATACAATAGCATGTAAAAGAAATACCTAAAAATAAATGTAACCAAGGAAGCCAAAGACTTGTATATTGAGGGGCGCCTGGGTGGCTCAGTTGGTTAAGCGACGGCCTTCAGCTCAGGTCATGATCCCAGGCTCCTGGGATCGAGTCCCACATCAGGCTCCCTGCTCAGCGGAGAGCCTGCTTCTCCCTCTCTCTCTGCCTGCCGCTCTGCCTACTTGTGCTCTCTCTCTGTGTCAAATAAATAAATAAATAAATAAATAAATAAATAAATAAATAAATAAAATCTTAAAAAAAAAAAAAGACTTGTATATTGAAAATTAGAAAACATTGCTGGAAGAACTTAAAGGAGACATTCTATGTTCACGGATTGGAAGACTGTATATTATTAAGATGTCAAGTAGTGTGCAGATTCAACACGATCTCTATCAAAATTCCAACAGCCTTTTTTGCAGAAACATGGAAATGCCAATCTTAAAATTCATATGGAATTCAAGGGGTCCTGAATAGCCAAAACAATCTTGAAAAAGAAGAGCAAAGTCAAATGGCCGAGTAGTTCTCTTTTTTTAAATTGAAATGTAATTAACATACAGTGTTGTATTAGCTTCAGGCATACAATACAATGATTCAGCAATTCTTTTTTATTTATTTATTATTTTTTAAATAAATTTTTTAAATTTTATTTATTTGAGAGAGAGAGAGCATGAGCAGGGCAGGGCAGAGGAAGAGGGAGAAGCAGACTTCCTGTTGAGCAGGGAGCCCAACGTGGGGCTCGATCCCAGGACCCTGGGATCGTGACCTGAGCCAAAGGCAGACGCTTAACCAACTGAGCCACCAGGCACCCCTGATTCAGCAATTCTATACATTACTCAGTGCAAGAGTGTCAAATCCATTCAATGGGGCAAAGATAGTGTCTTCACTAGATGGTGCTGGTTCAGCTAGATTTCTACATGCGAAAGAATGAAGTTGGACCCATACCTTATATTTTTTGTAGCTAATATTACCATTTTTCTGTGCTTGAGAGTAGGGGTAAGAGAAGATCCCACAGAGAAGGTGGTGATGAGCTATTTGGAAAGATGAGCAGAAGTTTGCCAGATTATGAGGACAGAGAGGAGAATCAACCTGAGGGTTGAGCAGTAGCTAAGGCCTGGAGACCAGACAGCAGGGTTCAGCTTGTCTTGCTGGGAATGACTAGAACACCAGAAGTAGGGTGGGAGGGACATGAGGTGGGAAACTTCAGGGCAATACTTTATAAGGCTATGGTCATTGAGGCAGGTGGAGAGAGCCCTGACTTGAGAGCCCCGCAGATGGTGACCTCCAGAAAGATGGCAGCTTCAAGGCAGTGTTGGATGACACACAGCCCTTTGAGGTGAAGAGACTTCCCTCCACTCCATGTTCCAGCTCCATTCCCCTCCCCTTGGGCACCTGCCAGAAGGTCCCTTCTTTCTTTCCTGGGAAGGAAGGTAAATGGAAATGGGGAAGGAGACCTGGGCCCAGCAAAGTCACCTAGAGAACCTGTGATGAGATCTGAATTTTATGGGATGCTGGGGCAGGGGATGGGGAAAGGGAAGTGGTTCAAATAAGGAGAGCGGAGGAAGGCAGCCATGATAAAGGCAGGAGTCTGTGTGTGAGAGAAAGATGGTAGGGAGACACCAAGAGCCTGCCTTTGAGCAGAAAAGCCTAATCTGAAAGAGTTTGGGAGCTGAGGCTTATGAGGGAGGCGCTGGACCCTGGAGGTACCCCCCAGGGCCGAGACCATCATTTTCCAAAAGCCACTTCCGGTCTTAATTACCCCTCTCCCTCCCTTGGCTGCACCCACTGCCTCCTTCCTAGTGGTTTCCTGACACTCAGGCCCCAGGCTCTTCTGAAGTTCTTCCATCATTCCCACACAACCCTCCCTCCTTGAGGAGAGGGTGTCCCATGTTTTATCCTCATGATCTGCTCTAGGTAGGTAGACCAAGGACTTGAGAGGAGTGAAACATCCTGTATGCCCTGTTCTACTGATAGATTCTCCAGTACTTCCTTCCCTTGAAAGGACTCCACACAGCATCTTTTCAGGGGATTTTAGACAGTGGGGTGTCTCTGGGGTTTTCTGACAAAGGGTTAGCTCTGGGGAAGGAAAGAGAGCTTCTGGACACATACAGGGCTGAGTGGAGGTGTGTAGAGGGCATAGGAGTTGCATTCTCAGAGTCAGTAGAGAGGTATGAATAATGACTTTACCATGGTCTTGATCCAAAGGGAGACTTTGAAAAGAAGTAATATGGTTCTGAGGACCAGAGTCAGGGAAGCTAGTTCAAACAGGTCAAGAAATCAGAGTTTGGAAGGCATCTGCGAGTCCTTCACAGTATAGAATTATAGAAGCCCTGGTTGGGGTCCAGGCTTCCCACAGTACTGGGACCCCCAGTGTAGCCCTCACAGAAGGGAAACCTTCGGAGATACCTTCAGGTGCAAACAGGCCTACAAAGGCTACGACAAGGAAAGCAGGCCATAAGGCTAACAGGCACATGAAGAAATGCTCAAACTAAGTAGCCATCAGATAAATACAAATGTCAAAAAATCGATATTATTTTACGCCTTTTAGACTGGTGAAAAGAATTTTAAAGCAGAATAAGGCCAAGTGTTGGGGGGTGTGTGTGTGTGTGTGTGTCTATAGGAATCCTCATGAACTGCTGATGGAAGTGAAGATGGAGCAGCCCTTTTGGAGAGCTTAGTCAAATTAAGATGGAGCTTAGTCAAATTAAGAAGATACTCTATGACCCAGCAATTCCACTCCTTGACATACATTCGAAAGAAATTCTCCCAAAGGTGCAGAAGGAGACATGTTGGAGGATGCAGATCACAGCAAAACTTGTAGAATGGCAAAGAATTAGAAGCAATCTGGGTGTCCATCCCCGGCGAGTAGACAGGAAAAATAAGGCGTTTGAACACCATGTAGTGCTATGAGGTAGTTGAGGTTGATAGTAAATCTACACACAGCCTCATGAATAAATCTTCCAATATATTGTTTCCATTTTTCATCATAGCCAAAAAAATGGAAACAACCCTAATGTCCATACCCAATGAATGGATAAATAAAATGGGGTTTATCCATACAATGGAATATTATTTGGCGATAAAAATGAGTGAAGTACTGACCCATGCTCTATGAAGGGATAAGCCTTGAAGACATTTTGTTAACTGAGAGAAGCCAGACACAAAAGATATATATTGCACGATTGCATCTCAATGAAATGTCCAGAAGAGGCAAATCGATAGAAACATAACAGAGATTAGTGGTTGCCTAGGGAGGCACTGGGGGAGGTTGGAGGGAAATGGGGAATGACTACTAATGGGTACAGGTTTTCTTTTTGAGGTGATGAAAATATTTTATACTTACATTGTGGTGATGATCAAACAACTCTGTGAATATGCTAAAAGACACTGAATCGTACACTTTAATGGGTGAATTGTATGATATGTGAATTACACTTCAGTAAGGTGCTATATATATTATGTACATTTTAGAGGTAATTATATCTCATTAAAGCTGCTATATATAAACATATTGCTGATACATAAAATATCTATATCATCTATCATCTATTTATCTATCTAAACATATTACTTGCCCCTTAGGAGAAATGGTTGATTCCAGGGCTGGGACTAGAGAACTAAGAAGGGCTTAAAAAATGAAAGAAACATCAGAAGCACAAAGAAGCCAACTTGAAGGATCTCCTAATGTCCAAATCTGGGACAATTTGAGCAACAAAATAAATCATGGATGAATGAATTATAATCCATAACATAAAATAAAACTTCATGTGTCCATATAGAAATAAACACATGGGGGCGCCTGGGTGGCACAGTTGGTTGAGCATCTGACTCTTGATTTCGGCTCAGGTCATGATCTCAGGGTTGTGAGATCCAGCTCTGTGTCAGGCTCTGTCCACGCTGGGGGCGGAGCCTGCTTACGATTCTCTCCCTCTCCTTCTTCCCCTTCCCCTCTCTAAAAAAAGAAACAAATGACCAAATAAATGAGTGAATGAATAAATAAAGAGGGTAGAAGGCAGCATCTTCACCACAGTAGAAGTCTAATAAAGTCTTAATAAATGTAGAAGGAATGAGTGAAATAGGAAATCACTATTTGGTAAATGCCACAGTAACAATTGTAACAGGCACGAATCATGAAAAACAGGATATTTACATAAATACTTTGAATATCTCCTCACTAGTTACTACTTTACAGTGGCGAACACCACCTTAATCAAGTGATAAATGTTAACATCACCCCAAATAAGACATATGGATATATATACCTCCTGTTCTGATGGACTAAGAAGGGTGCATCACTTCCGTGGTATGCTTTTTCTTCCCCCAAGTTCTTATTTAAATTCCAGTTACTTAACATACAGTGTAATATTAGTTTCAGGTGTAGAATTTAGTGATTCAACACTTACATACAACACCCGGTGCTCATCACAACAAGTGCCCTCCTTAATCCCCATCACCTATTTGACCCATCCCCCTCCCACCTCCCCTCTGGGAGCCATCAGTTTGTTCTCTATAGTTAACAGTCTGTTTCTTGGTTTTCTTCCCCTTTTTCCCTGCTATGTTCATTTGTTTTGTTTCTTAAATTCTGCAGATGAGTAAAATCATATGGTATTTGTCTTTCTCTGACTTATTTTGCTTAGCATAATACTCTCTAGCTCCATCCATGTTGTTGCAAATGGCAAGATTTCATTCTTTTTGATGGCCAAGTAATACACACACACGCACACACACACACCACACCACATCTTCTTTATACATTCATCAGTCGATGGACATTTAGGCTCTTTCCATAATGTGGCTATTGTTGACATCAGGGTGCATAAACATCAGGGTGCATGTATCCCTTCAAATTAGTATTTTTGTATCCTTTGAGCTAAATACCTAGTAGTGCAATTGCTGGATCTAGGGTAGCTCTATTTTTAACTTTTTGAGGAAACTCCATACTGCTTTCCAGAGTGGCTGCACCAGTTTGCATTCCTACCAACAGTGTTCTCGAAAAAAAAAAAAAAGCATAACCTATATGTAATCATGAGAGAACATCAGAAAAACCTAATTGAGGGATAGCTACAAAATAACTGACCAATACTCTTCAAAAGTGTCCAGGTCATGAAAAACAAGGAAAGACTGAGGAACTGTCACAGACAGGAGGAGACTAAGGAGACATGATAAGTAATTGTAATGGAGGAATCCTAGAACAGAAAAAAGACAATTGGGGAAAAACTGGTAAACTCTGACTAAAGTTCAAGGTAAAATTTGAATAGATTAATTTAATAGTATTGTATCAATATTCATTTCCTGGTTTCAATACTTTTAATGTGATCGTGTAAAATGGTTACATTTGTGGAAGCTGGGTGAAAGATAGATGAGAACTCTTTGTACTTGTTTTATAATTTTTTTTAGAGAGAGGGAGTAGAGGCAGAGGGCAAGGAAGAGAGAGAATCTTAAGCAGGCTCCATGCTCAGTGCGGAGCCCAACGCGGGGCTCAATCTTACAATCCTGAGATCATGCATGACCTTAGCTGACTAAGCCACCCAGGCGCCCCTAGTTTTGTAACTTTTTATTTTGGAAATTATTACAAAAGAAAAAGCTAAAAAATTAAAAGGTACATATCATTATGTCAACAAGTAGGAAACAGAATGAAATATGCAACTTAAGACCCTTAGATACTGTTAACTTAAAACAGCCAGTTTTTTTACCAGCAAGATGGGTTTATTCAGGATGAGCAGAATTGCAATTTGGGACATGAAAGTTACAGCAAAACCATAGGCAAGTCCAACAAACAAAGGAGAGGAGTTATTTTATGGCAAAGAAGGAGGAAGTTGGAAGGGGTTGTTTTTGTTTGTATGTTTGCTCTTGTTTTTTTTTTAATTCTAGTGGAAGGGGTGGTTTTGAATGGAAGTCCATTGGAGAAAAGCAGGAGTTCAAGGTGCTGTTTCGCGTTGGCTGAGCTGTAGGGGTAGTCAGTTTCTTGCAGGAGATGCAATGTACATTTTTTCCTGTTGGGGCCTGTGACTGATGTTTCCTTTCTGTTGACAATTCTTCAGTTGGGGTCCAAAATTGACAGTTCTTCCTATGTATGATGTTGAGTAGAATGGCTCCCCCTTCTGGCTTCCCAATTCCACTTTAGTGAGGTTTCCCTTTATTAATTTTCACAATACATTACAAATACATGCAAACACAACAGTCTACTTTACCAGGACACATACAAACAAAAGGTTGTACATTAAAATATTAGCTTGATTCCCTGAGAATGGCGAATGGGAAAAGGGGGAATCAGTCATTCAGTTTATGAAGAGATGAAACTTAACTTAGACGCCAGAAGGTTTTCTAGAGGGTGTGGGATTAGATCTGGACCTCACAGGATGTAGGGACTTGGGAGAGTTAAGGGGTGGTCCGAAGTCATGATAGTGGCAACATGTGGGAAATGGAGCTAGATGGGGCTTGGAGGTGAGGCCAAGAGTCTGCGCTGGTCTGAGAGGACGGACCAGGTGCAAAGGGCTTGGGAGTTGAGGCTGGCCAGAGGGGCTCAAGCTCTGGAGATGGCTTCAGGGCCAGTCTCCTCTCTGGCCCCGTCATCTCCTCAACTACTGCCACGAGGTGCTGCTGGGATTGAACCTTTTCCTGCCCTTTACCTGGTATTCAGGCCTCATTCTCTTCTAAGGACCTCCCTTCTAGCACCTTCCTGCACCACCACACCCCCCGCCCCCGGCCGGATAATGGGATCCATTGTGTTGTCCTTTGATCAGGTCCAGACAGGGGGATAGACAAAAGGCCAGACCTTTCCCCTAGACCAGGGATTAGGGTCAGGCTGGACTGGGGGCTGGTGTCTCCATTACTCCTTGCTTCCCTTAACTATAGACCTCAGTGTCCCCAGCTCGGCCTGTCCTGCTGTGTGGCTTATGTGGTCATCTGTTCAACCTGTAGCTTGGCCTGGGACAGCCCCAATATAGGCTCCTCTCACAACCAAGCATTGCAGAGGGAAAGCTGAGGCCCAAAGGGAGCATAAAGGGACCCAGAAAGGGCAGGCACAGAAAGTGGTACTCAGAGGAGGAGCCCCCTGGCCCCCCCAGGGGCTGCTGAACTGACTGACTGCAAATCTTGCCTCCATCGATTATTGGCTATGTAATTTTTTTTGCAAATGACTTAATCTCTTAGGGTCTCAGTTCCCACAGGTTATATTGAAGGGGAATAGTAGAATAATAGTACCTATCACAGAGGGTTATTGTGAGAAGTAAATGAGATTAGGTATTTAGTGTCTGGCATAAATTAAGTCCCCAATAAATGTTAGCTGCCGTTATTATTATTATTTGATGTTCTTTCTCAGTCCTGGTCCTTGGGCTCTCATAGCTGGAGTGACACATCATCCTGGCTGTGGCTATGGCTCTACTTTAGAGGAGGTAGGGGGCACTGAGAAAGGGATGGGAAGTGGGCTTGATGAATACATGTACTACTTTGTATTTATTTTATATAGTTATGACAAGGGGCGCATGGGTGGCGCACTTGGTTGAGCATCTGACTCTTAGTATTGGCTCAGGTCGTGATCTCAGGGTTGCTCAGATAGGAGTCTGCTAAAGTTTCTCTTTCCCTCTCCCTCTGCCCCTCCCTGCCGCATGTTCTCCCTCTGTCTCTCTCTCTCTCTGTCTCTCTCTCAAATAAATAAATGACTACAGCTTTGTAATGTAGCTTGAAGTCCGAAATTGTGATGCCACCAGCTTTGGTTTTCTTTTTCAACATTCCTCTGGCCTTTCGGGGTCTTTTCTGGTTCCATACAAATTTTAGGATTGTTTGTTCCAGCTTTGTGAAAAATGTTGGTGGTATTTTGATAGGGATTGCATTGAATGTATAGATTGCTCTGGCATAGACATTTTAACAATGTTTATTCTTCCAATCCATGAACATGGAACGTTTTTCCATCTCTTTGTGTCTTCCTCAATTTCTTTCGTAAGTGTTCTTTAGTTTTCAGAGTACAGATCCTTTCCCTGTTCGGTTAGGTTTATTTCTAGGTATCTTATGGGTTTTGGTGCAATTGTAAATGGGATCGATTCCTTAATTTCTCTTTCTTCTGTCTCATCAAGACAGTATGGTACTGGCACAAAAACAGACACATAGATCAATGGAACAGAATAGAGCAACTCTATGGTCAACTAATCTTCGACAAAGCAGGAAAGAATATCCAATGGAAAAAAGACAGTCTCTTCAACAAATGGTGCTGGGAAAATTGGACAGCCACATGCAGGAGAATGAAACTCGACCATTTCCTTACACCACGCACAAAAATAAATTCAAAATGGATGAAAGACCTAAATGTGAGACAGGAGTCCATCCAAATCCTAGAGGAGAACACAGGCAGCAACCTCTTCGACATTGGTCACAGTAACTTCTTGCTAGACACGTCTCCAAAGGCAAGGGAAACAAAAGCAAAAATGAACTATTGGGACTTCATCAAGATAAAAAGCTTTTGCATAGCAAAAGGAAACAGTCGACAAAACCAAAAGACAACCTACGGAATGGGAGAAGATATTTGCAAATGTCTTACCAGATACAGGGCTAGTATCCAAAATCTCTAAAGAACTTATGAAACTCAACACCCAAAAAACAAATGATCCAGTCAAGAAATGTGTAGAAAACATGAACAGACATTTCTCCAAAGAAGACATCCAAATGGCCAACAGACACATGAAAAGGTGCTCAACATTGCTCGGCATCAGGGAAATCCAAATCAAAACCTCAATGAGATACCACCTCACAGCAGTCAGAATGGCTAAAATTAACAAGTCAGGAAAGGACAGATGTTGGTGAGGATGTGGAGAAAGGGGAACCCTCCTACACTGTTGGTGGGAATGCAAGCTGGTGCAGCCACTCTGGGAAACAGTATGGAGGTGCCTCAAAAAGTTGAAAATAGAGCTACCCTATGACCCAGCAATTGCACTACTAGGTATTTACCCAAAGGACAGAAACGTTGTGATCCAAAGGGGCACCCGCACCCCAATGTTTATAGCAGCAATGTCCACAATAGCCAAACTATGGAAAGAGCCCAGATGTCCATCGACAGATGAATGGATAAAGAAGAATTGGGGGGTGTGTGTGTGTATAAAATGGAATATTACTCAGCCACCAGAAAGGATGAAATCTTACCATTTACATCGACGTGGATGAAACTGGAGGGTATTATGCTAAGATAAATAAGTCAATCAGAGAAAGAC
>NC_138385.1:67238811-67319099 GCF_054177405.1 Leptonychotes weddellii
GGTGCCTGGGTGGCTCAGTCGGTTGAGCGACTGCCTTCGGCTCAGGTCATGATCCCAGGGTCCTGGGATCGAGTCCCACATCGGGCTCCCTGCTCTGCGGGGAGCCTGCTTCTCCCTCTCCCACTCCCCCTGCTTGTGTTCCCTCTCTCGCTGTGTCTCTCTCTGTCAAATAAATAAATAAAATCTTAAAAAAAAAAAACCAACATAATTTAGAATTGAGTGCTCAGCAAATCTATCTTTCAAGAAGAATAAAGTAAAATAAAGGCATTTATACATTTACAGATAAATACAGCTTGAGACAGTCGCCTGTGAAGAGATTTGCACTAAAGGATCTTCTAAAGTATATATTTCAAGAAGATGGAAAATCATTTTAAAAAAGGAGGACTGAGGTATAAGAAGGAAGCTGAGCAAATAAAATAGGAAACACGTATTTAAATGTAAACAAGCACTGTCTGCATAAAATAATATTATTAATGTCTATTCTTTGTGTATGTTAATGACTTCCTTAGAAAGAAAGTACTAAGATAGTGAACAACAATGACATGTAAATTGGGAGACAGTGTTTTATGAAGTCCTTGTCTTGTTTGGGTGGGAGATTATGATAATGTTTAACTTTAGACTTTAGATTAAATATGTATGGTAAAATTTTAAGACAAAGCACTAAAAAATCTTTGGAGGGACCAATCAAGGAAAAAAGAGAAAAGGCACAAATAATTAATATGAGCAATGTAAAAGATATAGCAGGAATCAAAAAATAAGAGAATACAATTAATTTTATAACTTAGACGAATTGGACCAATTTTTAGAAAATTCATTTATTTATTGCATGAGCCCACTATAGCCCTAAGCAGACAAATACAGTAAGTGACCAAAGATGCAAAAATCCTAAACAATTTATTAGCAAACCAAATCCAGGGTGAGTAAGAAAAGACTTAATATGACATGAAAGGGTTAGGTCTAATTCCAGAAATGCAAGAGCAGTTTATCATTAGAAAGTCCCATAACAAAGTGTCCTTGTGACTCTGAAGGGGAAGCTCAGTCCTCTTTGTCAGCCCTAGAGAGTGGGGGGAACTGAGAAAAGGATACGTCTTCTGGGGATGGGGTCATTGAAGAGGGCAGGCTGGGGAGGGGCCTGGAGCCTGTGGGAGCATATTATACACTGCTATAATATGTACACACAACAACTCTGAAGTAGGTGCATTAACCTCATTTTGAAAATGTAAAAACTAAGACTGGAGCGCCTGGGTGGCTCAGTCGGTTAGGCATCTGCCTTCGGCTCAGGTCACGATAATCCCAGGGTCCTGGGATCCAGCCCCTGGATCAGGCTCTCTGCTCAGCTGGGAGCCTGCTTCTCCCTCTCCCACTCCCCCTGCTTCTCTTCCCTCTCTCGCTGTGTCTCTCTCTGTCAAATAAATAAAATCTTAAAAAAAAAATTAAAACAGACAAAAAACCGTAAGATTAAAAAAGGTTAGAAAACTTGACCAAGGTCACAATGCTAGTAAGTAGTTGAGCAGCAATCCAAATCGAGGTTGGTCTGATCTACAGCTCATGTTCTTAACCACTATGCTGTTTTCCCTTTAATGTTGATTGTAGTAGATGTTCAGTAAATGGTGGCCAGGTGCCAGGTACTTGACATGTATTCTAACATCCACAAAAACTATCCTAGGTAGGGGCACCTGGGTGGCTCAGTTGGTTAAATGTCCGACTCTTGATCTCAGCTCAGATCTTGATCTCAGGGTCATGAGTTCAAGCCCTGTGTTGGGCTCCATGCCCAGCACCCTACTGTCCAAGGTAGGCATTAGACCCATTTTACTGATGAGAAAATTGATGTTTAGAGAGGATAGGTTGTAAGGTCACACAATCAAGACGTGGGGGTTCCAGGCTTTGAAACTGGGCTTGCCAGACTCCACAGCCCACTTGTCCTAGATTATTACAGGTGTGAATGAAACCCAAGTAGAGATGAATCGCAATATCTAAGGACAAGATGGGGCAGGCCCTCTTTACTCCTTGAGAGAGGTGGTTAGTGTCAGGAGTTAGAAAAATTCCTCTCCACAAGGAGATCTCCTCACATAGGGCTGAGGGAGACTCTAATCTCCAGGAGAGTGAGAATGACCCCAACCCCAGGGAGGCCTAAAGGAAGCAAGTCACATGAACATCATGGTCTAGATAAGGAAGCCAGGGACACTGGAAGCTAGTGTGGACAAGCTCATGGACAGTCATGTCTGACCAACTTTTCATGACCTTTCTGAAGAGTCTGAACACCTTAGCATGTCAGAAGGCCACAAACTCCTCATATCTGGGTTTTGGTGTTAAAGTGTCTTAGGATGATCTCATAGAAAGACGGGTGAACAGTAATCGTAGTTAGGCAGGTTAGTGCACATCATGCTGCTTCCTATCTTTGGGCCTTTGCCCATGCTATTCCTTTTGCCTGGACTGCCCTCCTCTCCCCTTGTTAGTCATCCAGAAGATTCTTACTCATCTTTTTAAAGCTCAGTTGATATGCCATCTCTTCTAAGAAATCTTCCCTGGTCCCCTGACCTGGCTTCTACGTTCCTCAGAGGCTCTCACAGTCTATTATACCCACTGCTACTGCACTGGCCACACTGAATTATGGTTCTGTGTCTGGGGACATGCCTTGTTCATCTCTGGGTCCTCAGGGCAGAGTGGGAGGCCTGACACATAGTAGGTGGTCAGTTGATTTTGCTCGATTGAACTTAGAACTAGTTGGATGGTTACACTGGTAATGATGAATGACTTCATGTTGGCCTGGAGAGGGAAATCTCTAGAGGCATGCTATAGGGCCCTGTGTATACTGATGACATTCTGATAAAATCAGTGGGTGACAAATAGCTGAGGGAGTAGGTTACACCTAAGACAAGAGAATTAGTATCCCAACAGTCATGGGCAAGTAGATACACTGGAGCCATGTTGGTCCCCAAAGAGTTTAAGGGGAAAGTCAGGACTAAAACCTCATGACCTACTGCAGTCTTGACAATGGGGAGCTGAAACTTAGCTCCTTGTGTTGTCCACCATTATAATAGTACTTACTACATGCCAGGCTCTGTATCAGCTTCTGTACCACCATCACCTCCTAACCCAGTAAAAGAAAAAGTCTAAGGGGGGTGATTTGCTTGAGCAGGGACAAGAAACCGTTCCTCACAGAGCAGGAGGAAGGGGGATCCTAGCTGGGATCAGAAGGCCCAGTGAGAACTGTGGCTTTGGTTTTCACCAGGTACCAGGCAGGCGTGACAATACAGCAGTTTGAGGGCTGTCGGAGAAAGAGGCAGGTCCACCTTCAGGAGCCTCAGGGCATAGAGCCAGTCATAGAGAACACGGGTCTTTGTCCCCACCCTACCAACCAGGAACTTACTTCTCGAAAGAACCCAGGAGCTACCCTTACTGCTTCTTCACAACCCTCACCTTTCTGAACAATGACATCCACACTCCTTAGCATGGCATGAAAGGCCTTCATGACCAGGCTAGTTCTCAATGCATTTCTCTATCACCCACATTAATTAATTAACTATTAATCATCCACATTAATGAACATTTCTCTATCATCCACATTAATTATTTAATCAATTAATAATACCGTTTATTCCATAAATATTTATTGAGTATCTACTAAATATTACTATGCACTGTTCTTCTTGGCACTGGGGATACAATAGTGAACAAAACAAAGTCCCTGCTTTGTGGAGCTTACAGTCTACTGGGAAAAGACAAACACTAATCACAATAAATAAATAGAACATATATCAGGTGGTGATCAGTGTTTGGTACAAAAACATGAGACGTCAAGTAGGATAAGGGGTTAGAAAACACTGGTGAATGGGACTAATTTGGTTAGGGAATGCTTCTCTAGGGAGGTGACATTTCAGCATACTAGAAGTGGGGGGGAAACTCATGAGATTATCTGGAAAGAAGAGTGTTCCAGGCAGTGAGAACAGCAGGCACAAAAGCTCTGAAGGGGGAGGGTTACCTGACATGTTTGAAGAACAGCCAGGGGCCAGGGTGGCTGGAAACGAGTGAGTAATGGGAAGATTAACAGGATAGGAGGTCAGAAAGGGCATGGGAACCACACTGTGTGGACTTTTGGGCCATGGTGAGGGCTTTGACTTTTCTTCTGAGGGAGCTGGGAGCCATGGGAGAATTTTGAGCAGAGGAGAGACATGATATGATATGGATTTTAAAAGGAATTTCAAAGAATTAGTAATAGGTATGGTAACACTAGGCAAAAGAAACAAAGACGATTACTAGGAAAACAAAAAGGTATACAACAAAGGATATATGATCAGAGAGTACTATATGGTTTAGATGTGAACGATAATGAGTCACACTTATGCAAACAGTGATTACTGGTTGAACAAAAAGTGTATAAAATGTTCTTTTTAAATAAAAGATGCAACCACAAAGATGAGCAAGCAACAAGAGACTATTAGGGATGACTAGGCAGATTCGAAAGCGAAAAATACACAGCCTGTACACATGAAAAATATACTTATTGGAATAAAAAACTCAGTAGACAGATTAAACAGACAGAGCTGACAGAGCTGAAGAGAGTATCAGTAAACTGAAAGATATATCTGAAGAAATTGCCCAGAATGAAATGCAGGAAGACAAGGAAATAGAAAATATCAACAAGACATTATGAGATATGGAAGATGCAATGTGGTCTGAAATATGATTAACTGGATTCTGAGAAAGAAAATATGGAAAGGGTGGAAGAAAGACAATATTTGAAAAGATAATGGCTGAGAATTTTCTAGAAAGTATGAAAAACATGAATTAAAAAGTATGAAGCACATTTCCAAGGAAGAATAAAAAAGAAATACATGCCTAAACATGTTAGAATGAAACTGCATACCCCCCTGCAGATCTCCCTCTGAGAGAGAGAGAGAGAGAGAGAGAGAATTTCTTAAAAGTAGTTCAAGTATAAGAAAACAAAAATACCTACCCAAAATAGCAATTAGACCAACAGCAGACTTCTAAATACTTATAACAAATTATCTTTTAAGAATGAGGATAAAATAAAGACATTTGCATATAACAACAAAAACTGGGAGAATTTAACACCAAGAGACCTGTACTAAAAGAACATCTAAACATTGTATTTATGATAAAAGAAAATGATCCCAGAATGATGGTCTGAGATGCAAGAATGTATGCATGTAAATCCAAACAAATACTGTCTATATAAAATAATACTAATGATGATATAGAATTTGTGAGGTTAGAAAAAAAAGAAACAAACTAACATACTCAAGACAATAGCATGTGGCAAAGAGAGGAATGACCAGAGTTAAAGGTTCCTGTATTCTTCAAGAGGGAGGTTAAAATGCTATTTAACTTTAGACCTTATAAGTTACACATGCATGGTGAAAGTTCAAGGATAACCACAGAAAGAATAATAAAAAAAAAAGAATGTATAAATTTCAAACAGTACAGAGGAAAAAACTGCATAAGAAAGCAAATAAACAAATCTCAGAACTAAAAAACAGGCCAGAAAAGAGAAAAACGAAGCATAGAAAAGGTGGTGGTAGGAAATAGAAATAAAAAAGTACAATGGTAGAAACAAGTCCAAATATATCATAGAAAATGTAAACAGACTAAACTCGCCATTAAAAGAGATCATCAGATCAGATTTTTTTAAGGGTCCAGCTGTATGCCATTCTCAAGAGATATAATTAACGCATAAGGGCATGAAAATGTTGAACAATGAAAGGATGGAAAATTGTATACCACACAAATCCGAACAAGAAGAAAAGCTTGTGTTAAGGTAAGATAAGACAGACTTCAAAAAATGCATTATCGAGAATAGAGAGGGTCATTACATATTTACCAGGAATGTATAACAATTCTTCATTTGAATATTCCTAATAAAATATCCTCAAAATATATAAAATTTTTAAAAAGAACTGTAAGGAGAAACAGACAAATCCACCATCATAGTTGAAAATGAACACACCTCTTAAAATTACTGGCATAGCATGACCAAAATATCAGTGTAGATATAGAAAATTTGAACAATACAATTAACAAACTTGATAATAGACATATGTAGAACTCTGTGTTCAACAATTAGAGAACATACATCTTATAAAGCACATAGGAAACATTCAAAAATATTGATCATGTACTAAGCCATAAAACAAGTCTCAATTAATTTTAGAGTTGTTATCATACGGACCACATCCTCAGACCATAATGCAATTAAGATAGATTTCAATAACAAAGAGATACATTAAAAATTCCCCACACATTTAGAAATTTATAAACACACTTCTATATCACTCACCAAAGAAGTAACCATGATGGAAATGTTGAAGTACTTGGAACTGAACAATAATGAAGTATGACATGTTTGAATGTGTAGAAAAGTAGTATTTGGAAGGAAATGTATATCTTTAAATGCACACATTATAAAACAAGAAAGGCTGAAAATTAATGAGCTCCATGTCTAACATACGAAATCAGAAAAAGAACAACAGAATAAATCCAAAAAATGTGGACGGAAGGAGATCAAAAAAGATAAGAGCGGAAATTAAAGAAATAGAAAACAAAGACACAATAGAGAGGAGCAACAGAGCCAAAAGTTGGTTCTTGGAAAAGACTAATAAAATAGACAAACCTCTGGTGAGATTGATCAAGAAAAAAAGTGAGAAGGCACAAATAACCAATATCAGCAATGAAAAAGGAGACATAGTTACAGATTATATACAGCAGAGGATTTTTTAAAAAGGGAACTTTATGCCAATAAATTCGAGAACGCAGATAAAATGGACTGATTCCTAGAAATCGATAACTTACCAAAATTGACTCAAGAAGCAAAAAGAAATCCCGAGTAGCCCTCTAGTTACTACAGGAATGGAAGAAGCAGTTAAAACTTTTTCTACCAAAAACAAAACAAAACAAAACAAAAAAACAAACAAAATAACACAAACTCGGAGGCAGAACTTTGCAGCTGATAATGTGGATCACGGGTAGGTGAAAAGGTTTTGATCCCCTCAGCCCTGGAGGGTGTCCACGTAGGCCTTAAGGCAGTGGAGAACCCAGGCAGGCCCCTTCTCTCTATGGGCGGCCTCCTGTGGAGATCCTTACAGGGTGGCCCTTGGTGAAATGGGGCCTGACAAATCCCTCTACAGTCCCCGTGGGTAGTGAGCAGGAATGAGGAACATCCAGCACTCCTGTGTGGTAAATGTGCTAAGCAGAGCCAAGGAGGAGCTCTATCGCTTGGACAGCCTCTTCAGGAGCCAGCTTCTGTGGTCTTCTGCTCACTGAGGACAAGGGGGCTGTGGAGCCGCTGGAGGAGTCTGCGTTCCAATTGCCAAGAAACACCACACACAGCCCGAGTTGTGACTGCTTGGTGTGGGGTTGGGTGCAGGGAGGCCAAGCAGGGGCTTCTGGAGGGCGTAGCTCCAGGTGGCAGCCCCAAAACTCTGTCTTCACGAATACCAGATACTTCTATCCGTTTGCAGCTGATGAGCCCTTTTAATGGTGTCCAAGCTAGCTGCAGGGTGATGGTTCTAACAGTGATGCATGTTCTGCAAATAAGAGCTTCATCATTATTTCAAAATAATTAATATGAAAGAGTTCAGTCGGATTTGAAATCTAATCACACTGTCTCAAGAAATTCTAACAATATATTTGTCAGTAAAACAAAAAAGGCTGCTATCATTTCAATCATTAAATATTTCTGAACAAGTTAAAAATCGGTTCTAAATACTTTATCGCTTCCATTGTACAAAGAGAGATTTTTGGTGGCAGTGACTGTTAAGAATTTGAAGAAACATATCATTAAAAAGTCTCGATCAGGATTTGTGGGTAGCCGCTTGAAGCATAAAACCTGATATAAAATAAACATGTTATGGGAGCAGATTTCAAGTTTCTCAAATAAATTTTTGAAAAGAATTTATTTAGAAGTTGAATATTAATTCAATGTTAAAAAAGCAAAACACCAGGGCAAGATGGTTTTACAGGAGAATTCTACCAAACAGATCGTTCCAAAGTCATATAGCATCTTCCAGAATATTGTAAAAAAGGGAACACTAACTCATTCTAGGATACCAGCAGAACTTGAGGCCAAAAGCAAATTCTGATTGCATGAGAAAGGAAAATTAAAGACCAATTTTACTCATGGACACAGATACAAAAATCCTAAACAAATATTAACAAACTAAATCTAGTACCGTATAAAAAGGAAAAGATCATGACCAAGTAGTGTTTATACCAGAAATGCAAAGGTAGTCTACCATGAGGAAAATCCATACACATCATTTACCACATTATCACATTACTGAGAAAAAAAAAAAAACCCATAATGATCCTAATAAACAGAAAAGGTATTTGACAAAAAAAAATTCAACACCCTTTTGTGATTTAAAAACAATAATAAAAACTTCTTAGCATAGTGACAGGTTGGCACTTGCTTTAATCTGGTAACACCTGGAGGAATCTACAGCAAATATCATTCTAAATAGGGAAAAAAGTTAGTGGTGTTTCCTTTAAAATAAATACCCAACAAGACAAGGATGCCCACTACTGTCTTTTCTCTTGAACACTGTACTGGAGGGCCTGTCCATCTCAGTAACACAAGAAGAATAAATGAAAGGCATAAAGATTGGAAAGGGAAAAACCAAGTTGTCATTATTTATAGCTGATATTGTTGTCAACATAGAAAACACAAAAGAATATACAGATAGTAATGATGTACTATACCTTGGCTAATTGAATTTAAATTAAAAAAAGAAAGAAAAAAAAAGAATATACAGACAACCTAGAAGGAACAAGGGCTCCTTGAGAAATGGCCAATTCTAGGGATGGAGCAGGAAAATAACAAGATGAGTAGGGAGCATCTTGTAGCGCCAAAGCAGGTAAGGCAGTGCTAAAAAAACAAAAGATGGAGGCATTTGAAAAGGGACACAGGAGCCAACTTGAAAGAGCTCCCAGTGGCCAAAGCTGGAACAATCTGAGCAACAAGACAAATGACAAAGTATTGGATTTATAATTAAAATTATTAAATAAATACACACAAGTGCATACTGATACAAACAGGCAACTGAATAAATAAGTAAAGAGACAGGTAAATAAACAAATAAGAAGAAATTAGTAGTTTTTACAGAAGAATTCCAAATACTACATGCAAATACACCCCCTTCCAGAGGTGGAGCTTAAATCCCCTCCCTCTCCTTGAGGGTTGGCTGGATTCTTCTAAAGAACAGAAAATAAAAAGGGAAAAATAACAACTTTACCATGGAGACACTTGGCAAACACTACCTTAACCAGTGATTAAGGTCAACATCAATGATGTCATGGGGATATCACATACCTCTGATATAATGTGATGAAAAGGGCACTTCAACTCTATGGTATTCTTTCCAAAAACAACCCCAGTCTAATTATGAGGCAAACTTCAGACAAATCCAAACTGAGGGACAGTCTACAGTATGCCTCAAAACTGTTAAGGGCATGAAAAGCATGGAAAGACTAAGAAACTGTCATAGAGCAGAGGGCAATAGAGATGACAACTAAACGCAATGTGGTATTTTGAACTGGATCCTAGAACAGAAAAAAAGACATTAGTGGGAAAACTGATAAATCCATATAAAGTCTGAAGTTTGCTTAATAATAATATACCAATATGGCTTTCTTAGTTTTGACAAATATATCACGGTGAGGAGTACACAGGAACACTCTGTACTATTTCTTTACTTACTTTTCCGTAACTGTAAAATTAGTCTAAAATAAAAAGTTTGCTTAAAAAAATAAAAGTTTAACAAGGTGAATGGCTGGAATATTGACACAAAAGTCAACTTCATTTCTCTACACCTGCAAGTGAGATAAAACATGTTAAATGACAAGATCTCCCTTATAATAGCAGGAAAACCATAAATACCAAGGAATAAGTCTAACACAAGATATGCAAGACCCTATGCAGGAAATTAGTAAACCGTACCAAGAGACATTCAAGAATTTATTTAAAATGAAAGGGTATGTCATGTTCGTAGCTAGGAAGACTCAGCATCATCAATATATCGATTCTCTTCAAACTGATCTATAGATGCATTGCAATTCCAATATTCCTGTAGGACATGACAAGATGATTCTGAAATGTGTTTGAAATAAGAAAGGGCCAGGAATATATCATATTCCTGAAGAAGAGTAAGATGGGAAGATGTTGCTGTACCAAATGTCAAGATTCTTTATCAAACCAAAGTAATTAAGGTAGTCAGGTAGTAAAGTAATTAAAGCCATGTGATACTGGCTCAGGGACAAAATACTGGCCAATAGCAGAGATCCCAGCAACGGACCAATACAGAAATGGAACTTTGGTGTATGACAGAGGTGGTGCTTCAGATCCCGAGGCTATCCGTGTGGAAAATAATGAAACTGGCTCCCTCCCTCATACCTTTATGCCACACAAAAATCAATTCCATTTGGATTAAGGACTTAAATAGAAAAATAAAACTTTTAAACTTGTATTCCAAGAAAATAAAGAATGTCTTTATGATCGTAGGTTAGGAAAGACAACACAAAAAACTGTGCTGGCTATACAGAAAAGATTGAATGGTTCAACTCACCGAAAATTAGGAATTCCTGCTCACGCAAAGACACCATAAAGGAAAAAAGAAGCCACATAATTGGCAAATGATGAGTATCCAAATAATTAAATAACTCCTACAAACCAATAAAAGTGAGAAAAATCCCAATTTTAAAAATGGGCAAAAGACATTAACAGTAATTTCACAGAAGAAGAAACATGAATGGCCAATAAACATGAAAAAAATGCTCAACCACATTAGTGATTGGAAAATTGCTAATTAAGTCCACAATGAGATACCATTTTACACTCACTATAATGATAAAAATTAAAAGTGGGACAATATCAAGTACTGATTAAGGTGTGGATCAATGGGATCTCATAAATTGTTGAAAGGTATGTAAATTGGCAACCTGCATTTTGGCATAATACTGTCAAGCTGAATGTTTACACATCCTATTAACTAGCAATTCTATTCCTCAGAACATACCTTAGAAAGATGGGTGTATAGGTGTACTAGGGGAAACGCACAAGAATATTCATAGTAGCACTGTTCCTAACAGCAAAAAGCTGGAAACAATCAACAGATAAATGGATGCATACTGTGTTTTATGGTCACGCAATGAACTATTATACAGCACTGAGAATGAACAAGCTACAGTTACATGCAAGAACCCAGGTGAATCTTTGAAACATAATAATGAGTGAAAAAAAGTAAGTCACAGAAGACCACATACAGTATGAGGATATTTTTCACAAAGCTCAAGACCAAGCCAAATAAATAATGTATTGGTTAAACATTTCCACAAATATGCAAAAAATGTATCAAAAAGAGCAAGAGAACGTTAAACATAAGACTTAAGAGAATGGTAATTTCTGGCAGGGGGGATGGCGGGGAATAGGATAGAAAAGGACATAGGGATAGATGTTATCATTAATGTTGCTCTTGGGTGGAGTTGTGACTTCTTCAGTTTTCATTACATTAATTCTTGATAACTCATGTATATAATTTTTTATTGCATATCTAATATATTTTGTATGAACAAACAGAGAATAGAAGAGTAGGAGAAAGTGAGGAATGACAGCTCTTTTGGAGAGTTTTGCTGTTAGGGGAATAAAGAAAGTCACAGTTACATGGGGATGTGTGATAAATCGGGTTTTAAATGTTCTTTAAAGATGGGAGCCATAGGAGATAAATGGAATGACAGAATAAGGGCTTTGGTGAACTGGCTTTCCCTTTAAAACAATGAAAATATGGGCAAACCAACTACAATCAACCATTTCAAAACTTGCAATTAACCAAAGACACAGAATGAAGTGAAAATCATCTGTCTAAGAGAAACTACTGAATCTTGGTGAGACAATGGGTTCTGTGACATTTTAACTTGTAGCTAACTCCCATCCTCTTTCCCTCTCTAGCTCAGTAGTATAGTAGGCAAAGGCTGACGAAATTACAGACAACAGAGAGGCCTGACTGCTTTGGCCAGGAATTTAAAAGGAAATCATAGAGAATGAGACAACCATAGGAAACTCTGAAAAGCCCTGATATATTCCCAGGTATCTAAAGGGCTGCGCACATAGTCAAGGCTATGCACATGCACAAAAAAGAGGTGGAAAAGGAGAGGCCCCAAGTCACTCACTTCTGGCTGACCGTAAGCAGAATGTGAAAGCTAAGCCTGCCTTGTAAACTGGCTAAAGTTTGAAGACACGCCTTCTCACACAGATCCCCTTGGCGAAGGGTGGAAGACATATGGACAAGGCATTTAAGGAAATCCAACCAATCACTGGCTGACCACCAACATATACCTACACAGGTGTGATCTCCTAGGAATCCAGGCTTAAAAATAAAAACAAGAAGTTTTTTAAAAATAAGCTAGCAGAGAACTCAGGGGCCACATAGTACAAGGAATATAGAATCCACAGAATTAGTTGAGAAAAGTCACCAAACAAATAAACAGCAATGAGAAAAACAACAACAACTACATATACACACACATACAACAACCACACATACACACAAATACCACACATACACATACATATCCCAGAAAAACAAACCTTGAGGATAGAAGAGGTTGATACCAGAGTTGTTAGAACAGAGTATCTAAAATGCCCACTTTTGGGGGCGCCTGGCTGGCTCAGTCAGAAGAGCATGCGACTCTTGATCTTGGGGTCATGAATTCAAGCCCCATGTTGGGTGTAGAGATTACATAAACAAATAAAAACTTTAAAATAATGCCCAGTTTTTGACAAAAAATTATGAGATATGCAAAGAAATAGCAAAGTATGTTACATGTACAAAAAAAAGCAGCCAAAAAAACTTGTCCCTGAGGGAGTCCATGTTTGGAACTTAATAAACAAAGACTTTAAATTATTACTATAAATATTTTCAAAGAAATAGAAGAAAGTATATCTATAGAATTAAGGAAAAGTTTGAGAACAATGTCTCACCAAATAAAGAATATCAATGAAGACATAGAAATCATAAAAAGAATTATTAAATCTGGAGTTGAAAAGTATAATAACTGAAATGATAAATTCATTTAGTGGGGCTCAACAACAGATTTGAGCTGGCAGAAGAGAGAAAGGGTAAAGTTGATGATAGGGCAATAGAAATTATACATTCTGAAGAGCAGAAAGAAAAAAGAACCAAGAAAAAGAAATGGAGCTTCACAAACCTATAGGACACCACCAAAAGTACCAACATATGTGTAATGGGAGTACCAAAAGGGCAAGAGGAAGAGAAGGGGCCAAAATATTGCAAAGGTGATGAAAAATATTAATCTGTACACTTAAGAAGTAAATGCAAGTAGAATAAGCTCAAAGAGATCCACACCTAGACACATCATAGTGCAACTGGTGAAAGCAAAGACAAAAAGAAAATCTTGACTGCAGCAAGAGAAAAATGACTTATCACATATATGGGACCTTCAATAAGGTTAACAGCTGACTCCTCATCAGAAACCATGGAGGCCGGAAGATAGTGTGATGGCATCTTCAAAATAGTTACAGAAAAAGACTGTCAACTCAGAATTCTGTATCTAGCTAAACTGGTTCTTCAAACATGAAAGAGAAGTTAAGATAAACAAAAACGGAAAGAATTTGTTGCCAGAAGACTTATCCTACAAGAAACACTACTTTCAGGCTTAAATTAAAGGACACTAAGTGGTAACTTGAAATAGGTATTATGAAAAAAAGTATTTTTATTTGTACCTCTTATTCTCCTATCTGTTTTAAAAGACAACTGTATAAAGCAATAATAATAAAACTGTGTTCATGGGCTTATAATGTAAGAAGTAATTCGTATAATAATAACACTACAAAGAAGGAAAGGGGAACAGAGGCATACTGGAACAAAGTTACTATTGAAATTAGAATGAATTCGAAGTAGATTGTTTCCAGTGAAGATGTTAATTGGAATTCCCAGGGCAACCATTAAAAATCTAACTAAAAATATATATAGTTAACAAGGAAATTAAAAAGTTAAAGTAGAAAATATCTACTTAACACAAAAGAAGAGAGGAACTGAAAAACAAAGGAACAGAAAAGACAAATGACATACAAAAAGCATATATTAATCCTTCACAAACACTTCCAAAAATAGAGGAGGAAACACTTCCCAGCTCATTCTATGCAGCCAGTACTACCCTGATACCAAAACCAGACAAAGACATCACAAGAAAACTGTAGACCAATATACTGTTATGAATATAGATGTAAAAATCCTCAACAAAATACTAGCAAACCAAGTCCAGCAACGTATAGAAAGTATTATATAACATGACCAAGAAGGATTTATTTCAGGAATGCAAAGTTGGTTTATCATCTGAAAATTAATCAATGTAATATACTATATTAATAGAATAAAGTACAAATGCCAGATGATCATCTCAATAGGTGCAGAAAAGCATTTGACAAAATCCAACATCCATTCATGGCAAAAAGACTCAGAGAACTAGGAGTAAGAGAGAACTTCCTCAACTTGATAAAGGGTACCTATATAAAACCAACAGCTAATATCACAGTTAATGGAGAAAGACTCAATACCTTCCCCTTAAGATCAGGAACAAGACAAGAATGTCTGCTCTCATCACTTCTAGGCAACACTGTACTAGAAGGTCTAGTCAGGGCAATTAGTTAAGAAAAAGAAAGAAAAGGCATCTAGATTAGAAAAAGAAAAGTAAAACTATATCTGCAGATAACATAATCTTATATATAGAAAACTCTAAAGAATCCACTAAAAACCTATTTGAGCTAGTAAGCTCAGCAATGTGACAGGATAGAAGATCAAGAAATAAAAACGTATTTCTATGCACTAGCAATGAACACTCTGGAAGTGAAATTAGGAAAATAATTCCATTTATAATAGTAGCAAAAAGAATAAAATACCTAGGAATAAATTTAACAAAAGAAGTATAAGACTCGTACACTGAAAACTACAAAACACTTCTGAAAGAATTAAAGAAGATCTAGGGGCGCCTGGGTGGCTCAGTCGTTAAGCGTCTGCCTTCGGCTCAGGTCATGATCTCAGGGTCCTGGGATCGAGCCTTACGTCAGGTTCCCTGCTCCACAGGGAGCCTGCTTCTCCCTCTCCCTTTGCCTCTCCCCCTGCTTGTGCTCTCTCTTGCTATCTCTGTCACTATCTGTCTCTATCAAATAAATGAAATCTTTTAAAAGAAAAAGAATTAAAGAAGATCTAAATGGAAAGACATCTCATGTTCATGGATTGGAAGTCTTAATATTGTTAAAGGCAATACTTCCTAAATGGATATATAGATCCAATATAATCCCTATAAAAGTCCCAGCTGTTTTTCTGCAGAAATTGACAAGCTGATCCTAAAATTCATATGGAAATGCAAGGGACTTAGAATAGTCCAGTCTTGCAAAAGAAAAACAAAGTTGGAGGACTCCCATTTCCTGATGTCAAAACTTACGACATAGCTATAGTAATCAAGACAGTGTGGTCTGGCTTAGTGACAGACCTACAGATCAATGAGGCAGAATTGAGAATCCAGAAAATTAACCTCTACATTTAGGATTTATGGTCAGTTGACCTTTGACAAGGGTTGCCAAGACAATTCAAAGGGGTAAAAATACTCTTTTCAACAAAAGGTACTGGAACAACTAGCCATCCACAGGCAGAAGAATGAAATTTGGACGCTTGCCTCACACCATACACAAAAATGAACTCAAAATGGATCAATGGATCACCGACCTAAAGGTAAGAGCTAAAATCCATACAATTCCTAGAAGAAAAAGCAGGAAGAAAGCTTTGAGACCTTGGGTTGGGGAATGTTTTCTTGGCTATGATGCAAAATGCTCGAGTGAGAAAAAAAATCGATAAATTGGACTTTCCTCAAATTAAAAACTTTGGTGCATCAAAGGACATCATCAAGAAAGTAAAAAGACAACCCACAGAATGGGAGAAAATATATGCAACTCACATATCTGACAAGAGACTTGTGTCCCAAACATATAAAGGACACTTACAACTCAACAATAAGACAATCTAATTTTAAAAGGGCTAAGGATTTGAATAGACATTTCTCCAAAGAAGATACACAAATAGCCAATAAACACATGAAAAGATGCTCAACATTATTAGTTATTAGGGAAATGCAAATCAAAACCACAATGAGGTACCCCTTCATACTCACTAGGATGTCTATAATAAAAAGACAGGCAGTAAAAAGTGTTGGGGAGGATATGGAGAAATTGAAACCCTCATACATTGCTGATGGGAATTTAAAATGGTACAGCCACTTCTGTGAACAGTTCCTCAAAAAGTTAAACATGGATTTTCCACAGGGCCAAGCAATTCTCACTTCCTAGGTGTCTACCAATGGGAAAAGAAAACACACATCCACGCAAAAACTTGTGCACAAATGTTCAGAGCAGTATTATTCATAATATCAAATGTGAAAACAACTGAAATGTCCATCAACTGACAAATGGATAGGATACACAAAATGCTGCATAACCATATAATGGAATATTATTTGGCAGTAAAAAGGAACGCTACATCAACAACATGGATGAACCTCAAAACCATTACGCTAAATGAAAGAAGTCAGTCATAAAGACCAATGTATTATACGATCTTGTTTATATACAATGTCTAGACTAGAGAAATCAATAGATAGAGACAGAAAGTAGAATAGTGGTTACCTATGACTGAGGGGAGGGGAGGTGTGGGGAGGGACTGCTAATGAGTATGAAGCTTCTTTTCTTGGTGGGGATAAAAATGTTCTAAAATTGATTGCAGTGATGGTTGCACAACTCTGTGAATATACCAAAAAACACTGAATAGTACCCTTTAAAAGGCTGAATTTTATGATGTTAAATATACCTCAATAAAGCTGTAACAGAAAGATGGGAACAATAACAGAATGTGTGCTAATGGGAATGATCTTGTAGAGAGGGGGAAATTGCTGAAGCAATGTCTTCAAGTAGGTAAAAGAGGATGGGGTCTAGTTCCAAAGTAGAGGGACTGGATTTCGATGACAGCAGGGCCAGTTTATCCATAATAACAGAGAAGAAGGCAGAGTATGCGGATACAGATGCTGTTTGGTGGTTAGGTGTGTGGTGATGGGAATCTATGCAGGTTTTCTTCTTCTGGTTTTGTTTTTTTTTTTAAAGATTTATTTATTTATTTGAGAGAGAGAGAGCATGAGAGGGGGAGAGTCAGAGGGAGAAGCCAACTCCCCGCCGAGCAGGGAGCCCGATGCGGCACTCCATCCCAGGACTCCAGGATCACGACCCGAGCCGAAGGCAGTCGCTTAATCAACTGAGCCACCCAGGCGCCCATCTTCTGATGGTTTTGATCCTTCAGTCAAGTAGGCAGCTTGAGCATAGGATGGAAGGAGTGGTATCAGGAGATTTGAGGAGAGAGAAGATACAAAACAGTTCAGCTAGGAACGTAGGAGAGTGAATGGCCTAGGGAAGTGCAGTGGGGTGGGCAGAGTTGAATTTAACCAGGGCTAGGGTTTTGCCCTATAAACATGCTCAAGTGTAGAGGGCCAAGGAAGTGAGGATGTATGCAAAGGAATGATTATCATGATGGACCATGGAATCTAAGATGATTAAAGGAAGGACATGGGAACACGGAGGAAGTAAAGGGTAGTGAAAACGTTCAGTCTTGGTGGTGTTGAGGGATTGTTGGGAGCTGGGGAGCTAGAGGGAGTAGACTAGAAGGATAAGAAGCACTGTCTGGATGGCAGGATGCCTGAAACAGAGTATGGAGGTGGTGCAGTCATAGGTACTGATAAGAAGAAGGGTAAGACTGTTGGAGAGGGTGGTTGAGGTGGGGTTGTAAGGCAAGAGCATTATAGGAAAGCAGATCACAGAACTGAGAGACAAGAACATTGGAAAGATCATCTATGAGGATATTAAAATCACCAAGAAGTGGGACTGGGGTAGTGTTAAAGAGTGACAGTGAGCTAGTAGCTAAATTCTAGGAAAGAAGTATGACGGGGGCAGGTATGTGTATACGTCTATACCTGACTATAACACAGATGGGTGGGTAATGGTCTAGTCTGATGGTTTGAAATTTAAAGCAAGGTGGTTGTGGGGCGCCTGGGTGGCTCAGTCGGTTGAGCATCTGACGCTTGATTTCAGCTCAGGTCATGATCTCAGGGTTGTGAGATGGAGCCCTGTGTTGGGCTCCACTCTGGGCATGGAGCCTGCTTAGAGTTCTCTCTCCCTCTCTCTGCCCCTCCCCAACTCCCTCTCTAAAAAAAAAAAAAAACAAAAAAAACCCCCAAAACAAGGTGGTTGATATGTACATAATCTTAAAGTATCTCCCCACAAATCACTTACTAATTACAAAGGAAAAAAGAGTAACTATACTGGAGAAACCTGGCAGACACCACCTTAAACAAATAGTCAAAGTGAACAAAACCAGTATTGGACCAACTGACATCATGTGCCTTCTGATGTAAAGCACTGAAGACACATCTCTTCTGTGGTCTTCTTGCCAAAATTACATAATGTAACTATAATCACAAGGAAACATCAGACAAACCCAAATTCTATAAAATAGCTGGCCAGGACTCTTCAAAAGTATCAAAGTCATGAAAGACTAAAGAACTGTCCCAGATTGGAAGAGTCTAAGGAGATATGACCACTAAATGCAATATGGGATCCTGAATTAGATCCCAGAAGAGAAAATTTATATTAGTGGAAAAACTGATAAAATCTGAATAAGTTCTGTACTTTCATTAATAGTATTTTACCAATGTTAACTCCCTAATTTTGATAATTGAACTGTAGTTGCATAATTTATTAATACTTAAGGAATCTGAGTGAAGGATATATGAGAATTCTTTGTACTATTTCTAGAAGTTTTTAAATCTGAAATTATTTTAAAATAAAACTTTTTTTAATTCTAAAAAAAAAAGGTGGTTTGAGGAGGAGAGAGAGAAAGTGTCTGGGAAGGTCAATTAGAGTGAGGACACCTACCTTCATGTCTTGGCCTCCTGGCAAGAAGGGTTTGAGGGGGCTCCTGGGGAGCAGCGTGCTCAGGAGAAAGCCAATTTCTATTCAAGCAGTGGTTCTCAGCAGGGGGGTAGACAGTCAAGGGATGTTTTGGGGCATTTTTGATTATCACAATAACTGGAGATCACTAGTGACATTTAGTGGCCATGGACCAGAGGTGATCAGCATCCTGCAGTGCACAAGACAGCTCCACACAGCAAAGAATTGTACTGCATTCCATACAACTTTAGAACATCCCACCAGACAACAATGTAAGTGAAAAACCCGTTCGTTTCATTCACTCATTTCTCCATTCATTCATTCAACAAACATTTATTGAAAGAGCCTATTCTATCCTAAGCACTGTTTTAGGTAATAAGGATACATCAAGGTACAAAAAAGACAAAAATCTCTGCCCTTCTGGAGCTTACAATCCAGCAGCAGAGTCAAACAATAACAAACACAATAAAGGTGTAGATTATATATCATAGAAGAGGGTGAGGAGCACTATGGAAAAAATTGGGGTATATGCTAGGGGAGAGCTGCGATTTTAAACAGGATGGTCAGGGTAGGCCTCACTGAGAAAGTGACATCTGGGTAGAGGCCTGAAGGAAGTGAGGGCATGAGCCTTGTATATATTGGGGGGGAAACTCCTTCCAGGTCCAGGGGATGGCCCAGTACAAACCCCTGAGGTGGGAGTGTGCCTAATATGTTCAAGTAGCATAAAGGAGGGCAGTGTGGGTAGAATAGAGGGAACAAGTGGGGAGAATGGTAGGAGAGAAGGTCAGAGAGGTTAAGAGGGCCAGATCATGGATTTTAGTATGTACTGACTTCCCAGAAATTCAAATTAACCATATAAATTGAGGGAGGATTGCACTTGGTTTTGTTTAAAACTTTATGAAGAATTATTCATGACTCGGAAAATCACATCACCCTACCCATGGTTTCTGAGTCAGCAATCAACACACATGTAAGTGTCACATTCCCAGATACAAGGATCATTACGTGCAAGACCATTCATTATGTCTTCTAGTGAAATTATATCCCAGCCTTTACATATTGAAATATATTGTTTTATTAGAAATTACTCTTCCTTTACTTCTCCCTTATATTACAATTAGGACATTACATTACATTGGTTTGGGAGGAATTATGTGTGGAGACAGATTCTATTATCTATACACTTCATTTCAGGATAGTGAAAGGGACGTTTCAAAATAGAAATTATAAAAATGGAGCGTTGGGTCCAGTAGGTATGAGAACCACTAAGGCATGGCAAGAAAACGAAGGAACTATTCAGAAGCCAAGGTGAGAATGGAGATTTTGCTGGTGACTGACAGTGAGTTCCAGAAGGCCTGGTTAAAGGATTTCAGGATGGGGACAGAAAAGAGGGCTGTGTGGAGATGTAAGTAGGAGAATCCTGGTCTTCTTGCAGTAACCAGCATAATAAAGGATAAAGGGCCTGGTTCACTGTTTCATCTAAGTTGCCCCCACCCTGGAGGTCTCTGCCTGTTTAACACAGTAGGGTGGGGAACAAATAGGGTTCTTTCCTCAGCCAAAGCCAGGCTCCATTTTGTTTGTTTGTTTGTTTTTGTTTTTTACCCACAGAACAGTCCAGAGCCCCACGCTAAGCTCACAGATGCTCTCAGGCCAGACTCATTGCTATAAACAATGCACCTCTAACCTGCTTAGAGAGATGGGAAAGAGACATAAAGATGAAAAAAGTAACAGAAAAAGAAGCATTCAGAAAGAAGAATCAATGGGGGTAGGGTCAGAGACAGGCAGGGAGAAAACAAAGCCAAAGACCAAGAGAGATCATGTATTTTTTTTTTCAGTCACGACAGTCATCATTTATTGAAAATTTTCTAGGGGCCAGGCACTGGGCAAAGTGATGTACATGTATTGTCTCAGATGGAGATTATTAGACTCCCATTTGACAGATGAAGAAACTGAGGCATAGGTGATGTAGATGGCTCAAGGTCTCATGGCTAGTTTTAAGTGGTAGCGTCAGGGTTCAGCCTTCTGGGTCTGGGCTGTCTAGTATGTCTCAGAGAAGGAGACAGGCAGAAATATCGAGACACACAGAAAGATGGAGAAGGAGACGGAGAAGAGCGGCAGAGAGATGGAGATTTACAGGCACGTAGACGATCACGTGAGCTGCAGACCTGCACAGAACCGTTTCCCAAAACACAGGGGTGGGCATGGGTGATGGGCTCCGCAGGGTACTCACCTGGTTGTTGTCTGCGGCTGCAGGGGCACTCGCCCTCCCTTTGCTACCCGCACGATCCTCCGCAACCCGCTGACCTAGGGTTAAGAGGCCGCCCAGGTAAAAGCTCGCCCAGGCCCCACCCCTCATGCTCCAGCCCGGCCTCTTTTCCTCACACCCCCCACCCCCGTCTTTACAGCGTCTCACCAGACACCTCCTGCCCTCCGCGCCGCCGCTGCCGAGCGCGAGCAGATTCGAGGGGGGCCGGCGGCTGGACCTAGTGAACGCACTGGACGCGTCCCTCCAGCCGGCTGGAGAGCTAGCGGGTTAGCAGGCCTCCGCGGCTACTGACCGCTCTTGGGCTCCCATTGGAGGAGTGCCCTCCTGCCTTTCCTGGGATTGGCTGGAGATGGAAACACTTTAGTTTTACCCCCCCAGGCCGGGATCCAGGCCGAAGAAAACTCCGCCCCCCTGGGGGTCTTTGATTGGTTTATGAGCCAAGCCCACCCTTCCATAAGATTGGCCAGGAGAGGAGGACTTGTCGTTGACATTTACCAGGCTGTTTGACAGGCCTTCGGTAATTAGTTGGCAACACGCAGACGCGAAGCCCAAAGTAGGCTGGGCGGGAGTCACTGAACAATCGTAAATGCCCGGCTTTCTTGACGTCTTACTCTCCGTAAGCCACCTTGCGTAAGCCCACGCTCTAAGAGACACGACTCTACCTCCCACCTGCAGGGATTTCTGAGCCAGGTTTCTTTCGCTCAAAATGAGCGTAGTTCCTAATTTCACCCATGGAGGATGAGGTGGTTATGGGGGTGTAGCCAGTCACCCACCAGCCCCTGCCGCTAAGACATTGGTCAAGTGACAACCTCGCTAGGAGTCTTAGTTTAACCATCTGTGAAATGGGAAGATAATTTTTAAAAATCCTTCCTAACAATGCCTTTGTGAGGATTGAGAGTACACAAACTAATTGCCTGGAGCATATATAGTTAAGGTCTCCCCTTTTAATTTCTTGCCTTTCTCATTGTTTCAGACTGAGGAAACTATGGCCCAGAGAAGCAAACTGATTGGCTTGAGGTCACACAGCAATAAGATCCTGAATAAAACTCAAGTTCTGTCCTCCAAAGGAAAGCTATTTAAGAAGGAAGGAGAGACGGGAAGGACATTTCTATTATCAGGGGTTCTTAATTGGGTCGATGGACCTCCAGTCTGGTCTGGGGACAGGGTTTGGAGGGGCCCCTGCATTTGGATGGGAAAAAGTATACATCTTTAATTGAAATTTAGCATTTTTTCAGTAAAGAATGTAACAGAGTAGTAGTATCTGTGGTTCTGTCACCAATAGAAATCACAGAGATTTTCGTATCACATTATAGATGTTGTAGATCTGTTGAAATATCATGTAATCTCATCTCTATTTTAATATGATAGTCATTAGACCCTCCACTAGATCTTATGATTTAAGGGATTAGTGAGGAACACATATACTACCATAGCACATATCTGCTTTTTCCATATTTTAATAACTATATTTCAATATAATCAGTTTCTTTTGTAACTCTAGGTACTTTATTTTATATATTTAAAAAATATTGTTTTCTGAGGAAGGGTCCATAGGCTTCACCAGATCGCCAAACAGGTTTATGGCACAAATTGTCAAACTCTGGGAAGGAAGACAGACCTGGTTTATCATGTTTCTTTATTGTATCCTTATCACCCAGTTTAGTATCAGACACACATTGGTGTTCAATAAATTTTCCTGAATGAATAGGATTCCTCCTCAACCAAGGAAGCCAGTGCTGGCACTCTTGGTCACCTGAGAAGGAGGGATATTCCTGAATCTGGTTTTGTCCCTGACAATCTGCTTTTGTTCACAGAAGTGTGTGGAACTTTGAAAGTTTGGTCCCAGGAGAACCTGGTCCCTGAGAACCTCATCCCCATGTGCAGGGCCCTCTGCTGCAGAGGAGTGGGGTAAGCTGTGAAGGATGCAAAGACAAGTAGCTTCAGCATGGGAACAGACCCTGGGGCACAGCAGGCCCTTGATTCCTCATCCTCCACCTGGTTCTCCTTCTGGTTTCTGTTTAGGGTCCCAGCAAAGGGGGGGGGGCTGTCTTCTTTGGTTTTCAGCAAAGACTATATTTTGCACTTGGTTGTGACCTTAAAGACCTTCAAGAACAGCCCTCGGTTTTGGAGGCCCAGACTGGGCAGGACCTGAAACCACACCACACACTGAGGAGTGAGGACACAGGAAAAAGATGTCACTCTAGGCAAAGAACACCTTCTCCTCCCATGCCTCAATCCAAAACATGAGCACCCTAGCCAAATATATTAGAATCCCAAAATTGGCTCCTAACAGTGTCCCTGAAGCCAGATACCTTCTCTGACAAGGTGAGTGAAAAGGAGCCTCAAATGCCAGGATGAGGGGCTGGGGATTTGATTAGGGGAGCAGAGAAGAATCAGGGAAGACATGATGAGGGCCAGGCTTCGGAGGTCTGCTTCAAGGCTCATCTCCATCTTGGGATCCTAGGCATGTTGCTTCTCCAGGGCTGATCCCCCAGGAAGATTAACCTAAGTTTGCAGATGGGAAAACTCAGGCCCTCTAGCGAGGGTGATGGAATCACATTGTGAGGCAGAGCACACTGAAGGAAGGATACCCAAGCTGTTTTTCTTTCAGACTGGCTGGGATCCTTTCGCTAGGCTGACCTCTTCCCCTGGCCCACTCCAGGCCCTTTGCCCCTGCTGTTTTCCCCTCTACTTCACCCGCTGGTCATTGGGACTAGCTCCTGATTGTGCATGTAGGTATCTCTTCCCTCCCCACAAGATGCCTTTGACTCAGGATCCTGAACTCTCAGCTCTGGCCAGGCTAGAGTCTCCTCTACCCACCTCTGACAGTGCAGTCCCAGGTCAGAACCAGAGGAATCAAAGCCTTCATGCTCCCCCCCGAAAACATTTATCAGAATCATGGAGTAGGTCAAAGATCTGGTGTTCCAACTATTTCAGAGTTGGCCCAGGGAGGGAAGGGGCCTTGCCAAAGGTCCCACAAGAACCTGGCAGTCATCCTCGACTCCTCTCAGTCCCCTCTTTTCCCATATCTAAAGCCCATTGATTCCAGCATGTAAAAAGCTCTCACAGAACAGACAGGTTTCTTGTGCAGGAGAATTCCAATTAATTTATGTAGATACTTCCCCCTCAAGGAGATGGAGCTGAACTCCCCACTCCCTAAGCATGGGCTACACTTAGTGGCTTCCTTCCAAAGAGTATGGTATGGAAAGGGGGCTGGGGCAGGGAGGCGGAGTAACTTTACTGTGGAGAAGCCTCACATACACTACTACCTCAGCCAGGTGAGCAGAGTTAACATCAACAGTGATAAGACATATTGATAGTATGTACCCTTGATATGATGAGGATGGCATTTTCCTTCTGTGATCTTCCTTCCTCAAACCCATAACCCTAATCTAATCATGAGAAAGCACATCAGACAAATCCCAATTGAGGGACATTCTACAAAATACCTGACCATTATTGCTCAAATGTTGATGACTCTAGGTTATCAAAAACCAGGAAAGTCTGAGAAACAGTCAGTCACAGCCAAGAGGAGCCTGTGAGGACATGACAACTAAATGTAATATGCTATTCTGGATGGCATCCTGTAACAGAAAAATTACCTTAAAAACTAAGGCAATCTGAATAAAGTATGGACTTTAGTTAATAGTATTGATATTGGTTCATTAATTGTGACAAATGTACCATGCTAATGCAAGATGTTAACAATGGAGGAAACTCGCTGTGGGGTATATGGGTACTCTCTGTATTATCTTCGCAATAATTCTATAAATCTTAAACTTTTAAAATAAAAAATGTACTTAAAAAACCTCCCATATCCGCCCATTACACCATTCTCACCTGAGGATAGCGTCAATTTCCTCACTGCTCTCCCTCCCTCCAATCCATTCTCCTGGCATCCAGCAGAGGGCATTCTCCGAAACGGAAATCTGACTGTATCTGACGCTTTCCATTAAAACATGGGCGTTGGATGGAAAATTCTGGAGGTATATTGCAGAAGACCAACCTGTATATTTGTATAAGTTATCATTATGAGCCACAAAGAATCTGGAGGTATTTCTGATGTCCGCCGAAATAAAGTTACTCTATCCAAAATCTAAAACAAGTAAGCCTTTCCAAGCTCTGCCTTTCAGACACCCAACTCCCGACCCCTCCCCCACCCCATCACACAGCTACCTAGTAATTTCCCTCTGCTTTCCCCTTCTCTCTATGCACTCTTTGGCTCGAGCCATCTTTTCTTGCCTTCTCTTCCAGGCCCAGTTCCAGGAATCCTGCACCCTCTAAAACGGGAGAGCATTCCTGCATTATTAGGATGTAATGTCTTGACAGATTATCATTTTTTAAAAACTACATGCAAATGAGAAAAATGGATTCCAATGGCTCCCCATGCCCAGCTCACACTAGGCCTGAGGAAAGGTTTGACGCACGATAAATAAAAAGATGAATCACTGAACAAATGGATATTCTAGGGCGCAGGGCGTTTCTGTGCGCCTGCGCAAGAGGGGATGGCGTGGGAAGCTGTTTGCTACCTGCCGGGGTCCATTGCTGCCGCTGGTAGGGGGTGGGGCTTTCTCAGCCTCGCCCTGCCATTGGCCAGGATGGTCCGCATTGGTCTGACGCAACACCTCTGCGGCCTGCAGAGCTCTCCCCGAGAAAGCCAAACATCCCCCCCCCCACCCACACACCACCATCTTGCAGACCAATGCATAGAGGAGACAGCGATTTGAGGGTCTGTGAAAGAGAGAGTGGCTCCTGGGGATGGCTCGCCAAGCAGGACAAAAGACTAGAAGCAGCACTTTGAATTTGCTCAGAATTTTATTAGGATTACCAAGGTTCACAAGGAACAAGGAGGGGCTTCTGGGGGAGGGGGGGTAGGAACACCGCAATGACAAGCGGCCTTGCATAGACACCAAGGCGGGCTAGCGGGCACAGCGTGGGGCGGGGCGCGAGGGATGGAGGGAAAGAGAGGCTTGGGAGAACAGGGTGGCAGCAGAGCCCCCCAAGGCCACAGCGGCCCTCCCCGCTTCGGGATCAAGGGTGTCCACTCCACACAGCACGAGGAGGGGGATAGAGGGGCCCTGACCAAGGCATCACAATAAATACGTTTAGCAGCACACAGAAGCCTGCAGGGGAGGAGGGCCAAAAGGAAGGGGGAATCCCCCTTTCCCTCCCCCCAAAATAAGAACTCTGCAATTACTAAACCATAAAAATAAACTTTTAACCCGTGTACGAAGTCGGTCACCCCCCAGAAGTGCAATGTGGGGCCGCGCGGCCCTAGCTGAGGGGGAGGGCAAATGGGGCAGGGGGAGGGGGATACAGAGAGGCATCCCCTGCAAGGGTAAAATGTTTATCCAGTTTTGCCCCTCTTCCCCGGGTTGGCCCAAGCATTTTGGACCTGAAGCACCTCCTCCATGTCGGAATCTTCAGAGTCTTCTCCTCCTTCTGAGTCTTCTTCGATCCCTTCCTCGTCGCTTCCTTCCTCATTATCGCTTCCATCCTCATTATCGCTCTCCTCCCCTTCTTGTTCACTGTCTGCAAGGAGGGAGAGAGGCAAGGAGGGGAAAACCGGAGGGTGATTAGATGAACAGGCAGATGTCATTCTTTTTTTGTTGTTTGTTTAAACAATAGAAATTTATCTTCTCACAGTTCTGGAAGCTAGAGGATAGCACTCTTAACAGGGAACAGAGCCCATAGCCAGGGTTTTGGGGGCCTGGAACACTTGCTAAGCACCTCTGCTTGGTGTGTGTGTGTGTCTGTCTGTCTGTCGTGTGTGTGTATGTGTGTACACTCAAGCAAGCCTGGAGTGAGGGAGGAGTGGAAGGGAAGCAGGAAAGCAGGGTGGGCTCCCTGTCTCTGGCCTATCAAAATTGATACATCTCTGAAAGTCGCTTTTTCTCGCGTGTAATGTGTTAATGTGTGTGTCTTCCCGAGCTCTGACCTCAGCTGAATAAACGTTCTGTTCATTCCAAGGCAGCTCCCCCACTCCTTCTCCACAGTCTGATCCAAACAGGCCCAGTCTGTCTTCTTTAGCCCAATTCCCCACCCCCACTCCTACCCTAGGGCTGGGCAGATAGCGCTTCCTCCCCTTCTCTGAAAGAAGATGCCATCCGGTGGCAACTCCTTGTTTCCCTACTCTAACTGAATATATGTCTACATTGAATTTACTCACTCATTCAATGCCTTCTTCCTTGCCCCTGCCCTCAATGGAAATTTGCCAGAGACCCCATGGCCAAAACCCCCAGGAGTGGTTGGTCTTCCAGCCCCTTCTACCTCCCCCAGGGGCCCGCCTCTCCAAGGTCTGCCTGCCCACAGCCAGGCTCAAACATCTCCCTTGCCCACCCTCTACCAATACCTTCCTAGCTAAGGTTTGACTCTACTGCCTTGCCCCTTGCTCATTCCCTCCTATTTCACTGTGGGTCTGGCTCTGCCCCCACTAATATATTGAAACTACTCTTGCCAAGGTCATAGCCCTAAATCCAATGGACACATCCCAGTCCTCATTTTACCTGACCTTTCAGCAGCACTGGATACTGTTGACAATCCCCGCCTTCTGAGAACGTTCCATGACTCAGTTCTCTTCCTAATTCTACCCTCTCAAGAGCCTCAGTTTCCTCATCCATAATAGCACCTACCTCTTAAGAGTTGCTGTGAGGATCAAATGAATTAATAAAATAAGTAAATCATTTAGAATAGTGCCTGGCACATAGTAAACACTTCATTAATGCTAACTGGTCCCAGAATCCAGAGCTAGGATTCTGCTCTGGCTTGTTACCCCCTTTACTTACATCTTCTGACTTCCCAGACATATAACCAATCACCTGCCTGGGCTACCTGTATCATATGTCCGACAAGCCTTTCCAACCCGATGTTCCTCCCTGCATCTCATCAATCCTGCCACCATGTCATTCCCCATCCTAAGAAATGGCACCTCTGTTTGCCAGTCATCCAGGCCAGACCAAACCTGGAAGTCATCTTAAATACTGCCTTCTCCCTCAAACCCCCACATGCAAACCTTCCTCAGCATTTTCTAAAATGCATGCTTTGGTGAAGAGTAAACAATAGCTTCTGTGGTCAAGAAGTTTGGGAAATGCTGGGTTCCACAATGTTTAAATGGGTTTCTTACAGCAGGACTTTTCAGAGCCTTTAAGGTGCATGTACATGTGACTCCACCTGAGAATATTAATGTATGCAGTATGTCCCCAACATAACTGACTACTGGACGTTTTTGTGAGAAGCAGTTTTCAGGACTAGTGAAGGATCCTCCCAAAAGACAAACAAGCCTGAGAGTTCCCTGAAACCCTTGCCTGCGTACAGAGTATGCTGAATTATGTTTGTCACTTCCCCCCTCTTTCTGTGTGTGAGCCTGTCCTTCTCAGTTTTCTACCCACCTTCTCCTATCTCTTCACTCTTCCTGTGTCTTTTGCTCTGTTACAACCTATCTACCCACCACCTAGAAATGGAATCTATTTCTTTGGTTCTGCTACATTTGTAAGTTAAAGGTTCCCTGGCCTTGCTTTGTTTAAAAAGTCGCACAAAATGCTTCTTTTCTCCACAAGAGCAGACTGTATTCATGCCTTGATGCCTTGACCCTGGCCAGCTTTTCTGAGAAAAGGAGGGAAGACAAAAGGGGCTCTAGGCTCACCTTCCTCACTGCCCTCTTCTTCCTCTTCCACTGATGATTCTTCTTCAGAGATGTTCTCTACCTCATCCTCATAGTCATCCTGGTTGTTGCTGTTATCCTGATCCTTGTCAGGGTCATCAATGTCATTCTTGTAATCTTCGATGTCTCTGTCATCATCATCGCTGCCTTCATTGTCACCTTCATTGCCATCATCATCACTGCCTTCGTTGTCGCCTTCATTGCCGTCATTATCTTCATCATCACTGCCCTCATTGTCTCCTTCATTGTCACTGTCGCTGCTGTCCTGGTTGTTGCCATTGCTGCCATGGTTGCCACCTTTGGGGTTCTCATCATCACCATCAGGGTTCTCATCACCATCAGGGTTCTCATCGTCATCAGTATTCTCTTCATTGTCATCAGGGTTCTCTTCATTGTCATCAGTGTTGTCCTCAGGGTTCTCGCTGTTTTCATCAGGGTTCTCATTGTTGTCGTCAGGATTTTCGTTGCTGTCATCGGCACTCTCATTGTTGTCGGTGGTCTCGTTGTCATCAGAGCTCTCATTATTATCAGTGGTCTCGTTGTCATCGGGGCTCTCATTGTTGTCGGTGGTCTCATTGTCAGGGCTCTCATTGTGGTCAGGGCTCTCACTGTCACAGAGGCTCTCGCTAATGTCAGTTATCTCATTGTCAGTGGTCTCAAAGCAGTCGGTGGTCTCCATGAAGTCAGAGATCTTGACGTCATGAATGGTCTCATTGTCGGTGATACCATCGCTGTCTGAGGTCTCGCTGATAATGTCTTCCATTACATGATAGTCATCAGAGTCTTCCAGGATCACCACCTCACACTTGTCCCTGTTTTTACTGTGGAGAAGGCTGAGGTTGAGTATAGGGTTGGTGGAAGGCAAGGCAGACACTGAAAGGTAGTAACTGGGGAGCCAGCAGGCTACAAGGGATCCCAGGGATGAGGTTAGGGTGGGGAAAGTCCCATTTCTGCTCCTGACTACATGACCTCAGGCCAATCACACCCCATTTATGGGCATCATTCCCCACTTGTAAAACATATTGGACTGGGAGCGCCTGGGTGGCTCAGTCGTTAAGCGTCTGCCTTCGGCTCAGGTCATGATCTCCAGGTCCTGGGATCAAGCCCTGCATCAGGCTCCCTGCTCAGTGGGGAGTCTGCTTCTCCCTCTCCCCCTGCCTCTCCCCACTGCTCCTACTCTCTCTCTCTGTATCTGTCTCAAATGAATAAATAAAAAATTCTTTAAAAAAAAAAACAAACATATTGGACTGGATTCTCTCAAAGGTCCCTTTGGCTCTGTAAATCCTGTGTGACATTAGCCTAATCTTTGTCCCATCCCTAACAAACCACCTCTCAGCCACCAAACCCCCATCACCTTTCTTCCTTTTCTTGCTTCTTTTTGTTTGCCCTGTAGCCCCCTTCTCCCATCATGTAGTAGCGCAGAGGGTTAACCCACAGGTCGTTTTTGATAATCTGTTGAAAGAGAGGGTGGGTGGGGGGAAGGGGAACAGAGTTATGAGTACAAGCCCCAGAGCCTACTCCCAATTCCCCAAGCATCCAGAGGCAAGCCTAGCAAGGTTTTCTCTGGCAATGCCAGGAGGGGTCCCACCTCAGCAATCCTGTCAGCCTCTGGGAGGCTGTGGTTTGAGAACCAGCTGAAGAAGCTGTGGTTGGTGTCCTGGTTCCTGTGCCTGCGGGCCTGGGGTTCCTGGCCCCGGTGCCAGCGGATTGGAGTGGAGTGAGACACCAGCCGGCCTGGGGGGAAAGGAGGCTATGGAGAGGGCAGTGGACAAGGACAGATGGGGTGGGGGTGTGGATTTTCCCTAGGGCTGCCTCTTACCAGAGCGGTTGCGCTGGAACTCCTTGACAATCACCATGTTTGTGAAGTAGGGGTTTGTCTGGAAGTACAGCTTCATCTTGTAGCCCATGGAGATATGTCTGAGATCCTGTACCTGCTCAGGGTATAGGTAACGTTGGAATACCCACCACACCAAGGCCCCTCCCACCCCACCCCCCTCACCTCCAAGGGCCAGATCCTTTGCCCAATCCTAGTAAAAATGTATCTTTGGCCTGACCTGCAGATTGGTCAAGTAGCGGAAAATGTCTTCATCACGTCGGTTGATCAAGATTGAAATTTTGGGGTGGTTGAGGAACTGATGGAGGGAGCAGTTTAGGTCAAGGAGTGACTGTTCAATGAGAGAAGGAGGGAGGGAAGGCCAGGCAGGGCAGAGCAAAAGAGAGGCTGGAACAGAATTCCCTCTGTGTTGATGTGATGTGTGTGGAGCAAGTGGACTTTTCTTCCCATGATACTATGTGGTGAGCCTGTGTTTATGTGATGTCAAACCTCTGTATTAGGTTGCCTTGCCTTGGTTCATATTTGCTGTGTGTCTGGGTGCTAAGGGTCTACGTCTCTGTGATGTTGTGTCCCTGGATGCTGAGAGTTTGTATTCAGAAGACATTGTGTGTCGGGGGCTAAAGGCCCATGCCCTAGTGATGTTATATCTGGTTGCTGAGGACCTGGAGTCACATGATGTTATTTGGGTGTTATAGGTCTGGGTCCACATGATATTGTGTATCTGGGTCTGAGGGTTTGTGTCCAAGTGATGCTGTGTGTCTGCAGGCTGAGGACCTGTGGCCACAAAATACTGTGTGTGCCTGAGTGCTGACAGCCTGTGATCATGTGATACTTTGTAGGAGAGTGCCAATGGTCTATATCCATGTAATTCCCCCAGTAAGTTAAGCCCGTGTTCCTAACATGTTGCATGTATGTATGTACGTGCCCGAGAGATAAGCTTTTCACCAATAGTGAATGAGATTCTTCTTACTCTCTTATTTCCTCCATTTAACTCCTTGATCTCCACTTCTAGGTACTCCTTTGCCTGACCCTTTAGGGGCTGGAGCCCCTTTCTACCCCCCATCTCTCCAGCCAGGACTGGGGTCTCCCTAGTATCTAAGCAGAGACCTAACCTTGCAGAGCCAGGTGTGACTTAGGCACCCTTTCTGGGCAATTTCTCTGCTATGTGACCTTCCCCTCCCTCTTCACCATATCTGAGTCAGTTCATCTTCTGTGTGTCCCTCCCCTCCTCCTTTCACCATCTCTGGTCTAATTTTTCTGCTGTGTGCCCTTCTGTTACCCTCCCCATTTCACTGCCTGTGATCCATTTTTTTTATATTATGTTCCTCCTCTCCCCTCTTCCCCATCTGTGGCCCAGGTTTTATGCTGTGTGCCCCTCTCCCCCTTCACTATCTCTATCTAGTCCAGCTTCTCTGATGTTTTGCCCCTCTCCTTCCATTCCTCCTCCACCAAACCTAGTCATTTTTCCAATAAGGGTCCACCCCCACACCCTTCCCCCCCTCACCTCCCCCCCCCCATTTTGTCATGGGCTCCTAGCCCATGAATATAGATGACAAGGATACTGCTTTGACCCAGAAGCCTGGGATATGCTGGATGATGAGGTCTCTGCGCTCCAGGAAGGGTCTTCGCATCTGGATGAACTTGCGCTTCAGACGGAGGAAGGCCTTGCCTGCCTTGATGTTCACCGCCTCCAGGTCCAGTTGAATGTTTTCCAGTGCCTGCAGGATGCACTCTATCTTCTCGGCATTCCTCTCCTTGCTTTCCTTCTTCATCTTCCTCTGCTTCCTCTTCCTCCTCCTCCTCCTCTTCCTCACACTCTCCTTTTCATCCTCGTCGTCATCTTCCACTATGATGATAGCCTCTTCCTTCCCCCTCGGACCGGCTAACCTCTGGTACCCCCACTCCCCTGCGCTACAGGTTTCTAGGGCCTTCTCTCCGGCAAAACTGCTGGGCTCTATAACCTGAAAGTCAATTTCCAGACTTCCCCCAGAAGCCTCCGAAGGAGAGAAGGTTTCTAGGCTCTCCGTGGGAGGGGGCGCCCCCCCATACCCTGACTCCATCGCAGGCTCCCAGCCGGGACTCCCAGCACCCAGGGTGAAGTACGCACGGATCCCTCCCTCCTCCAGAATGACATAGGGCGGCGGTGGGGGCAGAGCGGGGCCCAGGCCCACCCCCCTCATGTCAGCCAGCACCTGTGCCGCCTCGGTTTCCTCCCGGAGCCTCGGGCGCTGCTCGGGTGGAGGTAGGGGCAGTCGCAGGAGCGGCGGCGGAGGCGGCGGAGGCGGCGGCGGCAGCTGGTCGTGCTGAGACGGCTCTGAGCTACTCAGGCGGCGGGCCTTGGCCGGAGGCCCCTCATCCTGGCGGTCCATGGTGACCGCGCTCACAGGTCAGGGGCTCGCACTCGCCCCTTCGCTCTCAGCCAGGCCGCCGCTGCCTCTCACACCTGAAGCTCAGCCGCAGCACCTCACGCGAGCAGCTCTCCTCACAGCCTCGCTCTGGCGTTCCCTCCCACAGCGCCTGCCCTACTCCCTCCGCGCCAAGCGTCCAGGACCCGCCCCCTCCCTGACGCAAAGGGCCCGTTCTGCCTCTCCATTGGCTGCCAGCCTCCGCCGAGACGCTCGCACTCCCTCGACCTCTGCCCGCTCTCACGCAATCTGCTTGCCAACACCACACCTCATCGCTTTCCGATTGGCTCCTCTAGGGCCCGCCAATCATCGGGCTGACTCCCCCAGCGACGAGAGGGACACTGCAGGACGATTGGCCGCAAGGAAAGCTGAGGGGAAGAAGCCCCTCTCCCTCACCCTTCCAGCGTTTTATCCAATGGGAAAAGTACCAGTGGCTCTGAAGACCAAAAAACAAAACAAAAATCAAACGCAGGCTCTGAGCAGGATGTGCTCAAATAAAATTGGGAGAGCCTCGGTGTCGTTTTCCCCCTTCTCTGCCCTCCCCTCAACAACTACGCACTTCTTAAATCTGCCCCTTCCCCTCTTCCCGGCGTTTGTCCCTGTGGCGAACCGTGATGTGGCCCCCGGGGCTAGGGTTGCCCTAAAGGAGCCTGGAATTTAGAAACCTAGGACCTTTGATTTGGGGCCAGAGTTTGACGTGGCGTTCTGCATCTCTGCAAAATGGCTCTAGAAATAATCACACACACGAAAGTAACTTCCTCTGCGTCATTAAAATGATTGTGATTCCGTTCGTCCGCCAGATTTTTCTAGGGTTTTCTATCTCTTCGTCCACTCGATACTTGCCCTCCTTCCAATCCTTTCCTCAGTGTATGCCGTTTTTAATTGCATTTTAGATTTTGGGGGGTCAGATTGATGGTCTTTCCTGACGCATGGTGGTGGGGTTCTGGCTTTGGTCTGGGATTCACATCACGGGTGTGCTCCTCACTTTGTAGCCCTAACCAAATCACTGCCTCTCTCTGAGTTTCGGTTTCCTCTCCTCTAAATTGGGCATCCTTAAGACACGTAGGAAACTGCCCATTGCAGCCTTTCTGTGGTGGCAGGAAATTGGAGGCAACCTAGAGACCCATCACCAGGGGAATGGATAAGAAAAATGTGGTATATGTAGAAGATGGACCACTAGAATGAATTAGATCTACGTACAGCAACAAGGCTGAATCTCTCAAGAACAGAATGTTGAGTGAAAAAAGAAACAGAACAAGATTTATAGTACAATACTGTTTATGTAAATCAAAACACATAACAATACCATATATTTTTCACAGATACACATATATGTAAATAAACACATGAACGGTGAATTGGAAGGACATACATTAAATACACGAGAGTGGGTGCCTATGTGGGAGGGGGTATTGGATCAGGGATGGGTGATGAAGGGGAAGAAACAAAACAAAACAAAGAATAAAAGGGACTCGCATGGGCCAACGATGATGTAGTGTGCCAAGAACTGAGGAGTATGGTCAACTCAATTCTGTGCACCTGAGAGAATAAGTAAATAAATAGTAAATTGAGTGCCCAGGGAGCAGGCTAGCTGGGTAGACTCCCAGGCTTAGGTTTATCCCCCCTGTAACATCCCTCCTCTGAATTTAGTCAAAGCTTACCAAAGTCCCAGCGGTATACAGTGGACTCTTCAGAAGGGCTCCCATCCCCGACTGAGCAGTCCCTCCAGAAGCCATTACTTTGTAGGGGGCATTTTCTAACCCTGTTAGTTCCCCATTCAGGTTTGATCCCCAATTCCCAGTGCCTATTCTCCAAAGTGGTCCACTTTCAGGAACACCTTGTTTGCATTTTGGAGAGGAGACTGATACAGGAGTTGGAAGGGTACCCGGGGGCTCCAGGCTTTGGGAAGAGATGGGGTTCTCAAGTATCCTGTCCCCCCATGTTCAGAGCCTGGGCCAAAGGAGGAAGATTTTATGGGATGGGAGTCTACCCTCTTGCTGCATACATACGTACGGTTTTAAAATTCTTTTCTCCAACCACTCTACTTCCTACTGCAGGCACATAACTCTAGTTTGTCTCCTTTCAATTAGGTGCATACATGTACGTGTGTGTGTGCGCCATATGTCTCCACATACAGGCATTTGCTCACATGTGTGCACCAGGCAGTGGTGCCTCCCCACACAAAGTCACACAGACACAGTCCCACTTGACCATACCTCCCCACATGTGGTCATGCAAACAGGACACACACACACACAAACACACAGAGTCAGAAAGAGAAAACATCCAATATAGCATTGTTCTTTTCAGTTTTCCATTTACAAAATCCAATGGTGAATCCAGGCAGTTAGAAAAAAGAAATGGAGGAAAACCCTCCAGAATGTACCCTACCTACTCCCACCCCTGTGGTTCCCCCCCACCCCATTCCCTGGGAAAGGCACCCCCATCACTATCACTGAGAGAACAGGTACCCTCCACCCCAGCCTCTCAGCCACTCTGGCCTGCCTTTCCAGGGCCACTCCACAGCCAGGCTCATTCATGTCTCTCCTGCCTAGAGTGCCCTCCCCATTCCTCTAGGGTCAAGGCTTCCCCAGTTCTGGGGCTGTCGTGGGGGTAGAGAGGGAGCTTAGGACAACGGTTTCTATCAGGAAGGGAAAGGGGGTAGATAAATACAGATCTCCCCCTCCCCCAGGAAACGAGAGGGGGACAAAAAATCCAGGCAAGGCCAGGCAAAGGAATGCCAGCTTGGCTCACCAGTCCATAAGAACTGGCAGTGATGTGAGCCCAGAGTGGACTCTGCCCTGGGAAGGAGGCTTGGGCTCTCCCACCTGGAGAATCTGGCTGCAGTCTGCTCCACTTTGGGTGGAGGGAGGAAGGGGGAGAAGGGCTGTTCAGGGGAAGGAAGTTGGGGGCTGAGGGCCCAGAAGGCCAAGGGCTACCAAGAGGGGCTTGAGGCCCCCGAGGCTTGAAGGGGACAAAAAGAGGTCAGATAGGAATGGACTCAAGTCCACAGTGCCTTGGAGCTTATATCACTGTGTGTTATACCAAGGCCACCCCCCAACTTTTCATCCTCAGGAGAATAGTGTGAACCCAGGAGACAATTCTGGGGTTGGTTCTGCTCTGACCCCAGGTGCTGGGATCCAGTTACTCTGGGGAGTTTGGCTCTCTCCCTACACTTCCCTGGGGGAATGCTCCTGCCTGTATGGCACCCACATCAGCCCTAGTGGGGCTGGAGTGGATTTCCATCCTCAGGAAGAAGAGTTGGGGGCTGGGGATCCAGGAGGCAGCTCGAAAGAATGCAGCCAAGTTCGGGTCTCTTCAGCTCGAGGTGTGCAGCTCACATCCCGTTCTTCACCTAGCCTGGGCCCATCCCAGGGGTCCTTCTCCCTCCCCTCCTGGCTTCTTGAACAGATGCTCAAGAAACACTTGGGAGGTCTGGACATGGTGGGGAGGGACAGGAAACCAGGCTTGGGACCAGGGTTAGCTTAAAACAACATTGCACACAACATAGCAATTAAACGTCTCTGCTCCCTGGGGACCCAGCACCCCCTTTGGTCCCGGTTGTCAGCAGATGAATTTCTCCTTAAACATCCAGCCCTTGCTAAAGGACTCGGAAGGGGAGGGTGCATGGGAGCAGAGGGGGCAATAAGAGCTCTGGAAGTCTATTTTACAGGACAAATTTCCCACTTCTGGACTATGTCAGAAGGAGAGACATTAAAGCAAGAAAGCCTGTCTCCTCAGCTGTTAGTAGAAAAACCTGCATTCTCAGTCTTAGTTTCTTTTTCTGAATTGTCACTTCTGAGAGAGAGAGGATGAAAGAGAGAGAAAGAAAAAGAGAGAGAGAGAGGAAAGGAGAGAGATTGTAGAAGTGGAGAAGGAGGCAGCGAAGACAGGCCCCACAGCATTAGAAACGCCTCTTTCCCAGTCCCCCACCCCAGTCTCCAACCCTGGGGAGCTGTTGGCAAAGGTGCCTCGATTCCGGGTGGTTCGAGGGGCTAGGGCTGGAGCTCAGAAAGGCTCCTGTATGGGGCCCACCCTTCCCTTACTGCTGGCTCCATCACGGTAGCCATGACCTTCTCCCTGCCTGTCTGCCTACCAGCTTGCTTCACATGACACAGTAGGGTTCTCTGGGAGCCGGGGCACCTCCTGTGCCCCAGCAGGGGGCGTGAGTCCTCAGGCACTTCTTGAGGTCCTTGTTGAGCAGGAAGCAGACGATCGGGTTGACAGCAGCCTGGGCGAAGCTCATCCAAACAGCAGTGGCCAGGTAACGGTGGGGCACGGCACAGGCTTTCACAAACACTCGCCAGTAGCAGGCCACGATGTAGGGTGACCAGAGGAGCAAGAAGAGCAGTGTGATCGCGTAGAACATACGGCCCAGCTGCTTTTCACCCTTGACCTCGTCCATGCCCAGCAGCCGCCGGCTGGCTGCGTGCCCATTCTGCCTGATACCCAGCAGGGTTGGTGGCATGGGCCCACGGCCAAAGCCAGCGATCCAGTTGGCAGCAGCCTGGCCAGTGGCCCCAGGGCCATGGAATGTCCAGTTCTGGCTGATGGCGGGCACCATCTGCACTGGCTTCATCTTGCGGTGACGATACTCGAAGAGGAGCAGCTTGCCATAGACAGCATGTGTAGCTGCCATGAGCACAGCCAACATAAGCATGAAGCCCAGCGTGTCATTGGCCTTGAAGTAGCGATGCTCAAAGATGCACTGGTCCTCCTCGCGGATAAACTTGTAGGTGCCCACATCAAAGACGGGTGGGAAGGCCATGGCCACAGACAGGGTCCAGGCCATGCAGATGACAGCTGCGCATGTCCAGAGTGTCATGCGCTTGGCATAGAAGCGGTGGTGGGCGATGGCCATGTAGCGGGTGACGCTGATGCAGAACAGCATGAAGGCCGCATGGAAGCAAAAGAGCACGGCCATAAAGGCCACAATCTTGCAGCTGAGTGCACTGAAGGTCCATGAGGAGCCATGGCGCACAGAAGCCAGCACAAAGGGGAAGCAGACGGCAGAGCGTATGCCATCGGCCAGGCACAGGTCCAGCAGAAAGTAATAAGGAGCCTTGTGCAGGGCACGCTCCTTGAGCACCAGCAGGGACAAGATGGTGTTGCCCGCCAGGCTTACGCACATGATCAGTCCCAGCAGCACCAGCTTCACGTAAGCTGATGCCGATGGTGGGGACAGTGCGCCGCTCACCTCTTCGGGCTCTCCGGTAGTGTTGGCCATACTGAGGGGCGGGGGCTGCTCCCAGCCCTACGGGATCAGCCAGTCCGGTATTCGATGGGCCGTGGGGGACTCCATCAGTTGTCCTGTTGGGCTGCACCTGCAAATGGGGATAATGGGGGAGACGCAGACAGAGAGAGACAGAGAGATGCCAGCAGGAGAGAGCCAGAGAGAAAAACGTGGACAGAGGCACAGAGACACAGTGAGAAAGGAGAGAACAAAACAAAAATGGTGACAAAGATATAAATGGATACAAATTGAGAGGGAAATGGGGGAATGAGAATGAGAAGAGATAAGAAGAAACAGAACCAGAGACAGGAAGAGAGGGAAAGGGAAGACAGAGATAGAGATGGAGAGAGAAAGAGAGGGAGAGAGAGAGAAACACAAGAAAAAGAGACAGCGAGAAACAGATGGAAAGAAAGGTGAGGAAGAAACAGAAAGGGCAGTGTTAGTGGGTCTACACGGTCTCCGCACTTACTCCCCGGCTGGTGTCAGGCCCTGCCCCTGGCCCACTACTCCTCCTACCCCCTCCCTGCTGGGGGAGGGGGCTGCTTCACCTCTCTGGATGTCCTCCATTACCTGTTTCCTCCCTTGGGGGGGGTCTGTGGGGCGGGGGTGTTGGTGCGGCTCTTCTCCCCCTTTGCAAAGCCCTAAGGTTATGTTCTTCAAACTTTTTTGACTGCTACCCATAGTAAGCCAAACATTTTACATCACAACCTGGTACACATACACATACGTGCCCACATAACTGAACCAAAAGTTTCACAAAACAGTACTGATCCTATGTGTAATGTACCCCGTTAGTTCTATTCTATTTCACGATTTTTTGTTAATGCTGGTAGCCACCCATTAAATGAGCTTTTTTATTCATGATCAGGAATGCGCTTAGCATGCTCAAGAAAGAGTGGGAAGACCAGTGTGGTTGGAAAAGGGCGGGGAGGGGAGACAGTGGTAGAAAGTGAAGTCACAGAAGTGTCTGGAGCCAGACTGTTTAGGGCTGTGGGCCATGATAAGGACTTGGGTTTTTATTTTAAGTGGGGCAGGGAGTATTGTGAATATAAAGATATGAGTGTGCTTGTGTGCATTCATTCATTGAAAAGCGATTTATTGAGCATCTACTGTATGCCAGGCACTGGGGACACAGCTGTGAACCAGATAGAAAAGGATCCCTGCCCTTATGGAGCTGATATTCTAGATGATAAGGAAGATATATAGGTGAAGTATAGGAGGTCAGATGATACGTTCCTAAAAAGAAAAGTAAAGGAGGGAAAGGGGATAGGAAGTGCTAGGGGTGGGGGAGGTATACTTTTAGATGAAATGGACAGGGAAGGCTTCATGGAGGCTGTGTCATCTAAGCAAGGACTTAAAGGAGGTGAGAGTGAGCCATGTGGTTATTGGAGGGAAGAGAAGTCCAGGCAGAGGGAACAGCTAGCGCAAAGGCCCTGAGGTGGGATCACACGTGGTGTATTTGGGAAGAGCAAGGGGGCTACTGTGCAGGGAACGGAGTGAGTGATCAGAAAGCAGTGGGACTTAAGGTCAGAAAGGCGGTGAGGCCAGATCATGTAGGCCATGGTGAGGACTGTGACTTTTACTCTGAGAGGGGAGCCATGGGAGCAGAGGTGAGATGTGATATGACTTGGGGTTGAAAAGGATCCCCCTCGCTGCTGTGGGGAGCACAGACCAGGTGGGGCAAAGGTGGAAGTAGGGAGACTACTCAGGAGGCTCCTGCAGTAATTCAGGTGAGAACTAATAGCACTCTGTGTCCCTTGCCCTGCTTTATTTTTCTTTGTAGAACTATCTCTTCTCATGCACTATATAATTTACTTAAAATTCAGTTTATTGCCTGCCTCTCCCTATTAGAATGAAAGCTCCACAAGGGCAGGGAGTAGAGACTCAGATACTCTCCTCTAGAAGAGCAGTGCATAGCACAGTAGGCCCTCAGTCAAAGGCTGTCATATCAATTGGCTGAGGGACTAAAGGGGCTGGTGGCTCAGGGAGGGCTGCCTGGAGGCATCCAGGTGGGATTTGCTGAAAGGCAGCCTGGGCAGTACAGGAGTGGGAGGGCACGGGCCAAGCTTGGGGGGAGGGGAACAGGAGGGTTCCTGGTGTGTGTGAGCTGTGGGCTAGCGGGGGAGGAGTGTGATAACGTAACATGATAGGTCCCAGAGGGAAGGAAGCAAGCTGGAGAAGCTCAGAACTACTGTTGGGGCTGGGATGGGCTTGAGGTTGAGGGACATGGGGCTGAGTGGAGCCTTTCTACCCTCTCCCTCCCAGGAAGTCACCCCTCGGTATTGTTTCCCAGCTCGCTCCAACCTGGCCTGCCACAGCCACCAGGGGCCAAGCTTTTTTGATGGTACCCCGAAGTCTCAGACACAGTGCCAATAGGCCATGAGAAGGTGCTAGGGCAGGGGCTTGGGAGAAGTGGGGTTGGTGGGCCCCCTTTCAGCCCCCTCAAGGCCTGATAGCTCCCACAGAACTGTGGACCAGCTGACCGCTGGGTGTGTGTAAATTTGTACACACATGCACACACATACTCCTTAGCCTTGAGGGGAAGCAGGGGGAAAGCATTAGAGACAGAGAGAGATTGAATATAAAAGAGAATCAGAGAGACACACAGAGAGTGACAGAGGAGAGAGGTTTGCGAGAGAGAGACAGAGACATAGGAGGGAAAGGGGGAGAAATAAACAGAGAAAGGGGAGCAGGCCTTCCACACAAACAGGAAGAGACAGAAATAGAGACCAAAAGGAGAAGAGTGAAAAAAAGAGAGACACACATAGAAACAGAGTAGAAAGAGAAATAGAGACAGAAAAGTAGAGACAGAGACAGAGAGACAGAGAAGGAGGGAGAGAGAGAGAAAAGTGACAGAGACAAAGGGAGAGAGGGAAGGAGGGAGGGAGAAAGAGAGAGACAAAGACAGATAGGAGAGGGATAATGCCAGGAAAGAAAGAGAGAACAATAGAGAGATAAAGAGACGGGCTGGGAGAGAGGCAGAGATAGAGACAGAGAGAAGCAGAAATAAAGATGGAGAGGGAGACACAGGGAAACACACTAAGATCCAGAAGGCGGATAATTTGTAGCCCAGAGTCTCAGTGAAAGCAAACCAAACCAAACCAAAAAAACACACACTAAAATGCAACAAAACAACACAAAACAATAGCAGCAAACGAACAAAACCCTGGTGTTGCCTGGAAAGCTGGGGCGACTCTACAAGTGAGGAGAGGGTTCTTCTGAGCAGACTGGCAGCCACAGCTTGGGCCCGTCCCAGGCTAAAAGTGTGAGCACACGCACAGAACACATACACACCTGTGCGTGCCCAGACGCCCTCAGAAAGATACGCAGCTACACACAAGCTCACACAGACACATAGGCTCCTGCTATGGAGACCTAGGGACAGCAACCGGCTCACACACAGGGACATGGACTCGCACGCATGCGCACACACGGCATAGGGTCTACGGGTCCTTCTTCCGCAGGCACAGTGTATACACCCTGTCTAAACCGGTGCATCGTCTTCAACAGAGACGTTACTGCCCCCTAGGGGACATTTTGGAAAACCGCAGGAGCATTTTTGGTTGCCACAACGCTGGGGTGTAGGTCGTCCTTCTAACATTTAGGGGTCCAGGGCAAGGATGCTGGCCATCCAGTGATGTGTGGGGCAGTCCCACACAGTCAACATGTGTCCCGAATGCCCTAGGACTTTGGGTTTGTAATGAACCGAACCTTGAACCTAATAACTCTATTTCACATATAAATACAAATTTCCCTCTAGTTTAATATAACCTGAATTACTCAGGAATATAGCTGTCAAGTAAGTCCAGAGGAGACTGCACTTTGTTTGGGGGAGCACTTTCTTTGAGCTGTCAACTATTTCGGAAAATCTCACCCCTAGGCCTTTGCCTGTCATTTTCCTGCACTTTGAGCAAGGGGCAGTTTCTGATTTTTCCCCTTCCAAATCCACATTTATTCCTAAGATGTTACAAGCCTCTAACTACCTTTTTGACTTTCCTGGGGAGTGCCATGCCCAAACATTCACATATCAAAATACAAATTACTACCTTATAAATCACTTTCTTTTAATTAATTTGTATTAGAGTTAATACAATATGCATATCGTATGAAACACTATATGGGTTTTCTTTTGAAATTATATGTGCAGAGAGATTATATTATCTAAGAACTTCATGTCTATATAGTAAAGGGGTGTTACAAAATATGTTACATAAAAGAGGGTGTTAGGTATGAGAGGGCTGACAACTGATCATATACACACACTCAGACACACATGCACATGTAATGGCTCATAAACCCACAATTAAAACTCCCCTAACACACACACACATACACGCACACACACAGATGAACACTCAAATCCTGACAGATAGATACACATATGCAAACCTACTCATACAGAGACTCATACATACAATCTACCTGATTATTCAAATCCTCCCACATGATCAAACAAACTTCTGTGACACAGGCATGTACACAGTGGCATACCTATATCATCACATACAAATACTGTTACACATAATGACACTCAAAGTCACTTGCATATGCCACCATACTCACATGCACTTGAAACCTGCCACATGCATACACACACACAAACACACACATGTATGTACACACGGACAGAACGCCCCTCAGATATCCACAGATATATTTGTATGGAGAAAAAAACAGACAAGCACAAACTGCTCACATATACACACATGTACATACTCTAACACACGAGGCTGACTGATCCAAACCCTTTCACATAAATTAGGCACACTCACCAAAACAGACATGTACATCCTGGCTCAGGTACACAGATACCCATTCATGTACGTACTCACTTATGCAGAGAAGTGTACCAGCTCCAACACACCCTCCCCTGCAATGTGCAAGCATAACCAATCACAAAGAGAAAAACCGCCCATGCATACGAACACTCCTGCACACACAGACAAGGGTACACACACAAGCTTGCTCACATTACTTGATATACACACACCGCAACAGCTCTACACCCAGAGACAAACCCGCACACCTGCACATACCAGCCGACTCCTTCAGGCACAGGTGGAAACATTAGCAGAGCTGTTTGGCTGGTGGGCACCTGCCACAGCAGGGAGCCAGACCAAGAGAGGCTCTAGGGGGTCAAAGAGAGGTTGTAAATGTTTGGATTGCTTCCTGTTGAAACATCCCAGATAGTCTGATTATTACTTTGATTGCCACTCTTGCCCATCAGTGAGGTTTTTTTGGTTTTGCCCATACATGTACAACACCTGTTTTTCTTTTTAATTTGACCTTATTTAAATTTTTCCACAATTTTTTTCTACAAAAATAGTTGCATGACTGTTGCTATTATTATTATTATTATTATTATATGGTAGCAGGCATTCCTAAAGAGAGTATAACTATTTTGTTAATTGCCCTAATTGTTCCTTCTTTATAGAAAACCTTTTTTCCGGGCGCCTGGGTGGCTCAGTCGGTTGAGCGACTGCCTTCGGCTCAGGTCATGATCCCAGGGTCCTGGGATCGAGTCCCACATCGGACTCCCTGCTCTGCGGGAATCCTGCTTCTCCCTCTCCCACTCCCCCTGCTTGTGTTCCCTCTCTCGCTGTGTCTCTCTCTGTCAAATAAATAAATAAATCTTTAAAAAAAAAAAAGAAAGAAAACCTTTTTTCCTTCTAGAACATTTCAGATATAAAAAAGTAGAAAGAGTGACGCCTGGGTGGCTCAGTCGGTTAAGCGTCTGCCTTCGGCTCAGGTCATGATCATGATCCCAGCTTCCTGGGATCGAGTACCACATTGGGCTCCTTGCTCAGTGGGGAGCCTGCTTCTCCCACTGCCTGCCGCTCCCCCTGCTTGTACTCTCTCTGACAAATAAATAAAATCTTCAAAAAAAATAAAAAATAAAAAAGTAAAAAAAGTCCTATAATGAACGTCAGTGCACCCATTGCCCAGATTCATCAACGATCAACCCTTAGGGTCTTGTTTTGCCTATAACATCACCCACTTCCCCCACTTCCAGAGTATTCTGAAGCATAGCTATTATACCATTCATCCATAAGTATTTCACAGTGTTTCTAAAAGGACTCTTTTAAAAACATTACAATATAATTTTTATTATTTCTTGGTTTATTTACTGATTTACTTGCAACTGGCTTTTAATATTAAAAATTAGCCAAATCTGATTCTTCGTGGGATTTCATAATTTATTTCAGAATAAATTATTACCTTTTGTTTTTAGGTAAAATATTTGTCAATAAAAGAATAAAGCCTGACTGTGGTTGAATTGAATTGATTCATTAAAGGGAAAGTTAGGCCTTTAAGGCTTTGTTTCCAGAGTGCTGTTCTCTTAAGAATGCAGAAGACCTCAAATTTGCTTTTTTTATTTTTTATTTATTTATTATTATTATTTTTTTAAAGATTTTATTTATTTTTTGACAGAGAGAGAGGCAGGGAGAGAGGGAATACAAGCAAGGGGAGCAGCAGAGGGAGAAGCAGGCCTCCCGCAGAGCAGGGAGGCCGATGCGGGGCTCAATCCCAGGACCCTGGGATCATGACCTGAGCTGAAGGCAGACGCTTAACGACTGAGCCACCCAGGCGCCACCAAATTTGCTTTTTTTAAAAGTCAGTTTTCAGAAGTCACTAAGATCTGCTGGCCCCTTCAATACTTCATATTCAAGTAGATTTAATTTTTAAGATATTTCTTTTCCCATCAAAATGGATTTCTTGATTAAAGCTGGAAAATCAGGAGACTCACAAGACAAACACAGTCTCCCTCCAAAAACTCCAGGATCTCCCTAATTTAAGCAGTTTAATAAGGATTGTCCCAAATTTGGATCCAGCTGCCAAGTAAGCCCTCTCATCCTCAACCTGTATGTCCGATTTGTGTGGAAAAGTTATCAAAAGAAACTTCATACTGGGTGTTATACGCAACTGATAAACACTACATCTGAAACTAATGATGCACTATATGTTGGCTAACTGAATTTAAATTAAAAAGATTTCAAAAAAAGAAACTTCATTTCCCAGTAGGCTATGTTGGTCAACTGGCCATGAAACACTCTCACGAAGAGAAATATTTGGACTTTTAAAAGCATCTCAAAATGCAAATTAAGAAACCTGGCTCTTTTATGAGATGGGTTAGAACATTCTTTTTTCTTTTTAATTTGGGTTAGAAAATTCTTAGATGGAGCTCAACAAGCTAGTGACAGGATTGCATGATTAACAAGTAAAGCTAAGATGCCCCTCCCAGTAGTATCTCAGCGTTCTGCCAGGAACGTTCTAGCAGTCTGCCAAGAAATTGTCCACATCATATTTGGGACCAGTGAAGTAAAAAGAACAGGAAAGAGGTCACTTTCAATTATTGCTATTAGGAGACACAGTGATGATGGGTCAAAGGACCACTGAAATGACACTAACTCAGAAGACTGTTGAATCAAAAGGGTTTTCATTTTATATTGATGCATCGCTAGATGTTGATTAATTGTGCTCAGTTCAAAGTACTAGTCAGAGAGCCCGAAGAGAAATGCAAGAAGCACCAAAATAAACTAAGGTTGAAATATTCAAAGTGATACATGAATATTTTCTAATATCGTGGATACTCTGCATTAGTCTGTGGACTACTGAGATGGCATGAAGTTTACATCTGGAATTTGTTCTGAAAATGCCGAGATTCATGCACCAAGGAGCACTCACCTATAAAAGTTTACCTGTAGGTCTAATTTCCACAGTAAATGATGCTAGGTGAATTTGATTAAATCCAAGGTACTACCCACCCGTGTGTTGGATTTCTGTGAAGCTTTGGGATCAGTACACTTTTCTCTATTGTTTTAAACCTAAGTGTGTAAGGATTCTGTAAAAGATTTATGAGCTAAAAGAAAATTTTCAGCATTTTTTTGTGAATGATTCTCATTTGCAGATTTGATGCTTACTCATTTCAACAAATGGCTCTTTGAGCACATGAAAAAAATTACATCAAAAAATTTTTAAGACACTCAAAAATATATGAAAGTATACTGTCAAGGTTTATGGATTCAAAGCCAAACTTCAACTTAGAAGTGAGGTCATGTATGGTTCCCTGGGTGATACTTAGTTGGTGCTATTAAGTTGACTACTAAAAAAGACTTATTAAGATGAGTAGAGCAATGTCTGTGTCTACTTAGGGCAAAAGTTTCATCAATTATTTTGAAATACTCAGAATGAAAATTTTTGGTTGGATTCAAAATGCATGTGCATTTGTTACAAGAAATTTCAACATCACATTTGATTAAAAGAAAAGAAGTGTTAGATTTTAAAAAGGATCCTATCTTTGAAGCACAAAATTCAAAGACTATGAATTATCCAAGTTCTGATTATTGATAAGAAAGGAGTTTTAACCAGTAACCCTCTCCCCCCCCCCAAAAAAAACCTCTTTGGCCATTTGCTGCCACTAGTCATGCAAGCAGTTTCCTGTTGATGATGACCACCAAGAGACAGAAGAGATCATTAGCTATTTATTTCGAGCATAAAACCTGGGTCTCTGCCTGGCCATGGCAAAAACAAGTGAGTTATCAAAGGGAGGTGAAACAGGGATGAATAAGCAGTTAGTTGTTGCATTTCTTAAGAAAGATTGGTATGGGGCGCCTGGGTGGCTCAGTTGGTTAAGCGACTGCCTTCAGCTCAGGTCATGATCCTGGAGTCCCTGGATCGAGTCCCTGGATCGAGTCCCTGGATCGAGTCCCGCATCGGGCTCCCTGCTCGGCGGGGAGTCTGCTTCTCCCTCTGACCCTCCCCCCTCTCATGTGCTCTCTCTCATTCTCTCTCTCTCAAATAAATAAATAAAATCTTAAAAAAAAAAAAGAAAGAAAGAAAAAGAAAGATTGGTATGGTGTGAAAGTGTCAGAGAAACCAAAATGGTACCTGATGACCCCAAAGCTAATGCTTTTAAGGTGAGCTTTGCTGACCTGCAGAATCATGCAGCTATGTGTCACACATTCAAGCTAATTACTGAGGACATTAAGGCAAATGGTGCCCGCACAACCTCCACAGACTCGGTCTTACCTTCATCAACAAGCTTTTCAAGATCAAGAAGTAGCAGGTCACAATAGAAGTTTATATCTGTGTCAAAAGTACTAATGGTTATTTGTTTCTTTTGTTTTCTTTGGGTTTTTACCAGGAAATACAATAACTTGATGTAGAACATTGATGCTCAGCACAAACTACTTTACCAAATCATGATGGAAATGTCCATAAAGGAGTCAAATTACCCTAAAATAAATAAAGGCAGTCACAGTCAAAGGCTCAGGAGTGGGCATGAATGCTGACCATTACAAATTTGCACGAGTCAATAAAAGTTATGTTTCCAGAAGTGAGTTCAGTGTGCTATGAAAAAATCCCGAAAATGTTTTACTTGAAAGTTGTATACAAAAAAGTTGTATACAAATTCAATATTTAATAACTCCCCTAAAACTTTGCATTTTTTGTTTTCTTCATCACAATTTGTATAATGTAAAGAAATGTAAGGAATTTCTTTTCGCCAAACCCCAGTACCCCTAAATCCTCTTCAGTTTACTTCAACGTGCCATATAGATATTTCACTTTTTCCATGTGCCAGATTGGGAATGCCCTAAGACCTTCACATCCAGTCACACCGCATAGACACTCTAGCACACATGGAAAGATAAGTGCACACAGGAACACGTGTACATCAAGAATCACATTTGCACTCACATCCAGACTTACACCAGCTGATAAGCACAATCAGGTGTATGTGCACTGGTACACACACACACACACACACACCTCTTCTACACAGAAAGTTAGGCATGTGTGTAGGTACCCACCTACCGGCAAATCATGCAAAGATATACGAAACACACACAAACATACACACATACAGATAACCACCCTTCATTAGAAATACAGGCCTAGGCAGAGAAAAACTCACCACACACATGGGCACATGCAGACACATACACATACAAACCAAATCATATGGACCTGGGGCGACTGGGTGGCTCCGTCAGTTAAGCGACCAGCTCTTGATTTTGGCTCAGGTCATGATCTCAGGGTCATGGGATTGAGCCCCACTGGGGCTCTGAGCTGGGCGGGGAGCCTGCTTAAGATTCTCTCTCTCTCCCTCTGCCCCTCCTCCCCCCACTACTGCACTCTCTCTCTTAAAAAAAAAAAATAACAAAATCATATGGACCTACATGCTTTCAGACACAATCATGCATGCATAGACATAAGAACTGACATTCACACACAGGGTAAGTCCGATTCACATCCTATAGATCCTCCCCGAACCCAGGCTCTTACATTAAGAGATTATAATCCACTATTTTATGGAATACTACTCAGTCATCAAAAAAATGAAATCTTGCCATTTGCGACAACGTGGATGGAACTAGAGGGTATTATGCTAAGTAAAATAAGTCAGTCAGAGAAAGACAATTATCATATGATCTCACTCATATGTGGAATTTAAGAAACAAAACAGAGGATCATAGGGGAAGAGAGGAAAAAATAAAACAAGACGAAAGCAGAGAGGGAGACAAACCATAAGAGACTCTTAATCATAGGAAACAAACTGAGGGTTGCTAGAGGGTTGCTGAGGGGATGGGGTAACTGGTGATGGACATTAAGGAGGGCACGGGATGTAATGAGCACTGGGTATTATATAAGACTGATGAACCACTGACCTCTACCTCTGAAACCAATAATACATTATATGTTAATTAATTGAATTTAAACAAAAAATAAAATAAATAAGATCCACTACCTTATACAAACCTTGCCTTGGTACACACACATTATACACACAGTACAGACATGCTCACACATACTGGCTTATCGCTCAGGTTCACTGCCACGCACACAGAGGCAGGCACGCATAGACAGAGCAACGCAGACTCACGCATACATAACCATATGGCCACCAAGGCTTATAAACACAGACACAAACCCTCAGATGCACACACCCATTCACACCTATGCATTCATTTCTACAACACAAATACAAAGATCCTAGTACACGGCCATATGGACACAAATCCTTTATACACACACATCATCATCATCATATATAAACCTGGATATTAGCCTTCCTACATGTATAGACTTAACAGGGATTGACGCGTACACATCTACATCCTGACTACTACAAACCTGTTTACATCTTCCGATAAAAACATACTGGTGTGTGTGCGTGCACACATGCACACACGCTCATATATGCAGCGTACCAGCAACACAGGTAACATCTGCACTCACGGGGACACACATCACCACAGATACAGATGTGTGCATTCATACACCCAGATGTACACTGGGAAATACACATGCGTGGCCAAACCCCTCCATTGACCTCCTAGACACATACTTCCTTTCTCATACACTCAGGGTTTTATATACACACTGGGACACATATAAGTATAAAGCTAGTTTTATGTACAAAAACACTCACATACACACAGAATCAGCTCACTTTCTTACACATACACACGGATACAGATAATGGGGCAAATATGCACATAGAAACGACTCTGTTGCATTTGCAGATGGACACATACTGTTACTTACACACCAGGCATGTCAATAATTGTAGTACTAGGTAACGTCTGATATGGCACAGAGGACTTATTATGTGCCAGGCACTGTCCTAAGCACTTTCCAAATATTAACTCATCTGATCTTCACCCTATGAGATAGTCTTATTACCCTTACTTTACAAAGAAGAAACGGGGGCTTAACTGAGATTAGGTGACCTGCCCAAAGCCCCACAGCTAATAAATGGCAGAACTAGGATGCAAAGCCAGAGCCTGGCTCCGGAGACCTTGCCCGCTGAACTTACTCACATGGAGAAACACACTCATCTCACACACACATACAGATTCACACCACTCTAGCACAAACACATGCACACACAAGCCACGTACCGATAGCCACACCCATGTGTGGCTACACAAACATGGATTTGCTCAGCACATACACAAACATGGATGTGCTCACATTTACGGACACTCTAGCAGAGGCATATATGCCCTAGGAAAGATATACACATTCCTACACACACCCACAATCACACACCCCACCCAGACACACCCACACTATCAAACACACAAAACACCCAGATACACCACCTGCGAACCGTCTGGATAAATCCACACTCACGTGCAGATACACCCACAATCTCAGATTCGTTCCCACACCCAAACACTCTCATACACACTATGTAGATATGCTCACATGCACACACCCTCACCCAGATACACTCACACACCCCACACAGATGGACCTATATACTCTCTTTCACACACCACCCAGATATACCCTATCTGTCTCTCACACACCAGCCAGAGAGATGCCCACAGTTCTTACTTAGATACACCCACACTCACACCCCAACCCAGATAGGTGCACATTCTCTTTCTTACACACACCATTCAGACACACCCACTTTCACACACATACCCAATACTGATACAGCCACACTCTCACACACATCCCATCCTCACACACACACACACACACACACACACACTTCAAATACACCTACATTCACAGCCACTCCACCCAGCTACAGCCACACTTATGCGAACTCCCAACTCAGTACACCCACACTCTCATATGCAACATTCAGATATACTCAAACCCATAGACACCCCTAACCTAGAGCCCTCATATTTGACCCAGGCACACCTACAGTCTCTTTCACACATGGTATCAAGACACACACCCGCAATGACACACACACCATTCAAAGACACTACACTTACACACAGCCAACCCGGATACTCACACTCACAAATTCCCAACCAAGTACGTTCACACACACAGGTACCTACACATTATCCAGAGACACCTGTTCACACACAAATCCTATCCATATACACCCATATTTTTCTCTCTCTCTCTCTCTCTCTCACACACACACCCCAAATACAGTCCCACTCACACAGCCCAACCCAGATACATCCACCCTCTAAAACATATACACCATCCAGATTCATCCCAAATGGACCATTGAGATACACACACACATCAACTAGATACACTCTACTACCATCTAAATACATCTGCATTCACACAAACACATTCCACCCAGATATATCCAAGTCTCACACATACCATCAATTTATCCTTCCCCAAACACTCCACTGCCCAGATACATCCATGCTCTCATCCCCTCCACACCACTCAGATGCACTCACACTCCAAACACACCCTTTCCACCCAGATATGTCCCCCAGACTCTCTCACACACCCCATCCGGTTATAAACACCCTCACACACATATCCAAGTACATACACACCCAGATACACAACCAAAGCTCTTACAATACACCACCCAGATATACCTTACTACACATTCCACCACCCAAATACACCTGTGCTTTCACCCACCCACCATTTAGATACACTCATATCCAAACACACTCTACCCAAAGTATACCCACACACTGTCTCACACCCAGCCCACATGTACCACTACACTCTGTCTCACACACCATCCAGATATATCCACACCTCACACACATGACATCCAGATATACCCGCTCACATCCCCCAACCCAGTTAAATCCAAACACTTACAACCATCCAGCTACACCTACACATTCCTCCCACCAGATAACATCTATGCTGTCACACGCCCACCACACTCAGAAACACCTGCACTCTCTTTTATACATACACACAATCCAGATCCCCCTCTCTTAAACACCATCATCCAGAATACCCACGCTCCACACACCTAATGCAGATACACCCACACTCTCTCACACACACCTCACACACATCTCATCTACATACACTCCCACACACCATCCATAGATACTCCAATTATATATACACTCACACACATCCCCATCATCACCCAGATGTGCCCAGATTCTCTCTTACACACACACACCATCTAGATATATTCCATCACACATTTCCACTGCCTAATAGACTTATATGCTCACCCACCCAGACACCATCCAGATATACCCATACTTAAATGCTCCCACCCCATCACACCCATACTCCCTCATGTACACGCTCTACCCAGAAACACCCATGCTCTCTCCTAACACAACACAGATACATCTACACTATAAAACACATACATCATCCAGACCCCCCACTCTCTCTTGCACCATCCAGATACAGCCATACCCACATATTCCTCAAAAACACATGGCTTCACACATTCCCACCCAGCCATACCCAAATTCTCATACTATCCTCCACTCAAATAGGCTGATGTTCTCACAGTACCTCACAAATGCACCATTTACATGCACCCACACTCACACTCACCCCTCCCAAATATAGCCAAATGTCTCACATACATATCTTACCCAGACTCTCTCTTACGTGCATACAACTCAGATCCCTTCCCTCTCTCTCTCTCTCCCCACCCTCATTCTCTTACCAAATATACCACCTTCTCCACACACACACACACACACCATACTCTACCCAGATACACCTTTACTTATACATATACATTGACATCTAGATTTCTGCCTGGATGGCATAGTTTGGGTGCTCTCCGTGAAAACCATTTGCCAACCTTAGACACATACAATGCCATTTTGTCCTGGGCCTTCAAGGGTGGGGGGATGGGAAGCGAGGTCTTTGGGTTTCAAGAAATCCATTTCTAAAAGGTCACAGGCCCCCTTCCCTAGGAAGACATCAGCCATGATTGGTTCCTACTTCTTGAGAGTGAGTGATGACAAGAATTATCCTGAGACACCCTCCCCCCACCGCCCCGCAAAAGCCCAGCACATGGTTGAGGCCAGGGAGGTCCCAGAAGAGGGTCATGGATTGCTCAAGTGTTAGAGCTCGCCATCCTGTAGGGTATCTACCCAGAGCCGGCTATGGTCTAGCAGGGTGCCACTGAGTCTTAGACATGCACATCAGTACATGCTGGGCTGTGCACACAGCATCACACAGACTCATAAGTACCCTCCTTTATCACTCCCTCGGGGATTAGACCTATCTGCATAGGCCCAAGGCCAAATGTCTCTCCCTCTCACATACAGACCATCAGACCAGCACATGCACAAATACCTACACTCACCCGTATGCATAGACACACTCACAGCAGTGCACACTCACACTGCACTTGGTCCCACGCCTGCACATCCATTTACTCTCAAACATAGGTGTACATGCATTGCACACATTCACGTGACATAACGCCTACGAACGACCCACATTCACTCACAAACACAGGTGTACACACAGGCATACTTCCACATGTCCACGGACAGGCAGACTCAACATCACACCCCATGAGACAACGAACAAACAGGACACACAGAGGTGAGCTCCCAAATGTATACACACACATACCCAGATGTGACCACATAAGCATTTTCACACACACTCACGTGTGGGTGTACTCATGTACATAAACACCCATTGACCTGCTTGTCAACGAGACGATGTATTCATATACAGACGTTGTAATACACACAGACATATACATACAACTGGGAGTGGATGCCCATGAGCACATTCACATGCACACAGATGTGTATATCATTCATTCCTATATGCACACAACCAGACATGGAGACACAAATGTACTTACAAAACACACTCACACAATCATAATAAGAATGCACACCATGTGTGTTCAACACATGTTCACACACCCATATGAGAAGCCATGCAAACAAATGAAGATTCATTTATATTTAAATTCTCAGATAGATTTGGACACAAAGCTATGTTCACACACATGCACACATGGAAGAACAGTCACATACTTATACATCTGCACAAGAAGTGATAACACTTAGCGCATACACATGCAAAGACATACACACACAAACATATGTATGGCATGCAAATTCAGCCACTTACACTGTTCTATGATGTATGTTCCATAATAAATACAAACACACATATACAAATAATTAGAACTACACAGACTGGTACATTCACACACCTGTACATTCAGACAGGCACACACAGGCATATTCTCACACACACACACACACACACTTAGATGTATATGAACACATGGGCAAATATAAAGACATGTTCACTCAAATGCACACACAGCCAGATGTTCACACATACTAGCATATACACACACGTACACTCATGATCACTCACAGGCTTATCCACACTCACACATTCACACTTGTACTCAGAAATTCAGACAAAACACATATTGAGGTATGTGCACCAGGTATTACGAAATCTAGTTATTCGTGCATACAACCAGACTTGCACTCACACATAAGAGTGTACCCACAAACACAATCAGACATGTACCCAAATGCATTCTTTCACCTATGCACACAGCCTTTTGTGCATGTATACAGAGGCATAGACCCCCCCAGAGCCATAACCATACACAGAATCAAATGTGTACACAATGGCACACAAAATATGTTTTCATGCACAAAACATGTATTCACACATTCCCCCCCATACACAATTAGTTCTCTTTATATGAGGGTGATCATCTACACTAACACTTCCCTAACCAGAGTGAGCCCATAGGTCTGTCTACAGACCTATGTACTCAAACACACACACAGACATACACACAATTGAAAATGCTGGAGAATCCACATGGACATCAACGCACGGACCTACTCATACACATACACGCTAGACATGCCCACACAGAAGCATACTGACACACACAGACCCTCCCATACATGCATGGACACACACACACACGCCCTCACACTCACAAACACACCATTTAGATATACCTACACTCATGTGCACATATAGACACACACAAATGTACACAGATAAGGCTAGACGTTCATCTAATTGGGCATGCATACCCAGGCACTCTGAAACCCTCATACTCATATGCATACAACCAGACATGGACACTCAGAGACAAACTGATACCACACACATATACAACTAGACATTCAACAGGCCTGTTGGCTCACAGAAACAAAATCTGACCCAGCCTCAGAATCAAACATGCCCATTTGCTCACCCAGACAGACATGCAAAGTCATACCCACTCCCCTGTACACACACAAGCCTATCCAGACACTCACACACTTGCACACACCATCGTGTGGTCTGGTTCACACACAGACTCATATACATCCATAATTCCCACGGACAGACACATATGCTCACAGACTGCACACGCTCACAGTTACACATATATACCCACTCTCAGGTCCAGGTGCCTCCAAACCACAGCCTGGGTCCTCTCCCTTCCACACCAAAATCTTCTTCAGAAAAGTCTACTCTATACCCCAAAGCCCTACCCCTTCCAACCCTCACCACGGGGTCTTCTGGGTCTCAGACTCTCCTCTCCTCCTCCTCCTCCCCTGGCCTTAAGGACCCTCCTCCAGCCACCCACACCTCACTCAATGTTCCACCACATCTCCACACCCAGAAACCAGCCAGCAGACCCCACTGTCCCCCCCAGTCCAGGCTCTAGGTTAGCAAATCCCTGGGACCCGTCCCCCCATGGGTCTGACTGCTGCATGGGCCACACCCCAGCTCTACCCGAAGCCCTGCGATCTCAGAAGCTTCAGCCTTGTCTCCAGGCACTGCCAACCACTGACCACAGGCCCAACTCTTGCCAAGTCTCCCCTCAAAAGGGAGACGCCTACATCACCAGGGCCAGGAATGCTGCAGGCTGCAAGCCAGGCCTCTGCTAGCTCAAAGGAGCTCAAGCCTGTGTGTGTGTGTGAGCACACACACGCGCGTGTGCACAGGGGCAAGTACAGGGAAAGGAGACTGGAGTGGAGTGGGGGTGGGAGGCTCTGCCCATAGCCACCACTTATCACTCCCTACAAAGGGAGAGTGACAACACTGAGCTGTTCCTGCCTCCCCTCCACTCCCCAACCCCCATTTGCATACCCTGGAGAAGAGGGGCCAGTCCCTCCTCCAAATAATCAATAACAACATTAATCATGAATAATCAGCAATATCGACCATGAGCTTTGCTGATACTGTCTCAGGGCTACTACTATGCACATCCTTTACTTGCATGCACCAACTCATTTAGTCACCACACACGCCCATGATGGAAGGGTTACCGGTCTCTTCGACCGATGGGAAAACTGAGGTTCAATAAGTGGCACACTCTCACTCAAGTTGCAGAGCTAGTAGTTGGGGGAAGCGTCCCAGGAGAATCCACGTTCTCCATGTATCGGGCTTTCCTGCCCTTCCAGACATAGGGATCACTGGCCACTGTGCACAAGGCCATAAGATCTGAGGGTCCCAGTCACAACATGGGCATGTGAAACAGAGATAGAGAGCCTTGGATGGAGGCTCGGGCCCACCCTGTGGCCCCTGCAGGTTGTGTGGCATGGTCCTGGCCCCCAGGTCCTGGTTCCAGCCCGGGGCCTGGAAATGCTTGCCACCTCCACCCCACTTTCCCTACCGCGGCTTCCTCTCCCCGGGGAATCACAGCAATATCCTCAGTGGGGAGGGAGCAAAAGTCTGTGCTACCTGTGGGGAGAGACAGGGGAAAGTAGAAAGGAAGGGAAGCAGAGAGGGAGGGAAGAAGGAAAGAAAGAGTGGGGGGTGGTCTGGGCTGGCATCCGCTTCTCCGTCATGTCTACCCACCTGCCTGCTCTCACACACAGACAGAGACACACATACCCTGCATGCAGGCCAAGGAACCTGGAGGAGAGTGGAGGAGGAGGGAGAGGGGGAGAAGCCAGCTGCAGGAGGCTGAGCCTGCCCAGGGTGCAGGCGCGAGAGCCACTGCCGGGCTCCCAGGCATGCCTTCCATTGCTAGCACACAAGGGAATATTAACACAGCCTCATGCCCCAACGCGACCATAATGATAAAAACAGACCCTGTGTGGGGAGTGGGGAAACAGGTGGTAGTTCCCTTTCTCATGGGACATTTGGGATTGAGGAAGATGGAGATGGCTAGAGGACTCTCCAGGCTTGGGTGCCCAAGTAGTCCTTGTGATGGAGTGGGGATGGGGGGTTGGGGACACACTAACCGAGTCAGAGAGAGACAGAGCATGGCAGTGATGGAGACTCTGAAATTTGTGTGGGGAGACAGAAGAGAAATCTCAGCCCCCCCATCCTGGGTGGAGGGATGCTGACTACTTACCTGGGCTCTCTTAGCAGGGCTGTCTTGGAATCCCGGGAGGGGGCTCAAGCTGTCTCACCCAGGATAAATCACAGCCCAGGCCACATTGTGGGACCCTCAGTGATCTGGCGGCCAGTGACACTCCTGCTTCTGTTGCCGTGGATACAGCAGTCGGGCTGGTCTAAAACGCAGACATTAGGGGAAGCAAGCACCGGAGGGGTGCACCGGGCAGGGCTGGGGGCGTTGGGGAACACCAAGTGGGCAGCACACAGCCTTGGGGTGCCCAGCTAGCTGGCAGGTGAGGGTCCAGGCAGGTGCTTCTCCCACTACACACTCCCACCCCCATCTTCATGCCACCGCCAAGCTGGGAGGGGGGCCAGTTCTGGCCCCTACTATCCGTCTGCCCGCCTGGCTGCCGGTCCCCCCTCCCCCCGCCCCGTCTGCCTGCTGGCCGCCGCCTTTTGTCCTCAGAAGACACGGTCCCCGCGGGGCCTCTGCCAAGCCTCTAGCAGATGCTCAGGGGCCAGGGCTCCTCTCTGGGAGCACTCTGGCCATGGCCTGGGAGAGCCCCAGGTTGGGGGGCTCTCATCCAGGCTCACCCCGCTCCCCAGGCCTGGCGGGGATGGGGAAGAGGTGCAGGTCCACAGCCAGAGGCAGCAGCAGAGGTGGTGTTGGGGAGGGGATGGACGCCAGAAAGAGGGGGTGGGGTGGAGAGAGAGGCTGGCCTGATAGCTGTGTCCCGGGTTTTAGATCCGGGTTGAGGAGGGTGGCTCAGAGCATCCGGGGGGGGGGTCCTGATGCAAAACGGGGGCACAGTGGGCCTGCCGGAGGCACGCTCCTGGCCTGGGAACCACCCCAGCTCACACAAATCCAGGTCCCAAGATGTTGGGGATCCCCAGCCTGGACGGGGTATCAGTGGGGAGCCCAGGGCTTTAAGCTGGACCCCACCCGGCCTGTCTGTCCCCCCCTCTCCTCGATTTGCACGGTCCCTGCCTCAGGGGCGGGCGGGGGAGGAAGGCAGGCAGGGAGGGAGAAGGAGGGAAGGAGGGAGGCTGAGCAGGCAGGGAGACTCCCAGCCGCCAGCCAGGTCCTCCCTGGGGCGGGGCGGGGCGGGGCGGGGCGGGGTGGGGGCTGGCGGGGCTGGGGAGCCGCGGGCTCGCGGGCTGGCCGACTGGGTGGGGATGCTGGCGTGGCGGCCGTGCTGCCAGGACAATAGCTGGCTGGGGAAGTCAGACTCCGGCCTTTCTCAGATGCTTGAGGGAGGCACGCGGGGAGGTGGGGAGAGGTGGCCAAGGGGCTGCTGAGAGAGCAACTCACCTGGGCTTACAAGTGCGGAGGAGGCAAGGATAGGGGGCCGGGGTCGGGTCGGGGCAGAAAGGTCCTGCGGAAGTTTCTCAAAAGCTTTGGGATGGGAGGGATGCTTAGAGCTCCGCGAGGTAGGATAGATAACCTCTTTTAGAATGGGTTCTGCGGGCATTTTCCCACCAAGGCCTGTGGGCTGATGGCAGGAGAGGGGCAGGGAACGCTGCTCAGCCCTGAACAGCCCCTCTCAGGACACGTCCCGGGCCACCCCTACTTTCTCTGTGCCAGTAGACAGGCACATACTGATACCTAAGGCCATGTTCCAGGACAGCGGAGTGGGACAGGTGAGGAGAAAGCTTAGTAGGCAGAGATTTGAAGACAAGGGAAAAAAATATTTCTGTCCTGAATGTATTAAATTGGGACCAAATGATGCCGTAGTGGTTCGCTAATTCATAGCATTCGAAAACTCCAAGTCTCTCCATAGAAACAATTTTCTTTCTTTTTTTTTGTTTCCTTCTCTCACCCATTGGCTCACTCTTAAAAATGGCTTCTTGCTAAGCCCAGTGGTGGGCACTGGAGATACTGGTGAATCAGACTTGCTTTCTGCCCTTAGGAAACTCTTGCTGTGCTACCAATCCGTGGTCCTGCAGCCCACCTGCATCCGAATCCCCTGCAGAGCTTGTGAAATGTGGATCCCCAGACCTACTTCCCAGAAATACCAATCTAGGAGGTTTGAGATGAGGCTCCAAAACCTGTATTTTGATAAGGCCTTCAGGTGGTTATTCTTATGCTTACGGAAGTTTGGACACCATGCTTTGGAGAGGGAGAAAAAACCATGAGTCAAAGATAAATTCACAGTGGAAATTAGCAAATATTTTGAACTGACTGATAAAGACAATATTATATTTGAAATCCTGTGGGGAGCTGCTAAGGCCATGCTTAGAAATGTATAGCCTTAAATTATATATTATTTTTCAAAAGGTGGCAAATCCATCTCAAAAAGTTAGAAAAAGCAAATTAAACTTAAAGAAAGTAGAAGGAGAGAAATAACAGATAAGAGTAGAAATCGACATGGGAAGCCTGGGCGGCTCAGTTGGTTAGATGTCTGCCTTTGGCTCTGGTCATGGTCCCAGGGTCCTGGGATGGAGTCCCACGTGGTCAGGATCCTGGCATAGTGGGGAACCTGTTTCTCCCTCTGCCTGCTGCTCCCCCTGCTTGTCCTCTCTCTCTCTCTCTGACAAATAAATAAAATCTTAAAAAAAAAAAAAACGAAATCAACAAAACAGAAGAAGAACTATTACAGAGAGGATCAACAAAGCTAAAAGTTGGTTCTTTTTTTTTTAAGATTTTATTTATTTGACAAAGAGAGAGAGAGCACGAGCGGGGGGGGGGGCGGCAGGCAGAGGGAGAGGGAGAAGCAGGCTCCCCACTGAGCAGGGAGCCCGATGCGGGGATTGATCCCAGGACCCCGGGATCATGACCTGAGCTGAAGGCAGATGCTTAACGGGGCTCGATCCCAGGACCCCGGGATCATGACCCGAGCTGAAAGCAGATGCTTAATGACTGAGCCACCCAGGCGCCCCTAAAAGTTGGTTCTTTTAAAAAACTAGAAAAATGATAAACCACTAAAACTGATCCAGAAAAAAGTATATAGAAGGCACATAACTAGTAACAGGAACAAAAGGAGGAAGTACGATATGGGTCATGGATACATTAAAATATAAGACAGTATTATGAAGAACTTTATATGAGCAAATTCGAATATTTTGCTAAGTGGGAAAATTCCTGGAAAAATACAATACACTAAAACTCACACAAGAAAACAATTTAAGTAAAAATCCTATAACTATTAAATAATTGAATTTATTTTATTTTTTAAAAGATTTTATTTATTTATTTGACAGAAAGAGGCACAGCGAGAGAGGGAACACAAGCAGGGTGAGTGGGAAAGGGAGAAGCAGGCTTCCTGCCGAGCAGGGAGCCCGATGCAGGGCTCGATCCCAGGACCCTGGGACCATGACCTGAGCCGAGGGCAGACACTTAACGACTGAGCCACACAGGCGCCCCAATAATTAAATTTATAATTAAAAAGCTTTCCATAGTCCTCCAGATTCAGAGACTGTCAATGGTGAATTCTACAAGATTCTTAAAGAAACTCACTAATTTTTTAATTTTGTACAAATTCTTCCAGGAAATTGAAGAAAAATTGTACAATCACTTCAATATATGCAAAAAAGCATCATGACAAAGTTTACTAAGAATGTAAGGGAAATTCCTTAATCTAATACATGTTATCTACAAAAAAGCCTATAGCAAATATCATACCTGATGAGAGATGCTGAATGCTTTCTGTAAAGAGGCCCACAATAACTACTTTTATTCAAATTGTATGGAGTCCTGGCTAGTGCACTAAAGCAAGAAAAATAAATAAAAGACATAAGGATTAGAAAGGAAGATATGAACATACAACTTCATTAGTTAAGAAAACATGAAATAAATCAACACACTAAAATGACTAAAAAGAAAAAGACAGTACTGAATGTTGCTGAGAATGTGGAGTTGACCGAAATCCTCATAAAATGTTGATGAGAGTATAAATTGATATAATCACTTCGGAAACTCCTTAGCAATATCAACTAAAGGTGACCATATGCACACCCCATAACCCAGCAATCCTTCTAGGTATATGCCCAACAGAAATGCTTATATATGTTTACCAAAGACATATGCAATAATGCTCATAAAAGCACTATTTGTAATAGTCCAAACTGGAAACGACTCAAATGCCAACAACAGAAACATGAGAAATATACTGTGGTATATTCACACAAATACTACACATCGATGAGGAGAAATGCCCCACACATACACATAATATGGATGAATTCTACAAACATTAAGCTGAGCGGAATACACCACACACAGAAGAGCACTCACTGTATGATTTCACGTAAAGTTCTGAAACAGGTGAAACTAATCTATGGTGATAGAAGTCAGATTCGTGATTGCCTTTAAGGCCTGAGTAGGAGGCCTAAGGAGACTTCCGGAGTGCTAGGAACGTTGTGTTTCTTGATTTCCGTGCTGATTACATGGGTGGTTACTTAGTAACAGTTCATTGAGAGCTGTGCATTTATGCCTCCTTGTACCTTTCTTTATGTGTGTTATACTTCAATCAAGAAAGTTTTTTAAAATGAGGGAGTAAAATAAGCAGATTGTTTCATCCTAATGGGCGGTAAAGGTGGGAACTGGGAGCTGTGGGCGCTCAAGGATGTCAGGGCAGTGTGGGGAGAGGTGTTGATACCCAAGATGAGTGTGGAAGAAGTGAAAGTGAGTTGGAAGAAGTTTAAGAGGCAATATAGTGTAGTGGCTAAGAGCATTTACTCTGGCTCCAGGCTGCTTGGGTTTGAATCCATGCCCCTCACCCTCCTTGCACCTCAAGTTCCTTATCTGTTAAATGGGGTCATAATAGTGCTTACAGTATAGGGTTGTGAGGACAGATGAGGTAATATTTGTAAAGTGTTTATACTAGCGCCAAGACATATAATTAGTACCATGCACATCTTAATTAAATAAAAAAAAGTGGTGGCCTAGGTAAGTGGAACGTCCTGTGCAAAAGTTTGGGGGTCCCAGACGGCAAGATGCGCTTGGAGCACGGTGAAAGCAATTTGCTGTGGCCTGGGTGAGGGATGTTACTCTGGCATGGGCCAGGCCCTGAATGCCAGGCTGAGGATCTCAGACTTTCTCTTGAAGACAGAGATCCTGACCTTGACTCTTGCTATCTTGGTTTTCCCTCGGTTAGCCTCTGACCCATGTCCTTCTAAAGCCCTCACAGAAAGGATTGTTCTGGTGAGGCCACTGGAGATGGTGAGGAACAACAATGAGGAAGGAAGGGCTTACAAAGGAGCATAGGAGAGACCAGCTGAATTCAAGCCCCCCACCCTATCCTTCACCCTGAAGCAGCCTTCTTCCCTTGGCAGGGGGAAGAAAGGGTTCTCCAAAAAGGCCTGTCTCTATGAGATAAGCACATAGGAACCAACAGGCAGGGCCACAGTGGGAATAGACAGGGGAAACTGAGTCATACACTTATAGCCACAGTCTCCCATCTTGAGTCCACTCCAACATTCTAGGAATGGGAGAACCTTGCTTTCCTTCTGCTTGTGCCCCTCTGTCTACCCCCTGAGCAGGTGGGGACAGAAGCACATTTTTAGAGGATTTTAAATGTTCTTTTTTTCCCTCTTGTTCCTTTCTCAGAAATGACAGTACTCCACCACCAGGTGGGCAAAAACATCTTAGTGGGGCTGCTGTGTTCTGCTTGATGGATCCAGTCTGTATTGAATTGGGAGAAAGAGTGCCATGTTTTACCACTCAGTTAATCTTTAAAAAGTTTAACAGTTTGAAGTGTGAGATGTAATATACAGATAGAAATGTACATAACATTTTTGCATGCAGATTAACAAATAGAAAGTGAACACCCATGTAACCACGGCTCAGTTCAAGAAATAGAATAGTAATGGTATCCAGAAGCCCCTAGCATTAATGATTCTTTTATTTTAAAGAAGATAAAACACCTTCCTATCATAAGGAATGTTCTACTTGGTCTCTAAACAGCTGGGAATGGTTTGGTACATTTCTCACCCATGTTTAACTGTCCTAGTTACTGAATCTAAACAAGGCTTTTACCCCAGGCTTGAATAAAAATGCTTCTTTCCAATTTATTCTACAATTTTTCTTAGTCAGGGCTCTCATTCATTCTCTCAACAAACTTTAGTTTTTTATGAACATTTCAAACATACAAAGAAGAGAATAGCATGAACACACACACACACACACCAGGAAGATTGGACAATAAGATTGTCGTATTTGTTCCATCTTTTCCATTTTTTTCTTTCGTTTTTTTTGAAGTATTTCAAAGCAAATCCCAGGCATCACATCACATTCCTATATACTTCGGTATGCATTTCTAAAGAGGGACATAATTTTAAAACCCCTATGCCTTTATTACACTTAAGCATAGCAACAATTCCTTGTTAATGTCTAGTAATAAGCAAGTCCACAGTCACCAAATTGTCTTCATAATTAAATGTCTTTTTACAGTGGGCTTGTTCTAATCAGAATATACTGCACTGTCTGATGTGTCTCTTGAGGGTCCGTTAATCTAGAGCAGTCCTCTCTTCCTGCTTTTTTTTGTGTCATGCTCTTGACTTGTTGCAGTTGTGCTATAGAAGGACTCATCTTCTGATTTTGTCTGTTTGTTTCCTGGGAGTGTCATTGACCATGTTCTTTACTCTCCATTTTTCCTGGAGATAGAAGTTAGCCCTGAGGGCTCTATTGCACTCAGGTTTTATATTATCATTATTATTCTTGCAAGAACACTTCATAGGTGATGCTGTGAGATTCCTATTTCATCACACCAGGAGGCATACAATATCTGGTGGTCCTACTTTTAATGATGTTAAGGTTCATCAGTGGGTTAAGGTGGTAATAGCCTGATCCCTCCATGGAAAATTTCCCCATCAACCATTTATCTAATGATCTCAGCTGTTGATGATTGTTGCCTGAATCAGTAATTTTTTGAAAACTTTTCTAAAATTCTATCAATTTTCTACATTCTTATGTAAGTAAAAACTTTCCTTCATCAACTTGGGCTATTGTGTTACCCAGAATACAGTTAAGACAAGATAAAGGTGTAATTCTGTCATTACAAATGCCAATTTTAGAGTAACTGATGCTTTATGGTTCCAGTGGTTCAAATGAGGTTTTTGTTTGGACTATTTCTTTGTTTTTTGCTTCTTCTTGTTTTTAGTGTCACTCTGAACTTATGGGTTTTTAAAAATATATATTTAGTGTGTTTCCATCCCTTGTAATCATTCTGTTTGATGTTCAAATTATCCCTCATTTGGCTGGTGGGAACCCCTTCTAGTTTGCTTCTGTGCTTTTTTGATGTGACACTAGTAGTTTTTGATAGTTTTCTTGGTTTCTAGTATGAAAAGATGTCTGGAACTCATATTGGGCATTTCCTGCCCCAGATCTGGAATATATATATATAATACTTACACTTTGCATTCCCTGTGTTCTTACGCAAAGGTAGCAGACTGGATATACTGTTTTCACCTTCTACAAGCATCTATTGAGTGGTTATATTTCCAGCACTGGGCTGAGCAACTCAGGCAGGAGCAATCCCACTTATCACCATGTTGTAGGGTATTTTTCAGTATTACAGTTCATTAAGGCTGCTGCTGTTATCTCTGTCTCACAGGACACGGTGCTCCTGGGTGCCCCTCAGTGTGACTTGTTTATCTCTTACTATCTTGCAGTAAGCACTGACAGTGACAAACACTTGTCCCTCAGCATGTCAGAAGAATAAACATATTTTTAATTCCACAAGTTATGCATGAGAACATGCACATTGTGAGATGCTTGAACAACACAGAAGTGTATGAAATAACAAGCCATTGTTTGCCCTCACTCTCACCCAATCCCGCTACACTTGACTGAAATAATTATTCCGATGGTGGTTCCCAAATGGTGGTTTTCTTTTCTTTTTTTTAAATTGATTTTATTTATTTATTTGAGAGAGAGACACACACACAGAGATAGCTAGGGAGAGCATGAGCAGGGAGGAGAGGGAGAAGCATGTTCACCGCTAAGCAGGGAGCCCGCTGCCATGCGAGGCTCCATCCCAGGACCCCAGGATCATGACCTGAGCTGAAGGCAGACGCTTAACCGACTAAGCCACCAGGTGCCCCCAAATGGTGATTTTCTAATTCCATTATTCCTTCTACATTTATTAGTTCACATTCTACAATAAGGAAGAGCTTTCTCTTCTCCTTTATTTATTTCTTTGTTCATTTATTTAGTTTTGTCATATGGATTTGTGGATTCTCATTTTTTTCAATGGGTTATAAATGGCAACATTCATTATTTATTTTGATGCCCAAATTGTCCCAGAATTTGACAAGGAGAGTCTTTTCATGCTTGCTTTTGTGTCCTTTTGATATGCCCATCATTCCTTGAACACTTCCTTATTTTCTGGAACAGCAAGATGTTCCAGGCTCATCTTGTACTTTTCCTGTACTAGCTCTGGAATCAGCCACTTCTCCAAGAATTCAGCCTTGGTTCCTTTTGTTAGAGATACCAAGATATGGGTATTAGGTGTACTCATTGCTTCTAGGCCATTTCAGTGGACAGAGCTAGTATAGGAATTCATATATATATATATATATATATTCATATATATATTAAAAATCTATCTATCTATCTATCTATCTATCTATCTATCTATCTATCTATCTATCCAATCTCTGTTATCATCTTAAAAATCATGAGTTCATCCTGGTACTCCAATTCCAATCTCAAACCTCAAGGTTCATTCTAGCCTTCTCCCTTTCTATATTTCTAACTCCCTTCTCTAACAGTGAGAAACCTGGTTCTCATTATCCACAATATACTTACTTGTTCGGTTCTATTGTATACACATTCTAACGTATACACATTCAGTAGTTTCAGAACTGCCAACCCACACCACTGTGAAAAATAAAGCTACTAACAAGGGCTTAATATTTGTTTACAGTTCTTTCTGTTTTTCCCCTTCAGTGTAGTTATGTTATTCATTTGAATTAGGCTCATTTGTTTCTGTTTGTATTCCATTTTGTTTTTCCCCCATCATTGTTGATTGATTGTGTAAAACATTAACATGATTTTAAAAGTCAAAACTATACAAAAAAATATAACCAAAGAAGTGGGAATAATTCCCATCCTCTGTACAACATTCCCATCCTCCAATCCTTTTCAACCCATTCCCACTCATCCCCTGTGGGTAATAAATCCCACTAGTTTCTGGTTTACCCTTACTGTGTTTCTTTTTGACAAACAAACAACATGTGTTTTTCATTTCTACTTCTTACACAAAATTTAGCATACTATAGATCCTGTCTTGCACTTTGCTTTTTTTTGCACTATTTGCTTTACAAATAAATCCTGAAAATGTATATACTTACAAAAACATTTTAGTGGTAAACTATAATGCAGAAAAGTACATAAAACATACATTCATTTTATTTATTTATTTTTATTTAAATGCAATTAGCCAACATATAGTACATACTTAGTTTCAGATGCAGTGTTCAATAATTTATCAGTTGCATATAACACCCAGTGTTCATCACATCACGTGCCCTCCTTAATGCCCATCACCCAATTACCCCATCCCCCCCACTTCCCCTCCAGTAACCCTCAGTTTGTTTCTCATGGTTAAGAGTCTCTCATGGTTTTTCTCCCTCTCTGATGACTTCCCATTCAGTTTTCCCTCCCTTACTTGCACTGTTTCTTATATTTCACATACGAGTGAACATACATTCATTTTTTTTTTAAAAGATTTTATCCATTTACCTGAGAGAGAGAATGAGAGACAGAGAGCATGAGAGGGAGGAGGGTCAGAGGGAGAAGCAGACTCCCCGCCGAGCAGGGAGCCCGACGCGGGACTCGATCCCGGGACTCCAGGACCACGACCCGAGCCGAAGGCAGTCGCTCAACCAACTGAGCCACCCAGGCGCCCAACATACATTCATTTTAAAAGAATAAATATATAACCACCACACAGGTTAAGAAATAGACATTGTCAGCACCCTAAAAGTCCTCTGGGTGACTTTTGTCAATCATGGCTCCCTCTCTCTCATCCTGAATGTTACGGTATTTACTTCCTTGCTTTTCTTTTTTCTTTCTTTTTTTACTGAACTATAACTGACATATAATTTCTTTGCTTTTCTTTATGGTCAACCACCTTAGTTTAGTTTTGCCTTTATTCAAGGATAACACACACACACAAAAGTGCACAAAAATTATTGACAGCTTGATGAGTTTTCACAAAACCAGTATACACAAGTCAAGAAACAGATCATGACCAGCACCTTAGAAGCCCCACCTGTGTCCCGTCCCAGCCACTACTCTGACTTCTAAGACCATGGTTTACTTTTGCTCTTTATATAAGTGGAAAGCTAATAGAGTATGTGCTTCTTTTTTTAAAATTTTATTTTATTATGTTATGTTAATCACCATACATTACATCATTAGTTTTTGATGTAGTGTTCCATGATTCATTGTTGAGTACGTGTTTCTTTTACTTAATTATGTTTGTGAGATTTATCCACTCTGTTGTCTGAAGATAGTTAATTCTTATTGCTGAATAGCATCCCATTGTATAAATATACCACAATTTAAAAAGCGGCTTCACTGGCATCGCTGGGAACTTGAGTTGTATATACATGGCTTGTAAAAGAAAGAAAAAATAACCTGCAGATCACAGCACCATAGGTGAGACAGACAAATGAGGCAGAGTTGCAGAACAAGCTCTCCATGAGGGTTATATATGTGGAGCTATGGATAAATGGACTTTGAGATGTTGGAGGTAAGGTTTTTTTTTTAAAGATTTTATTTATTTGTTTGAGAGAGAGAGACTGAGAGAGAGAGCACATGAGAGGGGGGAGGGTCGGGAGGGTCAGAGGGAGAAGCAGACTCCCTGCCGAGCAGGGAGCATGATGCGGGACTCGATCCAGGGACTCCAGGATCATGACCTGAGCCGAAGGCAGTCGCTTAACCAACTGAGCCACCCAGGCGCCCCTGGAGGTAAGTTTTGAAGGATGAGAAGATAGGATCTCTCTAAGAAGATATATACAATGGAATATTATGCAGCCATCAAAAAACCCGAAGTCTTGCCATTTGCAATGACGTGGATGGAATTAGAGGTATTACGCTAAGCACAATAAGTCAATCAGAGAAAGACAAGTATCATATGATCTCACTGATATGAGGAATTTGAGAAACAAGACAGAGGACCATAGGGCAAGGGAGGGAAAAATGAAACAAGATGAAACCAGAGAGGGAGACAAACAATAAGAGACTCTTAATCTCAGGAAACAAACTGAGGGTTGCTGGAATGGAGGGGGTGGGAGGGATGGGATGTCTTGGTGATGGACATTGGGAAGGGTATGTGCTATGGTGAGCACTGTGAATTGTGTAAGACTGATGAACATCAGACCTGTACCCCTGAAACAAATAATACATTATATGTTAAATAAATAAATAAATAAAAAGATACAGGGAGAGAGACAGAGAAAGAAAGAGACAGGGAGCTGCCAGGCAGAGGGAGAGCATGGTGAAGATCTGGGAACTGGTAGCATTTTGGGAAGGCTGAGTCAGAGGGAGCTGCATTTAGAGGTGGAGGGGAGAACTGAGGTTGCAGGGTAGGTTGGTAAGGCAAAGGATGTGTCACAAAAGTCCTAGAGTGCTAGGATAAAGATGAGACTCTATCCCTTAGGGGATTGGAACGCTATTGAAAGATTGTTTTCTCTCCTCTTTGTTCATTTTTTCCTTTATATTTATTTTTATTTTTATTTTTTAAAATATTTTATTTATTTATTTGAGAGAGAGAGAGTGAGCACGAGCAGGGGGGGAGGGGCAGAGGGAGAGGGAGAAGCAGACTCCGAGCTGAGCAAGGAACCCCATGCGGGGCTACATTCCAAGACCCTGAGATCATGACCCGAGCTGAAGGCAGACGCTTAACCGACTGAGCCACCCAGGCGCCCCCATTTTTTCCCTTAATTTTTAAAGCAGGGGCATCATATGGACTATTTTGCAGTTTAGAAGGGTACCCCCAGCCGTGGCAGGAATGATGGATTAGAGGCAGAAGAGCAGGAGGCTAGGAGACATATTGGTGGTTAAGAGTGAAAGTCCTGGAGTCAGGCTTCCAAAGTTTGTTCAGCCCAGTTCTCTCTTGATCTCTAGACTCTCATATCCAACTTTCCACTCAACAACTCCACTTGAATGTTTAATAGGCATTCTCAAACTCAACACAACCAACAATGATCTCCTGACCTTACCCCTAAAACCAGCTCCTCTCGCAGTCTTTCTTATCTTGTTGGCAATCCCAATCCTTCTGGTTGCTCAGGCCACATTCTTAGAGTTCTTCTTCACTCCTCTCTCTTTCACACCCCACATCCAATCCATCCTGAAGGCTACTAACCTATCCATTCTCATTTCCTAGATTCCATATAAACGGAATCATACAATATGTTTTCTTTTTTTGCCTGCCTTCTTTCACTCAGCATAATTAGTTTGAGATTCATCCTTGAGGTTGCATGTGTCAATAGTTCATTCCTTTTCGTGCTGAGTAGTATTTCATTGTATTTATATACCACAATTTCTTTAGCCATTCGCATGTTGATGGACATTTTGGTTGTTTCCAGTTTTTGTCTATTACAAATAAAGCTGTTATGAAGATTTGTGCACACAGCTTTGTATGGACATATGCTTTCATTTCTCCTGGGTAAATACATAAGAATGAGTAGGCTGGATTGTATAGTAGATGTGTGTTTCATTTTGTGAGAAACAGTTAAACTGTTTTCCAAAGTGGTTGTAGCATTTCATTCCCATCAGCAGTGTATGAGACTTCCAGTTCCTTCATTCCTTGCCAAAACTTGCTAACGTCAGCTTTCAAATTTTAGTCATTTTAATAAGTGTGTATTAGTACTTAATCATGGTTTTGATTTGCATTTCCCTCATGACTAATGATGATGAACATTTTTTTCACGTGCATGTTTGTCATCTGTATATTTTCTTTAGAGAAGTGTCTATTCAGATCTTTTGACCATTTAAAAAATTAGGTTGTTTGATTTCTTATTATTGAGTTTTAAGAGTTCTTTACATATTCTGGATACAGGTACTTTATTACATATATACTTTGCAAAAATTTTTCTCCCAGTCTGTGCTTGCTTTTGAATTTCTTTTCTTTCTTTTTTTTTCTTTTGAATTTCTTAACAATTTCTTTTTGAAGAAAAAATTTCTAGTTTTGATGAAATCCAAGTTATCAATGCTTATTTTATACCCATGCTTTTTGAGTCCTAGTTAGGAAATATTTGCCAAACCAAAGGTGACTAAGATTTCCTTCTATGTTTTCTTTAATAAATTTTTGTAGTTTTTGGTTTGACATTAAGTTATATGATCCATGTTGCATTAATTTTTGTATATGTTGTGAGATAACTGTCAAAGTTCATTTTTTTGCATATGGCTGCCCAATTGTTCCAGCACCATTTATTGAAAATATTATTCTTACCCTCATTGAATCACATACTTTTGTGGAAAATTAATTAACTATATATATATGGGCCTATTTCTTGACTTCTTTTTCACTGATCTTTACACCAATACCACATTGTCTTGATTACTGTAGCTTGAAATCAGGTAGTGTAAGTCTTCTAACTTTGTTCCTTAAAGAATTTTTTTTGACTATTCTAGATCCTTTGCATTTTCATTTGAATTTTAGAATTGGCTTGTCAATTTATGCCTCTTAGTAATATTGGGTCTCCCAGTCTGTGAACATAGGATATCTTTCCATTTATCTAGAACTTCTTTAATTGCTCTTAGTAATGTTTTGTAATTTTTGGTGCATAGGCCTTGCACATTTTTTTGTCAAATTTATCTCTAAGTATTTTATATATTGTAATGCTATCATAAATGGTATTTTTATTTCAAATTCCGATTGTTACTTGCTAGTATATAGACATGTAGTTTATTTTGAACATTGAGCTTTTATCCTGCAACCTTGCTAAACTCATTTGGTAGAGGTTTTTTGTTTTTGTTTTGTAGATTTTTTAGGATTTTCTATAGACAGTATGGTAATATGAAAAAAGGACAGCTTTACTTCTTTCTTTACAATCTGGATACTTTTTATTTCTTTTTCTTACCATACTGCAAGGGCTAGAACCTCCACTACAATGTTGAATAGAAGTGGGGTCAGACATTCTTGCCTTATTGCTGATCTTAAAGAGAAAGCATTCAGTCTTTCCTCCATAGAGTATGATATTAGCTGTAGGTTTTTTGAAGATGCTCAACATCACTAATCATCAGGGAAATGCAAATCAAAATCACAATAAGATATCATCTCACACATCTTAGGATGTCTGTTATTAAAAAAGACAAGGGATGACACATGTTGGTGAGGATGTGGAGAAAGAGGAACCCTTGTGCACTCTTGGTGGGAATGTAAACTGGTGCAACCACTATGGAAAACAGTATGGAGGTTTCTCAAGAAATGAAAAATAGAAATACCATATGACCCAGCAATCCCACTTCTGGGTATATACCAAAAGGAAATGAAACCACTATCTCAAAAAGATATCTGCACTCCCATGTTCACTGCAGCATTATTCACAATAGACAAAGCATGGAAACAACCTGTGTCCATCAACAGATGAATGGATAAACGAAATGTAGTTTGTGTGTGTGTGTTATATATGTATATATATTATACATATACATATATACACATACAAATACATGAAAGTTATATATATATGTGCATATGTATGCCTATATAACTTATATATACACACACACAAAAGAATATTATTCAGCCTTAAAAAAGAAAAAAATCGGGGCGCCTGGGTGGCTCAGTTGGTTAAGCAACTGCCTTCAGCTCGGGTCATGATCCTGGAGTCCCGGGATCGAGTCCCACGTCAGGCTCCCTGCTCAGCAGGGAGTCTGCTTCTCTCTCTGACCCTCCCCCCTCTCATGCTCTCTATCTCATTCTCTCTCTCAAATAAAGAAATAAAATCTTTAAAAAAAAAAAAAAAGAAAAAAATCTTGGGGCGCCTGGGTGGTGCAGTCGGTTGAGTGTCCCACCCTTGGTTTCTGCTCAGGTCGTGATCTGGGGCAGTGGGATCGAGCCCCACGTTGGGCTCTGTGCTCAACACCAGAGTCTGCTTGAGATTTTCTCTCCCTCTGCCCCTCTTCCCCTCTCTAAAAATGGATGAATAAATATTTTTTTAAAAAAGAAAACTACTTTAAAAAAAGAAGGAAATCTTGCCATTTGCAATAGCATGGATGACCTTGAAGGGCATTATGCATGATATCACTTATATGTGGAATCTATACAAAAAAGTTGAAGTTATGGAAATAGAAAGTAGATTGGTGGTTGCCAGGGGCTGAGGGGCAGGGGGAAAATAGGGAGAGGCTGGTAAAAGGGTAAAAACTTTCAGTTATAAGATGAATAAGGTCTGAGGATATAATATATAACAAAGTGACTACTATAGTTGATAATACTGTGTTATATAATTGAAATTTGCTAAGAGAGTGAAACTTAAGTGTTCTCACCAAAACAAAACAAAACAAAACAAAACAAAACAAAAAAACCCACAAAAAAAACCACAGGTTAATATGTGAGGCAATGGACATGATGGTGGGAATACCTTCACAATGCAAACTTACATCAAATCATCATGTTGTACACTTTATTTTTTTCTTTTCTTTTTCTTTTTAAAATTTTATTTTTTAATTCAAGTATAATTAACATACAGTGTTATAATAGTTTTGGGTGTACAATATAATGATTCCACCATTCTATACATGAGTTAGGGCTCATCACAATAAGTCTGCACTTAATCCCCACCACCCATTTCACCCATTCCCCCCACCCATCTGCCCACAATTCCATTTGTCAGTCATACCTCAATAAAGCTGAAGAATTTTTTCTATTGCCCCTTTTTATTTCTTCCTTGACACAATATTTAGAAGTGTTATTTTGCTTCAAAATATTTGCATATTTCCCAAATACCTTTTAAAAATTTATCTCCAGTTAAATTCCATTGTGTTGAGAGAAAATACTTTGTATGATTTCAATCTTTTAAGTTTATGGAGATTTGTTTTTTGGCCCACAATATGGTTGTATTAGTTTCCTAAGGCTGCCATAATAAATTACCACAAACGTGATAGCTTAAAACAATAGAAATTTATTTCACATTCTGGAGGGCAGAAGTCTGAAATCAAGGAATAGGCAGGGTTCCTTGTAGAGACTCTGAAGAATAATCTGTTCCATGCCTCTCTTCACCGGCTTCTGGTGGCTTCCAGCAATCCTTGGCATTCCATGGCTTATAGATGCATTACTCCAATCTCTGCCTCTGTCTTCACATTGCCTCCCTCTCCTTGTCTCAAATCTCCCTCCACCTTTCTTTTATAAGGACACCTGTGGATTTAGGTGGATTTAGGTTGGATTTAGGGCCCACCCCGACTGTCCTGGCTAAAGCCTCTAGTCAGTTTAGCTTGTTGCTCTCATAGAGATACCAGCCTTCTCTTAATTGCTTACCGGAGGATCGCCATTATTTTTGAGAGTATACTTAAGTTTGAACTTCTACAATTTCTGTTTCAAATAAAATCAGTTCCTTTGAGGACAACTTGGAGTTCTCCCTTATGAACTGCCTCTCTCCTTGGGCAAAATCTCTGAGCCACTGCTCCAGGCACTGGGGGAGGGTGGTAACTTCTGCTTTTCCCAACTGAAACCTCTTCTCATGAGTGAGCTGGGGCAAAGGCTCTAGAGGCTCTAGTATTTTTGGCCTGCTGTGCCTGGGGTAAGGTTTCCACCCTATGAGCGGGGGCTGGATGGAGGAAGGGAACACCAGACATGTCAGACACTTTCACTAGGAATTTGGCCTCTGCAATGGGAGTGGGAGTGGATGAGAAATGCCCCCTCCAGTGAGATACTGTATCCCTTGATTGGGAGCTGAATGGAGAGGGAGCTCCATTTTTTTGGCCACATCCTCCCAAAGTGGACCTTCTATCTAGCTAAGTTGGGGGCTGGAGGATGGAATGGGTCATGGCTCAAGTGCCACAGACTCTCACTGTGAGATTTAATAGATTTTCTTGAATAAATGTTTCCTTCTTTGTTGTATCCCCCTAGGGCAATTTCTGGAGACTATTAAATGTTTTGATTGTAAAACGACATTTTTTACTAGTCCACAGGGCTCCTTGTGTTGCCATTCTGGAAGTGGAATCCCATGAGTGGCCTGTCCTTTTACTTTTAACCTATTAGTATCTTCACATCAAATCGGGTTTCTTTCAGGCAGTATATAATTGAGTCCTGCTCTTTTATTTAACCTCACAATCATTGTCTTTTAATGGAGTCATTTAGATCCTTTATATTTAATATGATTATTGGTCTGGGTTTACATATTCCATATTATTATTTGTTTTCTATTTGTCCCATCTGTTCTTCATTCCCAGTATCTTCTTTTTATGCTTTTAGATTAATGTAGTAGTTTTTATTCCATTTTATCTCCTTTGTTGATTTTTGGCTTATTTGCTATACTTTTACTTTTTGGTAGTCAATTCAGGGTTTATAGTATATACCTACAATTCATCACCATATACTCAAGTAATATATACCACTTTGAATAGAGTATAAGAATTTTACAACTATATAATTCCATTTTATTTCTTCCAGTCTTTTCTTTTGCATTTGTTGGCATATATTTTGCTTTTACTTATGTTATAACCCTCCCAGTATAATATTATTTTTGCCTTAAACTGTCCATTTTTAAAGTTATTTTTAAAATTTAAAAATAGGTGGTTTATATTTATACACATATTTATCATTTCTGATACTGTTTCTGAAGGACTTTTAAAACCTTTTTTTTTTGGAGAGAGAGGGTGAGTGGGGGGAGCGGCAGAGGGAGAGGGAGAGAGAATCTTAAGCAGGCCCCATGCTTGGTGTGGAGCCTGACGTGGGGCTTGATCTACAACCCTGAGATCATGACCTGAGCCAAAATCAAGAGTCAGACACTTAACTGACTAAGCCACCCAGGTGCCCCTAAAACCTTTTTTTTTTAATCCTGCATATTTGCTGATGAATTCTTTGAGAATTTTTATCTCTAAAAAAAGGCATTATTTGGTCTTCATTATTGAAAATTATTTTGTCCGTTTTCAATTTTAGTTTGACAGTTCTTTTCTTTCACTACATTAATGATGTTGCTCCACTGTTTTCTTGTTCCCATTGTTTCTGAAGAGAAATGTGCTGTTATATTTTATCTTTGTTCCATGTTACATAATGAGTCTCTTTTTTTCCCTCTGTCATCTTTTAAGATTTTCTCTTTTTTACAGCTTTTAAACATTTTGATTACAATGTAACTCAGTGTAGTTTTCTTTATGTTTCTTGTGCTTGGGATTCATTGAGATTCTTGGGTGTGGATTTATGGTTCTCATTAAATTTGGAAAATTTTCAGCTATTATTTCTAAAAATATTTTTTCTGTCCACCTCCCTTTGGCAACTACAATAATATGTATATTAAGCAACTAGATGTTGTCCTACAGCTCGTTATTGCTCCATTCATTTTTAACAAAGCTTCTTTTTTTCTTATGTGTGCTTCATAGGAAGTTTTTTTTTTAAAAAAAATCTCATTATGGTTTCAAGTTCACTAATCTTTTCTTCTGAAATGTCTAATCTGAGATGTCTAACCTGTTAATCTCTACAATGTAATTTTCATCTCAGACCATGTATTTTTGATCTCTAGCAGTTCAATTTGAGTCTCTTTAAAAAATAACTTTAGGGGCACCTGGGTGGCTCAGCCAGTTAAATGTCTGCCTTCAGCTCAGGTCATGACCCTAGGGTCCTGGGAACAATCCCCGCATCAGGCTCCCTGCTCGATGGGGAGTCTGCTTCTCCCCGTCCTCCCCACTCCTGCTCTCTCTCTCAAATAAATAAAGTCTTTAAAAAATAACTTTATGTCTCCTGTTAACATGCTCACTCTTTCCTCTATTTTTTTCAACACACAGAATACATTTATAATAGCTATTTTAATGTTCACATCTGTTCACTATATCACCTGTGTTATTTCTGGACCTGTTTCTATTGATCGATTTTTATCCTCATTATTGGTTGCATTTTTTGTTTCTGTGCATGCCTAATAGTTTTTTTTTAAGATTTATTTATTTATTTTAGAGATGGGGAGGGACAGAGGGAGAGGGAGAGAGAGAATCTCAAGCAAACTCCTTGCTGAGCATGGAGCCTGAAGGGGGGCTCATCATGAGATCATGACCTGAGCAGAAATCAAGAGTTGGATGCTTAAGCGACTGAGTCACCCAGGCACCCCTGCCTAATAGTTTTTTATTAGATGCCAGACATTGTGAATTTTACATGTTGGGTTCTGGTTTTTATAATAGTAATAATTCCTTTAAGCAATTTTGAGCTATGTGCTGGGATGCAGTTAAGTTACTTGGAAACAGTTTTATCCTTTTGAGGCTTGCTTTCTAGCATTATTAGATGTAACCAGAACAGTCTATAGTCCAGGGTAAAATTTCTTGATGACTGAGGTAATAACGAGCTGAGAGATCTACCCAATACCCTGTATATTTTGAGGTTTTTCTCACCTCTGGTAGGCGAGAAAATGAACTATTTCCATCCCTCTGTGAACTCTGGGGTTGTTCCACCCATTCTTTTCTGGTGGTACTTTTCCCTGGCTTGGGTAATTTCTTCACACATATGCGCTGATCAGAATTCAGCTGGAGACTCCCGGGGAACCCTATGCAGATCTCCAGAGCAAGTACACTCTCTCTTTTTGCAGTTCTCTGCCCTCCAAGCAGCTCTCTTTTCTCTGGTCTTCTACTCTAGGACTTTTGCTTGTCGTGGCCTTCCTGAAATCTCAACTGTTTCCTCAACTCTGGGAGACCATGGGCCTCTGGGTTTCCTCTCCCTCCACTGATGCCTGAAAACCCTCTTCACGCAGTAGGATGGGGGAAATGATACTACTTCCCTCATTTCCCCCTTCTCTCAGGTATCAGGGTCATGAACTGCCTGTTGTACCGTATCTAGGAATCGTCTGTTCCAATTTTTAAATTATTTAAAGTGGGAGGATAAATCCAAACCTGTTTCTCCATCATGGCCAGATCCAAATCCTGAGTCAGTCTTGAATTAATCCTCGGATGCTGTGTTAAGAGGATTGGCTATCTTTCTCATATGACACGTGTGGGTCCTGTGATGAAGAGGTTCAAGTAAACTCCCAAACTTCTGTCAGTGTAAGGGTGTAACAGTTGTTGCTATTCTAACAATGGCCACTATTTATGATAACGAGGATGTTACAGAATTGTGTGTAAAGCATGTGGCATGTGGGCACCATTAAAGTGCATCTGCTACTAGAGGCAGAAGGGAATACAATTTTAGGTCAGTACACCTAGAGTCACAAAGGGCAGTGTGTGAATCCAGGCTTTGCTGTGGACTAGCAGGGGGACCCTGGGCAAGTTGTCTAACCCCATGGTACATCAGTCTCCTCACCCACTGGTCTATTAACAGAATCAGGGGTGAATGTGGGCTGTTGCACCCACTCAGAGGGGAGAATGCCAGGAAGTGGGTTGTGAAGGTTCATCTGGGTCCAGGAGTGGAGGGTCCCTAGAACATGGGACCTCAGCATGTCCCACCCAGCATTGCAGGGAGAGGCGGGTGTTGCTTGTATCAACCTTGGACATGATCCTGCAAGTGGCTAAGAGGCCCCTGGAAAACAAGACCCACAGGATGAATTCTCCAGCCCATGGGACATGTACAGGGAGGAGTGACTGACTGAGATTGAGAGTACTATGGATATCTAGTCTTTCCACTTCATGTTATGAGGACCATATTTGTTTCAGGGTCTGCTCGGCTTTGGCTTCCTCTATGGTGTCAGCAGCTACTGCTGTCACTGACACTGCTATGGGAAAAGGCACAGCCAGGGGTTACGGGCAGGACCTCAGGGGTCAGACATACCTTGGAGTGAGTGTTGACATCTCTCCTCCTGCCTCTGGTGGGCTTGAGTAAAATAGCTGATACATAGTACATCAGTTACTCATCTGTAAAACAGTGACTAATAATAATAACAACCACCTCCCAAGGAAGTTACGACTATTAACAGAGTTAACTGATGGTCAAAATAGGGCATCTGTGGAAACAGTAATAATGACAAGAACAATAATAATACTGGCTAGTGTTTACCTCATATTTATTCTCTGTCAGGCCCGGTGAAAACTCTTGCTTGGATCATCTCATTTGCTTTTCACTACAACCTACAAGGATTGACACTGTTTCACGGTGAAGAAGACTGAGGCACAGAGAGAGTGGGGGAAGATCCCCAGTCATACAGCTGATATGAAGAGAACAATCTGAGATCGGCACTCAGGAAAACACTGAAACCCAAGTTCCAGACCACCGCCAGGAATAGGGGTATGGCATGGAGGGGTCCATTCCAGAAGGGGCTCTCCTGGGGCTGAAAACTCAGAGAAGGAATCAGAGTGGGCTGCTGTGGGCAGTGACTACTGGGAAGACACACCAAGAGGATGAAGGAGTCAGAGGGCAAATGATGATGCCTTCCAGATGGTGGGGACCAGAGTACTGATCCAGGACCAAAGTACAGAGGAGAAAAAGACCCAAGATGCATTCATTCATACATTTATCATTTCAATAGCATTTCCTAACCTCTTGCTGTTTTCTGAAAGGGATCCAGAAGGGTTTCAGAAAGATCTGTCTTGGAACAGAGCCCTCAGACCCAATCTCACTCCCAGACATATTGTTCTATATGACTTATACAGAGCTAGACTGAACCACAATTTTTGTCAATTTAATTTGTTTCTATAATTTACAACAACAGGAGATGACAAGAACCCAGACTTCCAGCTTCACTGGGAAAATCACAGCCCCTGGCCATGCAGGGATCTCATTCTGGATGCACCCTCAGATGGGGACGTTATTAGTACCCACCCTGAAGGCTGATTGGCAGGGAACATATATCATACTCAAGAGCTGCTCTTCCACACCTTGAGATGAGCTGGGTTCTCTTATGCACATTAACTGCCTGGCCCTGGGGCAGGGAAGTTTGAGAACCCTGTTCCTGGACACCCTCCAGATGTCCTCACAAACAAATGCTCTGTGGAGCAGATATTCTTTTCATCACATGACTTTGCTTTATACAGTTACTCAAATAATATATGAATATGGGCCAAGTGTAAAAGATTCCATTAGTACATCAGTGCCTTCCTGGGCCTACCCCTGGAGTCAGTTCTGGGTGTTTCCTTCAAATATATTTCTCTGTATTTAAAACACACACACACACACACACACACACACACATACATTCACTGAAGGTCCCACTATGAGCATCTCCCATTTGTTCTCTGCTCCACCAATTATTGGCATATCTAAAAAAAAAAACCCTGATCTGTATAGACTGGTCCCTTCATTTGGTTCCATGGCCAGTGAGCACTCCATGGTAAAACATAAACACTTCATCTCTCAGTTACCATCCAATGATCACTGACTATTAATGGACATTTAGAGGTTTTTCCTGATTGATTGCTACTACTTTCCTATACACACAGCTCTGTTCATGTGGGTGTTGATTATACATTCTTTTAAGGGGAATTGCTGGGGCAAAGATCAGGCATTCACTGATCCAATCAGCGCCCATTATGTGCTAGGCACTAGAGAGACTGAGGATATTGAACAAAAACAGTCCTTGTCCTCACTAGCCTAGTTTGCTAGGATTTTTCATGTCGGTAGATGCTGCCACGATGCTGTCCATCACTGGTCCAGGAGAAGAAAAGCTTGTTGACTGGTATCCTCACATCATTCTTGGGGCAGGAGCTCTGATGTACTAGACACTTACAAATTTGACTTCATCAAGATCTTCAGGGTCTAGGGATAAGACTCTTCATCTGGGTTTGTTATGGGGTGAGGAGGGAGAGAGACAGGAAAGGACTGGTCCACTAGTAATGAGG
>NC_138385.1:67319599-67379112 GCF_054177405.1 Leptonychotes weddellii
CATCACTGGTCCAGGAGAAGAAAAGCTTGTTGACTGGTATCCTCACATCATTCTTGGGGCAGGAGCTCTGATGTACTAGACACTTACAAATTTGACTTCATCAAGATCTTCAGGGTCTAGGGATAAGACTCTTCATCTGGGTTTGTTATGGGGTGAGGAGGGAGAGAGACAGGAAAGGACTGGTCCACTAGTAATGAGGTGGAGGGAGATGGGAATCCAAGTCCACTCAGTCGTATGAGAGGAAGGCTGAGCCTGGTTAGAAATGAAAATTCCTGGACCCCACCCCTGACATACTGAATCAGAAACTCTGGGGGTAGGGCCCAGCAGTCATGTTTGAACAAGACCAACAGGTGATCTTGAAGTTTCACCTTAGCATTAGAACCACGAGAATGATCCACAGGACTTAAGTGAGAAACAGCCCCTCTGAGGTCTCACCTCCTCGGGGTGTACCGGGGATGAGGTATGAGGATGAAACTGTCCCCTGCGAGACTTAGCACCGTGGGTACAGAGATGGACCACAACCACTACAAATACTGTGTATGCAGGGGCAGGAAAGTCCACCCCACCCCAGGGTGATTAGCCCCAGCTTCTGACAGAGGTGACGATGATGCTATCTTGCACCCCAGACCGCTAGCCCAGCTGCGGGCAGACACCCATTCTAGGACATCGCCACGGGGCCACTCCAGTCCCATTTTGGCCATGCCACCTCCTACACGTCTGAATGACCTGGGAGGCGGCCAAGGGGAAGGTGGCTGGTGGTGGGATGAGGCAGACAGGTGTCCGCAGAGAGAGGGTATAGCCGCTGCCAGCAGAAGAGGGGGTTTGGGGAAAGGACGGGGCTGTTCAGAGGGACTTAAGGGGGGCAGTGCCAGAGGCAGTGAGAAGGAAAGGCCTCTCCACTCTGCAGGATACGTTGCGTGCTACGGTGCGTGCTAAGAGATGGCAGAGACGACAGGCTCCACAGGTCTCCTTTTATGGATCTAAGATCCCCCTAAGACCCCGAGGGGCAGGATGCAGAAGTCACTATGACCAGAGGTGAGCAGGGTGGGCCAGATAACAGGCATCCCCAGGATCCAGACCTGAGAGGTCACTCTCAGAACCCTTCGGTCCCAGAGAACTCCCCAGCCCTGGGGTGAACCCGACTTCCAGATGACATGGTGTGACTGCAGACAGCAAGGACGGCAAGACACCAGGCCTCTCCCCCACAGGGTGGACGGAACAGAGACTCCCTGTCACTGCCCTCACAGCAGCCCTGAGCTCAAGATCTGTGGCACTGTGTCACAGGGTGCAGCCTGTAGGCTCTGGGAGTGGGTGTGCGAGGCCTCTGAGTGGAAGGGCAGCTGTTACTAGGACTAGGAAACCTCTCAGCCAGTTGGCACTATGTTGTCAGGTGTGACATCTTTGAGCTGTTTGTGGCTGGTGTCTAGGATGAGAGATGACTGAACGATTTGTGAGTCTCTATCCCAGGGTCTGAGGTCTCTGAACTATTCGGTGTGTGTGTGGGGGGGGTGTCTTTGTCCAGAGGGCTGGGCCTCTGAGCTGTTCGCATATCTGCATCTGAGAACGTGGTTGCGAGGAAGGCAGGATGGACCTCACCCTCACAGGGCTCAGCACTAGGCCTGGGAGCTCCCATTTGCCGTGCTGTCTCCCACGCCTGCCCCGCTAGCACAGGAATGAATGTTTAGTGTCCCCATCCTTGGGGGGGGGGGGGGCCTTTCCTCAGCCCCATGCAGCTCCTAGGAGCCCGTGGTAACAATACAGATAAAAGGAATATCTGCTAACGTTACCCCCACCCCTGCTAGGGGCCAACCACTGTCACAAACCTATGTACATGTATTAACTCAGTTAACTGACAAACCCCTAAGGAGAAGGTCATCATCTGCACGTAAGGGGGCTGAGGCCCAGGGAGGAAGGGCACTCTCAGCTCTTGAGGAGGGAGGAACTGGATGTGACTTAAGCTCTTTGAAGGAGGCAGGCAGAACTCAGCACAGCAAGGCCTGGTAGGGGGTGACCAAGAAGGGGGAAGGGCGAGGGCTGCCCAGGGCCACAAGGACCCTGTAGCCGACTCACTTTCAGGAAGTCTGTCTCCCTGTCTCTCACGCACACACCCTGTTCCCCGGCTCAGTACTTGAGGTATGAAATGCGGAGGTGGTGGTGGAAGGTAGAGAGGTGAGGGAAGCACCTCGGTGCATCAATTTGCACAAAGCCTCAAGCAAACCCAGAGATTCCTGCCCTCGCTTCCCTCCTTGCAGCATTTTTGGGCACTGAGATCAGCAGGAGGGCAGTCAAGGGCATGAGGGGTTGTGAGGAACCGTGTGTACAGCATATGCCTCCCCATAACTGAAACGTGTCCTTGTCCTGAGGGGCAGAGGGTCCCGATGTAGGACAAGGCGGTGTGACTGAGGCCCAGACCACAGGCAGCTGAATTATTACGTCAGGTGCCTCTTTCGCTCTGGAGAGACAGGCACATACATCATCCAGTAGCAGAGCTACTGAGTAGCCCATGGGTGGGTACTAATTCAGTGGGGACAGTGTGTGGCCAGAGAGTCTCTCTGTCCTGGTCTCTCTAATGCTCTTCTTTCTCTGACTTCTCTGTGCCTGTAACTTTGTCTCTGTTGCCCACCCACCTGGGTGGGACCTCACTCATGCCAGAGGGCCCTTGCTTGGCCTTTCCTGAGGCTATCATCCTTTGACAGGGATGTTCAGGGGGAACCGTGGGGGGTTGCTCATGAGTCTATGGAACTGTCCAAGGAAGGTATGTTCAGCTGCAGAGGGGTAGAAGGGAAGTTCTCCCTCGGGGCAAGCAGAGAGCTGCTCCCCATACACTGGGTGGCCTGGGCCTCTGGCCTCTGAAAGAACCTGAGGGGCTTTTCTACTACAAACAACAACAAAACAAACAAAACAAAACCAACCACCACCACCAACAAAAACCCCAACCCAAAACCTCCGGGGCTCAAACAGAGTATATCAAAGTCCTCGCCAAGGCCCTGAAGGTGCAACAGGGTCTGGCCCCTCCCACCTCATCTCCTACCTCTCTCCCTCAGCCTTGCTGAGCCAGCCACACTGGCCTCCTCACTGTACCTCATACACCCTGGATGAATTTCCACTCCCGCACTTTTCCATTGGCTCTACCTCTGTCTGGGATACTTTTCTTGCAGATATTCATGTCCTTTAGGTGTCTGCTCAAGGATCACATGCTTTGAAAGACTTTCCTTGACCTGTTTCTAGAAATTGACCTCTCTATTTCGTTTTTCTGATTTAATTTTCATCGCAGCAATTGCCAAAACCTGACAATTTCCTTACATTTTTGTGCTGTATGATCCCAATAGAATGTAAGCTCTGTGAGAGCAAGGTTTTCTTCTTTTTTTCTATGTCTGTACGATTGTATTCCTAACAGCCACAATATTGCCTGACACCTAATTTGGAGGGAATGAATGAATGAATGAGAGAATGAGTAAATAAATGCAAGGCTGTGATGAGACACATAGCTACACAGGCTAAAGGATCCTCCTAGGGAACATGTTCAGGGGTGACAGGCTGGTGACGAAGTCGGCGGTCTTTATCTCACTTTCTCAGTGTCCTTGGGGCTCCTGGGAGATGGCCCCTTCCCTAACAGAACCAAAGATCCTGCCATCCCTCTGACCTATTACTCATAGTCAACCACAGAGGCCTGCCCCACACCAGGCCTCTAACACCAGTCCGGTGCTCTAGCTTTCCTGCCCCTGCTCCCCCACCAGACCCATTCTGCATTGCCCAGGGAGATAACAAGCCAGCACAACGCCCAGCACATGAAAAACGCTTGCAACGCTCCCTGGTACAATGGTGGCCACGGGAGGGAGGTAAATTTCAGCTCAGGAAGATTTTTTTCCCCGAGTCCAAGACTGCAGCGAGCTGTCAGCTTTGCCTCCTGGCTTTGCCCTCCCTCCCTCTGGGGCCAGCCTGGAAGGCCCCTGGGCATCGGCTTCGACCAGCCATTCCAGGTTCGCACCACCAAGGGGCGCTCGAGATAGAACAGGAAGAGTCTCTGGAAGTACCTCTCAGGGGCACGGAGGTAGGACCGTCCTCGCCAGGAGGTACCATTAGGGAGGGGGCGTCCGATCTTGGAACAATCCATTGTGTAGGTGACAACACCGAAGCTCTGCATCAGCCACGGTTCCCAGCGGAGGCGCTAATAGCGCCGCCGGGTCCCTCCCCGCCCGCTGCGCTCCGTTCTCCTGGCCCATCTGAGCCCGAGCGGACACCCGGTGTGAGGCCTCAACCTTCCCTTCACTTCGCCGATTCCACCCCTCCGTCTCTACATGGTCACGTCCAGCTGAGCAACAACCGGGCGAGGGATTGGCTCTCCACTGTGGGGGGCGGGGTCAGAGACTTTCTACGCGGTGATTGGTTCCGGTGAGATGGCCGGCGTTAACCCTTCCGGGGCGCACAGTGCCTCCTAGTCCCCGCCTCCGTCCTCGCCTACCCAGTTCCTATTGGTCGTCTGGCTGGGGTGGGCGAGACGCTGGCGGAGCTGGAACTCGGGGTGAGGGGTGTGTGTGGTGTTTGTGTGTGCGTGCGTGTGCGTGTGTCCGTGTGTGTGCGCGTGTGTGGCCTTTCAGAGTGTAGAATTTTTCTCCGAGTTGAACTGCTCACCGACCGACTGCCCCGAGGGGCTGAAGATGCTGCCCTAGTCGGTGGCGAGGTTCCGCGCAACAGCTGGCTGGTAGCCCGTGTCTGGCGGCGGACGCGCGCGGTGACTGTGCCGTCTTCACGTGAGCTCTTTCAGTCTTGTTCAGCCGGGCGCGTCTGGCGCGGTGCCGTCAGTCCTCCAGATGCAATCAGTTAATGTCCAGGGCGAGGTCTGTGCGCTTGGTTGGCGTCCCTGCCTAGGAAGAAGTAGAGTGTGTCAGGCAGTTTGGGGATGTGTATCGCTACAGATAGGTCAGTACAGATGCAGTTTGGGTACATTTGATCTTTCTGAGGCTTTGGGGGGATTGTGAGTGAATGGGCTATGCTGTCTGAGTGGATTGTGTACGCCATGGGATAAGGTGTTTTAGGCTGTGTGTGTCTGTATATCTGGGGGTGCACTTTCTGAGCGTTTTGTGCATTGGTGTCCCTGGGTTTGAGAGCTCTGTGTTGGCAGCTGCACCCTAGGGTGTGAGGTCTCTGAGCTGTTTGTGATTCTGGGTTTCAAGTTGTGATGTCTCTGAGCTGCCTGGGGTGGGGGGCACTGTCTTAAGGTGTAAAGGATCTGAGCTGTTGGGGAGTCTGTGTGCGAGGTACATGTAGGTTCTCTGATTTGTCTGGGGGCTTTCTCTGAAGGTTCTGTGATGTTTCCGAGTTATTTGAGCTTAAATGTCTTTCTGTTTTTGGAGGTCTTTGTATTAGCTTGGGAGGTGTCTGCATGGTTTGGGAGTCTCTCTAGGATGTGACGTAGCTAAGCAGATTTAATTTGTGTCCTTAGAGTGAAGACGTTGGTCTGTTGGCGTGTGGGAGTTGTCTCAGTGTGTATGATCTCTGTTGCTTTGGGGAGTCTGTGACTCGGGTTGTGAGCTCATCGTGCAGAGATTTTGGGGATCTTTTTTAGGTTGTGTTCAGTGATCTGTTTTTGTTGTCTCTGGGTATCTGAGCTGTTTGGGCTCTGTGTCTCAGAAGTAAAATCTTTGACCTTTGTGGTTGTGAGGTCTCTGTCCAGGAACCGAGGGCTTTGGAACGTGGCAGATATGATTCCAAAGCCCAGAGCCCCAAATCCTGCTTGTGTCATTGGGCAAGTCACCTGTCTCCTGAAGCCTAAATGTGGATCACAATCAATAAAATGGGGCCAGTGCCTGTCTTGGAGGGTACCTGTGCAACTTAGAAGTGTGTGTCAGGGTCCTGACTCCCAGCCATCGTTCCCCAAGAATTTTCTGATCACCTGCTGTGTGCCTGAGTACTTTTCTAGGAGTTGGAATACAACACAGGACAAAACTGACAAAGTCTCGCGTTTCATAGAGTTAGCCAGTGAATATATGTTGACTATCAGAGGGTGGCAAGTGCTCCATAGAAAGATAAGGCGGTTAGAGAAAAGAGTATGTGGGGAGCATGTTGTTATTTATTCAGCGTGATGAGGGAAGGACTCCCTCAGACGGTAATGACTGAGCAGAGGCCTGAGGAAGTGAAGGAGCAGGCGGTGGAACCACCTGCATTGTTAGAACATTGGAGGCAGAAGGTACAGCAGGTGCAACAGTGCTGAGGGGAAATCCACTGGGTGTGTTCCTGGATATCAAGGAGTCCTGTGATGCTGGTCAAAGCCCTCGTCGCTGGGTTTGACACATAGAGCTCATCGAAAGGTGTCTGGTGTTGCTGTCTCTGTTTCTCCCACAACCTGTGAGGGAGGTGGTCTTCATCCCCATTTTACAGACAGAGGACCCAAGGCTCCGAGAAGTGCACGGAATCTGCTCTCCTGCTTACACCTGAAATTGCTAAAAGAGGGGGAAACCTTGTGCTCCGCCACGAGAGACAGAGGGCTTGAGTGTCAGAGCTGCAGGGTGGATGCCGTCCACACTGGGTGTCAGCCAGCTAGCTGATGTAAATGATCATACGGGAATCATGACCCTCATTACCTTTCGACATTTGATGGAGGTCAGCACTGAGAAAGAACAGGGGTAGAGAAGAGAGGCAGGAAGAGGAAGCTGGAGAGCAGTGAGGGGAAAAAAAGCACTGGCTTCATGATATTGCCCAGATTTGGCCCAGTTCACCTGAATTAACTGATTGTACTGAGGTATATTCACCTCTTCCCCTCCCCTTTCTTTCCCTTCTCTTCTCTTCTGTGCTTGAGCAGTTCAGCACACTAAAGCCCTTCGGTGCTACGGAGCAAGGCAAGTGTATGTGTGGAGGGGCATCCCATACTTGAGGAGTCAGAGCCCAGGCACGGTGGGCAAGGGCATCCATACATAGGAGCAGGCTGCACTGGGGACAGAGCCCAAGGCGGTGAGGAGGATGTCCCTGGGGGTTGGATGGGGAGAAGGCCAACTGGCTCAAGGATTCTAACTCGAGTGGTGTATGGAGGTCAAGGTCAGGGAGTGGTTCAGCAGAGCATGTGAGGGTGGGCCTCTGTCGTGCAGGAGGGATGGCTTATATACAGTGGGATTCATCAACTCTGTAAATGTGTAAAAAGATACTGGGAGACATGACTCTCACTCTTGGAAAAGGGAGTTTCAAATACAGAAGGGAAGAAAACAAACAAATTCTGAGGTGTTACATTGCGATTGGAGGTCTCCATGTGAACTCACGCTTTTCGGTATGTATGTGTGCATATAGGCATAGATCGATAGATACAGATGTTCATACGCGTGTGTGTTAGGATGGCAGAGGGAAAGGAGAAATGAGCCTGGCTCAACTTGTGGTACCAATAATAAGGGACAGGTCAAGGAAGGATTGGCTGCTGTCAGAAGGACACACAAAATTGCTTGAAGGGGCTCCCACTGGAACATACTGGGGATAACTTTGTTTTTTCAGCTTTACTGAGATACCATTGATACATAACATAAGTAAACGTAAGGTATACAAGGTGATGATGTGATTCATGTATACACTGTGAAATATTTACTATGTAAAGTTAGCTAACACTCTGTTCTTTCACATAATGACCATTTTTTGTGTGCTGATAACATGTAAGATCTACTCTCTTAACTTTCCATATCTAATACAGTATTGTGAGTGCTAGTCACCATGCTGTCTATATACATTAGATCCCCATAACTTATTCATCTTCTGGCTGGAATTTTGTACCGAAGACCAGCGTTTCCCCCCAACCTCTGGCAAACACCATTCTCGTCTCTATTTCTATGAGTTTGCTTTTTAAATTTCCACATATGTGACAACATAAGGTATTTATCTTTGTCTGTCTGACTTACCTCAGTATAAAGCCTTCAGGGTCCATCCATGTAGTTGCAAAAGGCAGGATTTTCTTCTTTTTTTGTGGCCAAATAATATTCCATCGTGTATCTATAGCACATTTTCACGATCCATTGATCCCTCCATGGACGCTGATGTTGTTTCCGTATCTTGGCTGTTGCATAGTAAATCATAAAATTGGTGTTACTCCTCCAGTTTCCTTTTTCTTTTTCAAAATTATTTGACTATTCTACTTCCTTTGCCTTTCCACCTAAACTTCGTAATCAGTGTATATTTCCAAAAAAGTCCTACTGGGATTTTTGATTGGAATTGTATTAATACGATGGATCCCTTTGGGACCTGTTGACATCTAAATTATACTGACTTTATCAACCCATGAACACAGTATGTGTCTCCATTTGTTCAGGCCTTCTTATACTTCTTTGCTCCTCTTTTTGTAGTTTAGGGCATACGGATCCTGTGTATGTTTCGCTAGGTTTGAGGGGGGAAGCTATTTTAAGTGGTATGTGCCAGTGATTTCTGCTTTTTGTTTTGTTAGGTAATTGTTCATTGCTAGCATGTAGAAATTTGCTTGACTTTTTGTGTTGAGCTTGTATGCTGCAAGAGCGTTGAATGCACTTACTAGTTCTAGGAGGTTTTTGTTTAATTTCATGGGATTATCTGTGTACATAATCATGTCATCTGTGAATTGGAACAGTTTTATTTCCTCCTTCCTGATCTTTCTTTTTTCTTTCCTTTCTGGAATGGCTAGGATTTCCAGCAAATATTGAATAACAGAGGGGAGAGTGGATATCCTAGCCTCATTCCTGGTCTTAGGGAGAAAACATGTAGTCTTTCTCCATTAAGTAGGATGGGAGGTGTAGGTATTTTTGTAAGATGTTTTAAATCCAGGTTAAGAAAACTCCCTTCTGTTCCTGGTTTGTGGACTTGTTCTATCATGAATGGCTGTTGAATTTTGTCAAATGCTTTCTCTGCATGAATTGATATGGTCATGTGGTTCTTTTTTTGATACGCTAATATAATTGATTTATTAATTGACTTTTTAAAAGATTTATTTACTTATTTTTAGAGAGAGCGAGAGTGCCTGGGAGTGGGGAGGGGGGGGAGCAGGGGGAGAGGGACAAGCAGGCTCCCTGCTGAGCATGGAGCCCAAGGCAAGGCTTGACCCTAGGACCTTGAGATCATGACCTGAGCCAAAACCAACAGTGGGACACTTAACCAACTGAGCCACTCAGGCGCCCCTATTCATTGATTTTTGAATACTGCACTGCCTTTGCATGTCTAGGATAAACCCAACTGGGTCGTGTTGTATTATTATTTTTATATATTATTGAATTGGATTTGCTAGTACTGTCTTTGTCTGATTTTGGTATCAGGGTAATGGTGATCTGATAAAATGATTCAAGAAATGTTCCCTGTCTTCTATTTACTTGAAGGGGTTGTATAGAATTGCTGTTGTTTCTTCTTAAATGTGTGGTAGGATTTTCCAGAGAAACCGTCAGGGCCTGGAGATTTCTTTCCTGAAAGTTTCTAAAAGATAAAATTTTTAAAATAATATGTATGTTTTTCAGATAATCTGGGTGGTGTTTTGTGTGTGTGTTTTTGTTTTTTTGTTTTTTTTTTTTGGTTGAGTTTTAATAGTCGGTGTCTTTCAAGCAATTGATTGTTTCATCTAAGTTGTCAAATGTAGGTACATAGGTATTTGTTAGAATCTTTTCGCTGTAGAGTCTGTAACCTATTTCTTTCCTCATAGTGTTAAGTTGTATCTTTCCTTATCTTTCTTTCTGTGTCAGTCTGGATAGAAATTTATGAATTTTACTGACCTTTTCAAAGAACCAGCTTTTGGTTTCAACGACTCTTCTTTTCCTGATAACTGTTCTAATGTCTGTTTCCCTTATTTACTTGCTTTGAGTTTATTTTCTTTTTCTAGTTTCTTAAGGGAGAAGCTTTCATTATTGATTTGGGTCCTTGATTCTTTCTAATGCAAACATTTGATGCTGTACATTTACTGCCCAACGCTGCTGTAGCTGCATCCTGCAAATTTGGATATGTTGTATTTTCATTTCCATTCAGTTCATCTGATAAAGGGTTAGTATCCAGTATATTTTCTAATTTCCCTTGAGACTTGCCCTTTGCGCGCCCCATGGATTATTTAGAAGCGTATGGTGTAATTTCCTTATGTTTGGAGATTTTCCTCTTCACTTTTTCTTCCATACTCGTAGTTTTTCTCTTTTGCTCAGGCAACATTCTCCGTATGATTTCAACTATTTTATAACTTGTGATATTTGGCCTTCGGCTCAGGTCATGATCCCAGGGTCCTGGGATCGAGCCCCGCATCGCGCTGTTTGCTCAGCGGGAAGCGTGCTTCTCCCTCTCCCACTCCCCCTGCTTGTGTTCCCTCTCCCGCTGTGTTTCTCTCTGTCAAATAAATAAATAAAATCTTTAAAAAAAACCCTTGTAATATTTGTTTTATGACCCAGGATGCAGGGTACCTTGGTAAAACTCCCATATGCCCTTGAAAAGAATGTATATTCTGCCGCTGCTATGGGAAGGGTTCTGTACTTGTCGCTTACATCCAGGTAGTTTACGGTGTTGTTCAGTTCATCCACATATTGCTGATTTTCTCCTGTTCCTTCTGCATATTACTGAGAGAGTGTTGAGCTCTACAGCTATCATTTGTAGATTTGTTCATTTATCCTTCCCTTCTGTCTGACTTGGTGATGCATCTCGAAGCATTGTTGTTGGGTGTTGTGCAGAGAAGAGTTAACATAGCAGGCCCGAAACCGCTATCCTTGCAGAGATCAGCATGCTGGCCCTTACCTTGCATCCGGGAACTTGAATTTCGGAAGGCTTCCCACCATTCCCTACCCGAGCAGGATGCTTTACTCTTCCTAAACTGTCCAAACAATATGTTTCATGCTAAACACCTGCTTTCCTTCTGGAAATCTGAAATCTCTGTACGTGCTAGGCAGAGAGTGCCTATGTGTCCAGCCCCCAAAACAAACCTCAGACACGCTGTTAGTCATGAGCTTCCCTGGTAGACAGCGTTTCGTGTGACTTACCATGATTTGTTGCTGGAGGTACAAATAGCATGACTCTACTGGGAAAGAACTCTTGGAAGCTTGCACTGGTTTCCTCCAGATGTTACCCAGGGGCCCTTTTCCCCTGGGTAATTTTGCTTTGTATCCTTTTGCTGTAATAAATCTTAGCTCTGAGGATGACTGTGTGCTGAGTCCTTTGGGCCCTCCTGGGGATTCACCAAAAGCAAGGGTGGTCTTGGGACGTTGGAAACAGCGGTGGTAGCCGTGGGACTCACTAGCGAGAAGACCCTGCCTCACTAAAACGTGCTGAAAGACTTCTCTGAGTAAGGGAAGGCTGATGCAGTAGAGGGGATGAACCGTTTGTGCCCAGTGACTGTGGATATACCCATGGTATGAAGCAGCAGCTCAACTGTTGTAGCCACCTTATGACTTGGGGCTTGATTTTCTCAGGGCCAGGCAAGAGGATACAGACCTTCCCAAAGGTGAGCTTTGGGTCAGCCAAAAATGTTGAAAGTTTAACACGCTCTCTCCTCCCAAGTGGGAGGAAACAGATTTAATCAGTTCCCTGAGCCAGAAAAAGCTTTCCGTAAACCAGAGGCAAAGACGGGGTGGGGGGAAAAGCACTCCAGCCTTTTCCTCACCTTGCTTACTGCCGCTGTGGCTGGCCCTCCCCCCATTCCAACCAGGAAGCCCCCTGGCCCCTGTGTGGTCACCGGGAAGTGTCCGTTTACTGCTAGCAGTTTCCATAAACTTTCAGTGAGAGGGGAAAAGGGAGGATTTCAAAATGGCTTCGAACATTGTGGCTGTTGGCGTCCGGATGCATTGAGAAAATTGATTCAAGATGTGAGGCAGGGCCGCTGTTCAATGCAGCTGCGCCCAGCAAGGGAACGACCTTTTCTAGCCTGGTCGCTGCATGAATGAGAGAGACAAAAAGGGCAGGAGGTGATGTAAACCCATTTTGAAAATGTTGAAAATTCAGGATTTCATCCTGACAGTTCCTAATGATCACGAGTCTTTGTCGTTATGCAATAGGTTTTTCTATGCAAACGCTTTTGTCCCTTTTGAGAACAGCCCCTCCATACAAAAGGTTTAGAGGAGAGGAAGGGATAAGTAAAGAAATGTGAAAGTTCGATTTCAGAATTGTACACGCTGATTTTGTAACAGTGGAGAAAACGCAAACCTGGCCCCTGGGGAGAGGCAGAGGGAGGAAGCAAAGACATTAATGACCTCTGTTTGTCCAAACGGTTCCTGGAAACTGTCCATTTTTTGTTAAGATTAAATTTATTTATTTGACAGAGAGAGCACAAGCAGGGGGAGCAGCAGAGGGAGAGGGAGATGCTCCATCCCTGGACCCTGGGATCACGCAGGACCTGAGCCAAAGGCAGACGCTTCACCCACTGAGCCACCCAGGCGCCCCCTGTCTGTTTTGTTTTGAAGAAATACTCGCAGTGCAGTCTTTCCCAGTGGCTGTGAGCACTTTGATGCAAACTGGCTGCTGAGCCTGCAGCCACGCCTGCCAGAGCTCTGACTGTGGGACAGCAGGCGTGGCCCCAGCTCTGGGGCTTTGCCTGCGCAGCACTTCCACATGACCTCCTCCCTCGGAAGGAGGTGAACTGGTGTGTGGACAGACCACACTTTTGGAACTGACTGCCTCCAGGCAGCCCTCTGAAAGCAAGGGCTCAGATGGGGAGTCCTGGAGGGGAAGGTCCCGTGGTGGGAGGCCACAGCGAGGCCCTGGTGAACTGTATCGCCTGATTCGTGTGTGTCCAGCTCTGGGCTCCCTAACAGTTGTAAACTCTGTTCCAGGAGTGTCGCGTGTGCCCTCTGCGATTACGCTTCGTGTGTGCGTGCTCTGCCTAGCCTGCCGCTGCCTCAGCCTGGAAGACTTTCAGGTCCGCTTCTGCGTCCCGACCAGAGTGTGCTGTGCCTGGATTTGTGCCTCAGGCCAGCTAAAAACAAGGTTCAGACAGACACTGAAGCAGTAAGTTATCTCTTTTACTACGTTAGACTTTTATGGTTGGTGAGAATTGTTTGAACTGGTCAAATCTGGGACCCCTGAGGGATGTAATGGGAGATGAGTACCGCAGGCTGCTGGGACCCTGCTGCAGGGGTCCTAAGACAGGCCTGTGGCACTCACGTCCCGCCCTCCGCAGCCTGACAGGCTTCAGTCTGGACATGGTTCTGTCGTGTGGTGCGTCATTATGACGCGGGGTCCAGCCATTCCCAGTTTCCTTCAGTTCCACAGGTGTGGACTGGCCTTCTGCTAAGTGTCGGGGCCTCCGGCCTGAGGACACCACGATGAACTGGGTGTGTGTCCAACCTTCCAAGAAGGAGGTAGGAGTCTGGTGAGGGAGACAGACATGGAAGCAAAGTGGCAGTGGTTAAGCTGGTTTTGTTCGGCCGCTCCTGGCAGATCACACGATGAACATCTCCCACTGAATTCTTCCCGTCCTTTCCCAGCATATCCTGCAGAAGCTGCATCTGGTCCGTACACTTGGGTTCCCCTCATCCTGTCTCCTCCATGCACAGCCACAGCTACCGAGCCATAACTGGCATGTGGTCGCAGACTCAAAGCCAAGAAGGGAATGGCTTTCGCTGATGTGTTTTCCAAAACGGTCAAGGGTTATTGGTACCTTTCCAGGTAAAACAACATGCCAGTTTCCCTCCGTTTACAGGGAAGTTACATTCATGGAGAATCCAGTGCATTGAAGTCTCTGCAAAAAAGGTTTGCATCCCTGCAACTTTCCCTTCCTAAATGCCGGGACCTCCCTTTCATCATTTCAACAATCAAAATTGCCCTCTGAACTTTTCAAAATGCGCCAGTATTTTGGTTTAAATATTAAGTAGTATTATGCAGGTACCCTCCCCGCAAAGCCTCGTATTCACAACAGAAGGATAGGAATGTTGTGGTCCTTGCCTGCATTTGGTCAGAGGAAATAGTGTGGCAGCGTGGAGTAGGGCACAGTACCCCCCAGGAAGGATTCCGGGCACCTTCCTCTTCTGTCTGCTTTCTGTGATGAGAAAATGTTTCTGGGACAGCTAGGGTGTGAGGTAAAGCTTTGTTTCGGGGGTCACCACTGCCATGGGATGTCAGTGCCCAGGATGGTTTTGTGGTAGTCATGGCTCTTAGCTCCTGGACCTGGGCTTCTCCTCGTTGATGAGAAGCCTTTCCACGTGCGGACAGCAGAGGGGGGGCTGGGCCAGGGCTTGAAGCTACTGTCCTGTTTGGGCCAGCAGATGAGATCACAGATGGACAGCTGCAAGGAGAAGAGGGAGACGATCTTCTAAGGTCAGGGGCAGGTTTCTGGCAGGGGAAGGGAAGACATTGGCCCCAAGTTCTGGTTGCTCCAGGCTGATGTGGAATGGAGTGTGGGTGCGAGAATGAACCGAAGGCTGGGAGGAGGTGGGGATAATAGAGCGCATAACCTCACATCATATGGGATGCATGGTCCTCGAGAACAGCCCATAAAATCTTTAAAAAAAAAAAAAAGATTTTATTTATTTATCTGACAGAGACACAGCGAGAGAGGGAACACAAGCAGGGGGAGTGGGAGAGGGAGAAGCAGGGCTCCCACCGAGCAGGGAGCCCGATGCGGGGCTCGATCCCAGGACCCTGGGATCATGACCTGAGCTGAAGGCAGACACCCAACGACTGAGCCACCCAGGCGCCCCAAAGAAAATGGTTTTGAGATAGACAGACGGAAGCCTTCAGGAAGAAAGGCCAGCGGGGTCATGATGTCTTCTCAGAAAATGCACTGCTCTGCCCTTGCTTTGCCTCTCGCGCCGTATTCATTATGTCCTTTCTTCTTGCCTGCTTTCAGGCTGGTCTTCTCATGTGCGTCTGTCCAGAAAGTCAGTACCTTGGACACAGGCTTGCTCCCAAAGGGGCCTAATAAAGTTCTTGAGTGTTTCCTAGGCAGAGTTAAAAATCCCAGATTCTAGGGCACCGTCGTAGCCACACTAAATGAGATTCACTGGGTGTGGATCAGAGTGTGTGCATTTTTTTTTAAAGATTTTATTTATTCGTTTGAGACAGAGATACGGAGAGAGAGAGCATGAGCAGGGGGAGAGACAGAAGGAGAGGGAGAAGCAGACTCCCCGCTGAGCCAGGAGCCCGACGTGGGGCCCGATCCCAGGACCCTGGGATCATGACTTGAGCCGAAGGCAGACGCTTAACCATCTGTGCCACCCAGGCGCCCCAGCGTTTTTCAGAGTTCCTGGGTTCTGACTCATGTGGGCCGCTTGTCTGGGAACTACTGGAGCAGGAGAATGGTCCTCTGTTTTTCCTGTCGCCAGGCGTCTCTCTCCACTGTGAGGGTGCGGAAGCGACACCAGTTTGGTGCCTTCTCTGGTGCACAAACCCAACGCCTTTGGCTAGGAGACTGACGTCCTGTCTGCTGTTCTAAGGAGGCTCTGAGAGTACTGTTTCCAGAAAGTCTCCTGAATCCAGTCCTGTCGAGCTTCCATCTACATGATTGCTGTTGAAATCACATTTCTGTTTCCTGTGCGGTTCCATGCTATAAAACCAGTCTGGTCTGTGTTAGCCGTTATTCTAAATATTTTGCAGTGGCCATTGGAGCTTACCGTTGATTGAAGAAATACACAGCAGGGTGAGTTTTCCACAACGCCTTCAGACCTGTGCCTCCACCACTTACAGCTGGGCGACACTGAGCACGTTCCGTAACATCCGTGAGCCTCGTTTCCTGTAGCAACATGGAAACACTAGTTAGTGGGGCAGTTTAGAGCACCTTCTGTGTTAAGACAAGGAAAGTTGTCAGGACAGCGCCTGGCATGTGGAGAGCTGTCAGTCAGTTCTAGCTGCTGTTCCTTTTGTCCTTCCCACATCTCCCCGAAGCGTGTTGCGGACAGATGGTGTCGAGACTACTTCTGACTCACTGGAGGGACTTGGCGCGATCACGTCAGCTCCTCAGGGACTCCAGAACTGAGTCGGGGGCGGGGGCACAGGGGACGGCGTATGTTTCTTAGCATAGTGAGTATTCAGCTCTCCTTATGGGTGATGATGAAGTCCGAGTGGAAACTTCTCTAGGAAATTAGACCAAATGACCCGTTCATACGTCTTGTACGGTGGTCGGAAAAGTAAGTGGTCACTGGATAAGGATAGAACACGAGTCTGTGAATTTGCATAATCATGTCAAAGAGTGAAATGTAAAGGCCAAAGAACCTCATCACACGGCTTCTTTTCTTGCTGTTAGTTCTATTGAATCCACTTCTCCTGCATCAGATGGTCACAGGTGAATCCGGGAACGCTATGAAACTGTTACTAGGTCAAATTGTCATCGGTAAGACTTTATTTCTCATGGAGTTTTCACATGGCCAGTTTTATCGTGCGGATTTTTCTCTTCCATTAATACTCATTATTGATTGAACAAAAGGCCGATGTATTAATATGTTCTGAGCTCCAGCATGAGGAGATGGTAAACAGTGTTTTTGGAGAGTCTGAGGAAAGGGGCGGTGGGGAGGGAAAGGGAGAGGGCGAGGTGAAGGTATACTGGGGGCAGGAAGAGAGAAGTCGTGGCAAACAGGAGGGAAGGATGAGGGGCGCAAGCAGAAAGCAGAAGTAAAGAGACACAGGAATAGAAGCTCACATGTCAGGAGGCTTACTATAGGCCTGGCATTGTTTTTAGCTCTTTCCCTACAGATAGACTTTTTTTTAAAGTCATTGACTAGTCACTGCAACACTGGGAGGTAAGTATTTTTAAGGTTGACATGCCCTGTTTACAGACCAGGAAACTGAGACACGTGGAGGTTAAGAGGGGAAGTAACTTACCCAAAGCCACCTAGCCAGCAAGGGCAGAGTCAGGGTGGTACCCAGGTCAGAGAGAAGCATAAAGAGACGTGGGATTTGGCCCTAAACTGCAGTGCACCTCCGTGTCCAGTGTCCTCTGGCTCAAAAGACAGGTGAACGTGTGCAGCAGCTTAATCTGATTACACTGGATCTGGGTATGGATTGAACATGATGTCTCTTCAGTGCATGAGACACTGTGGGGTGACAAGTCACTCTAGGCACATCACTAAGTGGGTGTCTGGTTCATATCAAGGTCCGTACATGTGGACGTCAGCATTGGTATCCTCATCGTCATTATCATGATGGACAGTAGTTTATGGTATAATGTGAGGAAACAAAACAGCAGATGAAAGAGTGTAGATGACCTCCCCACTCCAATCTCATGATTTAAAAAATGCATAGCATGAAGCCTGGAAGAGAGTACACCACATTAAGTCATTTACCCTAAGTGTGAGATGCTAGATAATTTGCAAATAACATTTTGTTCACTGTTTGATTTGCTGTATCCTCATTCTTGTTGCACAGCCAGTGTCTCTGGTACGAGTTTCCAGTCGTTTTTATGAAGACTGCGGCTTTGATACCCTTGCCAGGTGAACACCCAGTCCGGGCATTTAACGCAGAGAGGAGCGATGTGGTACAGTAGAGAGGAGCAGCGGGGGAAGCAGAGAGCTTTGGATGGAAGGTTAGCTAAGTCTGCAAGTGCTATGAAATCGCCCCAGAGGATGCAGGCCGAAACCAAACCAGACCAGACAGCAGCTTGCATGTCCCTAAGAGGAGACGGTTGTGCCGTTGACATGAGGATCTGCACTGAGGTTTCTTAGGCTTTCATTCTCTTTTGGCCCCTGCGGTGCAGCGGGGCAGCGTGTGGTTCTTATGAGGCAGCACTGCTTTGCGCCCTGCGGTGCATGAGAGTGGCAGCCTCACCTGAAGCATTCTCCTCCTGTGGGCCAGCTGGAGTACTTTTCTTGACGTCTGGAAGCTTACAGATTCAGACGAGAAAGCAGAAAGAAAATACACCGCCCCATAGTTAGATCCAGCTCTCCTCCAGTAGACACCTACATCGCCAGTGAGCCGCATGCACAGGTGTTGTAGACACTGGTTGGGAATTAGCAGGTTGGGTTGGGAGACTCCAAGGAGAACCATGGAAGTGAATAAAAGGTGAGAAAACACGTCAAGAGGGGACGAACAGCAGAAAACTGGTGTTCTGGCCTTGCTTTTCTGCTAAGAGAGTAGCGTGCTCCATTATTGTGGGGAGAGGGCGCCCTGGCCCGAGGTCTGGGAGGGAATCACTGCACGTGGTGATGAGCATTCTGAGGACCCACCATCGGCGGTAACAAGGGGACACCGAGTGTGTGCAGGCACAAAGGTCTCAGCCTTGACCTTAGACTCGGAAAGCTTCTTAGCCCCGCTGACAGTCATGCTGCTTCACCTTACAGAAGCTCAGAGCCACCATCTAGCAAAACTGCTGGTGCTCCTCCACCTCCTAATCCCCTCAGGGTGTCTGCTCAGGCACTGCTCACTGATCTGCATGGGTATGATGGTGATCGTGTGTGTGTGTGTGTGTGTGTGTGTGTGTGTGTGTAACAAACACAGGGAGAGAGACTCCATTCATTTAACTGTGATTCACCAAGTCCCCAGCCACTATCTAGACACTGTGTTGGGTGCTGGGGGATAGAATGAATAAAGACACTTCCCTGTTTTCGTGGCGTTTGTGCCAAATCACAAGAGAATAGTTCATCTAACCATCATACACAGAAACTTAAAAATTGCGCCTGTGATTAGTGGTGCCAAAGAGGTGCATTTTATGGAGGTATGATTGATAGGTAGAGCTGCATGTATTTTGTGTGTACAACTTGATGAGTGTGTATGCAGATGTCTCCATCACTGCCATCAAGGACGAAGATGTAGCCGTCACCTCCCACAGTTTCCTCCCACCCCCTTTGTTCTTGTGGGTGTGGTTATTACTATATTACCATCATTAGTGGTAAGAACACTTAACATAAGATCATCTCTTAGCGATTTTAAGTCTACAACACGGTATCATCAGCTAAAGGCACTGCGCTGTAGAGTAGATCTCCAGAACCTATTTTTCTGGCATAATTAGAACTTTGGACCTTTGACCATCACGTCCCCACTTACCCCTGCCCCGACCCCTGGCAACCATCGTTCTACGCTCTGCTTCTAAGAGTCTATTTTAGATTGCGTGTATAAGTGAGATCACGCAGTGTTTGTCTTTCTGTGTCTGGTTTATTTTAGTTAGCCATCATGCCCACCGGGTTCGGACGACATGCTCTTATCCGTAGAAAACCCTGAAGACTCTGACAAAGACCAGACCAAACCAAAACAACCGTTAGAACTAAGGAACAAATTCAGTAGTATTGCTTTCATTTGTAAAAAGAGTTTACTGGATATGAGATTCTTGGTTGTTGAGCATTTTGAATGATTATCCCACTCCCTTCTGGCCTCCATTGTTTCTGCTGAGAAGTCTGCTGTTAATCTGATTGGATTGCCCCCGTAAGTGAGGGGTCATTTTCTCTTGTTGTTTTCAAGAGTTTCTCCTTGCCTTTGGCTTTCAGCATTTTTCCTATGATATGTCTGAATCTCTTCTCGTTTCTCCTGTCTGGAGATCCTTTAGTTTCTTTCAGGCAGTTTCCTTTTGAATATTTTTTCTGCTCCTTTCTGTCTGTGTTGTGGCATTCTCGTGCTCTCTCTGGGCGTTCCTAAGAGTGTCCCACATTCCTGTGCAGCTCAGTTTATTTTCCTCATTTGTTTTCCTCTCTTTCTTCAGATTCAGTAACCTCTATACGTCTGTCTTCAAGATGGCTAAATCTTTCTCTGGTAGTTCAACAACTGCCGATCCCCTTGAGTGAATTTTTGACTTCAGTTACTGCACTTTTCAACTCCAGAACTTCTATTTGGTTCTTTTTGATAATTGTTCTCCTCTATTTGATGGGACATTTTCATCATACCTTCCTTTACTTCTTTGATTGTGGTTTCCTTTTGTTCTCTGGACCTATTTATAACAGCAACTTTGAATTCCTTGTCAAATCTGACATCTGGTTGCAACCACAGGCAGTTTCTGTTGCTCGCTTATTCATACTTTCCTGTTTCTTTGCATGTATCCTAAGTGTTTTTTCTTGTCTGGAAACTGACAAATCTAAAATAGTCCGGTTGCTACACTATCTAAAATATTATAGCAATTCTGGGTACTGGACTGTCACACCCCTTCCTGGGTTTGTTATTGCTGTTAGCTTGTTTAGTTGTTTAGTGTCTGGCTGGTTTATTTAGAGTCTGTTTTCCCTCCTTACTCTCCCCCTAGCCTCGCCCCCCATCCTAGCTGTGTTATGCTTCAGGTTTGACTCCTCAGGGAGAGCCGACATGGGTATGCCCACTGTCACCTTGGGATGACTGGTTTGGGCGGGGCTGTCTTTGATTGTCTCTTTCCCTGACCAAACCCAGCTGTCCAGGTCCACTAACTGGGGGCTGCTTCTACTGTTTTCAACAGTGCCCTGGCTGTCTTGCTTCATAATATGAACCTGTGAAATCCCCGCTCCTTTGAAGGGCCAGCTGTCAAGCTTAGTGTCTGAGATTTTGTTCTGACCCTAGGCAGGCTCCTTCCAGCTGTCTCTTCTCCCTGATTGTGTCAGGTAATCCAGCCAGCCTACAGTTGATCCTCTATGTCCAGGAATTCCACCAGTCTCCTCCGGGTTGCCTTTTACCACAGCCTCCACTGTTTTGAATGTGCACCTAGGCCTAACCTTCGAAACACTCCATTGCAAATGGAATTCATTCCTCTGAGAGGAGCTCTCTGCTTCAAAACCTCTGAGCCACAATTCTGTAGTTGGGGAGTGGGGACGATGGTGGCACACTTCCCTTTCCTGTTTTTTAGTAGTATACTATGCAGTGTTGCTTTTTACAATGTCCGTTTTTGATTGTTTATGGCTGGTATATACAAACAATTGACTTTTGCATACTGATTTTGTATCTTGTTACTTTGCTAAACTGGCCTCTTAATTCAAGTAACTTTTCTGTGGATTCTTTTTATGGAGTCAGGTTTTGCCTGTGAATAATGACTGTGTTACTTCTTTCTTTCTTCTTGACTTTTTTATTGGCTAGAACAGCCAGTAAACTATCGACTAGAAGTGGCAAAAGTACACATACTTGCCGTGTTCGCTGTCTTAGAAGGGAAGCATTCAGACCTTGACGATTCACGATTACATTAGCTTTCGATCTTTTTGTAGGTGCCAATTATCCGTTTAAGGATGTTGCCATAGACCGAATGAATATTGCCATCTCCCCAGCATTCATGGTGAAGCCTTTCTCCAGTATGATGGTAATTGGAGGTGGGCCTTTGGGAGATGATCAGGTCATGAGCATGGAGCCCACACGAACGGCATTAGCACCCTTATAAAAGAGACCCCTGAGAGCTCCCTCAGCCCCCCTGCCATGTGAGGAGAAGAAGTCAGCAGTCTGTGTGGCAGGACGCAGGGCCTCGCCTGATGCCGAATCTGCTGGCACCTTGATCTTGGGCTTCCCGGCATCCGAAAGTGTAAGAAATACATTTCTCTGGTTTCTGTAACTCATCCAGTCTATGGTAGCTTTGTTACATCCACCCTAAGAGACTAAGATGGAAACCCCTCTCTATTCCTGATTTGCTAGGAGTTTTTCTCAGGTACATTTTACCAAATGCTTTTTATGCATCTGTCGAGATGCTCATATATTTTTAGTCTGTTATTATGGTCGGTTAGAGTGATTGATTATCAAACACTCAACCCGTCTTGAAGCCGTAGAGCAAATGCCATTTCACTATGGTATTTTATCTTTTGTATATATCGTTGGTTTCAGACAGCTAATTTATTTTGGATTACTGCATCTGTGCTCATGAGTTACATTGCTCTTGTTAGCCTTCAAAGTAAAACAGCCAGTTATTTTACCAGCAAAAAAAAAATGCGTCTGTTCAGGAATAGTGGAGAATTAGAAATTGGAACAAGCAACCTAAGGCAAAATCCTAGGCAAGTCCAACAAACAAAGGAGAGGAATGTTATTTTATGGAGAAGGAGGAAGTCGGAAGGGGTTGTTTTGAACAAAAGTCCATTGGAGAAAAAGCAAGAGTTCGGAATGATGACAGCTTCTCATTGGCTGCGTTGCAGGGGTAATTGCTATCTTGTAGGCGATGCTGTGTTGGGGCCTGGAATTGAGGTTCTTTCATGTTGATTAGTCTTCTGTTGGGTCTGTAATGGACAGCCCTTCCTGTAATTGATGTTGAGCAGTATGGCTCTCCCTTCTAGGCTCTGAACTCTATAGTGATATTTCCCTTTATGTTTTTTCACAGTCTGTAATTTATAAAAAACGTCTTGTCTTGCTTTGATGTCAGGATGTTGCTGGCTCTATAACATGCTTTAGGACGTGTAACATCATCTTCAGTTACCTGGAAGATTTTGTACAAAACTGGCATTATTTCTTCATCTGTGTTTAACAGAATTTTTTTTTTTTTTTTTATAGATTTTGTTTATTTGACAGAGAGAGAGAACACAAGTAGGCAGAGGGGCAGGCAGAGGGAGAGGGAGAAGCAGGCTCCCCGCTGAGCAGGGAGCCCATGTGGGACTCGATCCCAGGACCCTGGGATCACGACCCGAGCCGAAGGCAGCCGCGTAACTGACTGAGCCACCCAGGCGCCCCTGATAGAATTTAAACAATGAAGCCACTTAAGCCTTGAGTTTTTTGTGAGAGAATGTCTTTTTTTGTGTTTGATTTATTGAATTCATTCTCTTTGACAGGTATAGGGCCGTTCGTGTTAACTATGTCTTTTTTTTTTTTAAAAAAAAGATTTTATTTATTAATTTGAGAGAGAGCACAAGCAGGGAGAGAGGCAGAGGGAGAGGGAGAAGCAGACTCCCCGCTGAGCTGGGAGCCTGACGTGGGGCTCAGTCTCAGAACCCTGAGATCATGGCCTGAGCCAAAGGCAGACACTCAACCATCTGAGCCACCCAGGCGTCCCCGTGTTAACGACTTCTTGACTGAGGTTTGCTAGCTAGTGTCTTTCAAGGAGTTTTCCCATTTCATCTTTGTTTGGATAATATTTTTAATAATATTTTCTTATCCAATTCATCTCTAAAGGATCTTTATTGATGTCCCCTCTGGCAAAACTGATATTAGTCATCTGTGTCACTCTGCCCTCATTCATTTTTTTAACGATTTTATCTGTTTGACAGAGCCACAAGCAAGGGGAGTGGCAGAGGGAGACAGAGAAGCAGGCTCCCCACTGAGCAGGGAACCCGACACGGGGCTCGATCCGGACCCTGGGATCATGACCTGAGCCAAAGGCAGACTCTTAATCGGGCCAAGCCACCCAGGCACCCCTGCCCTCGTTCATTTTTATCACTCTGGCTAAACCTATTAGATTTACTGATCTTGTCAAAGAACCCATTCTTAGTTTCATTGATTCCTTTGTATCGATTTTATGATTTCTACTAAGTTGATTTCTGTTCAGACCTCCCTTACACTTTTTCCACTTGCCTTAGGTTTAAATTGATTTTGCTTTTTTAATTCCTTAAGGTGACAGCTTAGATAATTGATTTGAGACAGTTCTTCTTTTCTAATACAAGTATTTAATGATAGAAATTTCCCTCAGTGCATTGTTTTAGATTCACCTCACAAATTTTGATATACTGTGTTTTCCTTTTCAACTTCTTGCGGTTTCTTCTTTGATCCCCGCGTTATTTAGAAATGTCATTTAATTTCAAAATATTTTGTGGTTTTCCAGATACCTCGCTGCAACCCATTTCTATTTTAATTCTTTGTGGTCAGAGAACCTAGTTTATATGATTTCAGTCCTTTAGAAGTTGAGATTTGCTCTATGGCACAGCATATGGTCTATCTTGGTGAACTCTGTATGTGCACCTCAGAAGAATGTGTATTCCGCTGTCCTTCTGTAAGTATCAGTTAGGTCATGTCTGTGGATAGTGATGCTCCGGTGTTCCATAGGGGTCTGATTGTATTGTCCACTTGTACTGTCAGTTGTGGGCAGCAGAGTGCTGAAGGCTCTCGCTATGACTGCTTTGTCTGTTTTTCTTCTTAGTTGTATTACTTTTCAGCTCTTGTGCTTTAAAAACTGCATGCGCGTTCGTGATTTTTATATCTTCTCAATGGCTAGACCTCTCTTTTATTATGTAAATCTGTCTTTTCCCTTGTGGATAATCCTCGTTCTGCATTGTATTTGTGCAATATTAATTTAGCCCCTCCAGCTACTCATTTGATTCACGTTTGCTGGGTGTGTCTTAGTGTGGTCGGGATGCAGGAACAAAATACCGCAGACGAGGTGGCTTATGCACAAACTTATTTCTCACAGTTATGGAGGTTGGAGAACCAAGATCAAGGGCCAGCTTGGTTGGACTCTAGTGAAGGCCCTGTTCTGGGTCACGGATTTGTGGTCATGTGACCTGGATCTCTCTGGAGCCTCTTTTATAAGGGCCCTTGTCCCGTTCATGAGGGCTCTGCCTGAGGACCTACCCCTCCCAAAGGCCAGCCTCCTAATACTGTCATTTTTGAGGGTTATATTTACCATGAGAGTTTGGGAGGAGACACCTTCAGACCATAGCATTACCATTTTCCATTCACTTACTTTTAACTTATATAGGTATTTATACTTAAAGTGGGATTCTTTTGACACTATATAGTTGGGTCTTGCTATTTTTATCTAAAGTGTCAAATTGGGTCTTTTAATTGATGCATAGGCAATGTACATTTAGCGTGTTAACACTTTACATGTACAGGTAACCATCTGGCTGGCTGTATATTTCTATCATATGTATTTTTTATTCAGATGTTCCTATTCCCTCCATAATTTTGGATCAGTTGAACATTTGCTGTTACTGCAGTTTATCTCCACTGTTGGCTTACTAGTTCTACACCTTAAAGGTTCTTTTCAAGTGGTTGCTCTAGGGTTTACAGTATATATTGGTGCTTGTCACAGCATGCATTCAAATGATATTCTACCACTTCATGTACACTGTAAGAATCATACGACTGTACCCCCACTTCCTTTCTCCCATCCTTGGTGCTGTGGTGGCCTTGCATTTTATTTCTACCAGTGTCTTAAACCCCATAATACATTGTTACTATTATTACTTTAGATACTTCTCTTTTAAGGAGATTAAATATAAGAGACAAAATTCCTATTCAGCCACAACTTTACCATGCCCAGCACTATTCAATTCTTTGTATAGATCCTGATTTTTCTTTTTTTTTTTTTTTTAAGATTTTATTTATTGATTTGACAGAGAGAGAGGGAGAGAGCACAAGCAGGGGGAGCGGCAGGCAGAGGGAGAGGGAGAAGCAGGCTTCCCCACCGAGCAGGGAGCCCGACGCGGGGCCCGATCCCAGGACCCCGGGACCATGACCCGAGCCGAAGGCAGACGCCTAATCGACTGAGCCACCCAGGTGCCCCAAGATCCCTGATTTTCTTTGGATATCATTTGCCTCTTCCCGAAGTACTTCCTTTAACCTGTTTCGTAGGGCAGATCTGCTGGCTGTGCATTTCCTCAGCTTTTTTGTTTGTTTTGAAGTTTTTGTTTCACCTTCATTTTTCAGAAGCATTTGCATGAATCCGAAAATTCTGGGTCACATGGATTCTGAGGAGTAAGTAGCCTGCCATCCTGTTTGTTCCCTTGTATGTAATGTGTCCCTCTTGTTTGCTTTTTCATCAGAGGGTGTCGGTGTTTGAGTCGATCTTTTCGTTAGTCAAGTTGGACTTCAGTTCTGTTGTTGCTATAGTTAGTTTAACCCTAGCATAAACTAGATTGATACACAAAAATCAATTCTATTTCTATACATTAGCAGTGAACAATCCAAATAAGTAAGAAAAGAAAGCAATTTCAGTTACAGTAGAGTCAAAAGAATGACAGATTTAGGAATTAATTTAACCGAACAGGTGTGAGAGTTATGCACCGAAAATTACAAAACACAGTTGAAAGAGATTAAAGCATACTTAAATGAATGGAAAGACCTCCTGTGTTCATGGATTGGGACACCTGATGTTAAGTTAGCAACATTCCCCAAATTGATCCAAGCATTCAGTATAATCCCTATCGATATTCTAACTGCAGTGTTTTAGAAATTGAGAGACTGATCCTGAAATTCATGTGGAAATTTCAGGGCCCCAGAACAGCTTAAACGATCTCGCAGAAGACAACCAAAGGTGGAAGACTCATGCATTCTGATTTCAACCATTATTTCAAACCTCCAGTAATCAATACGATGTAGTACTGATGTAAGGATGGACATAGAGATCAACGGAATAGAACTGAGAGCCCAGAAATAACCCATACAACCACGGTGAGTTCATTGTGGGCAGCAGTGCCAAGACAATTACATGTCCCAAATGGTGCTGGGACAACTAGATACTCACATTTAAAGAATGAATTTGAATCCAAACTTCCTAGCATAGATAGAAATTCAGCCAAAAGGGACCAAAACTCAAAATCTGATTCTACCCTGTCCCCACCCTCAGTATGATTTCAGCTTCATGAAAAGAGGAGCACATGTGGGTCTTCTGTGATGTCTCCCCAGCATTTAGAACAGTATCAGGTACACAAGTAGGTACTCCAGAGATGTTTCTGTAGTAGCCAAAGGAACCTTGGATCCAGCAATTTCCACTGCTACAACTATAAAACTTCTATAAGAGAGCATAGGAGTAAATCTTTGTGACATTGGGTTAGGTGATGGATTCTTAGCTATGACACCAAAGCACAGATAATAAATGCCAAATGGATAAAAATGACTTCCTCAAAATTAGAAAAAATTTTTGCTTTAAAGGACACCATAAGAATGTGAAAAAAACGGGGCGCCTGGGTGGCTCAGTTGGCTAAGCGACTGCCTTCGGCTCAGGTCATGACCCTGGAGTCCCGGGATCGAGTCCCACATCAGGCTGCCTGCTCAGTGGGGAGTCTGCTTCTCCCTCTGACCCTCCTCCCTCTCATGCTCTCTGTCTCTCATTCTCTCTCTCACAAATAAATAAAATCTTAAAAAAGAATATGAAAAAAACAGAAACAAAGAATGGAAGAAAATATATGTGTATTAATAAGGGTCCCGTATTCAGAATGTAAAAAGATTTCTTACAAATTAACGGTAAAAAGACAACCCAATTAAAAATGGGCTAAGCATTTGAATAGACATTTCTATAAAAAAGATATACAAATATCCAATAAGGACATGAAACGATGTTCAAAAATATCAGTCGTTAGGGAAACAAAACTTGAAAGCACAATGAATTACAACTTCCCACCCACTAGTATGGATAGAATTTCAAAAATGAAAATAAGAAGGGTTGGGGAGGATGTGCAAAAATTGAAGTCCTCATACATTGCTGGTGGGGATGCAAAATGGAACATCTGCTGTGGGAAACAGTTTGGCAGCTCCTCAAAAAGTTAAACAGAATTGCTGTGTGACCCAGTTATCCCACTCCTAGGTATCTATCGAAGACAAGTGAGGACATAAGCTCTCACAAAAATTTGCATACGAATGTTCCTAGCAACATTAATCACAACAGTCGAAGAGTGCAAACAACCCAAATGCCAACCGTGTCATGAATATATCACATGCGGTGACCTATACATACAGTAGAATAATATTCAGCCAAAAAAGAATGGAGTCGTGATACTTGCTACAACATGGATGAGTCCTGAACATATTATGCTAAGTGAAAGAAGCCAGACTCAAAGGCCACATAATGTATGATCCTGTTTAGTTGAAATATCCAGAATGGACAAATCTGTGGAGACATGAAGCCGACGAGTGAATATCCAGGGTTCCTGGGACGGGATTGGGGAGGGACTGCTAATGGTACAGGGTTTGTTCTGGAATTAGATCTTGGTGACGGTTTGCACAACCTTGTGCATATACGGCTAAAAAGGGTGAATTTGATGGTATACGACTTACAGCTCAATAAATTGAAAAAAAAAATTAAAGGATAGCATGGACCTTTGGATCGGTTTTTGGCCATTTTTAGAAATACAGTTGGCTACACCCGAAGACATAGTAAGCTGTCCAAATCTTGCCTTCATCAGTTTGGTCATCAGAGGTGACCACCGTAGCCGGATTAGGTGTTTCCCTCTTGTCCCTGTTACCCGTATTTACAAACTGCATGTCACATACATATACACATACAGACACTGGTTGACTTAGGGGTAGTTATTACATGCTACTCCCCGTTTAAAAATATATATAAAAATAAAATAAAACTCCTGGCCAGTACAGATTTGCTCCTCTCATTGTGTTTCAAGGCCAGTGGGTGGTCCATGGTATGATATGAACACTTCATCTCTCATTTCCCCTTCCAAAGGTTGTTGACTGCTAATGGCCATTTAGAGTTTCTTTCCCCCAGAAATTTGTCTTGTCATTGTACACAAAGCCTGTGCAAATATTTCTCGTTTTTTGTTAAGATTTTATTTATCCATTTGACACAGAGAGAGCACAAGCACGGGGAGTGGCAGAGGGAGAGGGAGAAGCAGGCTCCCCAGTGAGCAGGGAGCCCGATGCAGGGCTCGATCCCAGGACCCCGGGATCATGACCTGAGCCGAAGGCAGACGCTTAACCGACTGAGCCACCCAGGTGCCCCTCAGCCTGTGTAAATATTTCTTTAAGACAAGTTGGCAGCAGTGGAAATTGCTGGATCCAAGGTTCCTTTGGCTACTACAGAAACATCTCTGGAGTACCTACTTGTGTACCTGATACTGTTCTAAATGCTGGGGAGACATCACAGAAGACCCACATGTGCTCCTCTTTTCATGAAGCTGAAATCATACTGAGGGTGGGGACAGGGTAGAATCAGATTTTGATAGATGCCGCCACAGAGCCCTGCAGAGTTGTTTTACCAATTCATGCTTCCCTCGGTGTGGCTGGGGTAACAAATGCCCCTTTGCTGGCCTCCTCAGCACCCCATTCATGAAGTAGGGGCTGTTGACAAGAGGCTGAGCTCTTTATCCCAGGCTGTCTACACGATCTTGGAGTCTGCAGCTAGAATGATCCCTGAGGGGATTTTAAGAGTAGCGAGACCGAGATGGAAAAATCCACTACCCATTTAAGTGTATTCCCGGGCAGGAGGGGAGCTGGAGGGTGTTGTGACCCTGTCTGGGCAAATTACCAGAGCGTGCAGTGACAGGAGAGGGTGAAAGGTTGGTAGAGGAGCAGTGGGAGGTACCTTCCCGTGCTAGGATGTACCACTGAGAGGCCCAGAAGCAGCAGTCCGCTCTGGGAGGTACAACCGGGAGTGAGGGAGGCTTGTGTTCCCAAACAAACCATTGTGTGCATGGTGCGGGGAGCTCACCACCATGCAAGGACCTCCACTTCCCCTGAGGTCAACATCATCCCACCTTTTTTTTTTTTAAAGATTTTAGTTTTTGACAGAGAGAGAGACAACGAGAGAGGGAACACAAGCAGGGAGAGTGGGAGAGGGAGAAGCAGGCTTCCCACCGAGCAGGGAGCCCGATGCGGGGCCCGATCCCAGGACCCCGGGACCATGACCTGAGCCGAAGGCAGACGCTTAACGACTGAGCCACCCAGGCGCCCCTCCATCATCCCACTTCTGACCCCACCCCGTCAGCTCTACAGATTCTAATCAAATGGGGACTAGGGAAGATGGCAGTGGAGCTCGTGGATGGTTCCCTGATAGGTGAGCAGGGCGGAGATGAAGGACACCACTGGATCTGACTGGTCTAGATGGGATTGCCTACCAGGATCTTCCAGGGGAGAGAGCTCCCGTTGGCTGGAAGTGGGGGTGTCCTCAGAGAGATTGTGGGTGCAGAGGTGGGGCTTTGAAGAGTGGAGGTAGATGTGTGTGTGGGGGGGTTGCAATCCTTCTCTGGAACCTCAGGCTGCTAATCTGCAGAAGAGGCTGAAGATACTAGCCAGCTCAGTGGGATCACTGGCTTTTATTCTGTCCTCTAGTCTATTTTCCTGTTATGTTTTTTAACAGTGGGTACTGGATCCCACGATACGGACATCAGCGCCCAATAACCAATCACTAAATCTTACTCCAGTGTCCCGTTATGTGCCCACCAGACTACATGGAGGTCTTGGATGGGCAGAGAGCTTTCAGAGAGCTCATGACCTACTCCAGGCCAGGTTTCTCCAGGGAACCCGACGGTGACCTACTCAACCCAAAGAGGTGAATGCTTAAATGATGGGATTTTAAGCATTAGACAGGGGAGATGTTTGGCTGAGGGTAGGTAAGTAGGACATAGGTGGGTTCTCAAGTCAGTGAACTTCTCCCCAGTCAGGCATTAAGCCCTGACTGTATTCACACCTGAGTCTGAAAGGCTGCAGATGCAAGACTGAGTTCCTGGGTTCGTGAAAATCCACCATGGCCTCAGAGGTGGGCCAGTGTGTGTGTCTCCTGAGGAGGACAAGGTGCACCAATCGGGCCCACATCAGCCTCTGTCCCCAAATTCCACACCTTACAGTAGATACTGCCCTTGGGCAAATAGCCCTGCTCTGGTGTTGGCCTCATGGTGTGAGAAGAGAGGGGAAATGCGCGTGCCTCCCTATTTGCACAAAGCGTGGCAGGAACTGGAGACCCTCATGCCACCTTTCCTTTAAAGCAGAATTAGGCATTGAGAGGAGGGGACAGGCTTCCTCTTTGGGGAGAGGATAAGGTGGAGCGGTGGGTGGAACAGGGGTGCGCCTCGGTGGTCAGGCACGTGGTCTGTGGCATATCTACCTGGCAGGGCAATGCGAACCCCTTCCCCATCTCCTTCCCCCGCTCATGTTCACTGGCTTGCAAAGGATCTGCTGGCTGAAGGTGTCCTTCTGGTTCGGGGCTCAGATGGACCCTGGGAAAACCAGGTGGCTGCAGTGCCTCCAAGGTTTAGGAGCTGAGAAGGCTGAAGGAAGCGCTGTGTTCAGGGTGAGTGGGATGTGGGCCAGGCCTTCCACAAGGCTGGGCCGGGGGGGCCCTGGATCCACCCTGAGCAGCATGGGATGTGCTGCTCCACGTTCCACAGCTTCCACTCCTCAGCAGGAGGGCTCTGGGGCCTTAAGGACAGTGTGAGTCTCCTGAGGATGTTATGAACACTTCCAACCTAGAAGATATCCCTTTTGATGGGCGGAGGGCTCTACCGTGTGTCCAGCCTGGCGGAGGGCCCGCTGCCCTCCTGGGTGTGGCCTGGGCCTAGTGCAGCTGTGTCTTTGTCCGGAAAACAGGCAATGACGGCAACACCTGGGGGTCATCCTTCGCCTGGAAAAGGACGTTCCTCAGGTGCCTGGACGGGCACACTGGGATAGGGGCTAATGCCCTGGAGACAGCTGTGTTCCAGAAAGGCTCTCTGTAATTCTGTCTTTCAGTCTCTGTGTCTCACTCATGGGGCTGGGTGAGACCTCACTGGCATGTGTCCTGTGTGGGGTGACTTTTGTGGTCAGAAGCAAGATGTCATTTCTCTGAGCTGGTTTGGGGTCTGTCCAAGTTTTGAGGGGTCTGAGCTGTGTGAGGGTGTGTCCGGCGTGTGAGATCACTGAGCTGTGGAGTGTTGTGTGTCCCAAGGGAGAGTTCTCTGGTCTATTTAGGGCTCTCTCCCAGTGTGTGAGGTATCTGACCTGTTTTGGGTGCAGTGTGCACAATGTAAGGTGACTGGGGCTGTTGCCATGATGTATTGCGGGAATTAGGGTTTGGGCTGTCCTGAGCGACTCTGTCGAGGCTGACATGTTTGAGCTCCTGGGGGCCCATACTGTAGGTTGTGCGATCACAAAGGTTATTGGTCACAGGACAGGAGGTGTCCGAGCAAGCTCTGTGTTCACCGTACAGGTGCTCTGTGCTGTTTGTGTGTCTGCATGCAGGGTTGTGAGCTCTGTGATTGTGTGGCATCTACGTGCAGGGTGTGAGGTCTGTGAGCTGTTACGTCTCTGTGTTGCAGGTTGTCAGGTTCCTAAAGTGCATGTGGGTCTGTAGTTTAGAATTTATTGTCTCTGAGCTGTTTCGTGTCTCTCTCCTCATTTCTTGAGATCCCAGGAGTTTGAGTTCTGTGCGTTGTTTAATCTTGTATGTCCAGTGCATTGAGGTCTCCTAGCTGCCCTTTCCTGGGTCTGGAGCTCATCCACTCCAGCTCCCAACACCCGGGCTTCCTTGTCTAGGCCAGTGAGTCTGTGTGGTTGGCTTCCCTCAGTGTGTTATTGGGATACAAGTCTGTGTCCAGGGTGTGATGCTTCTGAGCTGGGGGCGATCCGGGTCCCAGGGTGAGGCCTCCTCTGTTTGTGGTGCTGTGTTGCAGGCATTGAAACTTCTGAGCCACATGGCTGTTTATATCGCCATTGAGAGACTTTGTCACATACCGAGTTCAGACATGAGGTGTTTGTGACCTCTACCCAATGTTTCAGTCTGACAACTGTCCAGAAAGACAGAGCTTGATCTGAGTTGCCCACCAGGACTCATGCATTCCAGCTCCCAATAACCTGGCTCCTCGACCACTGACTCTGTGGTGTGCTTCCCTCAGACCCTTCCCTAGGGTTGGGTTCTCCCAATCCAGAGCTGTAACTTACCTATTTCACGCAAATGTCAAGTACAGTTTGAAATGTAGTCAATATCCAACTAAAACACCAGACCCAGTGCTTCCCTAAAAAAACTATTCACAAAACATTTTACTGAATCCCAAGAGGTTCCATCCAGGTAAGAGCCCCTGCCCTTTTGATAGGGAGTTGTTGCAAATCTCCTTAAAATATGGAATCTTTCTTTAAAATCCTCTCTCTCTCTGTTGCTGGTACCTTGAGAGGCTCAGACAGGAAAGGCCATTCAATTTTACGTTTTTGACAAAACAAGCAAAGCAACCCCCCCCCACATACACACCACCCAGTACACCCGGTAGTAGTCAACATAAGGAAATTGTATTGGAAAAGTAAATGGAATCCTGTGATTAATTACAAAACCAAATTTCTGATCACACTAGCCCTATGTCTACTGTCAGGATCGGCTGTATTCCAGCAGACTGGATAACCAAAGATGCCTTCTTTCTCCAAACCTCATACACTGCGGCTTGTAATCTGATGACAACGATCTAAATAACTGTAACCAATGTAGGAATCACAGCCTGTTAAAAGCATATCTTTTCCTATGTCACATTATGACCTCTCTCTCTCTCCCTCTCTCTCTCACCTCCTAGACAGAATTCTCAGGAAATACAGGAGGCACTGCCTAGGAAACAGACTCTTTCTGACCCCGTGGATCACTGACTGGAGCCCAGTGATGCCCCGGGGTCTAGCAGTGCCCACTAGAAGTCTCAATCTCATGTCCGCTAAGAATGGCAGCCCTTTTAGAGAAAGAGAAATACGCCATACGCAGGTTCTCAAAATCGCAATCCTGATACTGCTGAGATAGGGCTTGTGAGAGAAAGAGCTATTCTTTCAGACAGCACCGGTCGCGCGTGGCCCAGGGAGAATGCTGGTCCTGCGACGCTAATGCGCACACGGCCTGTTTAGGGAGATTCTCCTTCTCTCACTCTCAGACCCTCGCTTTCGCTCGTTCTTTCCCGGGATCAGGTTCGCGTCATCCCGCCGCCGGCGCACCCCCTCGGTTCCTCAGCGCAGCGCGGTGAAGCGCGCCTCCAAAGATAGAAGGGTTAAGACCACCGAGAGGAGAAGACCTCCCGGCTTCCTAGAGAGGCGGGGCTCCGTGACAGCCGTGACGTCCTAGGGATGGGACCATGTGCCCAAGACGGGTGCTTTTTAGCGTTCCTCGGGCTGGACGGGGCCGGGAGGCAGACGGGAACGTCCGTGGGCTTCGGCGTGGGTGCATGGGACGCGCGACGTAGGCACCCGGCGAGTTGGGAAGGTTGAGCCCGCCCCCACGGCGGCGCAGCAGAGTGCACGGGACGAATGCTTCGTGAGGCCGCAGTGAGAGTTTCCGGGCACTGCGGGTGACGTCACAGACGGTGCACCTGGTGCTGAGCCGGGTGGGGTGGGAAGGGAGGGGCTTCTCCGTGACAGCCTGGTTACGTCCCTCGCAGAGCGCACGCGTGAGAAGTAGCTGTTAATAATTTTTGTTTTCTTACTAGGAGTTTTTGCATAGGCTCTACATACACGCTAGGAAAGGCAAAAGCAAAACTAGTAGAGAGCTTGTCTATTCAAGCTCTTGCAATCCGGAGAGCACCGGGATCTGAGGATCAGAGTGTCTCTCGACAGGGTGGTTTTGCCTTTTGTTCATAGGGATGCGTAGACACGTTATAGTGGGGAGATTTAAGGTAGGGGTGTTTCTGCATTCAGGATTAGTCTCAGTCAGCCGGACACGAAATGTTTCTCTCTGTGTCTAGCTAGTTTCAGGAGGACTGACTTTTAACCTCAGTTGCTGTTCCTGAGACAGCAGGGAGCTGGAGGGACTGTGTCTGGCCCTTCAGCCAAAGGAGGAAGGTCTGTGTTTGGCCTTGTCACAAGTAAACCCAAGAGTCCCCCGAGAGGCTGATGGCAGGTATGACAAAGAGTGAACAGCAAGCCTTCCCAAAGTTATAAGGGGATGAGTGGTCCTTTGGGGTAAGCCATTTCCGGAGCGGGAAAGCCTGTAGAGATTGCTTTCCTGTGGCTTTTTTCAGGGCTCAGGTGAAGTTCAGCGTTGTCTGCAGGGTAAAAATGTGCTTGGCCTCTTCTGTGCCTGTCCAAGCGGATATCCAGACAAGCAGAGATTCTCTTTTTAGCCGTGGAAGTAATTGATACTTGAAGAGCACTTTATGGTTTTTAAAAGGTACTATTCTCCTGATCTAAATGGCAGGCGAGAATTCTACCACTGAACCACCAATGCTCTCCTGATCTAAATGAAGGAAGCAAAAGTGAGTCATTATCCCAGAGTAAGGTCATCGTCCTCATCTTACAAGTGGGGAAACTGACCACAGAGAGGTGAAGTCACCCGCCCAAAGGCACACAGGGAATAAGTGGTGGGGCCCTGATTTCAGATCTTGGTATGGATGGCTTCATCACCTGTCGGCTGTGCAGGAACACAGTGTTGGTTTCCAGATCCACACATCTGGCTCTGTCCTCCCCGAAGCTACACACCTCCTGAGACAACTGACAGGCCCACAGACACATTGCACTCAACAAGTGCTAGCCACTCTGTGAGACGCTGGAGATGACTTTCCAGGGAAGAGAAGTGTTGGAGAAAGTAGGTCCCAAAGGCTCACCACCATCCCTGAGGGATGAGGGAGTGAGGCTACAGGAGGAAGACTGGAGGGCCTGAAGGGGGGCTGTGTCTCTGAGAGACAGGCTGATGGGCTGACCTATGGCACACATGTGTTAAACACATTGCTTTGAATTCATATTTTGTCTTTTGGCACTGCCAATGCGTGCTGCATGTTGAAAACACAAAAGGCAGTTAAGTAAAGCCAACCACTATGTGGATAAGTAGAGAGACTCCCATTTTACCTAGGGAGTGCCTGACTGTCAAACAGCACTGTGCTGTGCAAAGGGAGAGCGTTATCCTAGACTAAGTGAAACAGAAATTAGGTATTTTTCCTCATTTTTAGTATCCTTCATTCCAGGTGAGGCATCTCAGGCACAGAGAGGCTGGGTCAGCTCCCTCGAGTCGCTGAGGTACTAGGTGGTTGAGGCAGAGAATACACGACGCGTCCCAAACTGACCACGCCCACCCCCACTCCCCATACATCTGCATCTGCTCCGGTGTTGCCTAACTCAGTGAGAAGCAACCTTCTACCCAGCTGCTTAGGCCAGCGATCCTTCCAGCCATCCTTCCTCGGGCGCCTGGGTGGCTCAGTCAGTTAAGCGCCGCCGTCGGCCCAGGTCATGATCCCAGGGTCCTGGGATGGAGTCCCGCGTCGGGCTCTCTGCTCAGCGGGGATTCTGCTTCTCCCTCTACCCTTCCCTCTGCTCGTGATCTCACTCTCGCGCGCGCGCTCTCTCTCTCTCAAATAAATAAATAAAATCTTTTTAAAAAAGAAGCCATCCTTCCTTGCTGCCTCGCTCACCACCCCCTCAGTCACCAAGGCCGGCCAATCCAACCTCCTCCGTCCTTCTGAATAAGCTCTTGACACTTCTTCCATCACTAGGGTTAGTTCCCTAGGCCAGATGACCCTCGTCTCTGCTTGATAATCACCACCAATCTTGACCCTTGGCCACAAATGTTTTCATCCCACTGCCTGACGGACTGTTCTTAAATCCTAACCTGGTCTTGTCTGCCCTGCTCAAAACTCGGCAGGGGCTTTCTGCTGTCCTTAAAATAACGTCCAGCCTCTTGGACTAGGCACAGCAGGCCTCGCCTACCCTCAAGTGCCTCATCTTCAGCACACCGCCTCCTGCCCTACGCCCACGCCACATTCCAGCCCCCTTCCACCTCTTTCTGTTCAGTAGATGGCCAGTGGACCCAGACACACTCTCTTCTCCCTGCCTCTCATTTCCCCAGCCCCACGCATTGCCATCCCCTGCAGATCGAGGATTCACTTCATTTGCCTGATTCCTACCTATGTTCAGCTGTCAGGTTCAGTAGAGCGCAATTTCCATTTAACCTGAGGAGTACCTGGGTGAGAAGGCACTGTTCACAGAACTTTGTACTGAAAAGAAGTGATGGAGATTTCATTATAAATTCCCCCAGGTGGACAGATGTTTTACTCTGGTTCACAGTGAGCTAATTGGAAATGCAATCTGACCGCAGAGTTTTTCTGGAAAAGGCTTCCTTGCTTAGAATAGGATTACACTCGGCAAAGATCTCACCTCATTTTACGCGGAGCCTTGGATCCATTTGAACTCGGGGTTTGGAATGTGGCACAAATTTTCCTAATGTGAAGGGGTCCTGCCTTCCACTGAGGAGGGATAAGCAGAAACATGGAAAGAATATGTTACTTTAGGGCACCTGTGACTCAGGAAATTAAGCAGGCCTTCAGCCACCCGCCCCCCCACCCTTGGACTTTGTTTTAATGAGCTCACTTTTCACCGTAAGTTGCGGTCTGGGTTTTCCGTTAGGACAAGAGAAAGTATACTAAGTGGTGTTCCCTTTACAAGGGGTTTGACTAATTAGTCCCTGTGGCCCTCGAGGTGGCAAGGATCAGCTGCCTGCCCCTATGGGAACCCTCCAAGGGAATCTGACAGTGCCTCCGTATGACTCCCTAGGGGCCCCCACCAGGTGCCAGCAAGCCCTGGAGGAAACTATGTCGGTTCCTCCAGCATCCAGTGGAGAGTGTGAACCCACTGCTGGTTCTCCCTGCCATAGACTAGCCTCAACCGTGGGGGTTACCCTCATTCGCTACAACCCCTCTAGGAACAGCACAGCTCGGTGTGAAACGAAGTGTGTGCCTTGGACAAGGGAAAAGATGGAACCACCAGTCCAACCACCACCGCCCCAACCCCCAACCCTGGCCAGAGGGTGGGACCAGACTCCCAGGGGCCTGGCATACCGCGCTCCGTTGCTGACGTGTCCCTAACACAGGGCACAGTGTGATTGCCTTTTTCTGCAGCCTAGCTCTTGAGGAGCTAAGGTGTGCGTGGTATATACGGTTTGATTACCCAAAGGCTCAGGTGGGTCTCAAAGCCCAACGTCTGTAGACAGGGAAGCAAACTGAAAGGGGTTGTTAGGTGGCTGACACAGGAGAGGGAGGACCTGGGAATCCCGCCTCCCATTTTGCCCGACTCCAAAGCCAGTCTTTGCGCTCACAATGACACACCTGGATTGTGTTTCAGTTGCTGAAATGCAGATACCGTTCGACGATTGCATGGTCATCATGGTCCCAACTCCATGTCCCACCTTGAAACGCAGGTACCCTGCGGGGTAAAGCAACCCCGGAAGGTCCTAAGACTCTGCATCTGCCCTCTGAGGAGCGGCCCTGAAGCAACAGCCCCGGAGTCCCTTGGCGTGGAAGGCTTGCCTCAGAGCCAACCGCCAAGCAGGACTTCAGTTTCCAGGGTGCCCCGTCGAGAGGTCCTTTGCCATATTACAGAGACTTTTGCAGTCCACCCCACCCCCCAAACTAGGTCTGCACCAGGCTCACTCTATTCACCAGCGATTATGAATTGAGAGGCAAGCAGAGGCCGACCAAGTGCTTTTAGTGGCTGCGTCACAGCCGTGGGGCTGGCCAAACGGCAGTGGTGCTTGGAGCTCGGTGGACCGGGGACGGAAATCTGGCTCTCCCTGTGGGGATCTCTCGGTTCCTCAGCTTGCAGGTCTGTAAAATGTGGGTGATCAAGAGTGCCTACCTCATCATGCTCCCCACCCCTGAGAAGTGTGTCCTGACCAAACACACACACGGACGCTTAGGTAGGGGTAAGATGCCCTCCTCTGTGTTCCTAAGGTCCCGTGACTTAAATTCCGCCATCGCTCTTCTCACGCGACATGTGGTCATCTGCTGGCCGACTGCAGCCTAAATCATCCCTGCATCCCCCAACCATGTCCAGGAAACTGACGCATGGTATTCAGGTGGTGCTGAGGACATGTTTCTTCAATGAAGGAAGGACCCTGACCCAAGGTGTCGTTATGACTTCATCATAAAGGGTAGCTAGTGTACCAGCTGTTTCTGGATTACAAATGGAGGAAACGGGACATCTCTGTGCTCAAGATTCTCTTTGGGAGGAGGAGGAAGGTTGCATCTTTTGTACCATCTCCGATTGCAGATACTTAAAAAAAAAAAAACAAAACGAGGCTATAAAGATATTTTAATTGCGTGGGACATTCTGTCGCCCCATCAGCCACAGTTCTGGTCTCGCGGTGGAACTTGGATCAAGATCTTTGGAGCACCAGTCAGCTCAGAGAATGTTTTCCAAGTACCAAGTGGCCGGTGCACATAGCAGGTGTCCACAGTGATCTGTCCAACAGGTGGACTGTTGCGTGAATTCGGGCTGCTAATTAAGGTGTGATGCTATGGCTAGAGCACAAATGCCCTTGGGGACGGGGATGTGGGCACCCAGGTGGAGGGTGTGTTGGTCCAGGTGAGTGCTGTCAGCCTCCCAAGGAGGCGCTCCTCCTCACTGTCCTTCCAGCGCTTTGCCCAAACCTGCGTCTTCTCTGAATGGTTGCATGGTCTTCTCCGTGTCCCTCCTCTGCCTACCTTACGGCCTGATACAGGCTGTCACTCAGCATCTGTGATCCGTGGGTGTCCTTCGTGGTCCAGCTGACTGAGTAGAAGCTTACTCACCCAGCCAGATCCAGGGCCCGTCACCCTCTGCTGTCCCCGCTTGCTGTGAGGCTCTCACTCCCCGCCCCTTCCCCGGTGGCTCCAACCTCCCGACAGGATCTGCACTGTGTCCAGCAGCCTGTGCTTCAGACACTTCTTCCCGAGTGTGCCCCCTTGTCTGGAAACTCCTGACCCCAGATATCTGCCTCTCAGACTCCTCTCCCTGTTCACGTCATTGGTGAAAGGGCACCTCCTCGAGAAGCCCGAACTCACTCCCTTGGGGTTACTTTTCTAGGCTAGGCTTTGGGGCTTACAGAGAATCCAGAGAGGCGTTGCCACCAAGGGTGCATACCTCCGGAGTCAGGACGCGCCTGGGCTGCAGTTCTGTCTCTTACTGGAGGTGAGCTTCTGTGATGTCACTTACCCTCCCCGCACAGGCATTTGCTCCTTTGGGACCCGAAAACAGGGATTGTGCAGGGCTGATACACCAAACGAGATGTTTAGAAAGGGCCTCACATTCTCCTTTATTCCATTCGGTAGATAGTTGTGAATGCCCACTGGGGTTGAGGCTCTGATGGGTGAACAAGTCAAAGTGCCCGGCCTCTGTCAGCTCCTGGGCTGGTTAGCGAGTGAGACAAATAGTCCGCCTCTGACAGCTAGGTGGGGTTGGGGCTGGGCTAGGGGAAACGCAGGGTCTGGGGCAGTCCAGAGGAAGGCCCGCTGTCCAGGGTGAAGGAAAGAGGGCGAAGAAGGCTTGCTCTTAGAAACGCTGCCTGAGTCCCCAGAGGTGAGTAAGAGGCGAAGGGCTTCCTCAGAGCCGTTACATTCCCAAACCTTGCGTGCAGGACAGATGTGGCGTCACGTTCCAGTCCCTCCTGACTGACTGAGGGATGGGGGTGTGAGCCCATGCTTTACGGCGAGAAAGCAAGAGACTGTTTGCTGGAAGGCTTCTGGGAAACTTCCTTGTTCATAGGAAAGATACAGGACTCAAAAGTCTCTTTCTGCCCCGGACATTGCCGTATCTGGCTGTTGGTCCTGGAACGTGTGTTCCAGAAAAGGCCAGATCAGAGCTAGAAAGAACCTACGTCCCTGACGGCATCACTGGATCCCCGAGTGTGTCCCTGCCTGCGCCCACCCTTCCTTCTGATTTCGTTTGTGTGATTGTGAGTTACCTTTGTGCCCAGGCCTGTTTGCGGAGGGGTCTCCTCCTTAACTCAGCACAAAGCTGACTTCCTGATCTGGTGGGTATCGTGGGGTCTGGTTCTCTGTTGTTTTGTGGGAGCCATGCCCTCTAATGGCTAAGGACACAAACTCTGATCCTAGACACCCTTCCCTCCAACCCAGTTCTGCCACTTGCTGTCATGTCCTCTGGAGAAATTGACTTGGCCCTGTGTGCCTCACTCTCCTCGCCTGTGAAATGGGTTTACTATTCTTCCTAATGACATCACCAAACAGAGAGGGTTGCGTTTCTGAGTGTATAATGAGGTAATGCAAGGATGGTTCGCAGAATTGTGCCTGGCACGTTCCCTGTCTTTGCAACCACTGAGGCTGCCCCCGGGTAGGTGGCAGGTCACACCTCACATGGATGAGCCACAGCCAAGACCATGAAGACGGCATCCGACGTGTCCGTTCAGCCCCAGAGACTCTCTTGCTGTGCCACTCTCTTCTCATCCTTTGCGTCACGCACGGATGACCCTCACCAGAAGGCTGGCTTCCCCGCTGTGGGTGTCCCACCTGGGAGAACACAAATACACGTCATCTTCCATCGTGTGCCTGAATTCCAGTCACTCCAGTTCTGTCCTCGGACAGCTAGGGGCTGCTTCTGGTGCGGGGGCTGGGGGGGTTGCAGGGCAGGTAACGGAGCACGTGACAGTCCGTTACTGCCACATGGCATCGGAAGCTCTCTGTGTCCCGGTGCCTGCCTTTATCTCCAGACTCCCCTCCCTGCACCCCAGCATTCGGTTGACACTCTCGCCGGATTCCAGGGCAGACCCTGCCATTCAGTCTCTCTCTCTCCTACAGCCTCAAATTCCTCCTGGTGAAAGGGCAGTCACTCTGCCTCCCCGAGGTTTGTTGGGAGACCTGCAGGAGACGACAGATGTGAAACACGGAGCTGACATTACCTGGCCCGTGGAAGGCACAGAGTGAGAGGTGGCATCATCTGTCCCCCTTCTTTAATCCACAGCAGCTGGCCTGCAAATGGCACGATCTCCTTCTCTCATGTCCCATTGTGTACACGTGCCACACTTCCTTTATCCACTCCTCTGTTGACTGACAGTTCGGTGGTTTCCATTATCCTGGCTCGGCGGGTGAAAGCTGCAGTAGAAATACGGGAGTGCGGACAGCTCTTTGAGGTGCCGATTTCAGTTCTTTCGGACGTAGACCCAGGGGTGGGATTGCTGGGTCATATGGTAGGTTTTTTGGTTTTTAGTTTTTGTTGTTTTGGAGGGGGGCACCCCGATATGAGCAAGAACCTATGACAGTTTTAGTTTTAACTTTCTGAGGAACCTCCGTAGTGCTTTCCGTTGTGGCTGCGCCAGGTTGCGTCCCACCGCCAGGGCACGAGGGTTCCCGTGTCCCGCATGCCCAGCGACACTTGGGACCCGCTGTGTTTGGTAGTTGCTCTGACGAGAAGCTTCCTCACTGTGTGCGGCCCGATAGCTCATTGTGATGTTGACTGGCCTTTCCCTGCTGATGAGGGATGTGGAGCCACTTTCCATATGCCCTTTGGCCATTTGTATGGCTTCTTTGGAGAAATGTCTATTCGAATCCGTTGCCCATTTTTACATTGGGTTGTTTGTTTTCTTGCTATTGAGTTAGGAAAGTTTGTTATACGTAGTGAAAATCAACTCCTTGTCAGATACGTGGTTTGCAAATGTTTTTGCCCATTTTGCAGATTGCCTTTGCGCCTTGTTGGTGGTTTCCTTTTCTGTGCTGAAGCTTTTAAGTCTGATGTAGTCGCACTTGTCTATTTTTGCTTTCCTTGCCTGTGCCGTGGGTGTTGATTCCACGAGATCATTGCCAAGACCAATGTCATGCAGCTTTACTCTACGTTTTCTTTCAGGAGTTTCACAGTATCGGGTCTTTTATTGAATCTTCAATCCCCTTTGGGTTGATTGTCGTGTGTGGTGTAACAGAGGGTCCAGGGTCATCCTTCTGCACGTGGGCATCCGGTTTTCTCAGCGCCATTTGTCAAAGAGAGTGTCCTTTCCCCGCCGGGTATTATTGGCATCCTCGTCAAGATCAGTTGACGGTACATGCCTTGGGTTTATTTCTGGGTTCTATTCTGTTCCATTGGTCTGTGTCTGTCTTTCCGCCAGTACCATACTGATCTCCTTACTGTAGCCTTGGACTGTGTTTTGAAATGAAGGACTTTGGTACCTCCAGCTGTGTTCTTCCTCAAGGTGGCCTTGGCTGTTCTGGGTCTTGTGTTGTTCCAGATGCATTTTAGGATTGTTTTTCTGTTACTGAGAGGTGCCGTTGGGATTTTGATAGGCATAGCACTGAGTCTTTCATTTTTCTTTGTAATCAGATGATGTTGCTTAATCAGTTATATGCTAAATCTGAGGATTGCCTTAGTTGGTTTTCAGTTACTGAACCACCCTTGCTTTCCTGGACTAACCCACTTGATCATGGTGTGTTTTCTCTGAATGGATTGCTGGATTCCACTGCTGGTATTTTGGTGGGGAATTTTGTGCTTGTGCTAAGAAAGAACATTGGTCAGTGGTTTTCTTTTCTTAGTATCAGTGAAATGCTGGCCTCCTAAATCACTTGCAAGTGTTTCCTCCACTTAGTTTTCTGGAGGAAATTGTGTAGAATATCTGCGTGTGTCTGTTTCTCCTGTCGATATTTGGTAGAATTCACTGGCGATACCATCTGGGATTGTCGTCAGAGGTTTTAAACAACTGAGTCAGTTTCTGTAAATGATACTGAACTGTGCATGTTATTTCGCCTTGGATAAGTTTTGATGGTTTATGGGTTTCGGGTAATCAATCCATTTCCTAGCTGTTGCATTTATATATGTAGATTTGAACGTAACATTGCCGCCTAGTTTCTTTCATATTTGCTGGGTCTCTAGCAAAATCTCCTCTTTCATCCCTGCTATTGGTAACTTATTTCTCCCTCCCTAAATCGCCATCTCTGATAACCACAAATCTGATTATCTTTTCACACCCTGAGCCGAAACCAAGAGTCAGACGCTCAACCAACTGCACCACCCGGGCGCCCCGTGATTTCTTTATTCTCCACATCCCAGCGAGCATTTTTATCTCTTGTCTTTTTGATGCTAGCCATTCTAACAGGTGTGAGGTGATACCTCATTGTGGTTTTGATTCGCATTTCTCCGATGATTAGCGGTTTGGAGCCGCTTTTCATGTCCCTGTTGGCCATTTGTACGTCTCCTTTAGAAAACTCTCTAAGCACAGCCTTTATCCGTCTTTAAATTGGACGATTAGCCCTTTTGCCGTGGAGTTGTATGAGTTCTTTCTATATTTTGGATATGAACCCCTTGACGGATACACGGTTTGCACATATTTTTTCCCATCCTATAAGTTGTCACCTCGTTGGTGGTTTCTTTGGTGTGCAGCAGCTGTTTAGTTACATGTAACCCCACTTGTTTCTTTTTGATTTTGTTGCCTGCGCTTCGGGGGTCATATCCAGGAATTTGCGGCCAAGACCCAGTGTCAAGGAGCTTTTCTGTCATGTAGCCTTCCAGCAGTTTTATGGTTTCCGGCCTTACACTGAAGTCTCTAATCGACTCCAAGTACATTTTTGTGTGTATAAGCCAGGCGTCCAGCTTTCTTCTTTGACGTGTGACTATCCCATTCTCCCAGCACCATTTATTGAAGACACTGTCTTTTCTCCGCTGCGTATTCTTGATTCCTATGTCAAATATTGGTTGACGGTATATGCATGGGGTCATCTCTGGGCTCTCGATTCTGTCCCGTTGGTCTGTGTGTCGGTTTTTATGCCAGTGCCACACTGTTCTGATTTCCCTGGCTTTGTCGTATGGCTAGAAAGCAGGAAGTGGGATGTATCTTGCTCTGCTCTTCTGTTTTTCTTCTTTTCCTTTCTCAGTCCCGTGAGAGGTGTATCGATTTTATGGATCATTTCAGAGAAGCAACTTTTGATTTGAGTTCCTCTAATGTGTCTTGTTAGAAACGTCATTGATTTCTGTTCTTATGCGTTGGTAAATTCTTATTTATTCTTACGGGGAATTTTCAAATGATGTCCGTAGGCTTGAATATCCTTTTTAAGGAGATGAAAGCCAGTGAAACTTGAAATGAATGTGTCCCTCCCCGTGGTGAAATGCTTAGATTTTAGCAAATGTCTGCTTTTCGAAAGTACATGAACACCTAGGAGGAGAGCGCAAGCCGGTCACGCATGGATTGTTCTTAAAGTGATGCTTGAGAACGGTTATAAAACGTCCGCAGGAATTACCGTGGTTGACTGCGGGACATCATTTTGCATGGCGGGTCACGTGGGTGGACGCGATAATGGCTGTCACTTCTGAGACCCTGGTTATATGCCGTCAGTGTTCTGAGCTCTTGGAACTGTATTATCTCATTGAGAGCACAGAACAGTCCCCGCGACTAGGGCTCATTGTCGTCCCCATCTCACAGATAGGAGACAGAGGCCCGGAAAGCTGAAGTCAGAGGAATAATAACAGGTTTTCTTTCTTCTTTTATCACCACGTGTTGCAGTCTGGGTTCTTCCGGCCGTGCCCGTCCCTCCGCTACCTTCCAGCTCTTTGAGAACCTTCATCTTCACCGTCCTGTCTAGACCCAAGGGCCGGGCGGAGCTGTGAGCACCGACGACGCCTCCATGGATCCAGTCCAGAAATGTAACTCAACACTGATTCCCGAATCTTCCCCGATGAGCTCTGAAGAGACCTCCCGGGAAGTCACAGCAGCCTCCCCTCCTTCCTTCTCAGAACTGCTAATGATGGGCCTCGGTGACCTCAAAACCAGTCCGGGCACCAGACACCCTGCCCCTCTGCCAGAGGGGCTGCTCCAGCAGCGGTACAGGGATGAGAAAACCCTCCAAGAGAGGCGGTGGGAAAGGGCAGCGTCCCCTCAGCGGAAGAGAACACTTCTGGGGCACGTGAGACGGCGACACCTCGATCACGTGGCACCTTACCGGGTCGAGAGGAAGGCCAGGATCTCTTCCTCGGGGGATAGGGATCCGAACAGATTCCGATGTGAATGTCGATACTGCCAGAGCCATAGGCCCAGCGTCTCCGGGATGCCCACAGAGAGGAAAGGGGCCCCGCATCCTTCCTCCTGGGACACGCTGGTGCAGGGCCTCAGTGGCTTGACCCTCAGCCTGGGGACCAGCCGGCCCGGCCTTCTGCCCGAAGGGGTGCTCCAACAGCAGGAGAGAGAGGAGAAGCTCCAACTGGAGATGCAGCAGGAAAGCAAAAGAATGTTCCAGAGGCTCCTGAAGCAGTGGTTGAAAGAAAACTGAGGCTCTCGTCCTCACGTGACAGAGATCTGAACGGATTCAGACGTGGAGGCTGGTGTGGCCAGATCCTGAGCGTGGGTTCCTTTTGGGGACCGAACAGTAAGCAGTCAGAGAAGTCAGAGAAGGAGCAAAAGCAGCGTGAGGACTGGACACTCGGTCCGTGTGAGCGTGGAGCCAGTCCCGGGAAGGGCCTACCCTTTCCTGCCTGGAATTTCTGGGTCACCGTGGGGCTTTCTGTGGTTCACTGCGTACCAGAGGTCCTTAACTTCTGTGTTTCGGCTCCCATGATGCATGTTGTCACTTCCCCACCCCGGATGTCTGTCTCTCCTCCCTGCCTCGTCGTCGGTAAGATATAGGGTTTCTCTGTAGCATGAACGCCCTGGTGATGGCCATGTGCTTTCGTGCCGTGTCACTGACCGCCTCCCAGAAGCAGCACTAGGTCTGCTGGGATGCCCGTGCGCTCAACTGAGCCCCACTTCCGAGAATCTGACGCTAAATCGAGAATCTGGCGGAAAGGGACGTGGAACTGGAACGTGGGGGTTCACCGTGGTGTTCTCTGTGTAAGCCGTTATGAATACGCTGAGCTAAACGTAGGTCAACGCTTCCCTGCTTCGTGGCATTGATGGTATTCCCCTTGGCGGAATTGCTGGTGGGTTGCCTCGTCATGCGTACCAAATAAATCTGCGTATGAAAGGAAAATAGCTTTTGAGTTCTGGTTTCTTGATCCCTGTTGCTTTGTTCTTTGTTAGATCTGAGATGACGACATTTAAATCCTAGAGCAGCAGATCACGGTTTATCAGGCGGAGCTGTAAACTGTGCGGATTTGGGGCAGGGGACGGGGAGGGCACCAGGGAGCAGCGTCACGTCACCGTCTGCGGCCCTGCAGCAGGACCGGCCTTCACGTGATCCAGGAGCAAGGGGAGGAGAGTCTTCCTGCCCATAGAGAATTGGAAGCAGAGTCCGCTGCACACGGTAGGAGCTCCCGCGGGATGGTGCCGGTTCCCCTGGCCTTAGGATCTTCAGGGGCCATTCCTCGTTCGTTGCCTGGTGGCCCTGGGTTGGTGCATGGGAACGGCGGTTTCATGCCTGCTGCGGGACAACCAGAGCATCGTTGAATTATTGGAGAGTCGTTTGGGGATTTAGGCACGTGCCTTTTCATTTCAGGATTCATTGAATGAATCGGTCTCCCCCCCGCCCCGCACCTCCCCTCCTCCCCACACACAAACACAGGATCCAATGCTGTGTACCCACGAAATGCCCATGCGATTCCTCTAAACTGACAGTAAACTCTGCTTTCTGTCAGGCTCTATTTTTAGGTAGTCCCCAAGGCTGTGTTGCTGCCAAGATCTACGAGTCTCCCGCAGAGGGAAGTGGCTTGAGCACAGGTATGTTGATTATGTTCTCAACTTGTGATCTCATCTGAGAGCTGAGGAGCTCACCTGACCCCGCCAGGCTTGTCTCCCACTTGAAGGAGAGGGTCAGTAAAGCAGGACTTTTCTTTTTTCTTTTTAGATTATTTATTTTCTTTTTAGATCATTTATTTATTTATTTGAGAGAGAAAGAACCTGGGCAGGGGGAGGGGCAGAGGGAGAGGGAGAAGCAGACTCCCCGCTGAGCAGGGAGCCCGACGTGGGGCTTGAACCCGGGACCCTGAGATCATGACCTGAGCCGAAGGCAGACGCTTAACGGACCGAGCGACCCAGGCGCCCTAAAGCAGGACTTTTCTTTCTTGAAACTCCGAGGCCTCAATTCAAACTGGTCATTTGGGGTGTGGGGAGCAGGAGTAACATGGCATTTCAGTCTCTTGATTGTGTACTAGCTGTCAGACCCTATGCTGCATATTTGCAAATATCAGCTTATGGAATCCGCTCCCAGAGACCCCTCGTGGAGCAAGACCTCAGTCTCAGTGGGTAGGTGGGGAAGCGGAGCACAGAGAGGTTAGGTGACTTGCTGAGTGTCGCGTAGGCACCGGAGCGGGACGTGGCACACAGACCTAGGCGGGCTGCATTCAGAGCGGGCATCTCAACCAGCTCACCACCTGTAACCTCCACGAAGGCTGTGGGTGAAGTGCGGAGAACCGGTGACTTTGGTGGACGTTTCCCAGCCGGAAGCGCCAAGTCTTATGAGCTACCTCCTTGAATCCTCTGCAGAATGCCCTGGGGCAGGGCCAGTCTTCCCCACCGGGCAGAGTTCACAGAGACGGGAAGGAGGTGGCCTCACCTCTGCAGCCACGCCAACCACCATCAAATGCATAGCCACTCGTGAAGGTTTCCTTGTCTCCCTTGCCTCCCCCACGCCGTGCTAGGCTGGCTGCCGGGGCGGGGCAGTTTGGAGTAATGGCGAGATGGTCCCGGGCCTCGGGACTTGAGCCTTCAATCAGGGAGAGCTGGGACACCCAGACGTGTGGCAGGGAGCCGTCACGGATCCCCTGTGAGGCTGTCTCGCCAGGAGACGAGAGGAGCAGGCAGGACCCGGGTGGGGCAGCGCGGACCGGGGGCTTGCTGAGGGCGCTCCTAGCCACAGACTTACGGCCTACCTGGGGGCCCATGGAGAATGGCTGGCTGGGTGTACCCGAGGGACTCACTGGTGCCACCCCATCCACCCCCCCCTCGAAGGCATGGTCCCCTTGCCTACGTATGGAGCGCATGAGCATATCTGGGGGTCCCGTCTGACACAGCACACGCTCCCAAGTTCCGGACTGGGAGCCAGAATCCAGTGAGGTCTAGAGATGTTCCGCATGCCGGGTTCCAGACCAGAGACCCGGAGGCAGAGCCACCAGGAGGCAAGAAATTACAGGGAGAGAATGGGGGTAAGATGGAATATGCTCAAAGAGAAAACTCTGAATGGACCTATCGCAAGTAAAGACATTGAAGTTGGGAATTAAAAACCTTCCCACAGAGGAAGGGCCTGGGCCTGCTGGCCTCATTGGTGAATTCTGGTAAACTGTGGGAAGAGACAGTAGCCGTCCTTCATAGACTCTTCCAGAATAGACAGGAGGAGGGAAGACTTCCTTACTCAGCCTATGAGGACAATATTACCCGGCTACCGAAGCCACACAGGACAACACAAGACATCTATAAACCAATATCTATTACGACTATCCACCCGTAAACCCTCCCCCAAACGGCACACCAGATGCAACACCATTCACAAGGGAGTATGCAGCTAACCAAGTGAGACTTATCCCAGGGTTGCAATATTGCTTTAGCATTCAAAATGCAGTTAAGGTAAACACCATCATCATAGAGTGAGGACGGGAACCATGTAGTTGATCATCCCGATAGAGAGACAACAGACATTTGACAAAATTCAAGACCCATTCACGCTAAAAAGAAAAACTCTCAGCCGCCTGGGGCTAGAAGGGCACGTCCTCGTTCTGATAAAGGCTATCTAGAAGAAAAATGAGTCTCATGTCACATCCCATTGAGTAGTGCAAGAATGAATGCTTTCCTCCTGAGAGGTGGACCAAGGTGAGGATGCCGGGGCCCACCGTTTCCGTCCAACACTGACTGAAGGGTCCGGCCGGCGCAATCATGCAAGACAAAGAATGAGGACATGGAGAAACCGGAAACGAAACCTATGTTCAAGCAAAGACTTGTACTCAGACGTTCACGGCAAAAAAGGGGAAGCCGTCTAAAAGTCTGTCAACGGGTAAAAAGATAATCAAACTGTGGCAGTGGATGCCACCGGTCTATGAAGACGGATGACCTTGTGGTGTCTGCAGCAACACGGATGAGCCCCCACAGTGTTACGCTAAGTGAAAGAACACGGACACACAAGTGCGCCTGAAGCATGAGTCCATTTACAGGAAATGCCCAGAAAGGGCAAACCTACGAGAGATAGAAATTACCTTAGATGTTGCCTCGGCCTGGAGGTAGGAGTGGGACTTGAGTGCTGCCGGGTACACAGGGTCCTTCTGGAGGGATGAAATGTTGTACAGCTGAATCCTGCCGAAGGCTGCGCAACTCCGTAAATCTACTACAAGTCACTGCATTGCAGCCTTTAATTGGGTGAACTCTGTGAGAGGTAAATCATAGGCTTTATTTATTTATTTATTTATTTAAAGATTTTATTATTTGGAGAGAGGGCATGAGTGGGGAAGAGGGGTGGAGGGAGAAACAGGCCCCCCCCCCCCCCGCTACACAAGGAGCCCAATGCGGGGCTCGATCCCAGGACCCCAGGATCATGACCCGAGCTGAAGGCAGATGCTTAACCGACTGAGCAACCCGGGTGCCCCAAATTACAGCCTTTAGAAAATGTAATGCGGATGTCTAAGTATGTCCTGGAGGAAGAGGTATGCCATTGACTTTATAACACTAAGAAACTGCCCCATCTCTCGTTCCATGTTCTCTGGGTCCTGCCTGTGTGACCCATCATCACCTGCCTCCTCCATGTGAGCTAGCATCTCCCGCCAGCCCAAGCCCTGTGCACAACAGAACGAGCCCTGGGCACAACGGAACGGAGTGCTGGTGAGTGCAACGTCTGCGCGTGTCTGCGTGTCCGCGTGTCTGCGTGTGCGGGCAGCCACTGGGTGCACAGAGTACAGAGTGGTTGTCTCAGAAATCTGTGGCTGGGGCCAAGTTCCCATAGTCCATGCTGCATCTGAAACCCACTTAGGACTTTTCCATTCTTCAGGAATCCCATGGCACTGGCTACGGTGTCCCTGGTAACCAGCCTCACCCTTCGCTTCAACCTCTGGCCACAGGAAGACATGTGTAGACTGGGGAGGGATGTTGTCCCCCCGCGCCCCCCCCACACACAGGGGCCCCTGCCTCGCTCAGCAAGCCAGTGGGGATCCACGGCAGAGGGGTAACCAGGACGATGGAAATCCCGCTGCCTTTCCATCCTTGAGGCCCTTCTCCCTCCCCTCCGCCTGCCTGAGTGTCCTGTAGAGAAGGGGACAGTGGCGCATAAACACAGCCCTGAGTCCTTGAAATTATTCTCAATATGGCTGTAAAGTAAATGCGTCACCAATAGCTCCTGACCTATGAATACAGAAAGCAAACCGATGGCTGCCAGAGGGAAGGGGGTGGGTGGATGGGGAAGTTGAGTGAGCGGGGCGGGGGCGGAGGGGGTAGATAGAGGCTTCCGGTGAAGGAATGAAAAAGTCACGGGATGGAAGGCACAGCCCAGGGAATATCGTCAGTGATACTGTACTAGCATTGTCTGGGGCCAGGTGGTAGCTACGCTACTGGGGAGCAGAGCAGCTAGACATGTTGAATCACTGTGACATACGCCTGCAGCTGATGTAACATTGTGTGTCAACTAAACTCAAATAAAAAAAAAAAAAAAAAGTAGCTCCTGCAAGAGAAGACACAGAAGGGATTTTTAAAAATTTCAGTATTAGTACACATGGCTGTAGATTCCAAGATCCTCTTTAAACCAGGACCGGGAAAGCTCAGCGATGCTTCTCAACCTCAGCTGCACATCGATTCTTTCCTGGAGCAGCTCAAAGAGGACTCAACACCTGAAAAACAAATAATCCAGTTTAAAAATGGGCAGAAGACATGAACAGACATTTCTCCAAAGAAGACATCCAGGCGGTCAACAGACACATGAAAGGATGCTCAGCATCACATACCATCAGGGAAATGCAAATCACAGCCACAGTGAGCTATCACCTCACACCAGTCAGAACGGCTAAAGTCAAAAGCACAAGAAACGACAGGTGTTGGCGAGGATGTGGAGAAAGGGGAACCCTCCTACACTGTTGGTGGGAAGGCAGACTGGTGCAGCCACTCTGGAAGAGAGTATGGAGTTTCCGCAAAGAGCTAAAAATAGAACTGCCTATAGTCCAGCAATCACACTGCTGGGTATTTAACCAAAAATACAAAAACACTAATTCGGGGGGGGTACATGCACCCCTATGTTTATAGCAGCATTGTTTACAATAGCCAAAGCATGGAAGCAGCCCACGCGTCCATGGAGAGATGAATGGATAAAGAAGATGTGGTATATATACAATGGAATATTACTCAGCCATAAAAAAGAATGACATCTTCCCATTTGCAATAACACAGGTAGAGCTAGAGAGGATTATGCTAAGCCAAATATGTCAGAAGGCAAGTGCCATATGATTTCACTCGTGGAATTTAACAGCCACAAAGGAGCAAAGGAAAAAGAGAGAGAGAGAGAGAGAGAGACAAACCAAGAAACAAACTCTTAGCTATAGAGAACAAACTGATGGTAAGCGGAGGGGAGGTGGGTGAGGGGATCAGCGAACTAGGTGATGGGGATTAATTAGTGCCCCCCTCCTAATGAGAACCGGGTGGTGTATGGAATTGTTGAGTCACGGTACTCTACACCTGAAACTTATATAACACTATCTTAACTATACTGGAAGTAACATAAAAAAATTATTAATAAAAAAAAAAAAAGAGGGACAGATGCAGGTGCTCCATCCCCAGGGAGTCTGAGGTAGGGAGTCTGGAATGTGGCCCCAGCAAGAGCATTATTTGGAAACTTCTATGAAAACCTAGTTTGCAGCCGTGGAAACAGAACCATCCTTAAGGCGAAAACCTCAAGTCAGAAATTTAAAAATAGAGCTACCCTATGACCCAGCAATTGCACTCCTGGGTATTTACCCCAAAGACACAGATGTAGTGAAAAGAAGGGCCATCTGCACCCCAATGTCCGCAATAGCCAAACTGTGGAAAGAGCCGAGATGCCCTTCAACAGATGAATGGAGAAAGAAGATGTGGTCCATATATACAATGGACTATTACTCAGCCATCAGAAAGGATGAATACCCAACTTTTGCATCAACATGGATGGGACTGGAGGAGATTATGCTAAGTGAAATAAGTCAAGCAGAGAAAGTCAATTATCATATGGTTTCACTTATTTGTGGAACATAGGGAATAGCATGGAGGACATTAGGAGAAGGAAGGGAAAAATGAGGGGGGCGGGAATCGGAGGGAGAGATGAACCATGAGAGACTATGGACTCTGAGAAACAAACAGGGTTTTGGAGGGGAGGGGGGAGGGGGGATTGGTTAGCCCGGTGATGGGTATTGAGGAGGGCACGTACTGCATGGAGCACTGGGTGTTATACGAAAACAATGGATCGTGGATCACCACATCAAAAACCAATGATGTATTGTATGGTGACTGACATAACATAATAAAATTAAAAGAAGAAAAAGAAATTTGAGACTCCCCTTACAAGGCCCGCAGGTTTTCACCATTACCTGCTGTGGTTGGCCGATCTCATAGGCTGTGAGGAAAGGAAAAACAGGTCAGAGTAAACGCGGGCTTTAAAACTGCCATTGTACTGGCTGCTCTCAATGTTCCCAAAAACCAGAGTTTGAAGTTAAAACCCTGCATTTGCTCACGAAACGTAAGACTTTTTATTTCCTGTCCAGATCCCTTGTGCTTAGCTACTTTAAGATCGGAGAAAACATTGTATCGACCACTTCATCAGACAGATCCCAATAATTCTTTGAAAACGCGTTGGCTGAGATTCGTATCCGTTGATGGCGATGGCTCGGCTGTCAGGCTTATCTGCCAAGTTTACTGAGTTGTGTTTTTTAACTTTCTCTTATACTTTATGTTCTCAGACTCATTCCCATGCTCAGATAAGAGCCCAAACAGGTCGAGGTATTGATGATGAAAAGTAAAATTGAGCAGTCCCTTGTTTCATGCTCACCCAAGGACACGTGCCTCCCCAAACTTTCTCTTTGAGAGATTGGTTCCAGATACTCAACTCCATATTCCAAATCCCGGGCTTACTGCTGTGCCTCATTCATCGAGTTTACACGGGGGGTTCTTACAGAAGATGAGGATTTCAATCTCCCAGGTGTATTGCAGGGCCCGGGTGTCCTCAGGAATTCCTGTGGGGAACGCACCCGAACCAGGAGCTTTGTGAGGACGTGCTCAGAGTGTATCTGCGGAGAAGGAGCCCTCACAGGCGACTTTGCGAACACCTGTGGCAACGTGAGGATCATGGTGTAGCCTTTTCCTGAGCAGGTCCCAGAGAGTCGGGGTGGGGGGGTGGGCGCGGTGGAGAGCACACCTAGCAACCTCCCCAGGATATTGCCTTAAGGCATTGGGTGGATGGTGGTGTCCACCCGAGAGGAGGGAATGGAGGTCTGGGGTCGTCTGCAGATTGGCAAGGCTTGTGGGACCTCTGAGTGCAGGTGCCCCATAGGTTCAGCCCATGGGGGTCTGGGGCCCAGCAGGCATTTCTTAGGTAGACTCGTTGACGGGAGAAGCCACAGGGATACATGGGGATACAGATGGAAGCGAGTCAGGGGGGTAGAGCTCTGGGTGGCGATGTAGTCGCCCACGGGTCGTGTATAGAATGAGAAGAGCGCAGAGCAGAGGTTGGAACCCTGGGAGGAAAAAAGAAAACAAGATTTAGGACGGGATCAAATGAAACGGGCCAACGGGGAGACTTAGAAGTGAAGATCTGAGAAGCAGGAGGAAAGCCAGGGTGGGCTGCGGTCCCAGCAGCTGAGGAACCACAGCATTGTGAAACCGAGGGCTGTTACTGTGGCCGAGACGGCGCTGGGTACTTTGGTTTGGCAACATGGAGCTCTTTGGAGAATTTAGCACAGGGATGATCCGCGGGTGGGGGACATCGCGGAGGGATCCAGAGGTAGCCAAGTAAGTCCACTCTGCGGTCTACACGATCAAGAAACCTGGCTTGACAGGGCGGTAGTAGAAGCAGGTGGCTGTGTGCTTTCAGAGGATGTTAGTTTCTGTCCCCAGGAGCAGGTCCGAAAAGCAACTGGATGCAGGCTCCAGAAACCCCTGCGGATGGTGCGGGCTGTTGACTCGATGACAGAGTCGAGAGCTGGGGTGAGCCTCACCGGTGTTTCTTTCAGTTGCGGGCAGAGCGGTGGGGTCCGTGCAGCGGTGGGGTTGGAGCAAGTCTTCCATCACGTCTCTCCCGCCCCATTCCTGCCTCTGTGACCCGTGGAGAAGCGGCTTCATCTTCCGGGCAGACGCCTCAACGGCTGGTGTCCCGGCAGAGCCCCACACTGAGTTGTCAGACGGGAGTGAAACAGAGGGGGACCGAATGGGAAGTTGTGGCAGAGGTGGCATCTGAGGACAGGAGTCCTGCTGGGGACGCTCAGAGCAGCGCCGCCATTGAGGGCCCTGGGTGTCGGGGCCGGGGGTTGGGGCGATGGCAGGTCTGGGGACGTGGGCGTCTGGCCACGACATTCAGACCAAGTGTCTCCGACAAACATGTTTCTTGGTTTGGGGCAACCTCGTCTGCGGCCGGGGCCTGGATAGACTAGAATGCTCTGTAAAACTAAGTCCTGGTCATGAGACTGGCCTCGGCATGTCCTGTCTGGTGGTGAGGAGCCTGGGCTTTCGGGTCCTTCCAATGAGGAACAGAGAGGCTGGGCCATGGAGCCGCAGGACAGAAGCGCCATGTGATTCTGCCCCTGCAAAGCTGGGGTCAGAGTGCCGTCCTCAGATCACCGTGAAGAGGATGCAGGGCGCAGGCTCTGGCGGGTGGCTGCAAGTCAGGGAGTGGCCCAGGTCCAGACTGTTCTAAGATCTCACACAGGGGCCACTGGTCAGACGCCGAGCGGTAACGCAGGCGAACGCTCTCAGGAGAAGGACCAAGGTCCGGTCCGAAAGCCACTTCAGCCATTGCTTTGTGGCCACAGAGTCCACGCCTTTCTGAAGGAAACCCCGTCTTTCCAAAGCTCCTTATCCCTGCTGGATGAGGGAGGGAGGGATAGGTCATTGTCCGACAGGAGGCCAGATGAGGAAGGGAGGCCCGGTGAACCACGACTGTAAGAAGAGACCAAGCCCTTGCTCCAGGTCGACCCCTTCCTTCCCCAGAGTGACACGAGAGCATGGTGGCTTCTTCAGGACTAGACCCTGGTTTCCATCTGAGAGACTCCAGGGCCTCAGGACACCACTGTCTGTTTCAGACGGAGGGGGGTAGAAAGCATGACCTTCTGAGCTTCAGGAACCAAGTGGGGCAGTGGGCATAAGCGAGTACGTTCTGAGTCCTCTAGCTTCCTATAAAGAAAGCCCGTCGAACACCGTTCGTGCTGCATGACTGTGTTGTGGCCAGAACCTAATGGGCTCTCACCACGGAGAACACACTCACGGGGCCAGTGACAGCAGCTGGAGACCTGAGACTTGTCCTTTACTGGGCGCCTGATTGCTGGTCTCTGCAAACAAAAGCCTGGGTCCCTACTTGCGGATGTGACAGCTCTAGGGGGACCTGGGGAGGCTCTCCCTCGAAGATTAGATGTTCTGAGCACCCAGCAGAGGGGGGAAAGGATCTTGGGGGGGGGGGAGGATAGTGCTGGCTCTGTCAGCAACTACTGAGGTCCTCACTTGGGCCCCTCAGCTCCATGGAGGAAACTCACATGCTTTACCTTCAAACGAATTAAGAAGGGAAAACCCCTCCTTCTTCTAATAAAAACCACTGGCTTTAGGTACGATCCTCCAGGCATCCTCCTCTGGCTCTGGACACATTTTCTGAGGCCCAGATCCAGAACTCAGGCCCTGAAGTGAGCGTCTGTGTTGTTCAAGGAGAAATTGCCTGGGGAGGGCAGGGGCAGGGTGGCCACGGGGAGGCCCAGCTCAGCTCTGTGACAACCCTTGTCAGCTACTCCAGTGTGTGTGTCTGTGTGGGCCTCTCTTCTCTCTGTCCTCTGTCCTGGGGTCCGTCTGTGGACGGTAAAAGCTTCCTGAGTTAAAGGAGAGGACAAGACAAGGACCCCCAATCTCCTTTAACATGACTACTTGGATAGACCGCGGGCAGAGGAAAAGCCGGTGGGGATGGTGAGCTCGGATCACAGACTCACTCGTGCTCCTCACATCACCCAGGCGCTTTGGTTCCGTTAGTCTCCTGACTGAGTGAGGCCCCGCATCTGGACTGGAAGGCAAGGGGGGAGAGAAGCCATGCATTTACACTGAATGTGGTAGGTAAGCGTGGTCCGATGCAATCGCTGAATGGTCCCTATCTACAAACGCTCAGTCTCACGTTTCCACCACCCCTCGCCCCTCACTCCTCCCCAACATGAGGAAGGGTATGTGTGGCTTACAGGTGTGTGTGATGATGTGGAAAGGGGGGTTCTATGACACACCTATGTGGCTCACAGTGCCCTCGGTGGTCTCTGAGGGAAGGATGACTCTTGTCCCCCCCAGGTCCAGCTGCTGATGCCATGCAGGGAGGCGGGTGTAACTTGCACTTCTGTCTCCCTCCTCTTGGTGGGGACCTGGTGCTCCCTGGCTGCCTCAGCCTCACCTCACTCAGCTGGCATCTGCAAATACCTCCACATCTGGGTCTCATCCTCCATCCCACCCCTGGGCAGGACTGTGCCCTCCACAGGTGCAGCTGCAGAGTCATCTAAGCCTCTGCCGGGTTAAAGCTTCCATCATGAACCTCTGGTTATGAACCCAGCCACATTCTACATCCCCCATAGGGGAATCCAGCCCCCCCCCCCATCTCATCTACAACATAGCAGGAACTAAGATCAGCTCCAGAAAGCTATATATCTCAACTCCAGTTATCCCTTTACTCAAAGAGAGCGCTTGGGTCATTGTACGGAGTGTATCCCGTGAGTCCCACGTGTGGATGAGGGGAAACCCTCCTGTACCTGGAGCTCCCCCTCACTTCTCGAACACCTGTCCCTTGTCTGAGCTGTTTCACCTCTGCCGCCACTTCCTCTGGGGGCCTTTGCCCCCTCTGTGACTGAAAAGGATACTCCTTCTTTGGCTTGTCTTTCATATTGACCCGAATTCCCATATATCCAGGTCAAAGGGGGCATAATGTGAAATTCGCACGTTGTCAAATACAATAGAAATTGAGTTTATATACACCTCCCAACTCAAATCTATATAAAAAAAGTAGGTGGAGAAATGAATGGTCACAGCGCCAAAGGCGCCTCAGAGGTTCCCTCGCATGTGCACAGAGTGTGAGTGGTGTCGGGCAATATGGATGTTAAGGGAGGCCTTGACGAGAACAGTCGCAGTGGAGAGATAGGGACGAAAGCTCTATCGAAGCGGGTGCAGGAGCTAACGGCCTCGGGAGAAGCTGAAGCAGTTTTGCTTTGAAAGGTACAGATTGGGGGCCAGTAGCTGCAGGATGACTTGGGGGAAGGCAGTGGGGTCCCCCCCCCCCCGCCTCTATTGTGGAATGCTCCCATGCAGAGAGAACAGGAGAGAGGAAACACTGCAGGAGCCAAGTCTCTGAGAAGCTGGGAGGCGCGGGATCCCGAGCAGAGCTGAGGGGCTGGTTGCCCTGTAGAGCATGTGTGCAGAGGGGCGGCAGAGAATGCCAGGACAGGGTTTGGGAAGCTGTGGCAAGTCCCACCTGATTGCTACTGTCCTCGCCATGAATCAGTAGGCAGTTGCAACAGACCGGAAGAGAGCTGTAATAGTGTGGGAAGGGTGAGTGGAAATGAAAGGCAATTCTCTGCTGGCCATGGAACTAACATAAAAGAATTCACTAAGACTTCAAAATTTCGTCATCAATGCTCTCTCTGGTGCTCACATACAAAAAGGGAGTGTTTGTTTTGGGGGGTGAACCTTGAGGTGGCCCTGGGGTCTGGACTGGAGGCCCCCAAGAGGCTGTATACTGTGGATGTAGAGGCATTAGAGGGAGCTGGAGAACCAGGGCATCCGGTTCAGAGCTCTGAGCGAGAGGAAAGCTACCCGGGACGCCAGGGAGGGGCGCGGCGTTTCCTGATGCCCAGGGCGTGTCCGTGGGCAAGGCGATACTCCGCTTGGGGAGCAGGAGAACATCCCTGGGGCGGAGAGGCCAGGGGGCGGCGGGTCATCTTCGTGAGGCTTGAGGGGGGCCCGGAGGCATCGGAGGAGTGAGGGCTGAGAGGGCGGACAGCGAGTGTGTTACGGGACTGGCGTGTTCGCTGGCTAGGGTGGGGAGGGGGACAATAAACAGGGGACCCGTACAGGTGCCGCCCGTGGGGCGTGGGGGAGCTCCTGGGAACCTGGTGACAGTACCGGGATACCCCCGTCTCCCCGGTACCTCTGACAGGTCCGCAGACCCCTAAGGAACCCGGGCCCAGAGCCTGGCGCCGACGTCATTCCACTCCGGTGCGCATGCCCAGAAAGCACCAATCGGGTCGCAGCGCTCACGATTCTCCCTCCCTGGTGCCGGGACTTCCGGGCGCGGGCTTCCGGCCGCTGTTGGCAAACTTCCGGGGCAGGACGACGAGAAGGGTTTTGTGCGGTGGCCGATTCCGCCGGGCCTCTCGGGCCGTTCCCTGGCTTCCTCTGCTCTTCGGCGGCATTCCACGTAGCTCCCACAGCCTCGAGCTGCACGTCGCCTCCCAGGGGAATGGTAGAAAAGATGGATTTTCTTCCGCAACGTGTGGCGCTCAGTTTCTATGGCCGCTAGGTGGCAGTAGTGCGCCGTGCAGGTTTTCTGCCGTCCTCCTCCCCCGCCCTTCGTGCTTGAAAAAAGCAGCAGCGGCTTGTTTCCTCTAAAATGGAGCCGCCTTTCTGCGCCTGCGCGGGCAGGCCGCCTGGCGCCGGCTCTGCCCGGTTCCCTGCGGGGGGCGGGGGGGGCTGCGAAAACGCACCGCCCACGAACGAAACCCTTCTGCTTCGCCGCCGGGCCTCTCCTCAGTCGCTGCCTGCCGGTCCGCGTCTCCGAGTCGCCTGCTCGGTGGCTTTCCCTAAGCCCCAGCCGTTAGCGGGCGCGGAGGGGAACCTGCACTGGGGAGTGTTTAATTAAAGGCCACAAAGCTAGAGTTCGGGCTCAGGGAGAACTCTGCAGGTGGGGGACGCCGCTGAAGGTGGCGCAAGGGCGCGCGCGAACTTGCTGATGCGACTGTCCCTTCACGTAAACATGCTTGAAATGGTCACTTTTATGTTCTACCGATTTTCCCACCCCAAGGGTGAGAGAAAAGCTCTTCTGGTGAAGCTGACACCGCGTGGGAGTTGCTCGAACTAAGGCGGTGCACAAACGGGTCGAACTGAAATGGCAGGTGTCACATAAGCCTTGAGAGAACAGGGAGGTAACCTGCGGCAGGAGGTGTGTGCGGTCCCTCGGGCCTTCCTTGGTCTGGTTTCTGCCTCCATCCCCTCCTCATGGTCTCCGCCCCTGTGTCCCCCTGGGGTCCCTCACGCCGCAGGCGCTGCGCTGCACGGGGTGCTGCCGAGCACACGACGCCCGGGACCCTTGTGACGGGCACGCTTACCGACAGTCCCACTGCCTGTCTGCGTGGCCTCCCACGCAATCCATCCGGTGTCTGAGTTTCCGCTCCTTTGTCTTCTGGGGCCGGGGGGGGGGGGGGGGGGGGGGTTT